>NW_006399754.1:33694667-33713622 GCF_000299155.1 Elephantulus edwardii
ATAGGGTCGCTATGAGTCCAAAACAACTCGACGGCACATAACAACAACAACATATTTAGAGATACTATGGGAGCAGTCGTGAATGATCCAGGAAGCATCAAAAGATGATAAAGGGAATACACAGAACCCCTATTACTAAAAGATTTTGGTGGACACTGAAATATTTCAGAAAGTTAAGTATGATCAAGAACCAATTGAAGGAAGAAGTTC
The DNA here is from genome assembly GCF_000299155.1 of Elephantulus edwardii. Classification (NCBI taxonomy): domain Eukaryota; kingdom Metazoa; phylum Chordata; class Mammalia; order Macroscelidea; family Macroscelididae; genus Elephantulus; species Elephantulus edwardii. The sequence goes on from NW_006399754.1 coordinate 33,694,878, forward strand.
AAGCTACATTGAAGACATTGGCAAAATATAAGGCCTCAGGAATCCATGGGATATCAATTGACATGTTTCAAATAGCATATGCAGCCCTGAACTGTTGGAGTTTTCCATTTATGCTATTGTCTGCTAATAGAGATGATTTTACCTCTTCTTTTACTGACTGCATTTCCACCACTTTTCCTGGGGAAATATAGGCCAATTTCTTTATCTTGGATGATTTGTGTAAGCTTTTAAGATCCCAAGAATGATTCAACATGGTAGGAAATAGAACATATATATCAAATAGATTATTAAGTTTGTTTTTTATGATTCCTATTCAACCATGATTCTAATCATACAAAGCAAGGAAAAGAAAATCTCATTAGGGATTTCGTTTTTTGTAAGAAACGTCCACAGTCACTATTTGATTGTTGTTACTATAAAAATGCCTGTCCCACTATATCTGCTGATTTACGTATTACGGATGTATTATGGTACTTATCAGAATCCACTACCTTAATTCTACCCTTGATCAATTTGACTTTTTCCATCATGTTGTTGTTGTTGTGTACCATCAAGTCGGAACTGCCCCATAGCTGATGCTTCAGCAGGTTTTCTGCGTTAGTTAACTGCAAGGGAGGAGATCGCCCAGCCTTCACTCCTGGAGCAGCTGGTAGAACCTTACAGCATGCCTTGGAGAGTGCAGCATACCTTCTATTTAGTATTCTTTAAGCAGTAATGCTCCAATCACCCTCTCTCATCTGCTACCTAGTAACAAATTTTGGTCTCTACATGTTGACTTTTACTTATTTATTAATATAAGTAAGATTATGAGGCATTTACCGTCTTGTGATTGGCTTTTGTGATAGACTATTCACCTGAGACAATCTCTACATGTTAAACTATAAATATCTCCCAACATCTTCCTAAAACTACAAAATAGCTCAGCTTAAGTGATGAAAAATGGAGTCCAGGAGAATTATGCTCTTTTAAGATATATATGGAATTAAACTGAAAACAGAAACAAAGCAGATTAGATACACACATTAAGGAACAGTGCTGGGACAACTCCACAAAATACAGTAGGAATGGCTGTGCAACGGAAAAGAATGTGAGCAGCATCACAGAGAGTATATGTCCAAACTGCTGTACTAGTGTGTGTTTTGTTGATGTGTCTATATTCTGGCCCTAATTAGTGGCAAAATATATGGTAGGGTGAAAATCAGGTAAGATTCAAGCCAAATGCTTGGATAGCTTAAAGATTAATTTTGGTCCCTCAATTATTTTGAAAATCATTTACAGGGATTCATTTGTGTAATTTTCTATAATTTTGTTTATTATTAATTCTCATAGAATCAAAATGATTTTTTAATCTCAAGTATAGAGGATGTAGTTGTTATTCTTATTAAGTGTCCTCAAGTCAATTACAACTCATGGCTACCCTATGAACAAAGGAACTGAATGCTGTCCTATCCTGAACCATACTTATTATCCCTGATTCCCTTGAACTCATTACTGCAGTCACTGTGTTAATCCATCTCATTGGGGTTTTCTTCTCTTTTGCTAACCCTTCACTTTTCCACGCATGATGTCCCTTTCAAGGAATAGTCTTCCTAGCAACATGTCCAAAGTTGAGAGACAAAGCCCACCATCTTTGCCTCAAAGAAGAATTGACTGCATTTTCCCCAAGATATATCTGTTCTTTTGACAGCCCACCACTTCTTCTGGTCTTGAACCAACACCACAACTTAAAAGTATCAATTCTTCTCTGTCATCATTATTTGTTTTCCAGCTCTCAGCTGCATAGAAAGTGATTGAAAAGACTCTGGCCTGAATCAGGTACACCTTAGTTTTCAAACTAGTATCATTGATTCTCAGTATTTTGGAGAGGTCCCTGACAGCGGTCTTGCCCAGTGTGATAAGTCTTCTGATCTCCTGCCTGATGATACAGCATACAAGAGTGTTGGTTATTGATCCAAAGTACGATGAAGTAGTAATAGTTTCCATCTTTTCCCATCTATTCTATTGTTACCAGTTGGCTCAGTGGTGGAGGCTTTTTTTCCCTTGAGATTGACATGTAATCAGACTGAAGTCTGTCATCTTTAACATTCCACAGCAAATGTTTTCATTCCTTCTCATTTCCTTTAAGCAAGGTTGTGTCATTTGCATACCTCAGGATGTCAATGCGTCTTCCTTCTATGCCAATGCCATGTTCCTCATCATAGAATCCGACTTCATGAGTTATTTGCTCAGCATACAGGATGAAAAGGCATAGATAAAGGATACATCCCTGGCCACACCTTTTCTAATTTTAAACTGTGCAGTGTTTCCTTACTCCTTTTGAACAACAAGATTTATGACCTACATAAAGATTTCATCAGCACAATTAAGTATTCTAAGATTCACATTTTTCTCAATATTAGCCATAGCTTGTTTTGGTGCACGAGGGGCTAACTAAGCCATCCTGGTGTTATGTAGCACTCTATCTTTCTGTCTGTCTATCTATTTATCATCTATCTATCCATCTACATTCTACAGGTTGGCACTTTGAGTCACTCTCAGCTTTGTTGGAGAAAGCTGGACAATCTCTTTTTATAAATATTGATAGCCTTGAAGACCTGATGGAGGGGTATTAAGAGTAAGACTTAACTTTATGGCATTGCGTCTTTTCTAGTGTGTGTTTAAAATACCTATTAAATGGCATATTACTAAAGATATGTCTGTAAGTTAAATAAATTCAAAGTTGATCTGAAGGTCATTTTAAGAGTTTTTACATTTTACATCTCTCTTTTTAGCATTATTTTTGAATTCTGTAAAAAATAAGTATACCCTTAATTGATTTTTAATTATTTTCTTCTTCTTAAACATTTAATTAAGCATTTTCATTATAATTGATATTGTTAAGGCTATTATTGTTAATGGAAATAAATAATTCATAATGATTTCCTTGCTCAGTAAAAACTTAAAAGTTAAGAAATAAATCACATTTAATCTTTGTAAAAATAAATTTCTAAGAATTGGGATATAAGTTCATGTGTGTGTGTGTGTGTGTGTGTGTGTGTGTGTGTACCATCAAATCAGATCTGACTAGTACAGAAGGAGATTGTTCCTCCTTCTCCAGCAGAGCATCTGGTGGATTCGAACAATTCACTTCTGGAATTACAGTGCAGCTTTCTGGAATTACAGTGCAGCTTCCTGCCATTAAGCCACCAGAGCTGGGATATAAGTTCTAATAAAATGTTGCTGTTGTTGAGTGCCAGTGACACAACTACCACTCATAGAGACCATCAGAACAACAGATAGCGACCTTGCCTTATAGCCTTCACTGTTGTAGACTCCTACAGTACGTCACTATATAATTTCACGTCAATTGAGGATCTCCATCTCTTTCGCTGACCCTTTACTTATCCAAGTATCATGTATTTTATAAGACGGACACTTCTGACAACGTACTCCAAGCACGTGACACGAAGTTTAACCATCCTTGCCTCTCAGGAACACCCTGTTTATGCTTCCTCTAAGATAGACTTGTTTATTCTTTGCGAAGTTGATGTTGTTGTGTACCATTGATGTTAAGTATTCAACACTTTTCATTCCAACATCATAATTCAAAGGCTTCAATTCTTCTTTGGCCTTAGTTATTCATTGTCAAACTTACACATACTTTTGAAGCAATTGAAAATACCAAGCCGTGGATCTGGTATATTTAATCTTTGAAATGACATCCTTGATTTTAGTACTTTGCAGAAGACCTTGACAGTAGGTTTTCAAGATACCACTTACCTTTTGACTTCATGACTCCTAGTACTGTGGGTGTTGATTGTGGGTCACAGTGAAATGAAATTATTGACAATTTCAATCTTTTCTTCATTTATCATGATAGTACATAGTGGTCCAACTGTGAGAACTTTTGTTTCATGAGTTGCAGATTGTAAAATATACTATTAGAAAATGGTCTATTCCTGAGGTTCTTTTTTATTTTAAGTTACATATTTAACATTATAATTTATATAGTATTCCTTTTAAATTCTCATTTTTAATTTACTAAAAGCATTAAGACATAGCTATAAAATTTTTATGTCAAGAAAAACTGCAAAATTGAGATAATATTTTCAGAAATAAAAATAGATGTAAATTTTTACTAAGTTTTAATTAGTTAGCATATATACTAATTCCTTCTGATATACTTTGGGTGGTATGTACATTTTGAGATTATTTCAGTTGTTTAAGTTTTGGATTGGTCAATTATTTAAGGCTGTTTGATAGTAAGTGCAAATATACTGCCAAAATATTATTCCATTTTTTCCCTTAAACACTTAGCTAAAAATCTTAGGGAACATAAAAACCTTTAAATAAATAATGCATTTGATTTGGACCCCAGCTAAATGGGAAATATAACAAAAGATTGTTGGATCATTTATTATCAGGATACTATCTTTTCTTCTCATGATGACTACATTATAAAGATTATACATGAAAGACAGAAAAATAGCCATACATATACAAGGATGACCTGTTAATACCACCGTCATTCAAATTTATGCACCAACAGGAAGAGCCAAAGAGGAAGAAATAGATTCATTCTACCAACATTTGCAGTCAAAAATCAGTCAAACATGCAATCAAGGTGCATTAACAATAACAGGTGGCTGTAATGCAATGAAAAAGTTGGGAACCAGGAAAAAGGATCAGTAGTTGGTAAAAAAATGGACTTAGTGAGCCTGAGGATAGAATGATAAAATTCTGCACAATTAATGATGTTATTACTCTTGGATTTCACCTGATGGTATGCATGAAATCAAAGTGATTACATCTATGGAAGGAATCGTTCAAGTTCAATATCAGCAGTGAAAACTAGGCCTGATTGCAAACTAGGGGCTGATTGTGGAACAGACCACACATGCAAGTTCAAATTAAAGCTAAAGCAGATCAAATCAAATCCACATGAATCAAACTTTGATCCTAAATCTATCCCACCTTAATTTAAAAACCAAGCCAGGAGCAGGTTTGAGGCCTTGAGCACTACAGATGAGCTGTGCAAGGACATCAAGAATATCAACCACAAAGATAGAAAAGGTAGGAAGGAAATTAAAAGTGGAGGAAGAAGAAAAGACCAAAATGGGTGTTAGAAAACACATATGACCAAGAGTCAATGGTAATGAAAGAGGCTTCAGGCTGCTCTGAAGCATTTGGAAAAAATAAGCACCTAGGAATTGATAGAATACCAATTGACATACTTTAACAAACCAATGCTGCCCTGGACCTGCTTATCAGCTTGTGCCAGGGAAACCTGGAGGACAACTACCTGACCACCTGACTGGAAGAGATCTATATTTATTCCAATTAAAAAAAAAAAAGTGACCAGACAGAGATTGAGGCCGTAAACAATGATAACTTGCTCGGCTTCACAATCAACACTCTTGGCACCAGCAGATGAGACATCAAAAGATGAATTGCACTGTGAAAATCTGCTGTCAGGGACCTCTCTAAACTACTAAGAGGCAATGATGTCAGTCTAGAGACTAAGATGTGCCTGATCCAGGCCACGGTCTTCACAATTGCTTGCTGTGTATCAGAGAACTGGACAACGGCTAAGGATGACAGGAGAATTGATGCCTCTGAGTTGTAGTGCTGGAGAAGAAACTGGAACAACCAAGAAAATAAATGGAACTGTCTTAGGGAAAAGCCAAGATTCTCCTTGGAGGCTAGGATTTTGAAGCTCCATCTCACATACTTTGGGCATGTATCTAGGACAGACTGGTTCTTGGAGAAGGACACCATGCTTGGAAGGGTGGAGGGATAGTGCAGAAGAGGAAAACTCAGAATGAGAAGGATTGACGCAGTAACTGGGATAATGGAGGCAGATGTATTTGAGTTAGACTGGCTCAGGACAGGGCAGGCTCAGACGGTAATGTACTCATCGCTTAGGGTACTTAGGGTCACTATAGATCATGGGAAATTTGATGACACACAATAACAACCACAGCAACATGGTGATATCTGTATTTGTGTTATGTGTCCCTGAGTAAGTATGTATGTGTATCATTCTTACAAAATCATATTCTGGGCTTCCTTTTTATGGATTAATGGAAACTTTTTCATATTTTATGCACAGAAAGCTTGTCTTAATATTTTTGTAACTGAATAATATTTATTGCTGGAATTTTTGCATATCTGTATTCATTACCTAGAGAAATGAAAAGAATCTTCACACAGACAAAACTAGATTCCTTAATTAAATGTAGAATTTCCATCCTTTAAGCTGAGCCAGAATCTGTATGATGAAGAAGAAGGAATTGAAATCCTCACATTTTACTTTATTTTTTTAATATTATAATTCTGTGTTATTTGTTATCTCAGATTCAACATGTCACATGAATGTTAAAGAACATGAAACAAATTCAATTTACACTTTTTAAAACCAAGAAATGTCACCAGAAAAGGTCACTCTCCCACCAGCAAGAATTAGGGAACCTGTCAAAGGAAAATGATTCTCCCTTCACCTTGCCCTTGAATTTAAATTTATCAGAATGAAACAGTCTCTGTAAAGCTTAATGGCTATAATTCATCGTTTAGGAAATAATTAATTGGCTTTAGCAGTAATCTCTTATCTATAAAAACACATAACAGATTGTGCATATGTAAAATTGATAACATTAGCAAACATAACCTTTTCTTCTTCAAATATCAGAAAAAATTATTTCCAGGAGTGAAAAATGCATTCAAAATTTTGAAAAGTATGCAAATGTGTACATTCCAGAAAAATAAAATAATACTGAAATCCAAAGAGTAAGATACAACTACATTTTCTTGGGATCCAAATCATATTAATATTTATTATTTGTTCAACTTCAACTTTTACATTTTCTTGCTTTTTTAAAAATTTTATTAATTTTAAGAACATTTAGAGAGATTTTGGATTTCCATTCATTCATTGTTACATTTTTCTCCCTGCGCCCCTTTCCCCCCAATTTGCTCCTCTCTTTGAAAAGTAAAAGAAAAATTCCTTCATTGTTATACAATCCCTCCCTGCCCACCACCATCCCCTGAATACCCTCCACTATGCAACCTTCATTCTGGACTCTTTTAAGTTTTTTTTTAAACAAAGACAAATAAACTTTTTGATAGCTACTTATTTATTGTTGTAATTATTACTAATCGGTTTACCAGGATTCTATTTTTTTATTTTAAATTTGAGGAAAAGCTTACAAATTTTATTGTGTTTCCTTTCAATCATTCATATATATTCTGTTTTAAAACGATGGAATACCAATTGGCATATTTCAGTGAACAGATGCTGCCCTGATGCTCTCACCAAATTGTGCCAAGACATCTTAGAACAGCTAGCTACCTGACCAGCTTACTGGAGAAGATCATAAATTATTCCCATTCCAAGAAAGGGTGACCTGACAAAGTGTGAAAATTATCAAACGATGAAGCAGGAATGGCATCCACTTCTAAACATGTCCCCAGAAACTCTAAGAACTGATAAATGTCTAGAGTTATAGAAAGGCTTTAGGCCTTTTGTTAATACTGGTCACTATGAGTTGTGTTTGACTTGAAAACAATCAACAACAACAGTACCACTAACATCAGAGGCATTTCACTGTTGTGGATCACTATGAGGCTAACCTTGAAAAGAATAGGAATCCCAGAACACTTGATTATGCTTATGCAAAACCTGTACTAGGACCAGGAGGCAGTCATCAGAACAGAGCAAGGAAACACTGCGTGGTACAAGATCAGGAGTGGAATATGCCAGGGATGTATTCTGTCTCCATACCTTTTCAAACTATATGTGGAACAGATCATCCAAGAGACTGGAAGCTAACCATCAAAAAATAAAGAATATTCTCACCACTCAGTCAATTTGCAGCAACATGATTGATAGAGAAAATATTGAGGTTGTTCACAATTTCAGTTTGCTTGGTTCCATGATCAGAACTCTTGTTACCGGCAGCTAGGAAATCAAAAGAAAAATTGTATTGGGAAAGTCTGCTGTCAGGGACCTCTCCAGAGTACTGATGTCTGTCTAGAGACTAAGGTGTGCCTGATCCAAGTCATGGTTTCTGCAATTACTTGATAATGCGTCAGAGAGCTGGACAATGAATAAAGATAAAAGAAGAAGAATTGATGTCTTTGAATTGTGATGCTAGAGAAGTGTATTAAATATATCATCAATTGTTAGGAGAACAAACGAGTTCACCCAGGAGAGGGTGAAATCAGGATGCTTCTTGGAGGCAAGGATTTTGAAGTACCTCCTCTTATACTTTTTGCATAATGCCTGGAGAGACCAATCCTAGGAGAAAGATACCATGCTTGGAAGGGTGGATGGACAGTGGAAGAGAGGAGAACACTGTATGAGATGGTTTGATTCAGTGATTGGAGTAATGGGAGTAGGCATGTCAGAAACAATTCAATTGACTCCAGATAAAGCAGGATTCAGAGCTGTTGCACACAAGGTCTCTATCAGTTGTCGGCCACTCTATGGTAAATAACAATAATTATTAAAAATGCTCTTCACATAGTTTATTACATTATTAATTTCTCTTCCTTTTTCCCACTTACCCATTCCTAGGAGCGACCTAAGAGTGATTATATCTGCATGGAACTTTTTCTTTTGCTTATATTTATTATGAAAGTGGTCTTATATCATACTTGCCTTCTTGTTAATGACTTGCACAACTCAGTATAATTTACTGTAGATTCATCCATGTTGGGCAGTGTTTGATTCTTTATCACTCTTTAGTTGTTATAATAGTACGTCAAGTGAATGAGCCATAGTTGCTTTACCTATTCATCTGTTGAAGGACTTGGGTGGCTTTCATCTTTTTGCTGTTGTAAATAATGCTTCAGTAAGGATAGCTGTGCCTGTATCAGTTATTCTCAGACAGCTTGTTTCTTTTAGAGTACATTGAGCATATTATAACCCTTGTATGAAATGGTATTTCAATGTCCGATTATTTTCTTTAGTGTCTGTACCATTTTACGTTTTATTGTATGGGCATCCCAATATCTCCATACTCTCCACAGAATTTATTGTGTGGCGTCTTATTGCATTTGTGATTGTTGGTGGAGTGAGATTACATTCCAGGCTGTTCTGATGTGCGTAGTCCGTAGGGACTTGCACTGCTATCCCGTCAACGGTGCCTCTCTGGTGGCTCCGATCCTCCAGTGGTTCTACAGGAAAGACGGCCTGTCTCCTTCCATGCAATTTACAGTCTACAAAAGTCCACTGGAGGATCGGCTCTCAGCCCGTTTCATCCTGACAACAATGAGCTTGTATTTTAGATAAATTCTTCATATGTTGATTGATCATCTTAATGTCTTCTTGGTGGAGTGAGTTTTCATATGATCTTCCCACCTTGTAATTAACTTGTTATGTTTGTTCTCTGTTTTTTTGTTTGTTCCTAGTTGAGATATTGGAAATTTTTCCTGTAAAGTTTAAATATTAGTGCTTTAACCACTGTGTTGTTGTCAAATAATTTACATAGTCTGTATATTCTCTCTTTTTAATGTTTTAGAAAAATCTTTTGGTGAACATGTTGTTGTTATTGTTGTTGTCATGTGCCGTCGAGTCGTTCGTAACTCACAGCGACCCTATGTACAACAGCCGTAAACCTTGCTCTATCCTGTGCCAATCACACTGCCTCTGACACACCCATTCCAATTACCCCAGTCACTAAATCAACCCATCTCATAGAGGGTCTTCCCCTCTTGCGCCGTCCCTCCACTCTACCAAGCATGATGTCCCTCTCCAAGGACCGGTCCTTCCTGGCAACAGGTCCAAAGTATGTCAAACGAAGCCCCAGAATCCTTGCCTCCAAGGAGTTGCTTGGTTTAATCCTCTCCAGGATGAATCTGTTTGTTTTCTTGGCAGTCCATGGTACATTCAGTACCCTTCTCCAGCACCACTGCTCAAAACATCAATTCTCCTTCTATCCTCCCTTATCATTGTCCAACTCTCTGATGCATAACAAGTGATTGCAAAGACCATGGCCTGTATCAGGCGCACCTTAGTCTCCAGAGAGACACCATTGCTCTTGAGTACTTAAGAAAGGTCCCTAACAGCAGACTTTCCCATCGCAATACGTTTTTTGGTTTCCTGGCTGCTGATGCCAAGAGTGTTGACCATGGAGCCGAGCAATCTGAAGCTGTAATCCATGAGCATAGTGTATTTTTACATTTATGTAGGATTTGAATACTGTGTAGTAAGATTTTAGAGTTTTCTTCATAAAAGTATTTTGCAAATATGGTTAGTATATTCCTAAATATTTCATCTTCTGGCTATTATAAATCATATCTTCCTTATTTCTGCTTCAGAGTTTCCTTTGTTACTTTATAGAAATCTGATTGATATTTGTATGTTACTCTTATACTGTGCCACCTTGCTGAATTCTTCAACTATAATCAGTAACTTTCACACTGAATTTTTGGGATTCTTGTTACCCTTTTGGGATTCTTGTTGAGCCTTTGGGACTGTCATGTCATCTTCAAATGGAGGTAATTTTACTTCCTCTTTGCTATTTTCTTCAACTTCCCTCCACTGAAAGTAATGTTGGCCATTGGTTTTGCATTTATTTTTTAATTTCGTTAAATTTTGTTCATTTTATGTTTATGTTGCTCACGTTCTTATCAGAAAGGATCTGAAAGGGTTGTCAAATATTTCTCTCTGCATGAATTTAGATGAGCATGTGTTTTTTTTATATGAACAACATAGATTGTTTTTCTAATGTTGAACCACCATTACACACTCTATATCAATTCTGTGTTATTAATATGATATAACTATTTAACCTCTGAGATTATAATATTTACAACACATATTTTGAGCAGACATTCCATCTGTAATAGTGACCATGTTGGAAATCTGCAAAATGACTAAGAGAAGGAAATTTACATTGAATCTGAACATAGCAAAGATAAAACAGAAGGAATGCTTCATGCCATCCCATCAAGTTTCCATTTTCCAGTTTTTGACCAGTACGTTCATGGACCATTACCTTAGCCATCCTTCTTCATTACGTCTGGTCATTGGACATGACTCAGGACACCAAATAACGTATTTTACATTGAATTTCCACTGAAGAATGCCTCAACAGAAAGATACTGAGAAAGGCTTAACTTGAAGGTTTGAAAATAATCCACATCATTGAGATATAATCATTAAGTATCACAGGGGAGTGAGAGGAAATGGAAGGACAGAGGTGGTGGGAGGCTTGAGCCATCAAGCCAAGGTTGGACAGGCACAGGGGATAGGAGGCACCAGAGGGACAAGGACAGAGTATTGAGCTTAACATTAGCAGGGCAGGGTGAGAATGGGAACACCATACATTCACCTAGGAGTGGACCCCTGGGACCACACCTGATCTGTTACCTGCATACTCTCATCAGCTCTTTTGAGTACAATGTTTGTCTGTCAAAGAGTGTTCTAAAGCTCAGCACCCAAATTAAGACAGACTAGAGAGAAGGACTGGCCATCTACTTCCACAATAACAGGCCTTCAAAACATCCTATGTACAAAAGGGCACATTAAGTAAAACGACAATTAAAATGTTGTTGTTGTTGTTATTGGTGTTAGGTGCCATGGAGTTAATTAAGTATGGGTCATAGCAGCCCTATGAACAACAGCTCTGAACCCTGCGCCGTCCTATGCCATCTTCATCATCCCTGCCACACTGGAGTCCATCGTTCGAGTCACTATGTCAATCTGTCTCATTGAGGTTCTTCCCTCCTTCTCTGAACCTCCATTTTTCTGAGCTTGATGTCTTTTTCCAAGGACTGTCTACTCCTAACAGCAAGGTTAAAGTTTATGGTCTGAAGTTGTACCATTCTTCCCTCTAAAAAGCATTCTGGTTGCACTCTAAGACATATTTCTTTATTCAAGTTGAGAATTTCTCATAGCGACCCTATGAACAGAGCTGAACCGTATGCTATCCTGTACCATACTCATCATTTATGACACTCTTGAGCCCGTTTGTTGTCGTCACTGTGTTATTCTATCTCACTGAGAACCTTCCTCTCTCATCCACCTTTCCCAACATGATGTCCCACTCCAAGCATTTTACGTCTTCATTTTGAGCAAGCAAGGTTACGTCATCTGCATAATACAGAGTTAATGATGAACTGATTAGAAAGAGGTAATTTGACATACATCAGATTTTTAATTCAGACACACAAAAGTGTCAACTAGAATATTAGGGCATGTTTAAGGAGGAAAGTATAGTTATTTTATAAAGGACTTGCACACATATTGGAAGGCCTTCTGTAGAAGTGTTCCTACTTGGTCAGTGTTGTTGTAGATGTTAGTTTCCATTGAATTGACTATGACTCACGGTGACCTTATAAATAGTGGTTATGGAACTTTCCCTGTTCTGTGCCACCCTGACGAATTCTGTCATGCTCAAGCACATTGTAGGAGTCATTGTGTCAATTTTCCTCATCACGGATCTTCTCTTTTCCTGACCTTCTTTTCCCAATAATGTTTCTCTCCATGATTATTTGAAGCACTTATAGCAGAAAATCAAAGTCTATTGCCCTCAATATGGGTTGCATCCCAACATCAAGAAGGTCATCAGAATGATACAAGATAGAGCCATTCTCCACCCTTTCTTACCCTCCCGTCTATCCTTTTAAGACCCAGTTGAACATCAAACCATACCCATGTCAACATATTTTTGGAGGTAGAGGCTCTCAACCTGGGATACCTGAATGAGGCGTGGAGATGAGGAAAGCTCTGCCTCTTTCTCCGGCCTGGATTCCCAAAACTAATTCTCTGGCAAAGGGCATCCTCTGGGAGGACAGCCAGCTGGCCAACTGACTGGAAGAGATCGATATCTGTTCCCATTCTAAAGAAAGGTGACCCAACAGAGTGTGGAAATTATTGAACAATATCATTGATATCATATGCAAGCATGATTCTGCTGAAAATTATCCAAAAACATTTGGAACAATATGTCAACAGAGAACTGCCAGATGTGCAGGCTACATTTAGAAGAGGTTGCGGTGCTAGGGATATTATAGCTAATGTAAGATGGATCTTGGCAGAAAGCAGAGAATACCAGAAGAATGTCTATCGGTGCTTCATTGACTATACAAAGGCTTTTGACTGTGTGGATCACAACAAGCTATGGCTGACTCTGAGAAGGATGGGATCGTGCTAATGTGAAACCTATACTTGGACCAAGAGGCAGTCATCAGAATAGATCAGGGAGACATTGGATGGTTCAAAATCAAGAAAGGGGTCCATGAGGGATGTATTTTGTCTCCATACCTTTTCAATCTATATGCAGAACAGATCATTCGAGACGTTGGGCTGTATGAGGAGGAATGTGGCATCAGGATTGGTGCAAGAATCATCAACAACCTGCATTATGCAGATGACACAACCCTGCTCACTGAAACTGAAGGGGACCTGAAGCGCTTGCTGCAGAAGGTCAAGGACTGTAGTCTTCAATATGGATCGAAACTCAATATCAAGAAAACAAAGATTCTCACCACTGGGCAAATTGGTAGCATCAGTATGGATGGTGAAGAGATTGAGATAGTTAACAGTTTTAGTTTACCTGGTTCCATAGTCAACACTCTTGGTAACAGCAGCCAGGAAATCAGGAGACGAATTGCATTGGTAAAGTCAGCTGTGAGGGACCTCTCAAGAGTACTGAAGAGCAATGACGTCAGGCTGGAGACTAAGGTGCACCTGATCCAGGCTATAGTCTTTGCAATTACATGCTATGTGTTAAAGTTGGACAGTGAATAGGGATAGTAGAAAGAGAATTGATGGCTTTGAATTGTGGTGCTGGAGAAGTGTGTTGAATATACCATGTACTGCTAGGAGAACAAACAGGTTTTTCCTGGAGAGGGTGAAGCTGGAATGCTCCTTGGAGTAAAGGATTCTGAAGCTTCATCTGACATACTTGGGCATGTTGCAAGGAAGGACTGGTCCTTGGAGAGGGACATCATGTTTGGGAGAATGAAGGTACAGCACAGAAGAGGAAGACCCTCAATGAGATGGATCGATTCTGTGAGTGGAGTGGTGGGAATGAATGTGTTTGAGACAGTGAGGTTGGCACAAGATAGAATGGCGTTTAGGGCTCTTGTACATAGGGTCACTATGAGTCGCAAATGACTTGATGGCACATAACAACAACAACAAGAAGAGGCTCTCAGAGTATTCTTTCCAGAATCTAAACTATGTCATTCCTTGCTGGCTGTTGGTCTCCAGATTAGGGGGAGCATTTGCTTTGCTTGGGAATTATCGTCTCCTAGACTGACACAAATACCATCTTTGTCGTTGTTCTTGTTAAGTGTTATAGCTTTGTAGATGACCCGTAGTGACCTTATAAATGAAAGTCTTGAACACATAACTTTCATCTTTTCTCCAAGTTCAAGCTATTTGGAAGTGGATGTAATTTATTTCTGTTATTTGTGTTTGGCTAACACAAATACCATCTTTAGTCAGGCAGAATTGCCCAGTCTCCTCAGAGGTCAGCAGAAACTCTGTCTCTGTTTAGGAATCCCAGCATTTAACACATCCTAGACACATCTTTCCAATAGATGTTAGTTTCTTTTACGTTTTGATGCTTACTTGCTTTAGGTTTTGCTCTTGTGGATGCAGCACTTATCTGTATTAAGGGAGATGACATGTCTGCTGACACTCATTTTATAGTTTGTGTATGTATATGTTTGTTTACTGTTAGCTTTTATGAAGGTAGCACTTCTCAGTCAGTTTTACTTGAGTAACTTGCAGATTGCAGTACTGGAAGTAATGCCATCGGTATTTCACATACCAGTAGGGTCACCCATGGTGGACAAGTTTTGGCAGAGCTTCTAGGACAGGACAGACTAAGAAGCGGGATTGGCCATACACTTCTAAAACAATAGATGTGTGAATGACACAGGAAAATTGTTAGGCACAGTACTGGAAGAAGATGCTGTCATTAGAAGACACACTCATGGTAGCAGCAGTCTCAAAGTACCTTCATGCGCTTTCTATCTTTCCGTACATCTGAGAGTTGGACAGTGAATAAGGAATAATGAAGAAAAAGCAATGCCTTTGAATTATGGTGCTGGTGGAAAGCTTTTAATAAGTCATTAACTGCCAAAATAACATTTAAATCTGTCTTAAAGGACATGCAACCTGAATAGTCCTTACTGGCAAGAATGGTAAAACGTCACATCACTTAAATTTGACATATTCTCAAGAAGACCCAGTTCTTGGAGAGATATTATACTTGGCCAATACATTAAGAAAACAGATTGAACCGAGTCCAGATTGTAGGTTGGAAATGACCCAGCCTTTTCACGGGTAACATTAAAAATCTAGAGAAGAAGATTAGGATCAAAAAGACATAGAATGAGTGTTGAAGGTTCCTTAGGATCTTCCATGTCCCTTCATTCTCTTAATCTAAGTCAGTACTTGTTCAGTAATGTACAAAATTTTTAACTACATAAGAAGATTAAATTCATTTTTAGTTAATGAAAAAAGGATTTATTTGTGAGTTGTGAAATCAATAACATAAATCCACTGAGAAGCTCCGAGTTGTGGCTTGCATTAATTTAAAAGGTTGAAAGGGGAATGGTGATGGGAAGCTGCTGTTTATACATTAGTTCTCATGATAAGTATTTGAGATATTTGACATGCAGTTCAACATAACAAACCATTTGATGGGTGAGTAGAGTATATTTTTTTTTTTATTTTATAATTATGTAAGTTGTTGCTAGGGCCTATCAAAGCAACTACACGTCATAGAGACCCTATGAAAAACAGATCTGAGCTTTGCCCAATCCTGTGCCGTCTCATGATCTTTTCATGTACAAATGGGAGGCATTGCAGGGTGAGTTTGGGGAGAGAGCGGAAGAAAATGTTCAACAATGAAAAAAAAATGTACAAATGTTTGTTAGTCTCAGCATATATAAAAATGTGGTGTGTGAATATTGTTAGATGCCATCGAGTTAAGTATAACCCACAACGACCCTAGGAACACAGATGTGAACCCTGTTCTTTCCTGTGCCATCCTCACACTTCCTGACTCACTAGAGCCCATTGCAGCAGTCACCGTGTCAAACCACCTGGTTGAAGGCCTTCCTCTCATTAGTGGATATTCCACCTTTCCAAGATTAATGTCCCTCCAAATGCCTCTCCTAGCAACATACCTGAAGTATGTGAGGAAGCTATATAATTTTTGCTTCTTGGAGTTCATGTATATATTGTTGCATACCATCAAGTCAGAACTGACCCTTAGCTGATCCTCTAGCAGGTAGACCTTCAGAGGCAGTTAATCTCATGCGAGGAGATTACCCATCCTTTTCCTGCAGAGCAACTGATGGATATAAATCTTCTGGCTTTGGGATTACAGTTCCTACCACTAGGCCACCAGAGGGGTTCATATATGTTGTTGTTGTTGTTCTCATTCTGTGCTGTCAAGTAGGCTGTGAATCATAACAACACTATGTACAATAGCTCTGAACCCTTCCCTATCCCAAGCCAATCTCATTGTCTCCTACACACCTTAACCCCATAATCACTGTTGCTGTGTCATTTGATCTCACCAGGATCTTTCCCTCTTGTGCTCTCCCTCCACCCTGCCAAGCATGATGTCCATCTCCAAGGGTTGGTTCCTCCTGGCAACATGCCCAAAGTCTCAGGGATGGAACTCCAAAATCCTCGCTTCTAAGGAACAACTTCGTTTCACCTTCTCTAGGCCACTTTGTTTTCTTGCCAATCTATGGGATGTTTGACACTCTTCTACAGCACCACAAATGAAATGCATAATAAATCCTTCTGTCATCTTAATCATTGTCCAGCTCTTCAATGCATAGTAAGTAATTGCAAAGACAATGGCCTGAATCAGGCACATCTTAGTCTTGAGATTGACATCATTGCTCTCTATTGAGCAGTCCTTGACAGCAGATTTTCCCAATGCAGTTCATCTTTTGATTTCCTGACTGCTAATGCCAAGAGAAAAATTGATGTCCTTCACTTGTGAGAAAGAGCACTGAATTCTCCAGTGGACTGCTGAAAGAACAAAGAAGTGCATCTTGGAGACAGTCCGTGCAGCTGGAGTACTCTTTGGAGGCAGAGATGATGAGATTTTGCCTCATCCCAACAAACTGGATCACAACATATTGTAGGAATCCCACAGCAGTTGACTCTGCTCAGGCAAAACCTATTCTTGGACCAGGAAGCGGTCATCAGAATAGAGCAAGGAAACACTGCATGGTTCAAATCAGGAAAGGAGTGTGTCAGAGATGTGTCCTGTCTCAATACATTCTCAATCTGGATGTGGAACAGATAATTCAGGAGACTTGGCTTTATGAGGAAGAATGTGGCATCAGGATCGGAGGAAGACCCATCAACAACCTGCAATATGCAGATGACACAACCTTGATTGCTCAAACTGAAGAGGACCTGAGGCATTTGCTGCAGAATGTCAAGGACTGCTATCTGCAATATGGACTGATATTCAACATCAAGAACATAAAAATTCCCATTACCAGGTCAATTAGCAGCACTGTTACAGATAGAGAAGAGAGAAGTTGTTAACAATGTCAACTTGTTTGGCTCCACAATCAACACTTTTGGCATCCCCAGTCAGCAAATCAAAAGGTGAATTGTACTGGAGAAGTATGCTTTCAGAGACCTCTCCAAAGTCCTAAGGAGTCATGATGCCAGTCTAGGGACAAAGGTGTGCCTGATACAGGCCATGGCCTTGCAATGACTTGTTGTCCATCAGAGAGCTGGACTGTAGCGAAAGATGACAGAAGAAGCATCAATGCCTTTGAATTGTGGTGCTGGAGAAGAGTCTTTAACATACCATGGACCACCAAGAGAACAAACAGGTCTGCCTTGGAGAGAATAAAACTGAGTTTCTCATTGGAGGCAAGGATTTTGAAACTCTGTCTCACATACTTTAGGCATGTGGCCAGGAGAGATCAGTCCTTGGAGAAGAAAATCATGCTCAGAAGTGTGGAGGGACAGCACATGACAGGAAGACCCAGGATAAAATGATTTGATATAGTAACTGGGGTAATGGAAGTAGTTGTGACACAGTCAGTGAGACTAGGTCCAAATATGGCAGGATTCAGAGCTTTTGTACCTAGAGTCACTATGAGTTGCAGGTGACTTCATGACATATAATAATAGCAACACCAATGTTTGAGTATCTCTTTAGTATTGTTTTAAGTATCAGATGATTTTTACTTCTTCTGGATAACATAATGGAAAACATACAAATGTATTACATATCTTGGCTCCAGACAAAACATAATTATAGTACTTTCAAGGAGTAATTGAAATATGTTTTTGTCCCAGATGCATTGCTGAAAATTATAAGGAAAGAAATATATAAGTTTCAAAAGAAATGTACTCTAGGAGGTACATAATTATCAAGCTTTTCCTAAAGAACTCTATAGGGAAATTATGATTTTTATTAATAACATCTAGATATTATCATAGTCTTAATGTATATTGGACAATGGGAATTTCCAATACTGACTGAAAAATAATGATCTAATCAGAAAGAAAGTATTTTAGAGCTGGATAAACACATTGCCTTATTTGAAGGCTCGAGATTTATTTTAAATAATTATGCTGAATCTGTTGTACATAGGGTTTTCAGAGGCCTGCTGTTTCAGAAGTGGATGGCCAGTCCTTCTTCCTAGGCTGTCTCAATGTGAATGTTCAGATTTAGAGAAGTATTAGACAGACCAGCAAGTTAAAGGTATATCCCTTATTGCGGAGTTAACTTTAGTGTCAGTGTTGTCCCTG
>NW_006399754.1:33716456-33717397 GCF_000299155.1 Elephantulus edwardii
AGGCCACAGAACCACTTGTCCATTAAAGTATACATAATATCAAGCAACATTTATTGGTTACTTGATCCCTACTCGAAGAACTTGTTTGGTTCCTTCTTGCTCTCAATTTGCACATTCATTTTCACAACAGGACTGTGTCATTTTTGTTTTGTGTGCTTTTATGTAGATTTTAGCCAGTAGTGAGCCTATATAGAAGAGCAGAACTTTTAAGTAGGTTTTTTTTCTCAGGTTAAAATTTCTTAAGAAGTAAATGAGAAGAAATTTTCTCCTGTGGAGGTATCTTGTTTCAATTACTGACCTTTAAGTTAGCAATCAAGCATTTAATATTTGTAGAACTAAGAATCCTTAGAATCAGAAGTAAATAATATTCTTCTTCTTTTTTATCATTTGAGTCTAAGTCATGGTATTTTCAGTAGAGGAAATGCATTGTAAAAGTTGAAAAATGAATAAAAGTCAGAAGAAGAATTGATGTGTTTGAATTATTATGTTGGTGAATAATATTGAGGATGTGGTGAAAAGACCACTAGAACAGTGAACAAATCTGTTGTGGGAGCAGTCAGGCAAAATTCTCCTTAGAAGGGGAGATGAGGACACTTCAACTCAGAAGTTTGATGACATGATCGGAAGACATTAGTCCTTGGGAAATTACGTTAAATGAGGGCCAGTGAAAATAGACAATGAAATTAATTGACACACTGACTATTAAAATAAGTTTGAACAACCCAGCAATCAATGTGAGATGTAGTTATTTTTTTTTTGTATGCATGAAAATGGCAGTTCTATCAAAAGCAATCTACAGGTGCAACAAAATCCCGATCAGATACCAAATCCACTCTTTGTGGAGATGGCAAAAACAATTATTAATTTCATTTGGAAAGGAAAGACATCAAGAAGAAGTGAAGTTGTCTTGAAAAATCAAAATGAAGTGGGAGGTATCTCAC
>NW_006399754.1:33718102-33725439 GCF_000299155.1 Elephantulus edwardii
TCCCGCGGTCACTTGTGGTTGCTGTGAGGCTGAACACTGTGACACGGATGTGTCAAATGTGTTAATGGTTAGCTACCCAATGCGGACTGAGAGTGGGGTGGAGCTCCCCGATTAAACAAGCGTGGAAGGAGGAGTGGCATCCACTTCCATAATAGCTTGCCTCTGGAAACCCTATGAACCTGGAGAGAGGATGAAAGGCACTCAAGTGTCGAGGATTCTCCTTCATAGGGTCACTATGAGTCGCCTGCGACTCGACGGCACTTAACAACAACAACAACAACAACAACAACAACGTCAAATATATAGAATGTCCCAGAAGATGGAGGGAATACTCGGTATCACTGTACCAGAAAAGACTGAATGACACTGAAGAATTTCAAGAAGTATCATATGAGCCAGAGCCAGTAACAATGAAGGAAGAAGTGGAAGCTCCATTGAGGACAGTGACCAAAACTAAAGCCCCGGAAGTTGAGGAGATACCAATTGACTTGTTTCAATTAACAAATGTAGCCTTGGGTGTACTCACTAGTTTATGCCAGGAAATTTGGAGGTCATCTGTCTATCCAGCAGATTGGAAGAGCTCAATATTTGTTTCCATTCCCAAGAAAGGTGATCCAACTGAATATGGAAATTATCAGACATTATAATTTATATCACAGGCAAACAAAATACTGCTGAAGATCATTTTTAAACTGGCAGGAACAGTACATAGATAGGGACTTGCCAGGAGCTCAAGCAGGATTTAGAAGAGGCTGTGGCACCAGGGACATTGTTGCTGATGTCAGATGGATCCTAGCTAAAAGTAAAAAATACAGGAGAATGACTACTTGTGCTTTATAGACTATGCAAAGGCCTTTGACTGTATGGATCATAGTAAGTTGTGGGTGACATTGAGAAGAATAGGAGTCCCAGAGCACTTAACTGTGTTCATGTAAATCCTAAACCTGGACCAGGAGGCCTTTTTACAAAATGAGCAGGGGAACACAGCATGGTTTCAAATTAAGACAATGTGTCAGGCTTGCATTCTCTCTCCATACCTATTTAATCTATGCTGAGCAAAGCTTCTAGAATTTGAATTCTATGAAGAGGATCGAAAGAAGACTCATCAATAACCTGCATTATGCAGATGGCACAACCTTGCTTGCTGAAAGTAAGAAGGACTTGATGCACCTGATGCAGAAGATCACAGAATGCAGCATTCAGTATGGATTGCATCCCAATGTCAAGAAAACAAAGATTCTTACCACTGACATATAGGCAACACAATGATGGATGGAGAAAGACTGAAACTGTCAACAGCTTTACCTTGCTTAAATTGACACCCTTAGAATCAGCAGTCAGGAAATAAGGAGATGCATTGCACTGGGACAATCTGTAGTTAGGGACCTCTCAAAATTTTGAGGAGTAATCATGTCACTTTGCGGACTAAAATGTGTCTGATTCAGGCCGTAGTCTTTGCAGTCACTTGCTATTCGTCTGAGAGCTGGACAGTGAATAAGGATGACAGAGGAGTTGATGCCTTTGAGCTGTGGTGTTGGAGAAGAGTGCTGAACATCCCATGGATTGTCAAAAGAACAAACATATTTTGGAGAAAGTGCAGCAAGAGTGCTCTTTGAAGGCAAGAATGATGAGACTTCACCTAACACACACTTTCAGCATGTTGCCAAGAGGGGTTATTCTTTGGAGAAGGACATGATGCTAAGAAAGGTAGAGTGTTGGCAAAGAAGAGGAAGACCTTTGACAAGGTGGATTGGCACGGTGACTGCTGCAATGGGATCTTGTGTGTCAGGAAGTGTGAGGTTGGCACAGGACAGAACAGGGTTTAGATCTTTTGTTCATAAATTTGTTATGAGAAGTACTCGACTCAATGGAACCTAACAACAATAACAAAAACCTGCAGAAAACTGAAAAAGGATCCACATCTTACACCATATACAAAAGTCAAATCAAGTAAATCAGAGACAAAGGGGAAAGCCTAAAACTATAAGGGTCATAAGAAACAAAAGGAGAACAGATGTATCAGTGTCTTTTTTTTAAACTGTAGATAAAAATACAAAAAGTTTGATGGGTATGAGTGTTGATTAATATGACCGCAATAACCGTACGAGGATGTGATTAAGAACCAAAGTTAATGGAAGAAGAAGTTCATGTTCTACTGATGACGTCGGCAAGAAATAAGGCCCAGGAATTGACGGGATATCAACTGACATGTTTCAGCAGTCACGCAGCCCTGTACGTGCTCACAAGCCTAAGAGATTTGGAAGACAGGCACTTAGACAAGTGAATGGAAGAGATTCATTTTTATTCTCATTCAAAAATAAAAAAGATTTAAAAAGGTGATTCTGCAGAGAAAAGAAAATTATAAAACAATATTATTAATATAATATGCAAGTAAAATCTTGGTGAAGACTATTAAAAATTACTAGAACAATCCACCAACCAGAAACTGTCAGAAATTCAAGTTGACTTCAGCGAAGGCTGTGCAGTGAAAGACATCATTGCTATCAGGTGCATCTTGACTGAAAGCACGGAACACCAGAAAGAGGTTTACATGTGTTTTACTGACTGCGGAAAGACATCTAACTGGACAAGCGCCATAACAAATCATGGCTAACACTGAGAAAAAGGATAGTCGCAGAACACTTTTGCTCAATGTGAAATCTATTTCTGGAGGAAGAAGATACTGGTTGAACAGATGAAAGGAACACAGCATGTTTCAAAATCAAGAGAAACGTGCATTAGCGTTCCATCCTCTCTCAATACCTACTTAATTTGTATGCTTAGCAAACTTTCCAGTAGCTAAACAATATGAAGAATGTGGGGTCAGGATTGGAACACAATTTACCACCAAGCCTTCCAAATGGATTACATCTTAACATGGAGAAAACAAAAATCTTTAGCGCTGGGACATCATTTTATAGAGCTTACTAGGAATGAAACACATTTTAATTCCATCTTAAAACAATCTAGATACAATTCTTCAAGCAAATTGGTCTCTAGTCAATTGTGCTCTCAGGACTCGCAGCCTTCGCAAGTGCTATTAAAGAATAGAGGGCGAGTGGAGCTAGGCCCGTGCAGCACTGCAGGGCTTGACGGAGCTCAGCTCCACCTCTAAGAGCCTTAGAGAAGGCTCGGCAGTCTCCTCCCATGTGAACACCTCCTGGAGGGGCAGCTATGGATTGGTTCTGACCCAGTGGTACACTACAACGAGAACACAGTGAGAATTGCAAAGCCAAAATGAAGAACAAACCATGTTCATTAACCCACTACACACAGTCATTTAGATGATCGGTGAAAAGGAGGAAGAGTCAACAAGACGGGTTGACACCAAGCCCACCTCCACATGCTCTACCGTAGCAAACACTGTGCAGACGGTGTGGTCATTATCCACTGTGATAAAAGGGACAGTGAGGCGACTGCGTGAATGGCTTGTTTGTTTGTTTCTCTGTGCATATGAAAGTTAGGTGTGTACTGTGTTGTAATCTTTTAAGTGTGCAATAGCATTGTTTTTGTTGTTGTCATTGTTACGGGCCATCGAGTTGCCCGTGACTCTCATAGAGATCCTATGTACTTTAGCTATAAAACCTGCTCTATCCTGACCCAATCTCACCTTCTCTGACAGACCTAATCCCATTTCTCCAGCCATTGAGTCAATCCATCTCATCTTGGGTCTTCCTTTCCTGCGCTGTCCCTCCACACTTCCAAGCTGATATTCCTCACCATGGACTGGTCCTTCCTGGCCACTTACCCAAAGTATTTGAGATGGAGAGTCAAAAGCCTTGCCTCCAGGGAGCAGCCTGGTTTACCATCTCTAGGACAGACTTGTTTGTTCTCCTGGTAGTTCACAGTATGTTCAACATTTCTCCAGCACCAAAACTCAGAGGTATCAATCCTTCTTCTATCATCCTTAGCTATTGTCCAGCTCTCAGATGTATAGCAAATAACTGAAAAGACCACAGCCTGTATCAGGTTCACCTTAGTCTTCAAACTGACACTGTTGCTTTTCATTACCCTTGAGAGGTCCCTGGCAGCAAACTTTCCCAATGCAGTTTGTCTTTTAATTTCCTGACTGTTGGTGCCAACAGTATTGATTGCGGAACAAAGCAAGCTGAAGTTATCAACAACCTCAATAGATTTTCCTCCATCCTGATGCTGCCAATTGGCCCAGTGGTGAGAATCTTAGTTGTCTTGATGCTGAGATTCAATTCATATTAAAGACTACAGTCCTTAACCTTCTGCAGCAAACACCTCATGTCCTCTTTAGTTTCATTCAGCAAGCAAAATTGTTTCATCTGCATAACATAGGTTGTTGATAAGTCTTCCTCCAATCCTGATGCCACATTCTCCTCATAGTCCAGTTTCCCAAATGATCTACTCTGCATATAGATTGAAAAGGTATGGAGATAGAATGCATCCCGATGCATACCTTTCCTGATCCTGTTTCCTACTCTGTTCTAACTACCGCCTCCTGGTCCAAGTATAGGATTCACATGATCACAGTTAAGTGTATTGGGGTCCCTCATTCCCCTCAGAGTTAGCACAACTTGTGATCCACGCAGTCAAATACCTTTGCAGAGTCAAGGGAACCAGATGGACAGTCCTCTGTTACTCTCTGCTTTCAGCCAAGATCCATCTAATATTGGCTATGATGTTCCTAGCACCATGGCCTCTTCTAAACCCAGCCTGCACATCTGGCCGTTCTCTGTTAATGTACCTGCTTCAGTTGTTTCTGAATAATCTTCAGCATGGTCTTGCTTATGTGTGATATGAATATAGTCCTATAATTTCCACACTCTGTTGGGTCACCTTTTTTTAGAATGGGAATACATACAGATCTCTTCCAGTCAGTTGGCCTCCAGACTTCTTGGCATAAGCTGGTGATGGTGTATAGGTCAGCATCTGTTTGTCAATTGGCATCTCACCAATTCCTGGGGTCTCCCCTCCAATTCCTTCCGAGCAACTTGAACTTCCTTCTTCAGCACCAGAGGCTCTTGATCATACATTGTTTCATGAAATTCTTCTGTGTCAGCCAATTGGTTTTGGGATAGTGCCTCTGGATACTTCTTCCTTCTTCTTTTGTTGCTTCCTGGGTCATTCAACATTCTGCCTTCAGCTTTCTTAAGTATTACAACTGAAGCATTGTGGAAAGAAAAAAGACAGTGAACCAATGTTATTAGAAAAAAACCAGTGTTGTTAGAGTTGTCACAAAACATTAACTTATAAACAACATTGTATCTGCAAAAGATAATAAAACAAGGTAGTCCTGCATCTCATTCACTTATTTATTATTTTTAAAAGAAGTATCACCTGCATGTTGTGGCCGTTGTTGTTTTTGTTGTCATCATTGTTGTTGTGTGTTACTGAGTTGGAAGTGACTCACAGAAGATCCGTTAGCATGTTTTCGGGAGCTGTAAATCACATGGGAGGAGATTAGCCGTGTTTCTTTCTCCCCTGGAGCTCCTCGCTCATACCACCTGCCTTTGGGATGGCAGTCTGACTCCTTACTTATGAGAAATAATAATATGATATGTATATAGAGGGGGTTTTGTTTAATTCATTGTCCCTGTCCTCTTCTAACTTACACAATTATTTCAAGCCTTGAAAACAAGGACTTTGTGTTATTCAATTTTATGTCTTCAAGAATCTAGAAAATTGAATTGTATATAGCTGCGAATCAATAAAAAGTAGCTGAATAAATAGAAAATAAATTATCCCAAGGTTTACTTTATACAGGAAGAACACAAACGTAAGATACAGACTTACCCTAAATAATAGAGCCATTAACTCACAATATTATTTGAACTCTTATCTTTTGTCTTTAATAAAAAGTTCTTTTGAATGAATAGATTTGCCCATTTATTGATCTTCTTTTCTAGTTAATGGTTGAAAAGATATAATCAAAAAGCAGAATAATGCTTTAGTTAGCAAAAGATAGTAGAAAGAAAAAGAAAAATTGTTTGTTTTTTATTTGTTATGCTTAGAACAGATTCCATACTTATTAAGAATTTGAGTGTCATCTGAAGAAATCATTCTAAATTAAATTATATAGCTTTAAAATATTAAAAAATAGAAAGACTTACAATTTGTTGAAGTGACA
Source organism: Elephantulus edwardii (assembly GCF_000299155.1). Classification (NCBI taxonomy): domain Eukaryota; kingdom Metazoa; phylum Chordata; class Mammalia; order Macroscelidea; family Macroscelididae; genus Elephantulus; species Elephantulus edwardii. Next base: position 33,724,200 of record NW_006399754.1, read on the forward strand.
GATGGAACATAACTCCCAGTGACGAGCTGTCAGATCCCCAGAAGTATAACGTATTTTTAAATTGCAAATGCTAAATTGTTACACAGGTTCTTTTAACATAAAAAGCAAATAAGGAAAAAATTTAAGATAATGAGCTGTAGTTTGAGGAGAATGGTTAAAGTGAATAGGATTTTTTCAAGTACTTTATAGACAATGAAAAAGAAAATAAGTATGTACACATTGCAATCCACTATATAAAATTTAAACAATATGAGCAAATTACACTCAAACTATAAACATGGTTTGGTTACAAAGACTAAATTCATACCAGAAAACTGTCATCTTGCGAAAACAAAGTCTAACATCAGCTCGAAACGCAGAGGGTGTTTACATGTCTCAGGAAAGGGTTTATACTGTCAACTCAAAGTCATGTGATTTGAACCTGTTAGTTGCCCCTCAAGATAGATGGTTAATCTCCTCCCATGCAGTTTGCAGGCTCTGAAAATCCCCTGGAGGGCCAGTTAGGAGTTTTCAGACTCAGTGGAACATAACAATAACAAGAACATTACTTAACTGCTAAATGACGTCATTACAAGCTGCCACATGAATGAGAATCAAGTTGACACATGACCTTAACCCTCACAGCCAGCATTACTTCTGCCTGGCCAGCCGGCACCATTGTTGTTAAGAAATGCTAGAGAGGACCAAGGCATGCTTATTTTACTTTGGGTTGTTTTTCTTCATATAAGCTTATTGATACAGGATTCCAGAGTACTGACATTCTTCTTGATTCCTACTGACCTGTCTGATCTTTAAATGAGAACCGTTGTGAAAAAACCGGAGAGCTGTAGTGGAGGCTGGCTCAGACTTCAATAGTGACCTCATTCCAGTTCACCAAGGGAATTACTATTATTCGTGACTATATTCCTTGAGGGAAAGCTGCAGAGTAGAGATGTAGAAAATTAGCAAAACTTAGCAATGTTATCTGAATTCCTTGTTTGTATAATTTTGTGCATATAAGTGCAGTCACATTTTTTTTTTTAGTTATTGTCCAGTGCGAATGACAGAGAAAATTGTAAGTATACAATTATTCCTGTTTTTCTCTGGCTGTATTTTTTAAGTTAGTGGATATCTACTCCTTGCTACTGAACTTTGACCATTTCACACTGAGTGCAACCTTCCCATAACTTTTATGTTATTAACAAACCAAAGCATGACAACTTCCACTCCCACCCGAGTATAGATATTCCTGAGCATGTGT
>NW_006399754.1:33725789-33737124 GCF_000299155.1 Elephantulus edwardii
CTCACAGAAAGAGAGAGAAAGAGTGGGGGGAGGGAGAGAGGAAGTGGGGAAGGGAAGGGAAGGGAAGGGAAGGGAAGGAATATAAGTAACTCCTAATATGAGCATGATAAAAGGTTCTTTCTGTAGTATATAGAACCTACTGTGGGACTAATCCTGTTAAACCTTTGAAACATGCAAAAATCTCAACAGTTCCCTTTGTAATTTACAATTCTTTACTTTTATTATCTTTCTTTTAGATTGTGCTTACAATAGTGAAACTTCCTATATAGATGACTACTTTAATACAGTAGCCTATTTATCAGAAATTTAAACCACGCTGATGGGAGACAGACTGTTTTAAGACATCTAAATTCCAATTAAAGCACTTCTGAATCCAATTCCTGCACTGAAGAAACTGGGAATAAGAATCCTAGGCTGCACCACAGGTGCTTCAACAGACCTTGAGTTAGAAAGCATGGTCTGTTCCTTAATTTTTTTAATAATTAGGAAAAAATATCAAATTAGCTACAAATGCATGTTTTTAAATGAAAATGTTTTTAGAGAAAAATTTTACATAAACAGAACTTGACATAAAAGGAATTTATAGCTTGAAATTTTTAGTTACCTGGAGATAACACAGCAATCTGGTTTTACTTTAAGCTGTGTTATTTACGTTTTCTAGGAAATTCACTTTCTATCACTGGAAAATAAGATTGCTGAACCAAGTTTGTTCTTTCTTTCACTACCAAGGATATCAAATGAATTGCCTTAGACTCACTGCTAATGTCTTTGATGCAAGATAAGAACCACTGGGCTGGATTTAGTCAGAGAGTGGGCAATGTGAGAATTTATACTAAAAGGATAGAGATTTTTACAAGATGTTATAGGATGATATAGTTTTAATTTCAGATCTATTAAAACACCATTTGGTTTGAGTACAAATTACTTAAATAAAACAAAAAGAAAAATGAGTACGAAAAGTGCCCTTTTTTTAGAAGTTAATAAGAAATCTTTGTGTCGTCATTTTTGCGTATTTGTTTTATACACGTAGGGAGTTCCGGTGGCCTGGTGGTAAGAAGGTGCGCTGCCATCTGGAAGGCATTCCTATAAATTCACCAGCAGCATTTTGGGAGATAGATGAGCAGCCTCCTGTGTGATTAACTGCCTCTGAAAACCCACTGGCGGGTCAGCTATGGGCCAGTTCCACCTCCACTCTACACAACAGCACCACCACAACAGGGCAAGCTTTCAGGTAAGTGGTGGCTTATTATGAATATCTGACAGTACTTATGACTCATGACTATTTGCCATTTCAACATTTCATAAAATGAAAATTCAGTGCCATTCATAATTTTAAACATCATTTCCCTCAAGGTATTTTTTTTCTTTTTAATTTAAAAAAATATAGTGATTTTCTCATCTTGAAAATTGAAAATTATCTCATTTAGAAAGACTCTTAACAGGCACAAATGTTAAAATCCAATTATGTGACCTTAGAGATAACTTCCTTATAATAAGTGAGATATAAAGCTTATTTCTATCAAACTCTTTCTCTTGAATGAATTACAAAGTTTGAGATGACCTCTTTTCTGATATATTTGAAAGTAGATAAAAATTTCTCCTATTCAACTACTGGAAATCATTGTAATGAGTTCTATGAAGTAATTAAGTTAATTATCTGTGTATATGTTTAAGTATGTGTGTGTGTGTGTATTCATTCAAAAATGTGTACTATATATAATCTAGACATTATTTTGTTTAGTTAGTTAGCTATTTAGTTTAAGTTCAGTGGGAGCTCCTGATCCACGAGTTGTTTATTCCAGATAAATCTCCAGGGTGTACAATTGCTGGGACCCCATCCTGGGGTCTCTAACACATTGGCAGAGCCTCCTGGACTGAACCTGGCACTCCTTACACAATCTCCTTCCCCTCTAGCTTCATAAACTGAGGAATCATTGCTCGTTTTCCTTTACTCTCACTTTTCTGTTGAGACCTTCTCAATAATCAGAGATGGTTTACTCTTTCAGCCTGAGGACAAAAATTAGCTAAAACTCACCTTTTCATCAGCTCTTTATGAGAGGGTCAGAACTGACTCCTAACTGATGTTCCAGCAGGTTTTCGGAGACTGTGAAGGAGAAGATTTCCCAGATTTCTTTCCAGGAGACTGGTGGATTCGAGACACTAGCAAGGCAAAAAGATAATCAGTTTGGGTTAGCAGTGCACCACCCTATGGAGGCTAAGCAGCCGTGGGTCTACTCCTGAACCCTTAGCCAGCTGGCTGCCAGCAGAGGAGGGGAAAAGCGAACACTACACCGTTTCTAAATAAACTTGCTAAGTAGGTTCATGGAGAAAATACAAGTACCCCACCTATTCTTTTCTACCTTAAATGTATTAAATGTTTTAAAAGAGAATTTTCTAAGTTTTTCATTTTGCCATACCCTTTTAACTAAGTCTATTAAACAAACTTTGAAAATAGCAAGACTTAAAAAATATAATCATAATGCCCTAAAATATATTAACTTGAAACTATTCTCTCCCTCATCGGCTTCAATCCAGTAAACATAATTTATCCAGTTTTTCTCAGTCTTACCCCACCCCAGTGTCAGCCTCATTCTACAACAGTGGCGGAAATGAGGGTTGCAGAGTGGAGTATACTGGGAGTGGGAGTAGGGATGTGCCGGGTGGGGTGGGGGGATTGTGTACCAATGAAGGAGTTTTTCTTTTGCTTTTCAAGGAGAGGAGCGAACTGGGGGTGGGTGGGGAGAAAAGTGCAGCAATGAATGAATGGAATTCCAAAATCTATGTAGATGTTCATTGAAATTAATAATAATAAAAAAAGAAAATATGTTCTATTTATGGTGCTTAGAAGAGAAGTAAAATCAATCCACAGGTGATAGTAATATATAAATACAATAGTCATACAGTGGCTTATATATTTTGAATATTAAAGTACAACTTTGATTCCAAGATTTCTAACTGTAAAATTAAAGAATGTACGACGTCGCAAAGATGCTAACAACAAACAGCTCCTCAGAAGAAGGACAGCTCTCCCGGGGCTCAGGCTGAAATAGAGTGTCCATGGGGCTCCTAATGGAAGGGTCTCAGAAGGAAGAGGGGAACTGCTGTCTGTCCAAGTGCCTGTCAGTTCCTGTGCTCCCGCCCAGTGTTCTTCCTCAATGGTCATTTCTCTACTTGAGTAAGTCAGTTGACAGAAAGCTCAGCATTAATAAAGCATTTCAATATTAAGTTGACAATTTCTAGTTTTCAAAAATGCACTCCTCTTGTTTAGTTCCATTCTATGTGTGATTTTTTTTAGACATGAGTTGGAGTCTTTATAGGACAGTTGTTGTTATGTGCCGTGGAGTCATTTGCGACTCATAGCGATCCTATGCACAACAGCCCTAAACCCTGCTCTATCCTGCACCACCCGCATTGCCTCTGACACACCCATCCCAATTACCCCAGTCACCGAATCAATCCACCTCATAGAGGGTCTTCCCCTCCTGCGCTGTCCCTCTACTCTACCCAGCATGATGTCCCTCTCCAAGGATCTGTCCCTCCTTGCAACATGTCCAAAGTATGTCAGACGAAGCCCCAGAATCCTTGCCTCCAAGGAGTAGCCTGGTTTAATCCTCTCCAAGATGAATCTGCTTGTTTTCCTGGCAGTCCATGGCACATTCAGTACTCTTCTCCAGCACCACAGCTCAAAGGCATCAACTCTCCTTCTGTCCTCCCTAGTCATTGTCCCACTCTCTGATGCATAACAAGCGATTGCAAAGACCATGACCTGTATCAGGCGCACCTTACTCTCCAGAGAGACACCGTTGCTCCTGAGTACTTTTAGAGAGGTCCCTAACAGCAGACTTTCCCATCATGATATGCTTTTTGATTTCCTGACTGCTGGTGCCAAGAGTGTTGACTGTGGAGCCGAGCAAACTGAAGCTGTGAACACTCTCAATCTCTTCGCCACCCATCCTGACGCTGCCAATTGGTCCAGTGGTGAGAATCTTTGTCTTCTTGACATTGAGCCTCAGCCCATACTGAAGGCTGCAGTCCTTGACCCTTCGCAGCAAGTGCATGAGGTCCTCCTCAGTTTCAGCAAGCAGGGTTGTGTCATCTGCATAACGCAGATTGTTAATAGATCTTCCACCAATCCTGATTCCACAATTCTCCTCATAGAGCCCAGCCTCTCGGATAATCTGCTCTTCATACATGTTGAAAAGGTATGGAGACAGGATGCATCCCTGGCGTACACCCTTCTCAATTTTGAACAATGCAGTGTTACCCTGCTCTGTTCTGACTACTGCCTCTTGGTCCAAGTATAGGTTTTGTATTAGCACAATTAAATGTTCTGGGATTCCCATTCTTCTCAGAGTCAGCCACAGTTTGTTATGATCCACACAGTCAAATGCCTTTGCATAATCAATGAAACACAGATAGACATTCTCTGCTTTCAGCCAAGATCCATCTTATATCAGCAACAATACCCCTAGTGCCACGACCCCTTCTCAACCCAGCCTGGACTTCTGGCCATTCTCTGCTGATGTGTTGTTCTAATCGTTTTTTTTATAATCTTCAGTAGAATCTTGCTTGCATGTGAAATCAATGACACTGTTCTGTAGTTTCCACACTCAGTTGGGTCACCTTTCTTTGGAATGGGAACAAATATAGATCTCTTCCAGTCAATTGGCCAAGTGGTTGTTCTCCAGATTTCTTGGCACAACTTGGTGAGCACATCGAGGGCAACATCTGTTATCTGAAATACTTCAATTGGTATACCATCTATTCTGGGGGCCTTATTTTTTGCTATTTCCTTCAAAGTAGCTTGAACTTCTTCCTTGATCACCATAGGCTCTTGCTCATATGTTATTTCATTAAATTCCTCTGTATCTGCCAATTCCTTTCTATATAATGACTCAGTATATTCCTTCCATCTTCTTTTAATACTTCCTGGATCAACAACTAAAGAGAATATTAATTCCCTATTTGACAACAAATGCACATATACAAATAGAGATATAGAATTAGAATAAACTCTCTTTCTCTTTCTATATATATGTATCAAATTGTTATGTAATTATTCTTATAACACCTCCCAAATGCACATATTGTATACATTATTTTTGAGATTTTGTGTTGTCAGTTCATCTTTTCACAATCCTGTAGGAAATAAATGCACTGTGAGCCGCTTCAGAAGACTTAAACAATTAAGTTTATCTTGTTAATATTCAGGCTATAAGAAATATTCAGGTTATAAGAAGACAACATTTAGTATCATTATGCTACTAAGTGTGGTGGCTTTAGTGTGGTTGTCTAAAGGAACTAACAGTTAATTATTATAAAATATGAAATCAAACAGTCTTATGAAAGCCGTGATATTTTGGTTGCTAGATGAATCTAGATGACAGTGTCCTTACAGGAAAGGAACTGAGACAGTAACCACCTGACCTCTATTTCTTCTGCTTGATTCTTATTACTCATCATTGCTGAATCTCAAAGGTAAATATCAGTTAATATATTTCATTTAAATCAGGCTATTAAGGCACAGCCAATGACAGTGAAAGATGGAGAGTCAATCTGAAAAGATTAGCCAGTGACAATAAATCCAGAAAAGGAAATCATACATGATCAAGAATTAATGGTAACAAAGGAAGTTCTTCAAGCTACTCTGAATTTTTTTGCAAAAATATAAGACCCAAAATAATGATAGTGTTCTAGCTGAGGTGTTTCACTAGAAAGATGCAGTACTGGACACGCTAACTACCCCATGACAAGGAATTTGAAAGAATCTGACCAAATAGTAAAGATCTATATTTGTTCCAATTGCAGTAATAAAATCCAAAAGATCGGAGAAAAAGAAAAAAATCACTAATAATTAATAATTATAACTAATAACACAAGAAAAGAAATTCATATTGAAGTTATTTTAAAAATTACTGTATCAGTACAACATTAGAGAATGGCCTGAAATTCAAGTTTGAATCAAAATAAGTCTTGGAACCAGAAATACCGTTGCTGAGGTCACAGGGATATAGATGAAAACAACTAATACCAGAAATATGTTTACTTCTTTTTATTGACTATGCAAAGGCGTTTGTCTGTATGAATCATTAGAATTATGGACACTATTTAGAAGAAAAGGTATCTCAGAACATGAACATGTAATTGTGCTTATGTAAAACATAGACCAAGATGTAGTGGCCCAAACGGAACAGAGGTTTAAAATCTAGAAAAAATGTATGTCAGAATTATGTCTTTTCTTCATACCTATATAATGTGCATACACAGTAAATTAGAGAAGCTGAACTATATGAAGAAAATGTGACATTAGGACTAGAGGAAGACTCACCAACAACCTACACTGTGCAGATGAGACAACCTTGATGAAGAAAATGAAAAATACTTGGAGCACTTAACTGAAGATCAAGTGCTACAACCATCAATATGAATAACATCTCAAAATCAAGAAAGCAAAAATCCTCACATTTCGTGGTTCAGCAATGTCATGATTGATATAGTAAAGACTGAATTTGTTAATTATTTTATTTTAATTGCTTCTACAATCAAAATGTTTGGTACCAGCAGCCAAGCGGTCAAAAGACACATTGCATTGAGAAAGTCTGTTGTCAGGGACCTCTCCAAAAGAGTAAGAAGCAATGATCAGTTTAAAAACTGATTCATGCAACAGTCTTGTCAATCACCTTCTATCTAACTTTATATTTAAATTCAGGTGGGATAGATGCAAGGTTACATTTTGGTTCGTATGAACTTGTCTTTATTATCTTCTACCTCAATTTGAACTCACACTTGAGTAATTGATGATCTCTTTCATAGTCAACACCTGGCCTGGTTTTGCTGGGAGCTATGAGCTTCTCCAAGGACTCATTCCACAAAAGTAATCAGTCTGATTCCTGGGAAGCCCATCAGATGAGGTCCATGTGTATAGAAACAATTTATGTTTCTTTAAAAAGTTATTTATGATGAATAAATCATTGGACACACAAAATTTAATCATTCTATCTCCAGCCTTCATACTGACACCATTGCTCTCTTGGAGAGATCATTAACAGCCTACATTCCCAATGCAGTATTTCTCCTTATCTCCTCACTGTTGATACCAAAGGTATTGATTGTGGATCAAAAGAAGAAGAAATTGTTGGCAACTTTAGTCTTTCCGTCTATCATGATCTTGCTTATTGGTTTAGTGGTGAGATTTTTTGTTTTCATGATGTTGAAATGTAACCCATGTTGAAGGCTACGATTTCTTGATCTTCTTCAGTAAGCATTTCAAGTCCTCACTTTTAGCAAGCGATATTGTGTCATCTGAATAACACAGGATTTTGATGAATCTTCTGATCCTGATGCCACCACCTTCTTTTTTTTACAGCATATTCTTCCCATCTAATTTTTTCCTCATTCATTCATTATTGCACATTTTCCCCCCTGACTACCTCTCCACCCCAGTTTGCTTTTCTCTTTGAAAAGAAAAAAAAGAAAAAAATTCTTTCATTGTTATACAATCCCCCACCCCCACCTTCTTCTTCATAGAAGTCAGAGTCACAAATGATTTGCCCAGCAAACAGACTGAATAAGTGAGAAAGGAACTGATGCACTGGGGGAGAGGCAGTGGTATAGTTTGACTTCTATCCACTTCATAAAGGGGAACTGTCCTCATTAACAATATATAGTAGCAAATAAATATCTGCTTGGTCAGACATGTCACACCCCATGCTCCTGTACCTCTTTTTATCTACCATTTGGATCCAATATTATTGCTGATTCAAAGCCTTTACAACCAGTTGTGGCGTTTATTAAGGAAATAAATTGAAAAGTAGGGGAGGTAAAGAATTTCATTTGTGCAGTTCCAGGTTTTATTCCAGTAGTCCCAAGGCACAATTCTTCAATTATTCCGGGCTCCAGTTTTAGTTAGGCAGTCAGCTTTTCCTTCCATCATCCAGCAAAAAATATTAATTGCAGCCTTTATTTCCAGTTTCCTCTGGTTACATCATGCCACAGTTTCTCTACAATAATGCCACCACCGTCACCAGTGTTTCACTCTGGTTTCACCTTCACCAAGATCTTGCTCCAGACTCCCTCCACTCTTGGCTGCTCACTGTGAGAAGCGTTCTTTTTCTTATCCTACTCCCACAGTTGTTGATAATTTGCAATCCCATGTGTCTGCAGTAAAGGTAGCTGGAGAGCAGAGGTGGCTAACGTAATGGTTAGAAAAGCCAACCTTTAAGCTAACAGCACAAGGGGCATGAAGAAAGGTTACAACCTGACCCACACCTTTTCTAATTTTAAAACATACAGTGTTTTGTTGCTCTGTTTGGACAACAGCTTCTTGGTCTAAATTTTGTATGAGTACAATTAAGTATTCTGGAAGTCACATTAGCCATAGTTTACTATGATACACACAGTCAAGTGGCTTTGCATAGTCAAAAAAGCATTAATAATACATTCTTCCTGGAGTGCAGGTTCTTTGGTTAGAAATCTAGAAAGTATGGAACAAATTTAAATTTTCTTTTTATTCTCCAAGCCTCATGTAATTATATAGTACACATTCTAAAGACACAAAAAAGCAAACTCTCAAAAGGTTGAAACAATTTTAAATAGTAGTTTCGCTTTCTGTATACCTAGATTCAAATTTTAATATTTTCAGATAAGTTCCTACTGACCTCTTACATAAAGATATAAATGTATATAAACCTCAGACATAAAAAGTACTCCTGAAGTCATGAAAGAGAATAAAAGAAAAGTCTTGGAGGGAATTCAGTCCTGAACAAAGAGTAAGGCATAATTGAATTATACTGTTTTGTGCATTTAATGTAAGAAAAGAGCACACTTGAGATGCAATGCATACCTAAAACTTCCATTCAAATTCTACAATTTATTTTTTTAACCTGAAGAATCAGATTATAGAAATTGTTGTTGTGTACCATAGTCAGAACCAACACATAACTGACCCTCCAGTGGGTTTTCAGAGGTAGTTAATCACATAGGAGGTAGTTAATCCCATAGGAAAGGGCTGCCACCCTTCTTCCATGAAGCTGCTGGCGGCCTCAAACCTACTGCCTTTGGGATTGCAGCACAGCTTCTTGGCACTTGACCACCAGGCTCCTAATATAAAATAAAGTCTACAGTTTATTTTTTTAATTTGAAGAATCAGATTATAGAAATTAGTATAACGCTGGGAGAGCTCGAAAAAAAAAAAGAAAAGAAAAAAAAGAAATTAGTATATATAATAAAAATCATAACAAGAAGTTAGGGAGTGTTATCAGTTGTTGTTTCTGTTCCTCTCTTCCTTTCTAGTTTTTTATGTTGCATATACATGCAAGATTGAGTTTTTAGCTATATTGTATATTTTTCTTTTAGAAAGTATTCAATTTTTTTTTCCATATTGTACTTCATATCTAGTCTTCAAGGCATAGTCATAGTAGAGAGTTTCACTGCTAAATGAAATGCCCAGCCTCTGTGACAGTTGGGACCCACCAGGGACTCCTCAGGAGAAAGAGAGGCAGTCTCCTCTGGTGTGATTTACACCCTAGGAAACCTGCTAAAGGATCATCAGTGAGTCTGTTCTGAGTCAACGGCAAATGGAAAGTACAAGCAATTTATTTTCTATATTTTGATGCTTATCCTATTTTCTAACTTTCTGAAGGCTCCTACAGGTAGAACCAAAGAGGAGTAAATTGAAAATATTTCCAAGTCTTGCAGTCTGAAACGGACCACACATTCACATGCAGTCAAGATGTGTAATGATAATCGGGGACTGGAATGCAAAAGTCATAAACAATGAAGAATGAATAGTCTTCAGAAAGTATTGGTGACTTGGTGACAGAACAGAGACTTGAAATAGAATGATCAGATTTTGTATTTTTACTCATTTATTCACTGCTAATACCTCTTTTAAAAGATAAAAATTGTGACTTTACAGATGGACCTCACCTGACAGACTGCATAGGAATCAGATTAACTATATTTGTGGAAGGACTTATTGGAGAAGCTCAATATCAGCAGTTAAACTAGGCCAGAGGCTGTGGGTCAGAACATAAATTTCTCACATGCAAGTTCAACTTGATCCCAAATAAAATTATAACAGTCCATGAGAACCAAAATATGACATTAAACCTATTCCAGCTGAACTTCAAATCATCTTAAGAACAGGTATGAAGCACTGAACACCAATGATAAAAGACCAGATGAGCTATGGGATGACATCAAAGACATTATCCATGAAAATGGCAAAAGGTCATTACAAAGACTCAGTTGAAAGAAAACATTGAAATGGATGTCTCAAGAGACTGAAATTGCACTAGAGCATTGAGAAGCCAAAACTGAGTGAAAACAAACTAAGGTAAAAGAGATGAACAGAAGATTTCAAAAGGCAGCTGGGGAAGACAAAACAAAATATCATAACAGAATGTGCAGAGAAACAGAATTGAAGGATATAAAGGGAGGAACTGGCTATACATTTCTCAAGCTGAGAGAACTGAAGAACAAAGTTAACCCTCATGTTGCATTATTGAAAAATTCTATGGGCAATATGTTGAATGTCCCAGGAAGCATAAGAAGAAGATGGAGGGAATACACAGAGTTATTGTACCAAAAATGACTGGCTGTCACTGAAAAATTCCATGACGTACACCATGTAATCAGGACTCAATGGCAATGAACAAGGAAGTGCAAGCTGCACTGAAGCCACTGGCAAAAATAAGGCTCCAGGAATCAATGGACTACCAATTGACTTGTTTCATTCAATAGATGCAGGCCTGGATGTGCTCACCAGTCTATGTGAGAAAATTTGGAGGACAGTTGTCAGGCAAATGGATGTGAAGAGATCTATAATTGTTCTCTTTCCCAAAAAGAGATGATTGATTTGCTGATACATACTTGGGTTTCTTCTATCTTTTTGCAATTGTGAATAACACAGCAGTAAACATGGGTGTGCATATATCTGGATGACAGCACTGATTTCTTTAGGGTATATTCCCACTAGAGGAATTGGTGGGTCAATAGGTATCTCTATTTCCAACTTTTTAGAAAGTACCATACTGCCTTTCATAGTGGTTGCACCATTTTACACTCCCAGCAATAGTGAATGAAGGTTCCAATCACTTCACAACTTTGACAGCATTTTTTTATTTGCTGCCCTGCTGAACTTTGCTTTTGTTACTGGGGTGAGAAGATACCTCATATCTATTTTTATTACTTCGTATCTGTTTTTAATAACTCGTAGTTGCTTTTATTTGTGTTTCTCTGAGAGCTAGGGATTTTTAATATTTCTTTGTGTATTTGTTTTCCATCTGAATGTCATCTTTGGTGAATTGTCTATTCATATCCTGTGTCCATTTTG
>NW_006399754.1:33739369-33741834 GCF_000299155.1 Elephantulus edwardii
ATTGATTCGGTGACTGGGGTAATCGGGATGGGTGTGTCAGAGGCAGTGCGGTTGGCGCAGGATAGAGCAGGGTTTAGGGCTGTTGTGCATAGGGTCGCTCTGAGTCGCAGGCGACTCGAGGCACATAACAACAACAACAACAATTGTTATAGTTTTTTGAAAGATGTCTATTAGCTTGTCCTCACCATGACAACACCTATAGAATATTTTTTACTACTGTAAACAATGTCTTGTGTTTCTCAGCAATCTTAAACATTTGCCTTTTCCAGAATGTCATTTAATTAAAGCCAAATTGTATTTAGAGTTTTCATATTTTTTTCTTACATATACATTATGCATTTAATGTTCCTTCATATAATTTTTAGGCTAATAAGTCTTCCTATTAGTAATAGTTCATTTTATTGATGTGATAGTTTGTGTATTGATTTACCTTTTAAAAAGACATTTTAGTTGCTTCTTTTGGGAGGTTAGTATGTATTAAAGCCACCGTAACCATTCTTAAAAAGAAAGGCAACATGGAACTGGCCAACTCTGATTTCTACTAACTTCATGAAGGGGAATGTCCCCATCAACAGCATCCACAATTCTCATGAGATTTTACATACCTCCCTAGCTCCTGCACCTATTTCTACTAATTCAACAACAGTATTACCACTCTGCTGAGTCCAAAATCCATTGCAGTGAATACACAGACTGAATAGAACCATACCGACAGTTATGGGCAGGATTAAATCCCTGAGTCCACATAACTTCTTAAACAGGGTCAAAGGTGTTTTTACCTTCAACCTCATGGCTTTGGTCGGCGTCACAATTATTCTTAATCATTCCAGCTACGGCCTCTTCCTTAAATCCTCCATCCAGCTTTCCTGAAGTCCTCAGGCTCTGGCTCTGTGGAGCAGCAGTCCCAAGCCAGCACTACTTCGTGGCCCTCTCTTGTTCTCTACTGAGGCTCATGCTGCTCTTGTGTCAATCCTGCTAGATGGATCCCTGGCCCTGAAGATGGCATGTTGTTTCCTCTTACTGATTGGTGTTGACAATCCCCAATTTTTAAAGCTCTATTTAAAGTCAGTAGAATAGTGAGACTGGCCAATCCCCCTGTTGATAGACTTACATGCTCAGTTTGTGTGATCCCATCTATCCATACAGCAAAGCAAAAGTCAACCATGGCTAGGAAACCCATTTTGAACAAGAAATTCTTGGTACCACACATTCATATGCAAAATTTTGTATAAGAGAGGTTTTAAAAACCCAATTACCAAATATCCAGCAGATAGTTACTGTATAGTATATTCAAAATATGCTCAGCTTTATAAAATACTGCAAAACTTGCTTATAAAGTGACCATAACAGGAGAGTTTCTGTCGGCTGCTTTGTATTCTACTAAGTACTTATTTTTAGGATTACTGGGTATTAACTATCCTAATAATTTTAATTGTTATTTTATTGCTTAATTTGCATTTCCCAAAAGATAAATGATAATGAGATAATTTTATTATTCAATTTGCATTTTCATCTCTTAGATGATGGTCTATCTGTTCAGACTTTTTCCTACTTGCTTCATTTTATCATTACATTTTAATGAGCTTTAAGTTAATTTGTTTAACTTTTTTCCAAATATGTATTTGTAAAAATATTTTACAAATATTTTCTCTTGGATTTGACTTGTATTTTGTTTCTCTTAACTAAATTTGTAAAACAGACATTTTAAATTCAGTAAAGCCAAGCTTAACATTTTATTTATGTTTATCTAAACACTCATTGCCAAATCTCAAGTCACTTAAATTAGTCAGCATTTTATTATGGAAATTTTGTGGTTTCTTTAGTTTTTGTTGGATCAATGAAGACTTATGAGTTACTTTTTGAGATCATGTAAAGTTTACATATAGATTATTTCTCTCACCACCAACATTAATAATTATCCACAGTAGTTTTACTATTCTTTAAAAGGCTACTAAATTTCTTTTAAATTACATTTATATTTGAGTAAAGTTATTTTCTCTTCCAGTCAGTTGGCCAAGTGGTTGTTCTCCAGATTTCTTGGCACAACTTGGTGAACACATCCAGGGCACCATCTGTTAGCTGAAATACCTCAATTGGTATATCATCTATTCATGGGGCCATATTTTTTGCTATTTCCTTCAAAGCAGCTTCAACTTCTTCCTTCATTACCATAGGCCCTGGCTCAAATGTTATTTCATTCAATTCTTCTGTATCTGCCAATTCTTTTTTGATACAATGACACAGTATATTCCTTCCATCTTCTTTTAATACTTCCTGGATCATTTAATATTCTGCCCAAAGCATCCTTGAGTTTGGCCCTTTTGATTTTCTGATTCTAGCTCCTTGCACATTTCATTGTAATATTTTGCTTTGTCATTCCGAGCTGCCTTTTGGAATCTTCTGTTCAGCTCTTTAGTATCTTGAATTCTTCCTTGTGCTTTGGCTTCTCTATGCTCCAGTGCAAT
>NW_006399754.1:33742569-33743995 GCF_000299155.1 Elephantulus edwardii
TGTTTCAAGGAGGGACAGGTCCTTGGAGAGGGACATCATGCTTGGGAGGGTGGAGGGACGGCGCAGGAGGGGAAGACCCTCTACGAGATGGATTGATTCAGTGACTGGGGTAATCGGGATGGGTGTGTCAGAGGCAGTGCACTTGGCACAGGACAGAGCAGGGTTTAGGGCTGTTGTACATAGACTCGATGGCAAATAACAACAACAACAACAAAGTTATTTTATAGTTCTCCCTCCTTTTTTTCCCCTTTCTTTCTAATTGATGACTTTTCCTTGACCTTCTTGAAATGAGTTTTACCTCTGCCTAAGCTATAATCCATTATTATTGTACTGGGTCTTTTTGGCTTTTTATGTTTTTAGAAAATATTATATAGCTTTAGAGAAGTGTCCTGTAATTGTATAATGAGCAGTCTTTTAGTGAACAGATGTCTCTTGGTTTTGACACTGTAGTTAAGGCAGGAAATCTAATGGGAACTGAGGAGGGACGTTTCCCCTCTCCTACACTGTCTTTTGGCTTTGTTGAGTAAGTGTTCCTTTTGGCAACACTGTAGGAATATTTCATGGCATTATTTTGTTCCATCTCTTGGCAGAAAAACTGTGGAGTTTATCTTTCAATATTACTTTCCTAGGCATTGCCTGACTTGACCATGTTGACGGGCAGAAATTTGTGAATAGTGCATGTTGGCCTACCCACAAGGAAATTGGCTGTCTCACAAACCCACAAGGGGCTTGGCTAGTCTCGCTGTTAAATTGAGCAATCTAGCAGCATGAAGAGAATCACCTTCCCCTGCCAGCAAAGAAGAAGAAGCAAGAAAATGTAGTGTGTCCTTTGGGCTCAGAAATTCTTGCTCCCATTACACCTGTCGTGATAGCAACCATGGCTGAACCAGAGAACAACATGAGATTGAGCTACCTTGAGACTGTTATCCCCCATGGACAGAATCAGAGCTAAGCTAAGAGCCTTTGCTCATGTTTATTGGACAACTGAGGGTAGAAGAGAGCCAGTATTGGCAGAATTGAGAACATTATAATACTGTCTCAGAGCTGTGAGGCTCAGGGCTGAGGTTCATGCAAGCACATTTCAGATGCTATCTTGACTGACTGACTGAATTCAGCTACTAACCTGAATTACAGCCTTTTGGTTTCCCCAGTAGGATTCTAGGAGGTCTATGAGCAATCGCTTTGGATTTTGGACTCAGAAAAATCGAGGAAGACCCTCATCAAGATGGATTGACACATGACTACCACTTACGAACTTGAGCATGACAGAGAACACAAGGATGGTGCAGGGCAGGGCCAGGACAAGGGTCATGTCCGTTGTCCATAGGGCTGTTATGAGTGGAGTCAACTCAATGGCACCTAACAATAAGAACTTGTCAGAAATACAAAGGCTTTCTTTTTTTTTCTATAATTATATTTTATTAAT
>NW_006399754.1:33744530-33754186 GCF_000299155.1 Elephantulus edwardii
AGCCCTCGCTCTAGTCTCCTGTGATGACAGAAATACCTAGTTATAAATCTCTTTTAAACAGTTTTCTCCCTCCTCTGTTTCAGTGCAGTATACATCATTGAACCCATCTTACTCAGTCTCTCATGATGAGAACTTTGTAGGGTATCACTGGAGCTCTGGTGGCCTAGTGGTGGGAACACACTGCCAACTGACACATGAGTTATAGTTCAAATCCACCAGCAGCTCAATGGGAGAAAGATGGGCAGTTCCTCCCTTGGGATCTACTGCCCATGAAAACATGTTGGAAGTTCTGTTATTTTGATTTGATGGCATATATAAACAACTGGAGGTAGAAATCTCTACTCCGTGGAGACCCCATGGACACTCCCCCCGTTCTCACTAGGCTGGACCCTGCTTCCAGTACTTGTCTGTTATAACTTCAGTGTTCCAACCAACCACAGCGACTTCTCTCCCAATAAGCTGATTTTTGCTAAGATTCTCTATATTTATGCAACTCTTCAGAATTAGAAGTGAGAGTTTACTTTATGACCTCAATATTCTGACAGGTTAGGGAAAAGTCATTGATTCTTAATTTCACTTCTTTGGTTGTGGTTGCAGACTGAAATAACTTTTTTGATTTTAATTTACCAAGACTGCCTTACAAATATATATAAATTATATATTATATATATATATATATATATATATATATATATATATGTTAGAATAATGCAAATAAAATAGCATTATCTTTTAAATTTACATTTTTGTGTTACTAGTGATTTTTTTAAAGTCAGAAAAAATTAACTAGTACTTATTCATAAAAGTAAGTACATATAAAGAGTAACTATGCTACATTACCTTGAATTCAGATATCTGTAGACTGCATCGAAGTTTTGAGGAACAGATCAGTGTGTAGTTGTAAAATAAAAGAACACCAGCAATAAACACATGGCTGAACCGAAAGCAAAACCACCAAAGAAGAAAATAAACCAATCACCCAGGTGCATTTACTTGATCATCCCTTTAGAGTTGACACTTATATCTGATGAAGAAATAAGAAGTGAATTTAGAATTTTTGTGAAAACTTCTTTGAATACATCCTTAAGAAAACAAAACAAAAGACCAATTTAAAACAAACTGTCCACTTACAGCATTTTAATATCTACTTTAACATCTACTTTAAATAATATCATATCCTTTATAGGATGTTGTTGTTGTGTGTTGTCAAGTCTGAACTCACTCATAGTTGACCCTCATAGGTTTTTCAGAGACAGTTAAACCCACAGCAGTAGGTAGCCTATCTTTCTATCTCAGAGCATTTGGTGGATTTGAACCACATATCTTTGAAATTGCAATACAGCTTGTACCACTAGGCCACCAGGCTATCCTCATCCCTCTGCTTCCACCCTGCCCTCCCACCTTGGATCCTTATACTCATTCTACAATAATGGGATGAGGTGTGCAGGGAGATAATTTGATGGGTGAGGAATGAGGGAAATTGGAATAATCTGTTCTTGAAAACAATGTATTTGAATTTTGTAAATACTAGTATAATAAAAAAAAACAAAAAGAAAAAATGAAGCAATATTCTATGTTTAATTCCGTGAATATTTTAGCTTTTTATAAGTTTTCCAGCATTAGTTTATAGGTTAGCAATTAACATAAAAGGTTTTAAATGTGTTTTATTTGAACTCTTGCCACCTAAGTCAGTATTAACCAGAGAAAAATTTAAAGCAACAAAACTATCTTGCTAATTGTCAAAGCATTCTTATTAACACTTGAACTTACCAGACTAGTACTTAAGGGATAATAAACTCAAAATAAATTGAATTGAGTTTTACATTCAAGGTATAAGAACATAGGAATGATGGTGCAACAGAGAAGAAAGCAACTGAAAATACTTTGAAAAGAAGCATCCTTTAGTCTAGGACAGCTTCAAGGAAAGCCTCCTTACCAGGTTTAAGTGTTTGACCTGTTGCACAGAGGCTCCACTTGGCAATCCTAGTCACTCACATTATTCACGTAACAGCCCCTTCTGTGACCTGGTCACAAAGGCAGCTTTCAAGAATGAGAAGGATGTGTGTGTGTGTTTGAGGAGGGGTGCTTAATCATGAGGTTGTACAATTTGATGGAGAGGGTGAAAGAAATTAAAAGAATTTGTTCTTGAAAACAATGTATTTTAATTTTGTAAATAAGCTAGTGTTATTGTTGTTGTTTTTATGTGCCGTCGAGTTGCTTGCGACTCATAGTGACCCTGTGCACAACAGCCCTAAACTCTGCTTTGTCCTGTGCCAATAGCACTGTCTCTGACACTCCCATCCCAATTATCCCAGTCACTGAATCAATCCACCTTATAGAGGGCCTTCCCCTCCTGCGCCATCTCTCCACCCTCCCAAGCATGATGTCCTTCTCCAAGGACCAGTCTCTCCTCACAACATGTCCAAAGTGTGTTAGATGGAGCCTCAGAATCCTTGTCTCCAAGGAGCCACCCGGTTTAACCCTTTCCAGGACGAATCCGTTTGTTTTCCCAGCAGTCCATGGTATTCTCAATACTCCTGTCCAGCACCACAGCTCAAAGGCATCAATTCTCCTTCTATCCTCCTTAGTCATTGTCCAACTCTCCGATGCATAACAAGTGATAGCAAAGACCATGGCCTGTATCAAACGCACCTTAGTCTCCAAAGAGACACCATTGCTCTTCAGTACTTTGGAGAGGTCCCTAACAGCAGACTTTCCCATGGCAATGCACCTTTTAATTTCCTGGCTACTGGTGCCAATAAGCTAGTAGAAATTTTTTTTTTAAATGAGGAGGTATAAAAAGAAATATTTAATTGTCAAGACTTTAATTTTACTTGAATTTTTAATCAGCTCCATGGAAGCAGCAATCAAGGGCCTAAATAATGGTCTAAGTGGTAGCTGTTGTTAAGTCCCGTTGAGTCATCGCAATCCCATGAACAACAGATCTGAACATTGTCCTGTGCCAGCCTCACTATCTCTGATACGGTCCAACTCGTTGTTACTGTCAAGGTCAATCCAACTGGTTGAAGGCCTTCCTCTCTTCTTCTGACCTTCCACCTTTCCCACTAAGCATGATGTATTCTTCCAAGAACTGGGCCTTCCTGCCAACACACTCAAAGTATGTTAGATGACGTTTCACCATCCTTACCTTTACAGAGCACACTAGTTGTACTTCCTTCAAGACAGACTTATGAGTTCTTTTAACCATCCATGAATATTCAGTCTTCTTTGCCAATACCACCATTAAAAGGCATCGATTCTTCTTTGGTCATCCTTATTCCATTGTCTGAATTTCATGAATAAGGAGCAACTGAAAATACCATGGCCTGGGTCAGGCACAACGTAGGCTTCAAAGTGACATCCTTACTCTTTGGCATTTTGGAGAGGTACCTTAAAGCACATTTTTCTCAGTGCAACAACTATTGAGTGATTGAATGTCATCTGTAAATCCAAAAACATTAAAACCTTAACACCTTTAATCTTTCCTCCATCTATCTTGATGTTGTCTATTGGTCTAGTGGTATTTTTGTTTTCTTCATGTTGACGTAGCTAATAGTTTAACAAAACATACAAAGAACTGGAGCTGGAAAACCAAGGGGAGAAAACATACTTTGCATCCCTCAAGCTGAAGGAACTGAGGAGCAAATTCAGGTCTAGGGTTTCAATATTGAGGGATTTTATGGGCAAAACCTTGAATGATGCAGCAAGTATCAAAAGAAGATGGAAGGAATTCAGGGTCATTATATAAATAGACTTGGCTGGCACACTACCACTTCAGGAGGTAACATATGATCAAAAACCAAAGGTAATGAAAGGGTGGACCAAGCTGGACTGAAGACATTGGCAACAGATACCGCCCCAGGAATCGATGGAGAACCAAGTAGGATGTTTCAGGAAACATGCAAACCTGAATGGGCTTATCAGTCTTTTCAACAGATTTAGAAGACAGCCATCTGGCCAACCTACTGGACTAGATCCATGTTCCTACTCCTCAGAGTTGCAATCCAACAGAGTGTGGCAATGTCTGGGAGCATCATTACCACCACATGCAGGAAAGATCTTGCTAAAGATGATTTGGGAAAACTGTAGTAGAACAGCGTGAACTTCTGGAAGTCCAAGTTGGATTTAGAGGAAGCCTTGGAATGAAGGATATTGCTGCTGTCAGGCAAATCTTGACTGAAGACAGAGAATAATAGAATGATAAGACTTCTATTTTATTGGTTTTGCAAAGACATTTGATCATGTAGATTATTACAGATTTCAGATAGCATTGAAAAGAATGGTAATCCTAGAGCGCTTTTTTGTTTTGTGCTTATTATTTTGATTGTGCTCATGAAACCAATTGCTTTATCAGAATAAGGGAAGACTTCATAATTTAAAATCGGAAAGGTGTGCATCAGGGTTCTGTCCTTTTTGTGGGCTGAGCAAATAATGAGAGAAGCTGGACTATATGATGAGAAGTGTAACATCAGGATTAAAGGAAGACTCATCAACAATCCTCACTGTGTAGATAATAAAAACTTGCTTGCAAAATGTGAAAAAAATGATAGAATTGAAGGCTATAGCCTTTAATATAGGTTATATATACATTAAATATATGTAAGATATCCTTAATTCTTTCTTCAGAGCTAGAGTTTAGTATTAACCTCTTTACCAAATTTTCAAAGTTTCTATTCTTTTTTAATCAGAAGAATTTATCCTACGGTGGTTATCAAATAATTCTCAGCTATCTACCTGGATAAATATTTATTAAATTATATTTTCCAGGATCAATTTTACATCACTTATGTTACATGAATCCATCACTCTGGAAAACTGAAATATATGATACAACAAAATTTCTTTCATGAGAATTTTAATTTGAATTATTACTTATATCCTTTTACTTCGTGAATCAAACCTTCTGATATAGGAACTAACATAGGAGGATAAATTTTAGACAAGTCTTTTATATTAGAAACATCCTGTTTTTAGCTCTGCCATTTATCTTTTCTGTGGCCTGGGTCAAATCTCTTAACCTGGCAGTACCTTAAGGTTGTTATCTATTTTCTAACCCAATCCCTTGAGCACAGAAAAACGTTGTTTGAGACAGGAATAAGTAACATTATTGCAAAGAGCTCTGAGAGAAAATTGGAAGACTTCACTCCATATATGAGTTTGTGTAAAGGAAGAAAGGGAAAGGACTGAATATTGGAAAGACACTCTTTATATCTACCCTGACAGTATAAAATAAGAGATGAATAAATTCCACAATAAAATGTATAGGTTATTGTTATGTCTCATCAAGTTGCAACAGACTCATATCTGATACTCTAGTTGCTTTTCAAACACTGTAAGCTGCACAGGAGAAAACTGCTCATTTTTCTTCCAAGGGACAGCTGATAGATTTGAACACCATACCTTTGGGTGGGCAGTGTAGTTCCTTACCACTAAGACACAAGAGCTCCATAAAAGGGGTGCTGTTGTCGTTGTTGTTGTTATTGGGTGTCAATGAGTTGAATACAAATCTTAATGACCCTGTTCTATCCTGCGTCACCTTCACACTTCCTGACACACATGAGCCCACTGCAGCAGTCACCGTGTCAATCCACCTGGTCAAAGGTTTTCCTCTCCTTTGCTGACCCGCCACCCTTCCCACCATCATGTTTTTCTCCAAGGACTAGCACCTCCTGGCAACATGTCCAGAGTATGTGAGGCAAAGCCTTTTCTTTTTTGCCTCCAAAGAACACTTCAGCTGCACTCTCTCCAAGACCTATTTGTTTGTTCTTTTGACCATCCATGAGATGTTCAGTGTTTTTCTCCAGCACCACAACTCAAAGGTGTCAATTTTTCTATCATCGTTATTCATTATCCAGCTTTCAGATGCATAGCAAGTGATTGGAAAGACTATGACCTGAGTCAGACCTACCTTAGACCTCAAACTGACATCATTATTCCTCAATAATTTGAAGAGGTCACTAACTGCAGATTTTTCTAGTGCAATGTGTCATCTTATCTCCTGATTGCTGGTACCAAACAAAGATGGAAATTGTGCATCCAAGCAAGATGAAGCTGTTAAAGAGTTTCAATCTCCTCTCCGTCCATCATGATGTTGGCTATTCATCCAGTGGAAGGATCTTTGCTTTCTTGATGTTGAGATGCAATCTACACTGAAGGCTGCATTTAATTATCTTCTGCAACAAGTGCTTCAAGTCCTCTTCACTTTCAGCAAGTGAGGCTGTATCATCTGCATAATGCAGGTTACTGATGAGTCTCCCTCCAGTCCTGATGCCACATTCCTCTTCATATAGTACCATTTCTCAGATAATATGCTCAGATTGAATAGGTATGAAGAGAGAATAAACCCCTCACACTCTCTTCTCAGTTTTAAACTATATAATGTTCTCTTGCTCTATTCGTATAATAGCCTCCTGGTCCAGTATAACTATCTGTTGTTGCTGTTGTTGTTGTTGTGGTGGTGGTGGTGGTGTACCATAAAGTTGGAATCTATCCATAGCTGACCCTCTGGTGGGTTTTCAGGGGCAGTTAATGCACTGGAGGAGAGTGCCCACCCTCCTGAGGATCGGCTGGTGACCTCGAACCTCATGCCTTCAGGGTTGCAGCACAACTTCTTGCAACGAGGCCACCAGAGCTCCCCTGTAAATCTTATATCCAGGATAATGAAATAGGGCATTTTGTGACCTAGCCTGTGAGGAACTGTGCTGCTAACACTGAGGAGTAGGTGGTTCAAAGCCACCTCTCGGGGCAAAGGTGGATGCTCTCGTTCTGTGTGACCTAAAGCCCCAGTTACCCAAGCTCTGTGTCCATCTGACCTAGCGGCAATGAGCGAGTCGGTGAGTGAACTATGAACGAATATGCTTAACCAACCACTGTATTTTCATTGACACTTTTCATGTGTCAAGTGTCTCCTCTGTACCCCACTGGTGAGGGAGAGATTCTCACTTTGGGAGTTTTGGGAGGTCTGAAAACACTGTGGCTGGCCCTGAAGAAATAAAGTTAATTACGATTTAGTGGTCACACACACTCATCTCAACCAAGGGTGAGGGGGGCGTCAGAGACCACAAGGTCACACAGGTCCACGTGGGGATTGTAAAAAGGGAAAGAACCAGCCACCAAGTGCTGTGGGAGGCAAACTTTCTGACCAAGGGGATGGATTGCCCACTGGGTGACATAGGGTAATGTGACAGACACATTGGAATTCTGCTCTTGAATAGGCAGGAAATTGAAACCTAGCAATAAGGATAATATCACCAGGGAGCTGCCAGAAGTTCAAGATGGGTTTATAATAGACCATGGCACCAGGGATATCATTGCTGATGTCAGATGGATCCTGGCTGAAAACAGAGAATACCAGAAAGACGTTTACGTGTGTTTTATTAACTATGCAAAGGCATTTGACTGTGTGGATGATAACAAACTATGGCTAACATTGAAAAAAGGAGAAAAAGAATAAGGTTAATGTTGCTTTAGAATAAGTGGCCCAGCAAACAAGGACCAGTGTTATCACAAATGCCTGATTTCCAGGTTTACAGACAGAGCTAAGAATGCACACACATGAGAGGATAAAGAAGATTCTATTCTAAAAAAATATAATACAGTGCGTCAAAACCTTCTTCATACAGGGTGAGAAGAAAACGCAAGTCTAGGGGGAAAAATTGGCAAAGACATTTCAGAAAAAGGACTCATAACTAAACTCTATAGAGAACTTCATTTTGTCCACAAGAAAAGACCCCTAACCCAACTACAAAATAGGAAAAAGATATGAAAATACTCGTCACCAAGGAGAACATTCTGATGGCCATTAAACACGTGAGGAAATGCTCAAAATTCCTACAATTAGAGATATGCAAATGAAAAGAACAATGAGATACCATCTCACTTCAGCAACAAGCAAAGTTTAACAACACAACAAACAATAAATTTTGTTTAAAATGCAGAGAGTTTGAATTAGGCACTTTTAATAGGATTGTAAATGGTATAACCACTATGGAAGGCAGTATGACATTTCCTCAAAAAGTTAAATAAAGAAATCCCATATGACCCAGCTATACCACTGTTAGGAATATAGTCCAGAGAAATGAGAATTAAGATTCAAACAGAGAGATGGACACTCACATTTGTTGCAGCATTAAGATGAAAGCATCTCAAACATCCATCAACAAATAAATGGATACAGAAATTTTGGTACATTCTTGCAATGGAATATTACACAATACTAAGGAACAATCAATTTGTGAACATGGCTTAAAATCAGGAATGGTGTACATCAGGGTTGTGTCCTGTCTCCATACCTACTCATTCTGTATGCTGAGCAAAGAATTCACAAAACTGGACTTTCTGAAGAATAATGTGACATCAGGATTGGAGAAAGGCTCATCAACAACATGCATTGTGCAGAAGATATACCTTTTCATGGTAAAGAGTGGATTATTTGAGACATTTTCTGCAGCAGATCTAGGACTACAGCCTTTGGTATTAATTACATCTCAACATCAAGAAAATAAAGGTGATCACCACAGGACCAAAACTCAACATTATGATAGATAGAAAAAGGATTGAAGCTGTCAATAATTCCATCTTGCTTGGACCAACAATCAGCACCGTTGGTATTAGCAGTCAGGAAATCAGAAGTCTTATTACACTGGACAAGTCTGTTGTCAGGGACATCTCCAAAATTCTGAAGAGCAATGATGTCAAGTCCAAGAGTAAGGTGTGCCTGATTCTAGCCATGGTCTTCTCAATCACTTGTTACTCATCAGAGAGAAAAATAATGAATAAATATTACAGAAGCAGGAGTGAAGGCTTTGACTTGTGTTGATAGAAAAGAGTACTGAACATCCCATGGACTAGCAGAAGAACAGAAATGTCTTGGAAAAAATGTAGCCATAGTGCTCTTTGAAGGCAAAGATGGTACAGCTTTGTCTCTCATACTTTGGGCTTGTATCCAGGCAATGCTACTCCTTGGAGAAGGACATCATGCTTGGAAAGGTGAAGGGTCAGTGAAGGAAAGGAAGGTCCCAACAAGACGGATTGACACAGCGACTTCAGCCATGGGTTCTGGTGTTTTAGTGATGATGATGGCACAGGAGAGACAAGATTAACTCAGCTGTTCATAGGATTGCTACAAATTGTACTTGACTCTACAGCACCTAATGACAACAACATGCAACGTAAGAAAGGCTGGAGAACATTATGCTGAACAAAATAACTTAGTTACCAAAGGACAGATACTGCATAAGACCATTGGTGTGAAAATAGAAGAGTAATCAAGAAGTTGGGAAGGATTGAGAGAGTAAAGATAGAATGCACAGTCAATGAACACTGTAAAGGATGACGGCAAGGGAGGATCAACCTGGAAAAGGTTGACAAAGGAACAATACGGCTATTGCAATTACTAAGTAAAAACAGGATCTGCATAACTGTTCAGAAGGGGAAGCAGAACAGGAGAAGGGGAACCCGGAGAAGGAGGAGGAGTGGTGGTAGTTAAATACGAAAACCACAACTTACGTGTTGTTGTTGTTGTTGTTGTTGTTGTTATGTGCCGTCGAGTGATTTGCGACTCATAACGACCCTATGTACAACAGCCCTAAACCCTGCTCTATCCTGTGCCAATCTCATTGCCTCTGACACATCCATCCTGATTACCCCAGTCACTG
>NW_006399754.1:33754341-33767996 GCF_000299155.1 Elephantulus edwardii
GAAGCCCCAGAATCCTTGCCTCCAAGGAGCAGCCTGATGAGTGTATATATTAATCACAAGGTATATGAATGAAAAGGCGGCATTGCTTAATAGTGACTAATAATATAAAACACAATGTATATGATTGTACAAAAAACAATTACATTTTGAAAATGAAAAAAGACATCTTTGCTTTAAAAATTTTACAGTTCAAATCATGACAAATATGCAAAACTGCACCATTATTAAATAAGATTTGTTTGTATCTAAAATTACCGATTATTATCCTTTTGAAGAAAGCAGAAGGTCATTATTAAGAAAGAAGAGGGGGACAAGGCGAAAAAGAATGTGAGCGAGGATCTGAAAATGCACTAGCATAAGAAGCCAAATTGAAGGTAAGAAATGCCGAAGTGAAGGAGCTGAGCAGATTTCAAAGGGCAGCTCAAAAAGCCAAAGCAAAGTATTCTAACAGAATGTGCAAAGAGGGAGTCATAAATAAAAAGGAAAGAACACGCTTTATATTTCTCCAAGTCTAAGAACTGAAAAAACAAAAATTCAAGCCTTGAGTTACCATAATGAAGGATGTTACGGGAAAGATCTGTTGCTGCTACTGTTGTTGCTGGGTGCTGTCAGGTCAGCTACGATTCAGAACAACCCGATAAACAACAGACTTGAGCCCTGTCCTGTCCTGTTCGATCCTCCTCATCTCTGGTACACTTGAGCTCATTGCGTCTGTCACTGTGTCCGTCCATCTCGTCAGTGGGTTTCTCCTCTTTTCTGATCCTCCACTGTTCCAAGCTGGATACCCCTTTCCAAAAAATAACCTCTTCTAGTAACATGACCAAAGTATGGGAAGCAAAGTTTTGTCACCGTTGCCTTCAATGAGCACACCAGGGACACTTTATTCAAAGTAAACACCCTCGCCACTAGGCCAATAGGCACCATCATGACTGACAAAAGATTGAAGTAGTTAACAATTTGGTCTTTCCTGGATCCACAACCAACACTGTTGTCAGCAGTAGTCAGAAATTAAGAAAAGTTCTATGATTGAGAAGTCTGCTGTCAGGGACTTCTCCAAAGTCCTAAAGAACAGCAATGCCAGTTGAAGACTAAGGTGCATCTGATCTAAGCCATGGTCTTTTCATCTGAAAGTTGAACACTGACTAAGAATGACAGTTGAAGAACCGATGACTTTGAAATGTGGTGTTGAAGATTACTATTTCATGATTTGCGAAAGAACAAGCAAGTCTTAGAAAATGTGTATCTAAGTTACTCCTTGGAGGAAAGGATGAAATTCTGTGTCATATACGTTGGGAAGATTGTTAGGAGTCCTTGGAAGAGGACATCATGCTTGGGAAGGTGGAGGGTCAGTGAAAGAGGAAGATTTGCAGCGAGATGGATCAACACAGTGTCTGGAGCGATGGACTTGATGTCAGGGATGGTGATGGTGGTTTAGGATAGGGCAGCAGTCAGCTCTGCTGTTCTTAGGGTTGCTTCGTTGTTGCTTAGGCCAACAACAACAACACTAATATTAGATTGTTATTATATTCCAATATCATCAATGACTCAGAGATGGGCTGCTAGCAGATGTTTCCGTCTTCTCAGATCCTCTAAGGTAGAAATTTGCAAACCTTGTCTATTGCCTTAAAAATTAAATTATACTTTTACTTTCATAATTATCCATATAAGAATATGTCCTACAATATATTGGTAAATCCTGAACAAATAATTCTGTTAAGTGCAGAGGAAAGAATGAATTTCTCTTCACATGACATTGAAATTCCCCTTTGGTTTCTCTGTTGGATGTGCATACGTAGAACGTGACTTCATATTGTGACTTTCCTTATTGTCATCCACTACTGTCCGTCCATATTTGCAAAGAATGTTGCATTTATTATTGTTTTCAGGTAATCCAATGCGAAGTTGAGTTTTAGAAAACAATCTTAATGTATTTTTTTTTTATTTCTTGTTGTTTTGTCACATAAGCACAATCAAGAGTTCTGGGATTCCCATTCTTCTCAGAGTTGGCCAAAGATTGTTGTGATGCACACAGTCAAATGTTTTTGCATAGTTGATGAAACACAAATAGGTAGTTGTTTTCAGCCAAGGTCCATCTAACATTAGCTATAATATCCCTAGTATCATGGCGTCTTCTAAACCCAAACTGCACATCTGGTAGTTCTCTGCTAATGTGCTGTTCTAGTTGTTTTTGGATAATTTTCAGCAGAATCTTGCTTGCCTGTGATATTAATGATATTGTTTCATAAGTTCCACCCTCTGTTGGGTCACCTTGCTTTGAAATGGGAACAAATATGGATCTTTTCCAGTCAGTTGGCCAGGTGGTTGTCCTCTAGATTTCTTGGCACAGCTTGGTGAGTGCATCCAGGGCAGCATCTGTTTATAGAAACCTGGCAATTGGTATGCCATTAATTCTTGGGGCCTTGTTTTTTTTCAAATTCCTTCAAAGGAGCCTGAACTTCCTCCTTCATCACCCCAGCACTTGCTCATGCATTGTTTTATGAAATTCTTCTGTGTTAACCCAATTCCTTCTTGTACAGTGACTCTGTATAGTCCTTCCATATTCTTTTACTGCTTCCTGGATCATTTAATATTTTACCCAAAGCATCCTTTAGTGTTGCAACTTGAGGCTTGAATTTCTTATTTAGTTCCTTCAGCTGTGAGTCAATTAGTTTGTATTTTATTTTTAATAGTAAATAGATAAATACAATTGACAGTAGACATCATAAATAGATATGGACAGGAAATACTAATAGCTTATAAATATTGGCATATCTATTAAATGAGATATTAAGCAATGATAAATAGAAATATCAGGAGCCAAAATGGGATTCTATCTCCAAATAGTAACCATAACGAGCATAGGCCATTGTCAAGTTGCTTTCAAGGATGACAGCCACTCCAGAAATTCAAAACCATACTCCTTAGTGATGGAGCTGAGCTCTCCATGAGCAAGGCTATTCCCACTGTGCAGTGAGTGGAATTATAGCAATTTCCTCTTGACCTTTCTATAAGGTGCTGCGGAGCACAGTGTTTTCAAGCACTGTGACTCTTGATAAAAGCTGTGGACACAAAGTATCCATGCTTTTATTAGTCCCTATGAGTCATCTGTCATAAGAAGCATTCCGCCTTTTACTGTGAAACTGAAGAAGCAGCAGAACCAGCACCTGAAATCATGAGAACTAATCCACAAAGAAGTCACGGCTGGAGTGCCCTTCAAAGGCATGGGCTAGGACATGAAACGTTGAGCAAGAGAACATGCTTTCTTTTCGTCAAAATGCACAGGGACAACAATTATTTTCTCACCCTTCTTCCCATAAGTAAGTTTCAAGAAAATAAAATAATACTGTTAAAATAGTTTTTTTTTTATTTTTTGAGATTTTGAATCTGAATGTTGTCTGATGAGTCAGGATAGATAGGATTAGATCAGAGTTTAAGAATGCTTCTCAAGGTGCCTGGAGAGTAGAGACATCCAGGGACCAGAGGCATGCAGTGAAATGACCAGCGGAGGGGTCCTGGAGGCTCCCTGGTGTTCTAGGAACTGACACCCCATTGGGGGATGGTACAGAGAAGGGTGCATGAACCCCAAGGTTCCCAGGATGAAGATTGGCTAGACATTTTCTGTGTCTTCACCAAGGTTACATTTCCCAATGTTTCTCTCCATTTCTTTAATAACACTGGATTCCATGAATATTCTAATCAGTTTGTGTCCCTCTTGTGCTGATGACTTGGGACCTGGTGGCCAGGACTGAAGGGAGTTATGCTGTTGGCTCAAAGGTGGCATCTCTCTAGATGTTTGAATTCACAATGGTTCCGCAGGAGAAAGACAGGCAATCTCATCTAAATTATTGCCAATGAGTCTGAATTTTCTAATTGTGCTAACAATTATGTATCGATTCTTTAATTCTAGAATTTACATGTATTTGATATTTTAACTCTGCTGACCTAAACATAAGAAGCTGCACTGCAATCCTGAGGGCACTCAGTTCGAAATCACCAGCTGCACCATGGGAGAAGGACGGACAATCTCCTCTCATGTATGAACTGAAAACCCATCAGAGGGTCAGCTATGGGTTGGTTCTGACTCAGTGGTACATAACAACAACCACAACAAAATATTTCTATTTTAATGTGCAAGCATTCATCAGTTTGGAAACCTTGACGTGAAGGCGTTTCAATTATCCTGGCTCACTTAAAGAATATAAGTTTCTAATGCTCACATTTAAGTTAGTAGGGTTTAATGATAAATTAATAATACCATGGACTGCTAGGAGAACAAACAAGTTCATCCTAGAGAGGGTGAGACCAGGCTGCCCCTTGGAGACAAGGATTCTGAGGCTCCATCTAACATACTTTGGACATGTTGCAAGGAAGGACCAGTCCATGGAGAGGGATGTCATGCTTGGGGAGGTGGAGGGACAGCTCAAGAGATGAAGACTCTCAATGAGAAGGATTAATTCAGTGACTGGAGTAATAGGGGTGGGTGGATCAAAGACAATAAGATTGGCCCAGGTAAGAGCAGGGTTTAGGGTCGTTATGAGTTGCAAGTGACTCAACAGCACATAACAACAACAATAATAGCATGAAAAACAAACTTTGCTGAAAGCTCTGATATACACAAGTAACCTGTGCATCCCATGCTGGATAACAGATCCTGTCACTCCTTAAAACGTCCGTCAGGAATTGGTCACTGTGCACCTGCTGTTAACAGACACACACAGAAAAGCAGGTAGTTGTGTTGTTGCCACTTTTTCTCTTAGTGAGAAACCCTAGTTGCACTTTCAAAAACAAGGAAATCGAAAGAAAGAATTGGCCAGCAAAGATGAGAACTGGGGGACGGGCCAAGTAATAGTCGTTTTTAGGTGCCGTCAAGTTGAATACAACTCATGGAGACCCTATGAACAATGTATCTGAACTCTGTCCCACCCTGTTCCTTCTCATCCTGACACACTCAAACCATTGCTACAGTCACTGTATCATCTCCTTGAGGAGCTTTCTCTCTGTCACCAACATTTCATTTCCTACGCTGATGTCCTTTTCCAACCACTGACCAATCCTTGAGAACATGCCCCCAGGATGTTGGATGATGTTTCACCTCTATGCAGCACAGGGCTTGCACTTCCTCCAACACAGACTTGTGTGTCCTTTTGCATTTTGTATTTAATATTCTTCACCAGCGCTGTAATTCAAGGGCAGCTAGCTATCTTTCATCATCGTCATTCATTATACAGCTTTCATACCCATACAAAACAATTGAAAATGCCTGGCTTGCATCAAGTGCATCGTAGTAAACACCTTTCAGGTATTCTTTCAGCCAAGATCCGTCTGACAGCAGCAATTATCACCCTATTTCCACTGCCTCTTCTGAATCCAACTTGAATTTGTAATTCAAGCCTATTTTGAGTAAAAGAAAAAAGAACATAGACTTACTTTTGCATCCATGCTTTGGGTAAGGAGCCATGGCAGCAAAATGTTTACGTGTTTGGTGACAAATCAATACTAGAAATGATGTGAACTCCTTAGTCTCTCTGAGGAAGAAAAGGACTTGTAATCTTCTCTTCTAAAGATGACCACCTTAGAAAAATGTACCATGCAGTTCTGTCTTATAGGGTAGCACCAAACAACAGTAATCTTCGGTGCTAGTCCTGGGAAGCCCAGATGAAACACTGATGACTTGTTGGCTTTTGATGTAATTGGGAGAAAAATAGCAGACTTAAAAATCTAATAGTTTTAAGAAGCCAAAAAATCACTGCAGTGGGGTGAATTCTGACTCATAGTGACCATCTATCAGGTTTATTTGCCATAAATCTTAAAGGAAGTTGATGTGCAGATCTTCTCCCTTGATGTTACTGAGGTTGTTGATATCTTATGCTGTCAAGTTGGAACCAACTTGTAACTCACACATCAGTGGGTTTTCAGAAGCTGTAAATGACACAGTATTTAACATCACAGCAACCGCTAGTTCCCTCTATACAGCAAATGACAGACCAGTGTTATACCAGTTAGAAGAAAGTTTAACCAAAAACAATTAAAACCATGCCTGACAAATAGTGAAATGTCAACCTAAGTATTTAAAGTGGTAATGAATTACTGTGAGTATTTCAGGAAAACAACTTTTTTGAAAGAAAAAGAAAGACATGTCATTTAAAACAGTCAAGTAAGAAAAAAACAAATGCTTTCTTAATTGAGATTCTGCAGTAAACACCTGCTAAATATGTAAATAATTCAGTTTCACAATAAATACATTAGCCATTGATTCTGGATTTAAAATTTAAAATTACCTCTTTAAATTGCCTATTCTTAAGTAAACCATATTAAATTGTTGGATTATAAATTTCATTATGTGTTGAGGTTTTAAATAGTATTTTACATGTCACCTATGATGCTAAGGGCTATTATTTATTCACAGTGTTATTGAGAAAAAAAGGGGGGCCTAGATTGCTATAATGGACCCAAACATTTGATATATTGAAATATTTTTTTCAACACAACACTTGTACTGGTTTCCTATGCCTGTTGATAAATATCTCTTAGGCTTAGTGGCATAAACAGTGACTACTTATTCTCTCAAATCCAGAAGCCTGAAGTACTAAGTCAGACACACTGGACTTTCTCTAAGGCGTCACGGCCTCTGGCTTCTCTGGAGGAGAACGTGTTTCTTGCTTCTTCTGTGTGAACTTGTGACTGTCCACACTCCTTGGCTTGTTGCCGCATCACTACAGGCACTGTGTCAGTGCTCACATCACCTTTTCCCTTCTGTCTGTAATTTTCTTTGTCTTTTTCTTATGAGGTTGCAGGTAATTGCATTTAGAGTGCACAGAGACAATGCAAATGATCATTCATCTCTTTTCTTCAATTAATCACATGCACAAAGTCCTTTTTAAATATAGACTTCACATAAAGGAAATACTAACGTGTCCCCGGGTCAGAGCAATTCACCTATTCCAAGGTCAGAACATGGCTATCTTTTGATAAGGGGACATTCATTATTCAGCCTTTCATAAAACTGCACACCATTTTCACACTAGTCAGAGGATTATCCTGTTGCTTTACTTTGAAAATTTTAATCCATGTGGAGGAAAATTGCTTTGGTATCCTCTGTACTAATAGGCAAATAAAGATCCTTTGAATGAGTTATAATATTTATTCATTAATTTCTACAACTAGACTATGACTTTTAGAACTTTTTTCTTCTGTTTGGGAAACTATCTACAAAATATTTGTCAAAGTTCTATTTATTTATTAAGTGTTCTAGTTATCATAGTTCTATAGTAACCTATAGTATCACTGAAGAGATTGGACAGACTTAATAATCATGGAATAATTCATTATATCTGAAATACGAGTGAATACAAAGAGGAAAGGGGAATTTTTAAATGTTAGTAGTAATGTTTTGAAAATAAAAACATGAAGTTTCATATATATATGTTTATGTGTGTATGATATTAAAATTATACTTTTTGAAAAAATATCTCTTCAGACAAGAAATTTAAACACTTCTTCATTCCTTTTGATTTGCAATAGAATGGAAAACTCATATATTCCATTCTATGTTCTTTTTTATTATGTTGACATCATCTTTACAGTAAAATATCCCAGTTTTTTATTTACTTAGACATTCACCAATACAACTCACAAGTATAGTTTTCATATATACTATTTCCCTAGATCATTCCATTTATGCTTAGAGAAAATAAGTAGTATTTCTCTACAGCAGCAAATAAAATAACTGAATTGGAAAAAAGAAAAATAATGTCATTTACAATATCCAACTACAAGATGAAATCTTAGGAATAAACTTAACTCAAGACACAAAAAGACGATAATGACAATTGCAAAACTCTGCTATAAGAAAAAGTAAATGGAAAAATACTTTCTGTTCATGAGTAGGCTGCCTCAACATTATAAAAATGACAATACGACCTACATTGGTGTCTGTATACAATTTTAGCACACTCTCAACACAGACATCAATGTTATTCTTCAGAGAAATAATGTTGTTAGGTAGCGTAGAGTTGAGTATGACTCACAGCAACCCTATGAACAACAGATCTGAACTCTGTCCTGTTCCGTGCCATCCTCATCACTTCTGACACACTTGGGCCCGCGGCTGCTGTCATAGTGTCCATGCATCTCAGGGAAAGTCTCCCTCTCCTTCACGGATGCTCCACCTTTCCTAACATGTTGTCCCTTTTCAAGGAATAGCCTGAGTATGTGAAATGAAGCTTCACCGTCTTTGTCTCCATAGGAGCTCTCTAGTTGCACTTTTTCAAGATGTATGTGTTTTTTCATTTGACAGTCTTTAAGACATTAAGTGCTCTTCTCCAGCACCTCAACTCAGTGGCATCAGTTCTCCTTCTATCTCCTTACTTATTATACAGCTATCAAAGGAGATGGATTGATACAGTAACTGAGGCAATGGGTTGGTGTGTCAGAATTAGTGAGACTGGCTCAGGACTGGCTCAGGTGCAGAGCTGCTGTACGTAGGGTTGTTATGAGTCACAAGTGATTGGATGGCACATAACAACAACAACAACAATATATTTGTGTTTTTTTTAATTTATTTAAGCCTCTTATTTAGAATAAAAAAGACCTCATAGAAAGCCTTTGTATTTAAAAGTCAGTTGTTACATTTTAGAAGAACATTCTTCTAAGTGGTATACCACTCTTCTGTGAATTTGCTGTACTGAGATAATCTGGGATTGATGTGATGCTGAACTTTGTGCCACTTGGGGTGTCAAGTGCCATAACAGTTAGCCATGGTGAACAGTGGTTGTTTAAGAGAGGTTTCAAAGCAGAAGTGGCATCCACTTCCTAAACAACATGCCTCTGGAAACACTTTGAACCTTGAGAAATGATGATAGTCATAGAAAGG
The DNA here is from genome assembly GCF_000299155.1 of Elephantulus edwardii. Lineage (NCBI taxonomy): Eukaryota > Metazoa > Chordata > Mammalia > Macroscelidea > Macroscelididae > Elephantulus > Elephantulus edwardii. The sequence goes on from NW_006399754.1 coordinate 33,763,214, forward strand.
CTTCAGGTCTTTTGTTCATAGGGTCGCTATGAGTCATGCTTGACTCGACAGCAATCAATAACAACAATCAAAGGTATTGCAAGTGATTGGAAATACCATGACCTGAATAGGCACACCTTTGCCTTCACAGGTTGGACATGTTGCCAGTAGGGTCCTTAGAGAAAGACATCATGCTTAGAAGGGTGGAGGGACAGTACAAGAGAGCAAGACCTTGGATGAAATGGATTGACTTAGTGACTGGGGTCATGGGAATAGGCATGTCAGAGGCAATTAAATTGACTCTAGATAGATCAGGGTTCAGAACTATTGTACATAAGGTCACTATGACTCACAGGTGACTCAATGGCACATAACAACAACAGTCTTCACACTCACATTATTACTGTTCAATGATTTGGAGCGGTCCCTGACAGCAGACTTTCCAAATGTACAATATCGCCTGGTCTCCTAATGGGTGGTTTCAAGGCTATTGATTGTGGATCCAAGTAATAGAAAATAATCCACAGTTTCAATCATTTCTCCATATTTCATGATTTTGTTTATCACTCCAGTGGTGAGAATTTTATTTCTTGATGTTGAGATGCAATCCATGCTAAAGGCTGTAGTCTTTAATCTTCTGCAGCAAGAATTTCAAGTCCTCCTTACTTTCAGCAAGCAAGGCTGCATCATCTGCATAATTCATTGTTGATAAGTCTTCCTCTAATCTTGATATCACATTATTCTTTATATAATCCAGCTTCTTGAGTGATTAGTTCTATGTATGGATTGAACAGATATGGAGAAAGAATACAACCGTATTCCCTTGCTTCATTTGGATAACAGTTTCTTGATCTAGATAGAAGGGTTTTTTATTAATGTAATTATGAATGTAATTAATTGTTCTGGGATTCTCATTCTTCTCGATGTTATCCATAGTTTCTTATGATCCATACCGTCAAATGATTACAAATAGGCATACTCTAGTCTTTCTCTTCTGTTCAACAGGATTCATCTGACATCATCTCTGGTTACTGCTGATTCTTCTAAATTCAACTTCAAGTTCTAAGAGAACCCTGTAAAAGTACTATTCTAGTAGATTTTAGATAATCTTTAGCACTATTTTGCTTGCATGTGATATTGATCAAGGAGATATAAAAAGAAATTTCCATTTTCATTTAAAAAGAAAGAAACGTAATAAACAAAGATTTTCTTTAAAATAAAGTAGGAGACATCACACATCCTAATTTCAAAGTTTACTACGTAGCTTTTGTTGTCAAAAGATTATGATATTTTAAGGAAATGTCAAACTGTTTTCCAGAGTGGTTGCACCATTTTATAACCCCACCCACAGAGTATGAGAGTTCTCACTTCTCCACATCTCTCCAACATTTCTTGCTTGCTGCCATACTAAACTTTGCAATTGCTACTGGGGTGAGATGGTATCTCATTGTGGTCTATATTCCACTAGCAGAAATATGTTGTTGTTGTTGTTGTTGTTGTTGTTACGTGCCATTGAGTCATCTGCAACTCATAGTGACCCTATGTACGATAGCCCTATACCCTGCTCTATCCTGTGCCAATTGTATTGTCACTGGCACACCTACCCCCATTACCCCAGTGACTTAATTAATCCATCTCATCCAGGATCCCCCTCTCTTGCACTGTCCTTCCAACTTCCCAAGGTTGACATCCTTCTCCAAGGACTGGTCCCTCCTTGCAACATATCCAAAGGAAACTGGAACTGAGACACAAATGGAGATGTGTATACCAATGTTCATAATATTGTTTATCATCACAAGAACATAGAAATAGCCCCAATGTCATCACAAGAACATAAAAATAGCCCAAATGTCCAAACAAAACCAAATGGATTGAGAAATTGTGATACATTCACACAGTGGAATACTATGTAACACTCAGGAGCAATGATATAAAAAATAGACAAAAAACAAAACCCTATGTAACTTGGGAGAGGCTGGACAGCATAATGCTGTGTGGACTGACACAGCATCATGAGGATAAATACTGCATAAGACCATTATTGTAAAAAAAAAATATAAGGCTAACTAGTGAAACGTATACAGAAATTCAAGGGAGAGGGAGGGGACCAGACAGGTGAGGCTAGCTAGAGGTGAAACCACAGGACTGCACAGTTTGTTTGGTGGACGGAAATGGGAAAACAAATAAGAAGGATCTGGGTAAAAAGATAGGGTAATGATGGTCAAGGTACAATGGAGACTAATTTTATAAAACAATGCAGGAGAGTGATAGTATGAAACACAAAGTACACAAACTTTGTAAGGAAACCAATTTTTAAAAAAGAATACGGTATTAATATAATAACAAACACATAGATCAATTGAACAGACTTGAGAAATCAGAAACCAGTTAACTTACAGTCAATAATATTTAAAAAGGAAATAAAAGCTATCAAATGCGAATATGACAATCTCTTTAAGAAACAGTGCTGGCAAAACTGGACATCTACTGACAGAAAACTGAACCAAAATTCACACTCATTCCATACACAAAACCAACTCCAACTGGATCAGAGATGGGTTAAAACAAAACACCATAAATATCAGCAGAGGAAAAAAAAATCAGAACACATTTGGAAGCCCTTGTTTATTGTATAAATTGGTTTGCAGACAGCAAAAACCTCACAACCAGGAAAGCATAAAATCAACAAACGGTACATCCTAAAATTCAAATCCTTATGTTTATCAAAAACATTTCCAATAGGGTGAAATCAAACCCACAGACAGAGATACAATATTTGACAATGACATTTCTAACAAAATCTCATAACTAAAATTTGCAGAATCACTTTCTATGCATCTGGACAATGGAAAGGGATGTGAAAGAATAATAGATGTGCTTTAGTTGTTATGTTGGAGAAAAGTGCTGAATAGTCCATGGACTTACAAAAGAATAAACAGATATGTCTTGAAAATGTGAGTTGTCCTTGCAAGCTAGGTTGGGAAAGATTCATCTTTCACACTTCTGACGTGTTGCCGCTGTTGAGTACCATCAAGTTGGAACCAACCCATTAGCTGACCCTTCGATGGGTTTTCAGAGGCTGTCAATGTCACAGGAGAAGATTGATGATGCGAGTAGATGCTTTTTCTTGGAAGGAGGCATCATACTTGAAATGGTGGAGAGTCACAGAAAGATAGGGAGATTCCCAACAATATGGATTGGCAAAGTGACTGCAGCAAAGGACTCAAGTCTGTCAGATGATGAAGATGACAAAGGATAGGGAAGAATTCCACACGTTGAAGGAAATGATGTTGTGTCCATTATTCTTATCTTCTTAAATATTTTGAACACAGAAATACTAATTTTATGACTTCTGAATGCCAGTATTTTAATGACATTTAATTATTAAACTTTAATTTTTTTAAATTGCTACGTAGGTAAAAGTTTGCAGAACAAAAATCTTTTCCATTCAATCAGTCATTGCAGTGTTAGCCTAAAGTTGGCTGTTTTTAGCCATTACAGTGAGCCCCCTCTGGTCTCCAGCTACCTTAACTGCAAGGTATAAGGTCTTCCAAATCAGCATGGTCTTGCAAATCATCAAAAGGCTGTAAGCCTTGGACAAGAGAAAGAGTGCTTCCCGTCCTGGGCCTCAAGACCTGAGGAGAGGAAGACTTGAGAGAAACTGGATCAAGATCCTGTTGAGAACAAGATCCTGTTGAGAACAACACCTTGTTGGTAAGAGCTTTGTTATGGTGTAGAAGCTGTGGTGAGGTGTAACCAGAGGAATCCTTAGATAAAGGACACGAGGGATTTTTCTGTTCTTGCCTTTGGTGATGGAAGGAAAAGTTCGCTGAACTGAAACCAGAGCATGGACTAATGGAGGAATGTTGCCTTGGGACTTCTGGCTAAAACCTGGATTTGCATTGGGTATTATTCTTTGTCTCCCCCGCTCTCCAACTTACTTCCCTAATAAGCCCCATTCTCAGTACCTGATCTGTGAGTCTGTGAGTCAATAACAAATGAACAAACCTCTTGCTGCTGCTGTGGCTCCTGGGGCACGGGGGGCTGGGCTGTGGGCTCTTGATCTGCTTTCTGTCCTGGGACAGTTCTGAGCAGTGTTATTCTCCTTCCCTCTGGCTTTTCCCGAGAGATGCTCTGTGCCTCCGTGTCCTGTTTTCTGCTCTCAAGACAGCCGTTCACTTTTATTTTTAGGTATTGATTTAGAGGTTTTAACTATGCTCTTCCCTCTTCCAGTTTTTATGTTTTTTTATTTTCATTTGTCCTTCTGTCTTCTGAGTTTTATCTTTGGACATATACTAACTTTTGGTTGTTCTGATAGTTAAGTGCCTCTCTAGAGATATTGTTAACTTAATAGTTCTGTCTTTTACTTGGCTGAATATTGGGACATCGACCAGTCTAGAATCCTAGGTTCAAAGCATAAATAAGGATAATAGTCTTAAGGGTTCCGAAGTTCTTTTATTAGAGTAGGAAGCTTCAGGATGTTTGTGATGTTGAGTCTTATGACACATTTACCTCCACTCTATTCAGAACCCTCTATTTTGATCCATTTCAAAACAGCTATGGTAGCTGGCATCATTCAGTTCTTCTAGTCTTAGGGTTATATAGGTTGACGTTCTTAAGGTGTATTAGAACTAAGGACTAAATGTTTCCACTCATCCTTTATTATATCCACTGCTCTTTGCTCTGGGGAGCCAGAGAGTAATCTTTGTACTTTAGATGCCTGCTGTTTACGCACTAGCTCACCAAAGTGTGTTTTTATTTGCAACACTTTCAAACTTATTGCCATATGCAAGTTGTCCTTTTT
>NW_006399754.1:33768476-33773676 GCF_000299155.1 Elephantulus edwardii
TCGTTTGTCGATGGGCATTTGGGTTGTTTCCAACTCCTTGCTATTGTGAACAAAGCCGCAATAAACATGGGTGTGCATGTATCTGCTTGGGTGCCATTTAACAAGTTGTCCTTTTATGTTAGTTCACTTAGCATAGTGCTTGCTACACTTCCCTGTGTTAGGTAATATTTTACAAAATTGTTTCTCCTTAGTGCTTAGTAGTATTCCATTGTGTGAATGTATGATAGTTTCTCAATCAATTCTTTTGAAAGAGATGGAGTTAGGAAAGCGGAGGTGGGAGGGGAGAAACCAGGAGGATAACAGAGATGAGTGGGCGGCGTAAGCAAAGGAATTAGGAAAGATCCGATTGGGGACCTGAAAATATGGGTAATAATAGGCATAGATCGACATTATTATTTTTATAAAATACAATATTAATTAAGGAATGTGTGAAATACAATGCACATGGGTGATACACAATATGTACAAATTTTGTAAGCAAATCAATATAAATTTTTTGAAAGAAAGAAAAACCAACAAAACCTCATTGCCATAATATTTGAACTGATTCATAGCTGACAGGTCCAGGGAATTTCTAGAGGCCGTACAGAGCTTGAAAGGATTTGAACCCCCAGAGACATGCTGTATTTGGGTTAGCAGTGAAATGCCCTGTGGAATATACCACACATGTTGTCATTGTAGTTATGTGGTGTCGAGTCACCTGTAACTCATAGTGACCCGATGTATGACAGCTCTGAGGCTGGCCCTGTCCTGAGCTAGTCTCACAGACTTCAACACACCTAATTCATTGACTCAGTCACCATGTGAATCTATCTTATCTGGGATCTTCCTCTCCTGCACTGTCCCTCCACCCTTGCAAGCATGATGTCCTTCTCCAAGGACTGGTTCTTCCTGACCAAGTGCCCAAATATGTGAGACAAAGCCTCAAATTCCTTGCCTCCAAGGAGAAATTTGGCTTCACCCTCTCTCAGAAAGACCTATTGTTCTCTTGGTAATCCATGGTGCATTCAATATTCCTCCAGCACCACAACTCAAAGGCATAAATTCTTCTGTCATGCATAGACATGGTCCAGCTCTATAATGCATAACAAAAATTTGCAGAGATGGTATGAGGGCTTCTATCAGGACCACCTTCATTGCTAGACTAACATTATTGATCTTTAGCACTTTGGAGAGGTCTCTGAAAGCAGGTGTCCCAATATGATTTGTCTTTTGATTTCTTTGCTGCTGGTGTCAAGACTGTTGATTGTGGAGCCTAGCAAACTGAAATTGTTAACAACCTCAACCACTTCTCTATCCATTATGGTGCTGCCAGTTGGCCCAGTGGTGAGAATCTTTGTCTTCTTGATGTTGAGCTTCAATCCATATTGAAGGCTGCAGTCCTTGATCTCCTGAAGCAAATGCTTCAGATTCTCCTCAGTTTGGCAAGCAAAGTCGGATCCTTTGCATAATGCAGATTGGTGATGAGTCTTCCTCCAATCCTGATGCCACATTCTGCCTCATGGAGTCCAGCCTCCAGAATGATCTGCTCCACATATAGATTGAAAAGTTACAAGACAAGACCCACCACTGACACACCCCATCAATAATTTTAAACCATTCATTGTTTCCCCTGCTCTGTTCTGATGATTGCCTGTTGGTCCAAGTGCAAGTTTTGCATGAGCACAATCAAGTGTTCTCAAGATCAGCCACAATTTGTAGTGTTCCAGTCAAATGCCTTTGGACAGTCAATGGAGCCCAGATAGACATTCCTCTGATACGCTCTGCTTTCAGGCAAAGATCCATCGGACACGGGCAATAAGATTTTGTGTGTCGTGGCCTCAGCTAAAGCCAGTTTGTATTTCTGGTAGTTCTCTGTCAATAATCTTCAACAGGAGTTTGCTTATGTGATATTACTTGATAATTTCAACACTCTGCCAAATCACTTTAAAAAAAAAAAAGGAATAAATATGGATCTCTTCCAGTCAGTTGGCCAGATAGTTGTCCTCCAGATTTCATGGCACAACCTGGTGAGCAAGTCCAGGGCAGCAACTGTTTGTTGTAATATGTCTGTATGCCATCAATTCCTGGGGCCTCCTCCCCTCTTCCAGTTCCTTCAGAGCAGATTTAACTTCACCTTCGTCATCACTGCTTCATGATCATATGTTGTTTTATGAAATTCTTCTGTGTCAGCCAATTATTTTTGGTATAGTGTCTCTACATACTCCTTCCATCTCCTTTTAATGCTTCCTGGATTGTTTCATATTCTGCAGTATGGAAACTTGAGGTTTGAATTTATTCTTTAATACCTTCACCTTAAGAAATGCCTAGCAAATTTGGCCCTTTTGATTTTCTGATCCATGTTTTTGCACATTTCATTTTAATACTTCACTTTGTTTCGCACCCTGCCCTTTGAAATCTTCTGTTCAGCTCCTCAATGTCTTGATTTCTTCCCTTTGTTTTGTCTTCTCTGCACTCCAGCGTAATATTCAGAGTCTCTGCTAATATCCATCTCCTTTCTTCCTCCTTTGTCTTTGTAATGACTTTTTTGATTCTTTGTGGATAATATTCTTGACATCCTCCCACAGGTCTTCTGGTCTTTGTTCATTAGTGTTCAAGGCCTCAAACCTGTTACTGAGATGGTTTTGAAATTCAAGTCGAATAGACTCTAAAAGTCAAATTTTGGTTCCTGGTTTGTGTTTACCTTTGCCATGTCTAAATCATGGGTGGAAGTATTTGGACTCTGGTGGGCTTTCTGTTTTGGTTGGTGTGAAATGTTTGATTATTTATAGGAAAGTGATGGGTGAAGCAGTTGGCTCTGGTAGGCTCTCTGATTTGGTTGATGGTAGGTGTGGAATGTTTGATTTTTTTATTATTATTTAAACCTCTTATTTAGAGACAACACAACCTCATGGAGGGTCTTTGTATTTGAAGGAACATTCTAAGCGGTACAGCACTCTTCTGTCAATTTGCTGTACTGAGTTAACCTGGAGTTGCTGTGAAGCTGAACCCAGTGCCATCGGTGTGTCAAATGCCATAACGGTTATCCATGGTAGACAGTGCTTGGTGGAGATTAGGGAAGGTTTAGAGACAAGGGGGCTTGGGAAAAACTAAGAAAAGAGGGGATAAATAATCTACACGGCATTGAAACAGATGAGGGAGAGAACTGCATAAAAGGAACATATAGTTAGGTATTACTGGTATGACACAAGTCCAGAATAAGAGCTGCATGGTAAAGTGGTCTGGAAGGGGGGGGGGCAGGGAGACAGACTGTATAACAATGAAAGAACTTTTTTCCCCAAGTAAAGAGCGACTGGGGCAGGGGGCGGAGGATGTGGCAGGGAGGAAAATATGTAACAATGAATGATTGAAATCCAAGTTCTTTATAAATGTTCATTAAAATCTCAATTTAAAAAAAGAAGCAGGAGTAGCATCCACCTCCTTACCAACATGCCTCTGCAAACTCTATGAACTTAGAGAAATAGTGATAGTTACAGAAAGGGTTCAGACCTTTTGTTCGTAGGGTCCCTATGAATTGTGCTTGACTGGGCAGCAAAGAACAATGACATACCTATATCAGGCAACACCTACCTTCCCAAAATTTCAACAGGCTCTGCTGACATTCAGGGCATTAAGCAAGACTAGGCTTGCATATATAACTAGCTCCTCCTTCAGAGGAGTGAATATAATAATATGAATGTGCAATAAATCAAAATAAAATTCCTGTTCCACAACTCTCTCATATTATCCTTAGTATATTACCATCATACCCTTAAAACACTACTTGTAATGACATTAATGCATTAAATAAATAACCTCTCTTTGTTAGGAATCTGGAAAGAGAAAGATTCAAAACAAGTGACCATCATCATAAATTGTATCTATTTGTAAAAAAAACCCTCTCATTTTGAAATCTGCAATACATAAGATGTTTAAAAGAATTGCTACACAGTTGCAAGATGCCAAATGTAACAGAAACTGAAAATATTTTGTTCAAAGAAGAAATTCTGTATGCTTCAAATATTAATAATGCATTGATGCAGGATGAAAGATTTCTGTCATAGTGAAATGTTCATGATATTTTTCTGTAGCTTCAATTCAGTCTCTTGAAAAATCACACAAAACTAAGAATCAATGTTAAGGCTTTCCTGGATGTTCATTTAAAAACATCCTTTGATATCTGCCCTGTTAGGTGGGCAATTCTTACATAGACCAACTTCACCTACTGCCATGAAGGTGATTCTAAACCAGAGTTATCTTGCACTGAGGGTTTCTCTATTACAGGTGGCATTAGCTTTAAAATAACTAATTTAAACGATATATTCTTACTTTAATGAATACAGGAAAACTCATATCTTTTTCTCTCCAAGCATCTTACTTTAACCACTCCTCCCCTTCCATTGAACTCTCAACTTGGGTACCATTGAATGAGAACCTATCCATAGCTGACCCTCCAACGGGTTTCCAGAGGCAGCTAATTGCACAGGAAGGTTGCCCATCCTTCTCCTGCAGAGCAGCTGTTGACCTCAAACTGTGTGCCCTCAGGATTGCAGCACAACTTCTTGCCTCTAGGCCACCAGAGCTCTCCATTCTTTACCACTGTAAGTTGATTTTTTAAATCAAACAATGAAAGCTACTTTTTCTCATCTTAGTTCCTAAGCATTTCACAACAAAACATATGCCTGCTTGAATATTTTTTTTACCCCAGTGATGGTAGGGCTAATCAAGGCAAAAAATGAACACGATCAAATTTTTTCTCGTTTCTTGAATAAAAGATTTTCTATCTTTGTTTCTAACCCACATGTTTTTCAATTAGGGTACTGAGTCGGCTATTAAAAGCAAACAAAACCCAAACAGTGACTTCATCTTACTTGGATCCACAATCAGTACACTTGCTACCAGCATTCAGGGTATCAGGAGACTTAGTGTACTGGGAAAGTCTGTAGCCAAGAAGCTCTCCAAATTACTGAGGAGCAATGATGCTTGAGGACTAAGGTGTGCCTGACTCAGATCATGATCTTTTCAATCAGTTGCTATGCATCTGAGAGCTGGACAATGGGAGAAGATAACAGAAGGACAGTTGATGGCTCTGAATTGTGGTGTCGGAAAGGAGTGCTGATTATCCCCTGGACTGGCAAAGAACACACAGCTATGTCTTGGAGATGGTGCAGCCAGAGTGCTCCTTGGAGGCAAAGATGTTGAGTTTTGTCTCACATAATTT
>NW_006399754.1:33773776-33784007 GCF_000299155.1 Elephantulus edwardii
CATCTGAGAGCTGGACAATGGGAAAAGATAACAGAAGGACAGTTGATGGCTCTGAATTGTGGTGTCGGAAAGGAGTGCTGATTATCCCATGGACTGGCAAAGAACAAACAGCTATGTCTTGGAGATGGTGCAGCCAGAGTGCTCCTTGGAGGCAAAGGTGTTGAGTTTTGTCTCACATAATTTGGGCATGTTTCTAGGAGAGGTTATTCCTTGGAGAGGAACATCATGCTTCAGAAGGCGGAGGAATGACAAAAGACAGGATGACTCTCAACCAGGTGGATTGACACAGTGATCATAGCAATGGACTTGAGTGTCTGGGATTCTGAGGTTGATAAGGAGAGAACAGGGTTCAGATCTATTTTTCAAAGGTTCACTATAAGTCTTACTCTACTCAATGACACTGAACAACAACAATAGCAAATGAGACATTTATATTGTTTTTCTAAGGATTTGATTCTTAGTATCATTTTGATGGTGAATTTCCAAGGCTGTAAAATGTCCAGACTCTCTTCATGGGCATACCTAATAACTTCAGCCCTCATATTTGTTGTGTGGTCTAGAATGGCTACTAAAATTGCAGAATCAAGTCTGTTTTAGAAATAGGAAACAAAGAAAGCAAGAAAGAATGAAGGAAAAAAATAAAGCGATACTCCTGACTCCATTACCTGAGTCACTGTATCAATCCATCTCAATCCATCATATCCAATGTCTTTCTCTCCCGAGCAATCTTTCTACCCCTCCAAGCACTATGCCCTTCTCCAAGCCCCAGACTCTAGGGCAACATGTCCATATTAAGTGAGACAGATCTTCAAAAGCCTTGTCTCCAAAGAACAACCTGGTTTTACCCTCTCCAGGACAAACCTGTTTGTTCTTTTAAGTTTGTAAAATATTCAGTACTCTTCTCCAGACCATGACTCGCAGGTATTAATAATTCTTCCGTCATCCTTAGACATTGTCCAGTCCTCTGATTCATAGAAAGTAATTGTGAAGACCATGACCTGAATCAGTTGCACCTTAGTTTCTAGACTAACATCTTTGCTTTTAAGCATTCTGGTGAGTCCCCTAACAACATATTTTTCCCAGTGCAGTTCCTCTTTTGATTTCCTGACTGCTGGTGCCAAGAGTATTGATTGAAGAACCAAGCAAGCTGAAATTATTTGCAATTTCAGTATCTTCAACTATGAAATCTAAATTCAGAAAATCAAATCATATTTAAAATCTTAGTTTTCTACTTAACAAAACTCAGAAAATGTTTATCTGTTATCTGGTGTACCTTGCACTTAAAAAGCCCTAGAAACCTACCAAATCATAAATTCAATATTAAAAATAGAAATTTCTCTAAGATTTTATGTTGTGAAGTTTTATAAAAAGAAGAAAGCCTGAAGACAAGAAGAGAGTGCCAGTATTTGCAGGGGACAATGAGATGGTTCCCGCTCCATGGTGGGGGAACTAACCTTCTGCTTAGATCTGTAGCAATTACAACCATCTATGCAGAAATATCAGGATGGTGTTTGCAGAAAAGTCGTTGATTAAATTAACAAACAGACTAACTATTAATACTATCCCATGTTCTATATTTCAATTGAGAGCACTTTTTTGTATCTTTTTCCCAAAAAATATTTCCAATAAGAAAGGGAAAACATGTTACAAAATCTTATTATATTTGTTCTCATGTAAGCCTTCTGTTCTGTTTCACAGATTTGCTTGTTACAGTAGGCTACGTCACTTAAGAATATAATTGACACTTTTGAATACATTTTTCCTTTTACCTTCCTTTCTAATATGACAATACTTTATTTGGGGTTTTTTATTTAATCAGTCATGCATTATTTTGAATTATGGATGAGTTCTAAATTATTAAATTAAAGAAGAATTCTAACCTTGTAAGCAGAACTTGGAAATTACTATGATCAAGGTCTATTGAAGTGAGGAATATTAAGAACCTGAAGATATAATCAGGGATTACACTTAAGCTACTGGATATTGGAAATCGAGGTAGTTAAAATTCTGCTGGTAGCCATAGACTAAAACTTATTTTCACTACTCTCTAGCATTAAATGTTTCTAGAGAGAAGATATCTAACTGAAAGCCTCTATAGAATAAATATGATTATTAAAACATTGAACCAGAAAATTAAAATAATTTGTACCTTTAAATTGAGATTTAAAAAATTAATACATGTATATTATTTAGATAAGTATAATATTTTGGCATATTATACCTAAGAATTCCTAAAGCTTGTTATGTATTGCTAGTTTCAAAACTTCTAAATAAATTATTGTCTTTTTGAAAAGAACAAATGCAATTGGAAGCATCCTGGTTCAGATCTCACTTATGATATATTACTATCATAATCACACACTTGCTAGAATTGCATATTTTCAACTCAGGTATACTTATAGATATCCCAATTGTCTACAAATATATTATGTACCTTACTTTACGTTTATAAACTTGGGTACTGTGATAATTTCCTGGCTTTTTCCTCACAGAACAGTTCTTTCTATTTCCCTCAGTCGTAGGAGGGCACTGAGGTGGGGTAGTCTGTGGGGAGCGGACGTGGTAACCCCAAGGAGGTGGCTCTCTAGCAGCTCCTACCCAACAAGGGCTCTTTAGGAGAAAGATGGACAATGTCCTCCTGTGAGATCTACCCGAAAACCACTGCAGGGTCAGCAGGGACTCAGTTCTGACTTGAGGACAACAAGCTGTTTTTAATTTATTCACAGTGATGTCTAACATTTATTTGAGGGGTGCGTGGTTGGTTTTTGTGCTTGTTTGTTTGTGTTTTTTAGTAACTAAGGCCTCAGTTGCTTTTATTGTTTTTTGACCCTTCCCACTTACTCTTGTTTTCTCTTACCACTTGCTGTTATTACGTGCCATCAGGTTGTAACCAACTCATTGCTGATGCCCCACCAGATTTTCAGAGGCTATAAACCTTCCAGGAGGAGAAGGCCGCCTCTCTCCTGTGGAGCCACTGCTGAATTCGAACCACCTGCCTTTGGGTTGTCAGTGCAACTCCTTATGGGCTAGGCCAACAAAGCTCCCTCACAGTTAACACTAATAAAATGCATATGGTACAGAAATATTATTAATATCACAAAAATTAAAATCCTATTGAGGATAATTGAATGTAATTGTGGCTATGCCTCTACAGGTAACTGCTAGAAGTTCAAGTCAGAGTCTGAAGAGAATTTGGAATAATAAAATATAATTACTAAATCAGATGAATCTTGGCTAAAGTAAGAGAAGACTATAAAGATCAGAAAGATATTTACCTGTATTTTATTTTTATGAAGAAAAATATTATTTTTACTTTGAAGTCATTTGACTGCGAGAATCATAAAAAATATGGTAATATTTCAGACAATGGGAATTTCAGAATTCATAGAATTTCTTTTGCTACACCTTAATAGATTAAATTGATGAAAATTAACAAAAGTAGGCATCAATGTTGGGTTCTTTCAACACAATTATTCAGTCTGCATACTGTGAAAATAGTACCAGAACATGGAAAATTTGATGCAGCATCAGAATTGGTGGTATTAACAACCTGCAATATATAGAGCTGATACAGCCTGGCTTGCTAGAATCATAGAAGACTTGAAACATTCACTGTTGAAAATCAAGGATGACAGCCTTTAGTGTGGATTATGCCTTAATATAAAGAAAAGAAAGAGAAAGGAAAATTCCTCACAACTTAACCATGAAGCAATATCAAGATAAATTGAGGGAAAAATTGAACTTGTCAAGGGTTTCATTTTACTTAGATTCACAACAGAAATTAAGTGATTTGTTATCACACTAAGCAAATCTTCTGCAAAGCATCTCTTTAAAGTATGAAACAGTAACAATAACAACAACAACAAAACTCTTTAAGGAGTTAATGGCTTTTAAGTTAAGCCAAGTATTTTCATTTACTTTATATGCACATGAAATTTTAACAATGGAGAAGGGAGACAGGAAAAGAACAGATGTTTAAATCATACTGTGGGTGCATAGAATATTAAATATCTCAAGAATTTTGACAAAGAACAAATAAATGTGTCTTGGAGAAAGTGCAGCCAGAATGTTCCTGGAAATGAGGATTGTGAGGCTTCATTTGACATATTTTAGGAGAGTCCAGTCCCTGAGAATAACAATGAATGCAAGAATCTATAAAGAATAATTTAGCATCGAGATTGAAGGAAGACTCATTAATAACCTGCATTTTGCAGATGACACAACTTTGCTTGGTGAAAGTAAGGAGGACTTGAAGATCAAAGAATATACTTCAATATGAAGTACATCTCAACATTAAGAAAACAAAAATTCTTCACCCCTGGACTAATAAACAATATCATTATAGGTGGAAAAAAGATTCAAACTGTCGAAATATTAATCTTACTTGGATCCACAATCAACACCCTTGATGCCAGCAGTCAGGAAATCAGGAAATATATTGTACTGGGAAAGTCTGCAGGCAGAGACCTTTCCAAATTATTAAGGAGTAATATCATTTTGCAGAAGTGGCTTCCACTTCCTAAACAACATGCTCTGGAAATTCTATGAATTTTTAGAAACAATGATAGTTATAGAAAGGCTTTAGGTCTTTTGTTCATAGGGTCGTTATGAGTCATACTACACTTGATGGCAATCATTCCCAACAACAGCAACAATGTCTTTTTGAGGACACTCTGATTCAGGCCATGGTCTTTCCAATCACTTGCGAAGCATCTAACAGCTGGGCAATCAATGAGGATGACAGAAGAAGCATTTATGCCTTTGAGCTGTGGTGTTGGAGAATAGCACTGAACATCCCATGGACGGCCAAGAGAAAGAACAGGTATGTCTTGGAGAGGGTGCAGCCAGAGTGCTCTTTGGAGGCAGGAAGGATGAGGCTTCACCTCACATACTATAGGTGTGTTTCTAGGAGCCTAGGTGAGTTTTCCTTGGAGAAAGACTTGATGCTAGAGATGATGGAGGGTTGTCAAAGGAGAGGAAGACCTTGACCAGCTGGATTGACACGGTGACCGTTGCAGTGGTCTCTTGTGTATGAGGATGTGTGAGGAAGGCACGGGACAGAACACAGGTCAGAGCTTTTGTTCATAGAGTCAGTATGATTCATACTCCGCTTGATAACACCTGACAACTGTAACAACAACAAGTATACCAATGGTACCAGCTTGAAGCTTAAGAAATATGAAGGACAAGACTCACTTCAGTTCCGGTGTGAGTCTCACAATTGCCAAGTAGTCTTCCAGTTTGGCTGAGTGAGTTGAATATTTGATAAAGAAGCCTCACACAGATTTAAAAAAAAAAAAGCTTTTATTCTTCATAGATCAGCTTCTTCTCAGAATTTTATCTACTTGAATATTTTATTTTAATTTGATGCTTTCTAATGTCTTTCACAACAAAAATCAGCAGTTCAAATCTAGCAGCTACTTTGAGGAGAAAGATGGCCAATCTCTTGAACATCTGACTGCCGTAAGAAAAAACCTGGTGGCAGGGGGTGGGTTCAGCTTTGCTGTGTATATATGTGCTATTTAATTAAGTGCTTATTTTAGCAATCTGTTCTTTTAGATCGGTGTGATGAAACTGTTTGTTCTTCTAACAAATGGTATTAGCAAATCTGTTCATTCTAACTATACAATGGCCTGGTAGTATGGAATTTTACTGCCAACTCCAAGGAAAGTGTCTTCATCCTCGAGGGCGAAAGATAGGGAATGTCCTCTCAGTGGTTCACAGTCTCTGAAAACCCACTGGAGAGTCAGCTATGATGAATTAATTCTGGCTCAACAGCACACTACAACAATTTTACAATGAAACTGCTGTTGTTGCTGTTGTTATGTGCTGTCCAATTGACTAAGACCCATAGAAACCCTGTGCACATTAGCTCTGAACCCTAACCTGTCCTGAGCCCATCACACTAATTCCGACACACCAACCCCCATTGCCCCAGTCACTGTATCAATCCATCTTATCCAGGGTCTCCCACTCCTGTGCTGTCCCTCAACCTGTCTGAGCATGATGTCCTTCTCCAAAGACTGGTCTCTCCTGGCCATGTGCCCAAAATAAGTAAGTTGGAGCGTCAAAATTCTAGCCTCCAAAAAAAACTTGGTTTAACCCTCTCCAAAACAGAACTATCTATTTGTGTTCTTGGCAGTCCATGTTATTATGTTCAAGACTCTGCTCCAGAACCACAACTCAAAGGCATCGATTCTTCTTCTGTCATCCTTAGTCATTGTCCAGATCTCTGAAGTGTAACAAGTAATTGCAAAGACCATCACGTGGAGTAGGCACACAAGTTTCACACACCTGGTCAAAGTCCGCTTGACTAAATTAAAACTTTGTTTTGTTGGGTTGTGCGCTGTTTGATTTAGGAACATTAAGGGGAGAAAAAGGATATTTCAAGTAGTGTATTTGTCTACCTATTGTTTATTAAAAAAAATTAATTCGTTACACCATCACAGGGAGCATTTGCTTCAGTATCATAGCTTCAAAAGAGAAACACCTCCCCCACACTGGATACAAATCCCAAGGATAATCATAAACCTCATCAAGAAAGCTATACTTCCTCATTGTCCTTCAAATAATCTTGAGTGAATTATTTATCGCGTCATAAAATAATGGTCAAGTGAACACATATCACCTCCTTGTTCTCCCTGCTGTGTGTATCTAATGAGGAACCTACAGCCCACTGGGCTATCAGCAGTTATTATAGTGCAATTTTCTCCTTTAATGTTACTTTTGACCTCTGTGTTTGTAATATTATCAAGGACACTCTCATTAAGGCGAATTTGTTATACTGATAGTGCATTTCAAATGGAAATCTGTCCATCTAGGACCACATACATATTAGAAGTGCTTTGACAAAAGTTACACGCTGTAAATGAGATTTATTTCATTGGGTATGAGCAGTGTTGCTAATTGCGTTAGAGATACTGCCCTGTGCATTGTGCTTCGATCATGCCATGACACTTTCTATCTTGGTTTCACTCCACATTCTGATGTGTGGCCTTTGGAATGTCATGGAAAGAATCTCCAGGTCATTCATTTGTGAAAAAGCAGCGTAAGTAGTTACACATATCAGAGAAACTGTGACCTTAATAATGACCACAGGTTTTTTTGCAAAATGTTAATATAATAGAAATTTGCCTGAGATTAATGTTTCTTACTTTCTGGTACTAAAAAAGTTATTCTTTTTTTCTAATAGCAATATTTGACACGAGTGACAGTGCTTAACTCAGGGAATTTGATTTCTTTGATTTATCCTTTCTTATATATCAATAATTAAGAAGTATTAAATAAAAATCATTAGAAACAAGCTCATTGTTTATGCAATTCTGTAAAATGACTAAGAATAAGCAAATCAGATAATACTGATTATGCACTAATTACAAATTTTCTTATTCAGGAAAAAGAAAGAGTATACATTCCACACTAATGCAAGTGCTTTATGATTTTATTAATTCTTTTTAATTTTGTAAATTGTTGTTGTTAGATGCCCTTTAGTTGATTAAAACTCCTAGCTCTCCTATGAACAATGGATCTGAACCGTTTTTTATCCTTTTCTGTAATCCTCACCCCAACACTCTTGAGCCTGCTGTCTCAGACTGTGCCAGTCTATCTCATTGATGATCTTTCTGTCTTTCCCTGACTCGACACCTTTCCAAGTATGATGTCTCTTTCTAAGGAATAACCCCTCCTAGAAACATGCCCAGAGTATGTGGAACAAAGTCTCATCATCCCAGCCACCAGGAAATGTTCTGTCTGCATTTTCTCCAAGACATATCCATATGTTATTCTGGCTATCCATGGGGAAATCCGCACTATTCTCCAACACCACAACCCAAAGGCATAAATTCTTTGTCACCCTTATTCATTGCCCAACTGTCAGATGCATAGCAGATGATTAAAAAGGCCATAGCTTGAACCAAGCATGTCTTAGTCTTTAAACTGAAATCATTACTCTTGAGAATTTTGGAGAGGTCTCTGACAGTGGACTTTCTCAGTGCTGTGTGTCTTCTCATCTCTTGACCGCTGGTACCAAGGATTGTGGTGAATTATGGATCCAAGTAAGATGAAATTCTACAAATAGCCATAATCTATAGTCATATGTTTGTGTTAAAAATAGTATAAAATGAATACGAAATTATCCCATTTCAATTATGAGGAAGTATTACCAGGAAAAAAGCAAAATAAATTTTATTTTGTGCCATTCATCATTATTAAACATTGAAGTGTTTGAAAATGTACTGAATAAGATATATTAATTCAGCGAGAAATTTATTGAAAGACATAAAAGGGAATAAATAAAAGACGAAAAAGAAGCAAATTCTTGGATTCTTAGTATAGCCTATGAGTTCTCATATTTAATCTTATTTAGTACTACTGCATAAAATATGTACTAAGATCTGAATTTCATCAGTGAAACAAATGCATCCTATTAAGTACTAAGCCTCAGATCACTGAGCTGGTAACTTTAAGAAAATACCAACAAAGACTTAATTCAAGGGTAACCATCACAATTCCTTTCTTTTTTCCCCTCCACATTTGGATATTTTTTGTATATTTATAGCGACTATTTTTTTCTACTATGTATTTACTAAAATACAATTTTAGAAAATTATTTTCTCTTTGGTCATTTTACTGGGTTTTTGGTAAAAGTTTACTCAACACAGTTAGGTTGCTGACAACTTGGTTCCAACCCATTGTTGAGCCCAAACGCCATGTGTCACAGCTGTCTTGACGGCACTGGGCAGCCACTGGCACTGAAGAACAGGATGCCTCGTCCGTCATGGGCTTCTCAGCTGGTGTTGTGTGGAGTCCACTCTCGCAGACCTATGACACTCGGTCTCCCGAGGATCTTCCTTTTTCTAACTGATGCTCTACTTTGCCAGCACAAGGTCCTTCTCAAAAGACTAGTTACTTCTGATAATATACCCACAGCTAGATAGAGTTTCATTATCACCCTTTCTAAAGTGCCTTCTGGGAATAAGTTCTTCCAAAATGAATTTCTTTATTCTTTTGGCAATCCCTGATAGTTTCAATATTCTTCACTAATATCATAATTCAATAAGTATTTGGTCATCTTTACTCATTTATTAACTTCTAAACAACAAAACCAGACCCTCTTCTTGTCCTAGAATCAGAACCAACAAATAGCAAACCCTCACCTGGGTTTACAAGGCCGTAAAGCACATGGTAAGAAATCGCCCATGTTTCTCCTGAGGAGCCTCTGCTGCATTTGAATCACCAATGAGGTGTGGCCATTAGGTGAACCGTGCAGCTCCCGGTGGAGGAGGCTTCCAGAGCTTCCTGATGCAATGTGGCGATAGGAAATATCATGGCTTGGACCCAGTTCCCCTCAGTACAGCATTCTTGTGCTCTAATAGTATAAAGAGATATTTCATAACGGATTTGCTAAATGATTAAAAGAAAAATTAAATCTTTTCAAAACAAGATCTTTCTTTCATTTATCATCATGATCATCTGCTTTGGTCCAGTTGTAAAGAATTTGTTTTCTTTCTGTTGAGATGTGATTCTTATTGAAAGTTGCAGTATTTCTGATGAAGATAGAATACTACAGTTCCTTGTTGGAAGAAGGTGCGGAAATTATCTTCTTTTTTAACCGGCCAGGTTAATATTTTCCCAAAGTTATTTGGTTAACTGACATTTCACATTGATGGTTATAGTAAAAATTATGCCGTTCAGCTAATTTGGTGTCAATTCATTTGTCTGACTATAAGTACTGCAAACATTGAGAATATCACTGCTTATTATTATAAGTGACAATTTGTTAGTATATGATACTAACATTTGTTAGTATATGATTCATCATTGATCCCTGAGGTTGAGTCAGAACCAACCCCTAACTGACCCTCCAGTAGTTTTTAGAAATTGGAAATCACACAGAAGGAGATTGCCTCTTCCTCTGTCACAGTAGCTAGTGGATTAAAGCAGCTTGCCTTTGGGTTGATATTACAACTGGTTGTTTTTATTGTTAATGTGCTGTTGAGTTGCTTGTGACTCATATAGAGCCTGTGCACAATAACTTGGAAGTCTGTCCTATTCTGAGCCAATCTCACTGTTTGTTACATACTGCCCTTATTATCCCCGTCACTGTGTCAATTCATTTCATCCAGAGCCTTCCTCTCCTGCACTGTCCCTCCACCCTTCCAAGCATGATGTCCTTCTCCAAGGACTGGTCCCTCCTGGTAACATACACAAAGTATGTGAGACAGAGCTTCAA
>NW_006399754.1:33784107-33825761 GCF_000299155.1 Elephantulus edwardii
TCATCCAGAGCCTTCATCTCCTGCACTGTCCCTCCACCCTTCCAAGCATGATGTCCTTCTCCAAGGACTGGTCCCTCCTGGTAACATACCCAAAGTATGTGAGACAGAGCTTCAAAATCCTTGACTCTCAAGAGATCTTGAATAAGCAAAACATTTCTGAGAAGCAAAGATGAGGTGGGAGGCATAGCACCCCCTGACTTCAAAACCTACTACACAGTAGTAGTAGCCAAAATGACACGGTTCCGGTACAATGACAGGAACATAGACCAATGGGACAAAATTGAGAACCCAGAAATTGACCCAGAAATAGATGGTGATCTTCATCTCACATACTTTGGATATAAGGAGGGATCAACTGATCTATGGTCAACTGATATTCGACAAGGCAATCAAAGCTATGAAATGGGGAAATGGCAACCTCTTCAACAAATTATGCTGGCAAAGCTTGACTTTCACCTGCAGAAAGCTGAAACAGGATCTACCTCTCACACCTACACAAAAATCAACTCAAGGTGGATCAAAGACCTGGGAGTAAAGTACAAAACCATAAAGTTCGTAAGAGACGAAGTGTGATCAAACTTAGAAGCACTAGTCCAAGGTTTAAAGATACTGCCAAATACATCTGAAATGAACAATCTGAAAAGACTAAAAGAAGAACCTTCTAAAGATTAAATCCCTGTGCACATCAACAACTTTTTCCAGCAGGGTGAAAAGAAAACCTACTGACTGGGAACAAACATTTGGTAATACCATCTCAGACAAGAGTCTCATAACAAAAGTTTATGGAATACTTCGGGGCCTCCACAAGAAAAAGACTGATAATCCAGATACAAAATGGGCAAGACATGGAATGAATTTTCACAGAGGAAGATATTCAGATGTCCACAGACACATGAAGAAATGCTCAAAATCACAAAAGAGAGATGTAAATCAAAATCACAATATTATATCATCTCACCCCAGTAATCGTGGCAAAGTTTAACAGGACAGCAAGTAATAAATGTTGGAGAGGAACTTTTATACATGGTTAGTGAGATTGTAAAATGGTATAAACACTCTGGAAGGCAACTTGGCGCTTCCTAAAAAAGCTGAACATAGAAACTACATATAATCCACTATTTCACTACTTGGAATATACCCTGAGCAAATGAGATCTGAGGCACAAACAGAGACTTGTACACATTGGCAGCAGCAGTTCAGAAATCAAAAGACTTGTAACAATGCAGAAAATGGTGCCCCCTTAGACCTCTTGAACATACTGAAGAACAAGCTTATCAACTCAAGGACTAAGATGCTCTTGAGTAAAGCCATCTCATTTTCAGTTACTTCATGTGCATGTGATAATTGGTGAATAAATGAGGAAGACCAAAAAACAACTGAGGACTTTAAATTGTCATTTGTCAAAGAGTACAGAATATCCCATAGACTGCCAAAAGACTCAATAAATCTGTGTTGGAGGAAGAGAAATTAGAGTCTCTTTAGAGTCAAGGATGGTGAACTTCATCTCTCATAGTTTGGGTATAAGGAGGAGTCAGTCCTTGCAAAAAGACATCATCCTAGAAAAAATAGAGCGCCAATGAAAGTGTTGAAGATTCTCAATGAGGAAGATTGACACAGTGATTGTAGAAATGGGCTTGAGCATCATGGGCCAAGGTTTTAATCATAGGTTTGCTATGAGTCATAGATGACTTAAAATTACCTAATCACAACAAAAACACCCCTGGAAACAAAAGCTAAGAGGCCACAGGATGTACTGGGTTGGGCAAAATGTACTTCAGAAGACCTCTTTGATTTGTTAAGAAGGGAATACGTCACTTTGAGGATTAAGATATGCATGGGATTTTCAGTAACTTTGGGTTCATGGAAAGCTGGACAAATGAAAAAATAAAATAACAGTTGAAGAATTTGAATTACAATGTTGTTGAAAAAAGCACTCACTGTGAATTTCCAGAAGAAAGAACCAATCTGTCTTGGAGGTAGTACAGGAAGAATGTTCCTTGGCACTGAAGAGGGTGAGATCTTATCTCGAATACTCTGGACATGTTATCAGGAGAGACAAATCTCTCAGGAAGGACAACATACTTGATTAAGTTGTTGTGTGTACCATAGAGTCAGAACTGATTTCTAGCCAACCCTCCAGCGGGTTTTCAGAGGCAGGAAAATGCAGAGGAGGAGATAGTCCATCGTCCCAGGGAGTGGCTGGTGGATTCCTTGAGTTGGCAGCGCAAATCATCCCTGCTAGGCTCCCAGGGCCCCCGGTGTATAAATGGCCACCAAAAATAAAGTCCCTGCTCTCACATCAATTCTGATTCAAAGTGACACTCCATCAAGTTTCCAAGGCCATAAGCACTTCTCAACTATGTGTATTTCACTGACAAAGCCTTTAGTAGGTTCAGAATGCTGGCCTTGCAGTGAGAAGCTGGAAATGTTATTAAGCCACAGGGGTCCCACTGGTTAATTAAAGAAATAGTGGTAAGAGGACACGCAGAGTGTTCTAGTCTGTTCTACAGAATCAAGGTGAGCCAAGATGGAGTCAATGGTAGAGTGTGTGTGTGTGTGTGTGTGTGTGTGTGTGTGTGTCCTCAACGAGAGAGAGTATTACAGGGCATGCAACGAAGGACTCAACCAGGGCAACTACCGTATGGAAGACACAAGGCCAGGATTTTTTTTTTCATTTTTTATATAGCATCAGATGACTTGGAACTTACTGGGCAGCAGCTGATGCAGCCAGTACAATGACAGCTATACGATAACGTAATTTAACATCTATGAACGATCTCATGCTGAACTATCCACATTTGCATAACATCCAAGGCTTTGGAAATGAATTTTTATAGATAGATAGATAGACAGACAGATATAAAACAGCCATATATATAACAGCAATATAGATATATATTTATGTATATTATATATAAGCAACAACAACAGCACTATATATCTATGTATCTATATCTATATATCATCTACATCTACACCTCTATCTCTATATCTCTATATCATCTCTATCTCTCTATCTGTCTGGAGCAGGTGTATATATAGTGCTGCTGTTGTTACGGCGGCTGCTGTTATGTGCCATTAGTTGGGACACTGACTCATAACTGACCCTCTCGTGGGTTTTCTGAAGCAGTAAATCATCCAGGAAGGCATTGCTCATCATTCTCCCATGGGGCAGCTGGCGGATTCCAGCTATAGGCTGTTGGTTCTCAGTGCAACTCTGTACTACCGGGCCATCGGCATTTTTTATGGTACTGATGGGAACTGTAGTTGCTTGGAGGTAAGAAATGAGCTGTCTATCCAAAGGCTCATCATTTGAATCCTCCAACTGCTTCACAGAAGATAGCTGGGAAGTCTCATGATGTGTGATTTACTGCGGCTGAAAATCCCCTAGAGGGTCAGCCACAAGTTGATTCCAACAGGGCAACATATAACAGCAACAATAGCAATAACAACAACAAAGTAACAATAGCAGCAACAGCAACAACAGCAGTAACAACAATAACAATAGTAGCAACAACAACAGCAAGAGCAACAACAACAAGAGCAACAACTACAGCAATAACAATAACAATAACAATAGCAGCAACAGCAACATATAACAATAGCAACACCCACAACAGCAACAACAGCATTAGTAAAATAACAATAGCAGCAATAGCCACAACAGGAACAGCAACAACAACAGCAGCACCAACAACGATAGCAACAACAGCAGTAACAAAACAATAGCAGCAACAACAATAACAATAGCAACAACAGCAGTAACAACAACAAAAACAATGACAGCAAAAGCCACAGCAACAACAAGGGCCATCTGATTGCAAAATATCATCATGCTCAATCTCTACTGTTACTCCTTAGGGTGGGAAGTATTTGTGTTTCCATGGTGTTTAAGGACATCAGTTAAACACACACAAAGCAAAGCAGAACCAAAGACAC
This sequence comes from Elephantulus edwardii, assembly GCF_000299155.1. Classification (NCBI taxonomy): domain Eukaryota; kingdom Metazoa; phylum Chordata; class Mammalia; order Macroscelidea; family Macroscelididae; genus Elephantulus; species Elephantulus edwardii. The sequence continues at coordinate 33,788,047 of NW_006399754.1, forward strand.
TGTGCACACATTAAAATTCAGAATGTTAAAAAAATTAATTCTCTAGTTTCTTTTTCCAGTTTCTCAGAGTTTTCCGGTCGCCTATTTTATGATGTAAATAACCAGGACATAATGACCCTCACCAATTCATTATGCTCTTTTTACTTTTTAATGGCCCTTTATTCTAAGCCAAGGAGGCACGCAGAGCTAAAGCGCTTTGATTCACAACATCTAATGTCCTTACACTTAATGGCTAAGGCAGGGATTTTAATTTAATGTTTCATTTCATCTTGGCGGAGGTTCTCACCTTTGCTCTCACCCCAGGTCTCTCACCCTATAAATCAGCAGAGGCCGAGCTGACACCAAGAGAGTAAAGTTGAGAAAGAATCACTATTTTGCATCTCATAATTCATTCTCCTCCTTTGCCCTGGTACAATCACAGTGGTCAAGCAGCAGAGGTGAAGAACACGGGTTCACTGAAGAAGGGAGGAGCGGCATATTCTAACTGCCCAGATTCCTTGCATTGAAGTGACTTATGAGTCAACCACTTAGAGCGATGCAGTAGAATATCCTGACAATGACAAAAATATTCATGCAAAATAGCTAAGAAGCAACCAACTTTTAATTTTATCTAAGTATAGGTAAAATATCACCACAATAATACTATCTGTGCACTGATAATCTGGTTTTTGTAAGTTTCTTTACTAAAGTCGTGCATTTTTATTTAGAGATATCAATACTTTTAAGCTATCAACTTTTTTATTGTTTTGCTCTGCTTTGGAAAATATACAGCAGAAGTACCAGATATGGTAATTTCTAGGTAAAAAGCAGGGAACTATGGCAGCCTAGAGGTAAAGAGCTGTGCTGTTAATCCAAAGGCATGCAGTTCAAATCCACTAGTCATCCTGTGGAAGGAAGATGGGCAGTCCCCTGCCATGCAGTTTACTGCATCTGAAAACCCACTGGAGGGCCAGATATGAGTTGGTTCTGACTTGGCACTCCAATGACTTAAATCTCAAAACATCTACAGTGTTAGGATATTGTAGAACTTGTTGTTACTAAGTCCCATTAAGGCATCTGTGACTCACAGTGAACCCAAGAACAAATGGTCGGGGCTCTATCCTGCACCATCCTCACAAACTCTCATGTTTTTGAACGTGTTTTCACAGCAACTGTGTCAGTCCATCACGTTGATAATGTTCCTTTCTCTGTGGTTCTCTATCTTTCCCAGAGTGATGGTTTCGATTTTGTTTTGTTTGTTTTTCAGGGAGTTATCTCTCCTGACAACATGCTTAAACTCTGTGAGATGAAGTTTCCCCGCCTTTGTCACTGTAGAACACCCTGATTGCACTTCTCCAAGACGAGTTGGTTTTTCTTTTTACTCCACAGGATATTCAGAATTCTTATCCAACACCACAATTCAAAGGCATCAGTCCTTCTCTTACCCTGATTCACCATCAAGCTTTCAGATATCTAGGAAGTAACTGAGAAGGTCATGTCTGGGAATAGTCCACCTTAGTTCTTAAGCTGAGATCACTGCTCTTTAGCACTTTGGAGAGATCCTTGACCAGATTGTCCCTATGCAACTCTGTTTTGATTTCTTTCTCTCTCACAGATGCTGATTTTGATTCAAGTAAAATAAAGTTATCAACAATTTCAATCTTTTCTCTATTGACCATGGTTTTGCCTACTAGTACAGGGGTAAGGATTTTTGTCTTCTTAACATTTAATCCATACTGAAAACAGTAGTCATTGGTCTTCTGTAGTACGTATTTCAAGTCCTCTTCACTTTCTACAAGCAAGCTGCTGTCTTCTGCATAGCACCCGTTTTTGATGAGTCTTCCTTTAATCTTGATGTTATATTCTCCTTTATACAGTGCAGCTTTTTGGAATGATTTTATCTAATATCACAGAATTTAGCCTAAAGGGATTACTTGCCTCATATAAGAACAGTGGTAAGAAGTTGAGCTACAGTCACTAAGGCAAGTAGCTCGAATCCACCAGCTGCTTCACAGAAAAAGGGTGGGCTCCAGCGGGTTTTCAGAGGCATAAATTTCACAGATGAGATTGCCCATCTTTCTCCCAAGGAAGAGCTGTTGGCCTCAGACTGTGTGCCTTCAAGACTGTAGTGCAGCTTTTTGCCACTAGGCAAAATATAGCTATAGATATTTACAAGTGTATAATTTTAAATGCTTATAACTTAAATATGGAAAAGTCAAGTCGTGTTCTCCTCTACCTTTTGGAGGGTGTGTGTGTGTGTGTGTGTGTGTGTGTGTGCTTTAACATGTGTGTGTGTGATTGAGGGTCACTGAGTAAAACTCAACTCACAGTGACCCTTCCGGGCAGAGAGAACTTGTCGCAGAATGTTCCCTAGGCCTAATTCTTGGTGCGAGCACATCAGGCAACTGTTTCCAGCACTGCCTCCAGGCTCACTGAGACAGCAAGCTTCACCTAAGCAGTGGCCTGTGTATCCAGTCAAGCTAAATTTTTAAAGAAATTTATTCTTTCCTTTTTAGAGGTCATCTGATACATTTACTCTAGGTATCATGATAGTGTAATGTATAAGACGTGTCATAGTATACCATGAATAGCTATGTGAAGTCTGAATAAAAGCAAATGAAGTTCATTGGAGGACAGCGATGTGGGGGGAGGGGGCACACACATCATCACCTCTGTGTGAAAATGGTCACTCTGTAGGACCATAATATAGGCCACATTCTTATATTGTTTGAGGGGGAACTAAGGGTAACAAAACTCATCATGGACTGAAAGGCCATCAGGGAGGTAAAGTTGGGATAACTTTATGTGAGAATTTGGCAGGGTTATGTCTATAGCACGTTAAGCAGGATTCCATGGTTGGCTAAAAGTACATGTCGTTTAATTTATTATAGAGTTGGTCTCAGGAAGTAGACAGAAAAGGTTTTTGTTGTTTTTGAATTTTTTTTGTTTGTTTTTCTGATTTCATTAGGCAAATCTCCTTTAAAGGGATCAAATGTGAGGATGTCAGGTTCAAGATGAAGATATGTGTAACCCAAGCCATGGTAATTTCAATTGCTTTATTTGCATATTAATGCTGCACAATGAATAGGAAATATCAAAGAGAGGTGGACACCTTAGAATTGAGGTATTGGGGAAGAGTACTGAGGATCCCGTGGGATGTCCAAAGGACAGACAAGTCTGTCTTGGAGAAGGGTGCAATGACAGTGCTCCTTAGAGGCAAAGATACTGAGACTTTGACTCACATACTGTCGACTTATTGTTAGGAAAGGCCAGTCCTTGAAAAAGGACATCATGCTGGAAGAATAGCGGCATCAATGCAAGAGAAGACCCTCAGCACGGTGGAGGCACACAGTTACTATGACAACGGGCTTGAGCTTGGGAGGAATGGTGCGGATGGTGCTGGAGAGTGTACAGTCTCAGTCTGTTGCTCATAGCGTTGCTGTGAGTTGTAGTTCGCTTGACACCACCTAGCATTCTTCCTGAATCATGGCTGCTTCTGGCTTTCAGTTTAAGATTTACATAATGCTGTACCTTCAAGTTTACCTTACATCTATCTGTTTGTCTACAATGACATAGACCTTTTGGGTAGACATTAGACAACCCAACAGGTCAGATATCCAGAACAGAATGCGTCATGAGGTAGAAAACCAAGCTAGTACAAGAATGAAGAGACTGGCATTTGCTAAAGCAGTTGCCAAAGATCACACTCAAGTCAAGACTTCAAAATAAAGTCAAGTCTCCACTTTTATTTGTCTTAGTGGTGTTATACTAGGTTGATAACTCGGAGATCAGCAGTTCAAACCCAACAGCTACTCTGAAGAGATAGTAGTGGTCCACCTCCCTGCTCTCATAAAGATTTATAGTGTTGGGGACCAAAGGAGAGTTTCGAGTCAGAATTGACTGAGTGACAATGGTTTTATTTATACACAAACCAAGTGCTTCTAACATTAGCCTGTATGTAGTTGTAATCTATTTTTTATTTTACTTCAGTTTGATTCAGAGAAGCATACCTAAGAATAATGTAATTAGGATATATCTGCAATATAATAAGGTATACTAAGATAAACACTAATGACAGTACCAAATAGCTTGAGAACTTACCCACTTCTACCCTACTTTTCTATAATTACACTCCATTTTGTCTTTAATTTTAGCATTTCTGTTTCACTGAAAGGAGGGAAGTGTGCCCATGTGTCCTGTTCATTTTGCTTGATTTGAATTGTAAAAGATGCTAACTCAAATATTTCGGTATGTATTCTTCTCTGCAATCCTTTTTTTTTATTTTTTTAACTTTTCCTTTTATTCTAGTTTACTTACAAATTCTGTATACATTGCTTTTCACAATGGATTCTTTCGATCTCTTTAACCCACCCCTCCCTCCACCCATAAAACTGTGAAACCTGTGATTATGTCCCCTCAACCCCCCTCACGTCTATGCTCCTCCTTCCCCTACTTTTATCCTCATACATGTTTTACTCGTTATCTATTTCTAAAACAATGATCTTATACTGTATTTGTCTTTATGGGATAGAGTTAGTTCACTTAGCATAAAGCTCTCCAGTCCTTCCCAAATCGTAATGATTTATTAAATCATTGCTCCTCTGTGCTGCACAGTATTCCATCCTATGTATGCACCATAATTTCTCAGTCCATTTGATTGTGGTTGGACATTTAAACTGTTTCCATGTTCTTGTGATGGTGAATAATGTTGCTATGAACATTAGTATACAAGTTCTCATTCTCTTGGGGTATATTCCAAGCAGTGGAATAGCTGGGTCATATGTAATTTCTATGTTCAGTTTTTTTAAGGAAACGCCAAACTGCCTTCCAGAGAGTGATTGTACCATTTTACAATCCCACCAATAGTGGTTGCAATTGACAGCACCATGATAGATGGAGATGAGATTGAGGTTGTTAGCAATTACTGCTTGTTCAGATCCACAATCAACACTCTTAATACCAGCAGTCAGGAAATCAAAAGATGCATTACATTGGGAAAATTTGCTGTCATGGACCTCTCCAGAGTACTGAAGAACAATGATATCTGTCTAGATACAAAGGTGCACCTAATCCAGGCCATGGTCTTCTCAATTACTTGTTATACTTCAGAAAGTTGGACAATGACTAAGGATGACAGAAGAAGAATAGATGCCTCTGAATTGTGGTGCTGGAAAAGAGCCTTGAACATACCATGGACTGCCAAGAAAACAAATAGGCCTGTCTTGGAAAGGGTGAAACCAAGTCTCTCCTTGGAGGCTAGGATTTTGAAGCTCCACCTCACTTACTGTGGGCACATGTCCAGGAGAGATTATTCCATGGAGAAGGGCATCATGCTCGGAAGGGTGGACTGACAGTGCAGGAGAGGGAGACCCTGGATAGATGGATTGATACAGTAACTGGGGTGATGGGGTTGGTGTGTCAGAATTAGTGAGACTGGCTCAGGACAAAAAAGGGTTCAGAACTGCAGTACATAGGGTCACTATGTGTCTCAGGCAACTCAACCAATAACATTCTATGAAAGATTTAGAAGCAGGAGTGGCATCCACTTCCTAAACAACTTGCCTTTGGAAACTCTATAAACTTTGGTAAATGTTGTTATTGTAGAGAGTCTTCAGGTCTTTTGTTCATAGGGTCACCATGAGTCATGCCCTGCTTGAAAACAATCAACAACAACAACAAAATCATCATCATCTCACTATATTCTCTCCAACATTTATTTGCTGTCCTGTTAAACTTTACCACTGCTACTAGAATAAGATGGTACCTCATTGTCGTTTTGATCTGCAGTGATTTTAAACATTTCTCTACATGTCTGTTGGCCATCTGCATAGTTTCCTCTGTGAAATGTCTTTCTTTGTCTTTTGTCATTTTGTAACTGTGTGATCAGTATTTTTCTTGTGCAGGCCCTGTAGGATTCTGTAGACTTTTGATATGATAGCCTTGTCTGAAATGGTATTGCCAAATGTTTTGTTTTGGTTTTCCGCCAGTCAGTAGGTTTGCTTTTCATTCTGTTTGTATATGCTTTTTATGCACACAGGGATTTAATCTTTAGAAGGTCCCATTCATCAATTTCATCCTCTTCACACTGCATTTCTGGTTGTATTTTGCAGTCTTTCTCTACCAGAGACTAGGCCATCTAAGCTTGATCCCAGTTCATCTCTGATAAACTTTATGGATTGAAGCTTTAGTCTCAGGTCTCTGATTCACCTCGCGTTGATTTTTGTGTATTGTATGAGATGTGGACCTTGTTTCAGCTTCCTACATGTAGAAGTCCAGTTTTGCCAGCACCATATGTTGAAGAAGTTGTCATTTCCCCATTTGATAGGTTTTATTTCCTTGTCAAATATCAGTTGACCGTAGATAACTGGGTCTATTTCTATGTTCTCAATTTTCTCCATTGTTCTATGTGCCTGTCATTGTAACAGTACCCTGCTCTTTTTTTAACTACTGGTGTGTAGTAGGTTTTGAGGTCAGGAAGTGCTATGCCTCACACTTCATTTTTGTTTTTCAGAAATGCTTTGCTTATTAAGGGTCTCTTTCCTCTCCAAATAAACTTGACAATTGCCTTTCGATCTCATTGAAAAATGACTTTGGTATCTGGATTGGGATTGTGTTGAACATGTAGATTGTTTTTGACTCAGTACTGTAGACTTCTTCTCTTTGATCCAGTGGAATATACTTATATCCTATAAAACTATTATGCATTCTGGTGGTATAAAACAAAACAAAATAAAAAAACCAGGAACTGTATGAGGAAGGCTCTGAGTTAAACTACAATTAGCTGTACAAAAAGGAACTATCCCAATCAATAACATCTATGATATAAAACAAATAACCACAATGTCTGGTATGTAACAAATAATGTGTTCTACATCAGCTATACCTCTTTACATTCCTACCAACAATGAATCGGGAGCTTGGGTGGCTTAGTAGTAAGGAGTTGTGCTGTCAACCCAAAGGCACAGAGTTGAAATTCATGAGGTGATTGGCAGGATGGAGAGGAACAGTGCCCTCCCTTGAGATTAACTGTCTCTGAAAACCTACTGGAGGGTCACCTAAGAGTTGATTCCAACTGAATAGTACACAGCAATAAGAATCAGCAATAAATAAGAGTATTAGGTTCTCCAACAACTTGTCAACACATCTTCTGGTTTTGTTACTGTTTATTATTACCATTTTACTTAGGATGAGGTGAAATTGCATTACAGTTTTAATTTGCATCTTCAAATTACCAATTACAATTATCAAATAATTATTGATTAGGTAGAACATATTTGCAAATACTTATTGGATATATGAAAGTCTCCTTTGGTGAACTGTCTATTCTTATCTTTTATATTCCTTTTAAAAAATAGGATTATTTATCTTTGTGTTATTGGACTACAGTAAGTTTATACACACACACACACATAGACACATACACACACGCACACACATAGATAGATAGATTTAATTTTAAGCTTATCTGCTGTTTGAAAAACAGTTTCTGCAATCTGTACTTTGTTCATCTAATCTGTGAATAAAGGAAAGTGATATACCAAATAATTATTATGAGAACTTAATGTAATCTTGTCTTAAAAACGGAACTTTTGGTTCATGTGTGATAATCCAATGTGAACACTAGATAGTTTCAGTTTTGACATTTAAGTCCCTAATTCAAAATGAATTAGATTTTGTGTGTGGTGTATCACAAACATGCTTATTCATTCTTTTGACACAGGAAATACAATTTTTTTCATAAGCAGTTATTGAAGATATTCTTCTTTCCCTGTTGAATTGACTTAGTGTACTTGTAAAAAACTAATTGACTGTAGATACATAGATTAATTCCCTACTTTCAATAATATCCTATCAGCCTAGAGAAGCACTGGTTACCTAGTTGAAGAAGGTGAAGTTATGTTGCCAACTTTATCAGGTGCAGTTTGAGGCCAGCAGCAGTTCCACAGAAGAAAGACGGGTAATCTCCTGCTATATGATTTAAAGCCTTTGCAAATACAATGAAAGGTCAGCTGTGAGTCAGTTCTGATTTGACAGCACACATCAGCAACAATATATGTCAGTTATATGATTGCCAATCATTTTGATTACAGAAGCTTCATTGTATATTTTGAAATTAAAAAGTATGATTCTTTTCCACACTATTCCTTCTCAAGACTTCCACAACTGCAGGCTCTTGCTAGCCCCTATAGATCTGAGAACTACTTTAATTGCTGTGTACAGGAGGATATTGTAGTTTTGGTTGGAATTGCACTGTGTTAATAGTCCACTTTGTTGTTGGTGACATCTTAACTACATTAAGCCTTCCAATTCGTAACATGCATCATACAGATGATACAACCTTGCTTGCTTAAACTGAGGAAGGCTTGATGTGCTTTCTACAGAAGATCAAGGATAACAACATCAAGGAAACAAAAATCCTGACCACCAAATCACTGACGGTACCATGATAGATGGAGAAAGGAGTGAAACTGTTCACTATTTCATCTTGGTGGGATCCATAATCAACACCCTTGGTGTTTCTTAACCAGTAGTTAAGAAATAAAAAAAAACATATTGCAATGAGAAAATCTACTTTTCAGGGATCTCTTCAAAGTGCTAAAGAGCAAGATTGTCAGTCTAAAACTAAGGTGTCCTAATTCAAGCCACGGGCTTTTCAATTATTACCTACTTGTCTAAAAGATATACACTGACTAAGGATGACAGAAGATGAAATGTGTGTAGCTGGGCAAGAATGTCGATTGTAACATACACTGCCAAGAGAACAAACAGCCTGTTCTGGAGAAAGTAAAACCAGGATGATACCTGGAAGCAAGGATGGTGACATTTTACTTCACATGCTTTGGGGAGGTTGCCAGGAAGGGTCAGTCCTTGGAGAAGGACATCGTGCTTAGAAGGGTGGAGGGTCAATGCAAGAAAAGAAATCCGAGATGAGATTGATATACACAGTGTCTGTGGCAATGGAATCAGATGTATTGGAGTTGGTGAGATTGGCTTGGGATAGGACAAGGTTCATAGCCATTGTTCATAGGGTCAGATGGCCTCTCTGGTTCGTAGTCAACTCTCCAACAATAATAGCAGCATTCATGGAAAATGAGTAATATTTTATTTATTTAGGATTTTTAAAATTTCATTCAGTAATGCTTTATAATGTTCTTACCTATCCCTATTTTATTCTATTTCTATATACTTTTATTTTTTGAAAGATTATAAAAATGCTAATGTTTCCTAATTTCCTTAAAGCTCATTCATTGTTGATGTATATAGACCTCATTTTCTTGTTGACTTTATGCAATACAATTTTGATGAATTAATATCTTAGTTCTAACACTTTTCTTGAAGGACCCTTGAGGTTTTCTATTCACCTACATCTACATATAATTTACAAGTGGGAATGGTTTTATTTCCTCCATTCAGAATTGGATACTTTTAACTTTCTCTAGGTTAATTACTTTCATTAAGATTTCTAAAAAATAATAAAGAAAGTTTTATATTATATTGTTCCTCAAAGAAATTTGTTAAGTGTCAATTCCAATCAAATCAAGTGACTTGATATCTCATTGTTATTTTTAATCGCATCTACCATCACTGGGCCAACTGACAGCATCATGAGGGATGGTGAAGAGATTGAGATTTTTAACAACTTTGGTTTGCTTGGCTCCACAATGAGCACACTTGGTACCAGCAGCCAGGAATTCAAAATATGCTTTTCATTAGGAAATTCTACTGTCAGATTTCTCCAGAGTAGAAGAGCAACAATGTCAGTCTGGAGACTAAGGTGCACCTGATCCAGTCCATGACCTTTACAAATACTAGCTATTCATCAAAGAGTTGGTCAGTGACTAGGGAGGATAGAAGAAGTATTGATGCCTTTAAACTGTGGTGTTGGAAAAGAGTATTGAATATACCATGGACTGCTAGGAGAACAAAGAGGTTCATCCTACAGAAGGTAAAACCAGGTTGCTCCTTGAAGACAAGCATTCTGAAGTTCCAGCTGACATACTTCAGGAATGTTGCAAGGGGGGACCAGTACTTGGAGAGGGGCGTCATGCTTAAGAGGGTGGAGGGACAGTGCAGAAGAGGAAAACCCTTGATGACAAGAATTGACTCAGTGACTGGGTTAATGGGGGTATGTCACAGACAATAAGTTTGCTTCAGGATAGAGCAGGGTTCAGAGTTGTTGTACTCAGGGTAACAAAGAGTTGCAAGTGACTTAATGATGCAAAACAATAACAACAAGTTATATTTGCTAGTGCAGTTGAGGATATTTCTATGTTTGTTGACTATTTGAATATTCTCTTTGAAAATATTACATTCCTCAATTCAACTTTACTTTATTACCCAGCTATTCCACTACTAGGAATACATCCCAAGGAAATTAGAACTGAGCCACAAAGGGAGATCTGGACACCAATGTTCATAGTAGCACTACCCATCATCTCAAGAACATAGAAACAACGCAAATGTCCAACTACAACTTAGGAGATTGAGAAATTATGATGCATTCACACAATGGAATACTATGCAGCACTCAGAAACAATGAGTTTGAAAAACACTATGTAATTTGGGAGAGACTGGAAAACATTATGTTGATTGAATTAACTCAGTACCATAAGGACAAATACTGCATAAAATAATTATTGTAAAAATAAATGAATAACTAGTAAAATATGTATGGAAACCCAAGTGGGTAAGGGGTGGGACCAGAGGTGTGAGCATGGGGAGAGAGTTGCACACTTTGGTGAGTGGGGAGAGGAGGTGAAGGAAATTAGGAAGGATCCAGTGTGGACCTGAAAAGTGATGGCCAAGGTCCAATGGTGATTTATTTCATAAAACATGATGCATGGGAATGATTGTATAAAACACAATTTGAGTGAAGAATATTGTGAAACACAAGATATATGATATTGTTAGCAAACAAAAATAAAATAGTGGTTTTTTTAAAAAAATAGCATCTTTGCAGATATAATTCAGTTAACATGAGTTCAAGCTGGGGTAAAGAGAGCACTAAAGTATCATAATTCGTGTAGAAATAGCTTAACATACAGATAAACAGATGCAGAGTGGAACAGCATATAGATAAGCTGTTCTTTAGACAGAACAACTTATACATTTGAGATATGTTTTCATTAGTAAAAAAAACCCCATAATTATTACACGAAAATGGAAGGTTTAATATAGCTCTGGCAACATTTTGTTAGTAAACCTGCAGCCTTCAGATCTATGAGCAAATAAATTTCTGTTGTTTTGAGACACTTCTTATTGTCAGGTGTTGTTGACTTAAGTGTAATCTATAGTGACTCGATAAAGCAGACATCTGAACCCTGCCCTACCGTGTGCCACCTTCACGCTTCCTGACACACCCATCGTGGCAGTCCCTGTGTCCACCTGGTTGAGGGTCTTCCTCACTGACCACCTGCTCTTCTGAGGGCTCTTCCCTCGCCAAGGAAAGCCCTTCCTGGCAAAACATCCAATGTATGTGAGGAGAACCTGTGTCTTCTTTGCCTCCAAGACCTGCTCTGACTGCACTTACTCTAAGACATACTTTCTTTATTCTTCTGGCGGTCCGTGGAACGCTCAATACTCCTCTCCAACATCTTAAAGGTATTCATAGGGTCGCTTTGAGCTGTGCTTGGCTCAATAGCACCTAATAACAATTAAGAAACTAAGGCATAAATATTTTGGGGGGAAATATATATTAATATAATTGAAATTGTGTGTGAATAATACAAGTCTAAGTAATTTATTATAATTAAGTGAAGTCTCAATTTGTTCTCTTTTCTCTGTGGTGGTGGTGATGTTGATGTTGATTGCCTTCAAATTAAACACAATTCATAGTGACCCTAAGAACAAAAGACCAGAAGCCTTTCTATAACTATTTTGTCATTTATCGAAGTTCATAGAGTTTCCAGAATCACGAAGCTTAGGAAGTGGATGCCACTCCTGCTTCCAAACTTGTCTTAAACTGGGAGTTCCACCAAACACTGTCCACCATGGGTAGCCGTTACGGTATTTGACTCCCCAATGGCACAAGGTTCAGCATCACAGCAACCTCAGGTTACCTCAGATTATCCTCTCCATGTACACAGTCGTAAATGACAGTGAGTCTATATACCTACTTTTGATACATTTATCCATCTGCTACGTAGTAGTAAAATTAAAACAGAATTACATATTTTAAAATAATGACAATTTCTAAATAATATTTCTAAATAGTGAAACAGTTCCTAATATATTTAAATTAAAATTCATTTAGTTTATGTAATGCACTGCAGAGTCCAAATATAATTACCTTATTGGCATCATGATAAATACAAGTTAGTGAATTCAAACAAACATCTGTTGCCTCAACTCACAAATATGCTCAGCCCTTCATGCTTCAAACGCCTATTATGATTTTAAGTGAGAATAAGTTATAACCTAATTAGTCTGTCTTTTTATTGTGCTTGAAAGTGACACTGAGAGAAATGTTATTAATAAACAATAGTTTGTAGGAAAGTTATTTACGTATGAAAAAAAGTTTCAAATGAGAACTTTTACCCTATGGTAAATTATCCCAAGTGATTTCTTTCGGTCAATGAACTGTCGGTTGGATAAACTTAAAACAACTTTTCTGTGTATATAGACTACAAAGAAACTATAAATGTGTGACAATATACTCTTAAGTTTTTGAGGCAAGGAGTGAGACAATACTAGGAAGATTGCTAGTTGTTGAAGCATGAAAGGACAAATCCACGAACTAGCACATTCATAGAGAAGACATTCTCTGCAGAATAGTAGAAAAGACAGGTCACTGGAATGACAGGCACACAGAAAGGAGTCAGATGTGGGACTAAAAACACTCATTACTTAAAGTATATGCCCCGGGGTGTCAGCCCCACACCTGACCCAATTCTTCATCCACAAATGCAAAAATAGATACACAAGAATAGAAAGTGGGTGCTGCAGAGAAAGTGAAAAACTGTGAGGCAAACTGGCACTGCTCTTGCATTTAAGTGTTTTCCAGAATCACTTTCCACAAGGACAAGCCACATAAGTATTGCCAGTCAAATGAAACTCTCTGTGGGACACAAAACTACGAAGCATCACTTATATTAAATAGAAATCCTTTACAAGAAAACCGGCTCACACACCTGCATGATGGTGATTGCAAGCTGTTGTTTGTTCTAAGAATCAGAACTGATTCATGGCTGATCGTCCAGTGTGTTTCCAGGGACATGAAATTTTTCTTGAGAAGATTGCTCAAGTTTCTCAAGCAGAACAACTGACTTGAACCACATTCCTCTGCACTGACGGATGCAACTCTGAATCAGTAAGAGCACATATTATGGTCTAGAAAGAACGAACAGGGAAACTGTGCATGTGGATACAACTGGATGTGGATACAGCTCTGTGCCTTGTACGCAAACATCTGTCTCTACAGATAAAGAGATTCAAGAATACAGTATCAAGAGGGACCAGTTCCTGGAGAAGGATTTCATGTGCGGTAAAGTAGAGAAGACCAGCAAAGAAGCAGAATATTCATAACAAGACGGATTGTCACAGTGGCTGCAAAAATGTCTTAAGCAGAGCAGATGACAAGAATGGTGTTCAATAAGGCTATCTAAAGGCAAACAGACGGAAAGCAGCAGTTAAATAGAGGACTCTCAGCACTCATTGGTTTAAAGTATGCCCATTGAATAGTCAGGCGCTCTGGGGGTTTAGGGGTAAGAAGCCGGGTACTCAACAACACACAAAACAACTAAAGAAAGAGTCATGAGTTCTGATGACAATGTCCATAGTGTGTTGATAACTCCTAACAAAAAAAAAAAAAAGTTTTCAAAAATCCAAATTTACCAGCAGCTCTTCCTGGGAAAGATAGACAATCTCTTCCCAATAATATTTACAGCCTTGAAATACTCACAGCAGGTTTCTCTGAGTCAGAACCAAGTTGGCAAAAGGGTGTGGCTTTGAGCGAGGAGTCAGCTGCACGAGTGAGCCCACTGTCCGTGCGAGAACCCAGGGGCATCAGACAAGTATCAGGCAGGACTCTGCCGTTGAGACCCACAGGAGCTCGGATCAGGAGTGACGGGACAGCACGCAACGCCAACACCCCCGTGAAGAATGGACGAGCCTGAGGGGCATAGCCTAGTGGTTGTCCCTTGAACTCACGCAGAGCTCCTGGGAGTAGGGCTCCGTGGTAAGACCCGTTCCTGTGGACATGAAGGCCTGGGAGAGTCTGTGAACGATTCTATGCTGCCACATGGGGTCACCAGGAGTCAGAGTCCACCTGAGGGCACTTAACAGCAGAAAGAGCATGAAACAATTCTAAAAGTGGACAAAAAGGTTCTAAAACTATTGTTATAATTCAGAGAACTAGTAATGATTTTATTTTTTTTATTGCTACTGAAAAGGAACCAACCGATGGCTGACCCTGTAGTGGATTTTCAGAGGCGCTAACAGCGCAGGAGGGGACTGTCCATCTATCTCCCTCGGAACACCTTTAAATCGTCTGGTTTGGGACGACAGCGCTCCTCCTTACTCACTCGGTCACGAGGGCTTCACTTCGGTTGGGCATATTTTTCAGCAGAAGCGGTCATTTGCAGGCCAGTGAAGAAGAAGACCTGAGTGAGATGGATTGACACGACCCTGAGGGAGGGGCATTGACAGGGTGACTGCAGCAAAGGGCTCCAGTGTGTCACATGATGAAGCTGAGTCAGGAAAGAACAGCGATCAGGGCAGTTGTTTACAGGGTTGGTAAGAGCCATGCTTGACTCGATTAACCTAACAACAACAACAGGCATTGGAAAGAGACAGCATACCAGGAAAGGTCAGCGAGAGAGAGGAAGAATCTCAGTGGGATGGACTAATATAGTGACCACTTCCATGGGCGTAAGTATGAGAGGGGTCATGACAGTGATGTAGCTTAGGACAGGTCCGCTGGACTGTTATGAGGTGAGGTCACCTCAACTGCCCCTAACAACAACAACAATGAATAACAAGCAATAAATTAGCAAAGTTGATATATAAAGATGAGATGCTAAATAAGAGTTGGTTAATTACCCATTTCATTAGCAAGCTTGTGAATAAAGACTGGGAACAAATATGGATATGAAATAAATAATCTTGTGTTTTCCCAATAAGCAATACAAAAAAACTACTGATAGAAGAAAAGCAGAACTCACTCCTTACACAAAACCAACTCAAAGTGGATAATGGACCTAGAACTAAAACCAAGGATTATAAAGAAAAGCTTGGAAGAACTCTCAAAGTCCTATTCTACAACAAAAACAGTCTTCCAAGCAGCCTGAAAAATCTACACCCAGGAGAGGATAAAATAGATGAATGGGACCTTCTAAGAATAAAATCCCTATGCACATCCAAGAACTTCTCCAACAGGGTCAAAAGAGAAGCCACACACTGGGAAAACAATATTTGGCAATGACATGTCAGATAAGGGACTTGTATTTAGAATTTATAAAATATTCGAACACCAAAACAAAATAAAGACAACCCAATTGAAAAATGGGCACAGGATACGAACAAACACTTGACCACATAAGACATTCAGATGGCAAACAAACCTAGCGCTAAGAGAGATGCAAATCAAAACAACTAAGGGGTATGTGGTTACATATTTTTGTCATGACGGGAGTCCAGAACGAAGGCTGCACAGTGGTGTGGACCTGAGGGGAGGGATTGTAAAACAATGAAAGAATTTTACTTTTCCAAGAGGAGAGTGTAATGGGGGGGAGGGTTGAGAGGGGAGAAAAGTACAGTAACAAATGAATGGAAATCCAAAGTCTCTGTAAACTTTGATTAAAATTAATAATAAAAAATAAAAAAGTAAAAAAGCAGAACTGAAGTCTATAGCTGTAAGGCATATATTTCCAAATGGATTAGGTAAAAAAAGCACAAAGTAGATTATTTTTTTTCTATAATTATATTTTATTTTCATAAACATTTACAGAGATTTTGGGTTTCCATTCATTCATTGTTGCACTATTCTCTCTACCCTCCTCTCAGTTTGTTATTGTCCAAATGCCGCAGTGCTTGTCAAAGCCAGTTCTGATACAGAGCTGAGAAATAAGAGGGGGGAATAGAGAGAAATTGGCATTTCTGTATAAAGGAGGACAATAAAGTTGATCCACAAGTAAACTGAAACATTGATGTCACTTTAGTAATACAAGGATACATAATATTTTAAAGTCCTGTTAAAATTTAAGACCAAAAAAAATCTGATTTAAAATTGAATTCTATATCCTTGTCAACTTTTAATCAAATATGTTTCTAGAAAATCCTCAGATACCTAGTCTCAAAAATTTCACATTCTAAAGCAGCTCTGATGGTGGAATGTGTGATGTCTTGCCCTGTTAACTAAAAGGTCGTCAAATTGAATACACCAGCTTCCCCTTGGGACACAGATGAGCAGTTTCCTCCATAAAGATTTGTAGTCTCTGAAAACTAATGGAAGGTGTTTAAGAGTCAGACTCAAGAGATGACAATCAATGTCATCCAATTAAGTAAATGTGAACAAAATGTGCAACAGGGAATAAATGAAAATCCTACTTTTCTGTGAACTTGTGCAAAAATCACAATTTAAATAAAAATTGTAAGTAAATAAATGTGAACAATTCAAATCCTACTAGCATTACTGTGATAATAAGAAGATGATGTAAACCACTGAACCATAAAATATTGAGACAAAATAGCAAAATAGACATGAGAACAAACAGCAGGAGAGTTGAATATCTTTATGTCAACTATCGAATTGAATTTGTTGGAGACTATGTGTTCTCATAAAGAAACAGGCTCCATTTTTTTGCCACTGATGATTTTTGTTCAAGGGAAGGTACCACTAAACTTACAAAAATATTTCACGAAACAATAGAGTAGGAACAGTATTTATATGATCGTTAGGATTATGTATATATATATAAAATGATTATATATCAACATGTATCACTATGGCTGGCCATGATTTTCCTGGCAGTTATCATGCAGTTGGCCGTTGATGGGGTCTTGTGATGGAGGGAATTTACATGGTTCTTCCATTTGTGATACATCGTCACTTTTGTGGTGTATTATAAAGTCTACCTTTTTGGTCTGTCCTGGCAACCTTATTCTGTATCAAAATGTTTGTTATGTTTATGAAGTAAGATGTGGGTGGGATGTATCTTGAATTCCCAGTGTCACTAGAAGTTATTGACCCAAGTTGCCACCCTTAGTTCTACTGGGCATATGGTCATTTAGACCTGAGATCCCGTATCTTAGAATTAGAAGCCAGCCCTCCTGGATAGTCCAGTCTTTTTTGTTCCGGATACTGCCCCTAAGCTGATCTAGGTGCTCTGAGAGCTGACAAAGGTACCTTGCTGATACCATCATCCACCAATCTCTGTAACCATGTGCACTGATCTCAATAATCCACCTCTCAGTACATCAGTTCTTTCCAAATAAGTGTAGTCCATAAATTTGAGACTTCATACCTCCATAGCCCTGTGAACTATTTCACTGAGAGTTTGGTTTGTTTTCTCCAAAGAGTTGAGTCATATCACTTGTATTATCACCTCTGTTATGTCCATAGCATCTTTCAATATTGTGAGTCAAGGTTTAAATGTATCTTTCAGTTCTCTCAGCTTGAGAAACGCAGAGTGAGTTCTTCCCTTTTTATTCTCCAATTCTAGCTATCTACATAATCCATTATAATCCTTTGATTTGTCCTCCCGAGCTGCCCTTTGAAATCTTCTTTTAAATTCTTTTTTACTTATTTTAGTGTCTCACTATACAGAATAAATATCTTGAAATGCATTATGGAAATAATCATCAAACTTAAAGGCATAAAATTTAGCGGCAATGTTTGGAATGGAGGGAAATAGTTTTTTGGAATAGTCAAGTATTTCATAGAGCACAAAATATGATAAACTTTAAAAATGTAAGTAATTATAAACTCTCTAACAAAATCATAGAATATGTTTTTTAAAACACAATGTTAATACAAATAACTGACCTATAAACAGAGAAAATGTAAATCTGGATCTTGCAAATGAAGTCTACTATTTGTCCCACTGATCAATGTAGTCAGGAGATGTCAGAACTTGGAAAAACACATCACGTTGGAAAAAGTAGAATATCTAAATGATAAAACCTAAATGAGATGAGTTAACACTGACTGCAAAAACGAGTTTTAACAGAGAGGTGGGAGGACAAGTGTCCAGCACAGGGAACAGTGTCATTCATAAGTTTTCTAAACATCACAGCGGACGCAATGGCCCCAAAAACAACATTAGCTTCAGGTGGCAGTGTGTGTTGAGAGCCTCAGGAAAACAACAGAGAAAACCTGGGGGCAGTCGGTCAAGAGGGAATTGAGTACACTTTGAGAAAGCAAGAAATTTTCATTTGATTGTGGGAATAGTTTCATGTTGTAGATATCTCAGGACTGACCATATTACACAGTTTTAATATGTGAAGTAACTTTAAATTTTTTTTTAATTTATAGCATATGCCATGATCTTAATTTTTAAATACAGTGTGAATGTAAGACTGTGTGAAACGTAATACAAATGAATGACACACAATGTATACAAATTTGAGTGCAAACTAATGTATAATAAAGGGCAGGGAGACAGCCAAATATCAGAGGGTGGATTCTAACATTTCAAAGCAGAATGAAAAATAAAATAAAAGTATAATGTCCATTAACATTACACGCTAATGTTTACTAAATTTAAGTAACAGTTATTTTGTGTTGTGGAACTGTATTTTTCCTAATATTGTTTTTTTCTTTTCTACATTACTTAACTTTTATTTTCATAGTAATGTTGTATCGGTAATATTTAAAGGTATTGAATATCATTTGACATTTTAATAAGGTTTTATAATGAAAATAAAAGAGATAGTAGAAATTACTGCCTCAGCCAATCAAGGACGCTGTATAATTAAAAAATATGCTTGAATCAATTATGTCATTAATCATGTTTTTATAGCCCCAAACAGTGCTCATACATCCATAAAACTAATGGAGATACTAGCTTTTGCATTATACCAAAACTATATGCATATAAAGTAATCAACCTTGGGGTGAAACATTGAAAACAGTGTGTGTATGGTAATTATTTTTATGTGTTTGATATTATATTTGGTTCTTTTCTTTATGTTGTTTAATCCTCAAAGGAAATATTTTATTATACTACTGAGTTAGCTATTGGAGATCTAATGAAGAACAAAACACAACAAATTTCAACACTGGAATTTAAATTGTTCTGGGAAAATCCTATGGGCTAGCTCTCGGTTCTGCCAATTTGTAGAGGAGGAAATTGTATTTCACAATTAGTTGGGCAGTTTGTAATCCAGACGCCAGAGAGGTATATTTCTTTATGACTTTCAAATAAAATTTCTGACACCTTTTGCCATGTTCACAAAGAGATAGAGAGGCTTAGTCTTTTCAGATATGCTTGGGGCTCTGATCTCTGTCTGTTGGATTAGCAGTGAACTACTCAAGTCTTTGATTTCTGTACAGATGCCGGAGTACAATGAGAACTCAATACATACATGGGCCTCAGTTACATTTGTTAATTTCCATAAATGAAAAATCAAAGCAAGTTGCTACAGTAATAACAGGAGAAGACTACAGAAGGGCGTTGTTGTTAAGTGCTGCTGAGTTGTAGGTTACTCAGAGAAGCCCTATGAATGAAGGATCTGGACACCTACATAACTTTCGTCCTTTCTTCCGGTTCATGGAGTTTCCAGAGACAAGCTATTATGGAAGTGGATGCCACTCCTGCTTCCAAGATTGTTTTAATTGGGGAGCTCCACCAAACACTGTCCACCATGGGTGACCATTCTAGTATTTGACTCATCAGTGTCACAGTGTTCAGCTTCACAGCAACCATGAGTTACCCCTGTACAGCAAGTGAACAGACCAGGACAAGGGTAAAATTCTAAATAAACATATAAAATTTCAGTTAACTAGAGTTAAGCTGCTTCTTCCATGTGGTTATTACCCAGGTTGTCTTTCATTCCTCTTCCTCCGTCCCTCATTGTACACAGTCATGAGCACATTTTATTGTTATTGTTGTTGTGTATCATAGAGTTGAAAATGACTCATACATGACCCGCCAGCACATTTTCAGAGGCAGTAGATTCCATGAGAGGAAGTTGCCCATCTTTCTTTAAGGGAGCATCTGGTTGATTTGAACCACATACTTTTGGGTTGTCAGCACAACATCTTATCACTACCCCACCAGAACTCCCTGAGCGTATATTATGGCAGGTGTTTGAACTATTCCCTGCCCAGTCATTAACGTAGAGCTATGTTTAAGGACGTTATTGCCCTAAACATCTTCTTCCTGGAATTACAGAACAAACAGATGTTTCCATACAATCAAATCACACCTCAGTGGGGAATCTTCAACTGTATCCAAAAGGAATTGGCATTGAGGTTTAACTGTATTTATTGCCTCAGCTATGTTATTGAAAAGCTCTGGTGGTCTGTGTGAACAGGAAACACTCAAGCATATGATTTATGTAGGACAAAAACAGGCAGTCTCTTCCTGTGACATTTCCTACCTCTGAAAACCCACTGGCTGGTTCTGACTTGATGGTACACAAAAATAACAATAATAACATTATGATGAAGTTGTTAAGTGCCATCAAGTTGAGTACACAATACAGTAACTCTGAACAGCTGTCCTGAAACTACCCTAACCTGTGTCATTGTCATCATCTCTGGCACACTAGAGCACATTGCTGGAGTCACAGGGTCTTTCCATTTCATTGGAGGTCTTCCTCTCCTTTGCTGACCTTTCATTTTTCCAAGCATGGTGTCCCTTTCCAAGGAATAGCCTTGCCTAGCTGCATGTTCAAAGTATAAAATACAAAGCTTCTTCATTGAATGCGCACTCTGGCTGCACCCTTTCCAAGATATACCTGTTTGTTCTTTGGCAGTCCATAAGGTATTCAGTACTCCTTTCCATCAACTCAAAGGCACCGATTCTTCTTTTGTCATTCTTAGTCATTTTCCAGCTCTCTGATGTATAGCAAATATTGAGCATACCATGAGCTGAATCAGGCACACTCCAGTCTTCAGACTGATTCAATTGTTCTTATGTATTTTGGAGACAACAAACTTGCCTAATGTAATATGTCTCCTGATTTTTTGACTGCTGTTACCAAAAGTGTTGATTGTTGATCCAAGCAATGTGAAATCATTGACAGCTCCAATCTTTACTTCATCTAGTGTAATGTTGACTGTTGGGCCTTGAAAGTATTTGTCTTTTTGATAGTGAGGTGCAATCCGTACTGAAAGCTGTAGTCTGGATCATCTACAGCATGCATTTCATCTCCTCCTCATAATGGAGCAGAAGGCAGGAGAATTTTCCTATAGGATATTTATGAAAAAGCTAAAACTTACTGTGCACTATGGGCCTGGCTGTGTAGTAAGAGCTATATTCATTGTTTCATGGCTATCTTAAAATATCCGTAAGAAAACAAATGTAATTTTAAGAATATTTTCATGTACCAGTGATATAAAAGACCCGTAGTGAAAGACATAGTAAATTCCTTTCATAATGTTTTCTCAACTAAATCTATTTAAATACAGGGTTCATTGTATTAACTACCATTCTGTCTACAGAAATAGTATAATTTATAAGAGCACTGCCAAGTTTGTAAAGGTACATAACAAGATGTTAATATATCAGAACTTTCTAGAGTGGCAAAAGTGCTAATGGCAAAATTCCTAAATCTCTAACATTTTCCTGTGACTTTAAGCTTATACTAATTTTGCTACAACATGCTTATATTCTAGTCAACGATATTTCAGCTTTTGGAAGGCAGAGTTCATCATAGCTACAAGTTCTAATTAGATGTAGTCAGCCTGTTTTCTCTGGATGGGACCACTGTAGTGTGAAGCCAAATGTCTCAGTGATCTATAAATGGTAGTAATTTAAATTAAACTTACAGTATAGCTCAACTGTGCTTATTTTAAATTTTACTTGTTTTAATTTTGACATATGATGTCTTAAATTTTACTATGTTAACTTTTAAGTTATCATTCAGCATAACACAGTTACATTGTTTGATGAGATAATTTTACAACAGAATCTTTTCAGGAAACTTCTCCCAGTTTAGCCTAATATCTCATTTTTTTTTGTCCTGCTTTTCATTGAATTACAGTACATTTGGCCTTAACAATTTGATTTCTGAGATGATATAAGAAATGTGATGTTTTGAAATTAATATCTAAAGTAATAAGTGATATATTTCTGTTTTAAAGTGCCCTATTAGATGTCATTGTCTTACCATGAAATAGTATGGTCTGACATCTTGAATAGTAGAGTGTTGAACATTGCTTTTTTAAAAAAACCCACAATGCATTATGATAACCTCAAAGTTGTTGAGTAACAATGTATTATGTGTAAACCTCAAAGTTTTTTATGCATAATTATTTATTTTAAACTATTTATCCTGAGAAAGTCTGTTGGCAGAGACCTCTCCAAAGTACTGAAGAACAACAATGTCAGTCTTGAGACTAAGATGTGCATGATCCAGGCCATGGTCTTTGCAATTACTTACTATGCGTCAAAAAGCTGGATAATGGCTGGGGGTGATAGAAGGAGAATTGAGGCCTTTAAACTGTGGTGATGGAGAAGAGTTTTGAATATTCCATGGACTGCTAGGAGAACAAACAAGTTCATCCTACAGAGGGTGAGACCAGGCTTCTCCTTGGAGGCAAGGATTCTGAAGCTCCGTCTGACATACTTTGGACATGCTGCATGGAGGGACCAGTCCTTGGAGAGGGATGTCATGCTTAGGAGGGTGGAGGGACAGCACAGGATAGGAAAACCCACCATGAGGTGGATTAATTCATCTTCAAAAAGAGCATTTTCAGATTTCTCCTGAAATCCAAAGCTGTAAGTGATAGGATACTATCCTCGTGATGCAATAAAACAAGTCTTGTTAATTAAAACCACTATTCAAAATATACTCTAAACATGGAATCCAAAAATGAAGACAGTGAGAATTTCTACTAACTTTTCTAAATTGAAATTGAACAAATATGAAATCAAGATGCATCTTAATAATTAGAGCCTGGGTTGCAAAAGTTGGAAACAATAAAGAAGAACTAGTATTGGGGAAATACGGCCCTGGCAACAGAAATGTATCTGTAGAGACTGAATGACAGAATTTTGTATTCTGAGTAATATGTTTATGCAAATACTTTTAAAAAAAAAAACCATAAACAGAGACTAAATACATGGACTTCACCTGATTAGTTCAGATTAAAAGGAATTCGTTACATCTATCTCTAGTTAATTAATTTTACATTAGTAGAATTAGGTAGCATTAGACTCATCTGTAAAAAAATACATATCAATATCTTCATAATCTCAGTATCAGCGGTCAAAATCAGGCCAGGAAAATAAATTGTGAAATGGATGTTCAACTACACATATGCAGGTTTATGTTGAAGTTCAAGACAACGGAAATAAGTGCATGAGAACCAAAATTTGACCTTCAGTGTATTCCAAATGAATTTAGAAAAACAGCATAAGAACAGATTTGACTCATTTAACACTAACTACCAAATACCAGATGAGTTGTGGAATGACGTCAAGGACATAATCCTTGAAGAAAGCAAAATGCTATTATAAATAGAGTGAAGATAACATTCAATATGGATGTCAGAAGAGGCTGAAACATGCTCGGAGCAAAGACAGGGAGAAGGGACTCTGGAGTAAGAAGGCTTAACTGGGGATCTCAAAGCACAGCTCAGCAAGAAGTCACAGTCACGTGTTCTAATGAAATGGGCAAAGAACTGGAGTTAGGAAACCAAAAGGAAGAACCCACTCAGCGTTTCTCAAATGGAGAGAACTGAAGAATAAATTCAAGCTTTGAATTGCAATGTTGAGGATTCTACAGGCACAACCTGAATGATACAGGAAGCACCAAAAGAACTTTGCAGAAATAGACAGTCACTGCACCAAAAAGAATTTATCTACATGGAACTATTTCAGGAAGTAGCATATGAACAAGATTCAACTGCCAATGAAGGAAAAGGTCCTTAAGACGAGAGGGGAATCTTCTCACTAAAACCTATTAACAAAATATTATCAAAACAGAAAAATGCAATTGAAAACAAGACTTTAGACATTCACCTGTTGATGGGCACTTGAATTGTTTCCATCGTTCGGTTATTGTCAATAAAATAAACATAGGTCTCTGTGTATCAGTTCGTTTCACAGTCTTTATTTCTTAAGGATATGGTTAGTAGTGGGATTGCTGGAGCTCTGGGGGCCTATTGCTAAGAAACTGCTGTGAAATCTCAAATCTGTGTGGTTGAAAGCCATCAGCTGCTCGTGAAAGAGGGGTGGGCATCCTCTCTTGTGCATGATTTACTGCCTCTGAGAACCCATGGGGTCAGCTATGTACCCATTTCAGCTTGACAGCACAGAGCAACAACAGTGTGATTGCTGCATCAAATAATATTGTTATTTCCATTTTTTTAAAGCAAGCTTCAAACTGCTTTTCACAGTGGTGTTTAATTTTCCATTCGTACCAGCAGTGTACGAGAATTCCAGTCTCTCCACACTCACTGTTTGCTGTCTTACTGAGTTTGCTAATGTTGCTGGGATGAAATTATCTCACCTAGCTCCGATGTGCACCTCTCTAGTAGCTAATGAACTCAAGCATTCCTTACCTTTGTAGGCAAATGTCTTCTTTGGTGAACTGTCTTTTCATGTAGTACATTCAAATACTGGAGTTTTATTCATCACTTAAAATGATACATAACATGGTAAACACTGAATGCACGGATGAATATAGAGGAAATTATCCTGAATGGGATAAGTTAGTCACAAAAGGATAATTAGAGTATAAGTTTGCTATTACAAAAAGCTAAGGAAATGGTCACATAGATAGACTCATGCTTGGGTGGTAACCAGGAATGGGAAGGGAAAAGAGAGCAGAAAAGGTTAATAAATAGGTACGTTGGGTGAAAGGAAATACAATATGCACAATGAGGGATTTGTTAGACATTATAGTTAATTTACTGACGTTAGGGGCTGTCAAGTGTGATCCATAGTGACTCTATGGTAAGGTTCTTCCTCTTTCACTGACCCTCCACCGTTCCCAGCTTGAGGTCTCTCTCCAAGGCCTGGTTCCTCTAAAAATATACCCAAAGTGAGATGAAGTTTAACCGTCCTCTAAGGAGCACTCTTGTTTACATTTCCTTTAAGGCATTTTTTTTTTTGCAGCTGGTGGTATATTCAGTACACTTCACTGACATCACAATTCAAAGGCATCAATTTTCTTTCTGTCACCCTGATTCATTGTCCAAATTTCAGATATGTAGGAAGCAATTGAATATATCCTGGCTTGGATCAGGTGCACCTTAGTCTTGGACAATAAGAAAAGCATATAGATTGATATAAATAAGCATAAATTATCATTAATAATGCTATTAATAATATTGACATTCTACATGCAATATAATACTATTATAAAGAAAATATTATTTTCATCTATTTCATTCCAAATTGTAGTAAACCCAACTGTGGTAGTAGATTACTTCATACCATTTTCTTGGCTATAATGCTAAGTATTTTCTTCCTCCAGGTAGATTCTTCCTTTCAGATAACAGTAAACTATATAGCATATTGTCACCACATCTTTGTCATCTTTGTCCTAAGGAGCACTCTGTCTCTACCTTCTCCAAGATGATAGATAGATAGATAGACAGATAGATGATAGATACAGATAAATATAGATAGATAGATAGATAGATAGATAGATAGATAGATAGATAGATAGATGATAGATAGATAGATAGATGTAGATCACAGATAAATATGTAGATCAATAGAGATTGAGATAGAGAGATAGAGTTAGAGATAGAGATAGAGATAGAGAGATAGACAGATCATAGATTATAGAGATAGATGATAGTAAGATAGATAATAGATAGTTGATAGATATAGATTCATATAGATGATAGATAGATAGATAGATAGATAGATAGATAGATAGATAGATAGATAGTCTTATCCAACACCATAACTCAAAGGCATCAATTTTTATTCTGTCATTCTTCTTCACTGTCCAGCTCTCATATGTATACCAAGCAATTGAAAGGCAGGGAAATCCTGAGTCAGGCACACTTTAGTCCTCAAATGAACATCATTTTTCCTCAAGTAATTTGAAGAAGTGTCTGACAGCAGACTTTCTTGATGTAAATGTATTTTGATTTCTTAACTGTGGTATTTCTTAGCCAGTGGTATTGATTGTGGATCCAAGTCAGATGAAGTCATTGACAATATAAATTCTATTCTTCATCTATCATCATGTTGCCTTTCAGCCCAGTGGAGATTTTTGACTTGTTGTTGAGATGAAAGCCTTATTGAAGTCTGCAGTCTGATCTGCAGCAGGCATTTCACACCTTCCTCACTTTCAGCAAAATTGTTTCCTCCACATTGTATCATCTACAGTTTGTTGAAGAGTTTTCCTCCTACCCTAATGCCACATTTTTCTTCATAAAGTGGCTTTTCAAAAGATGTGTTCAACCTTAAATTGAATAAGTATAGAAAAGTATACAGTCCTGATGCACACCTTTCTTGATTTTAAACCACATCATGTGTTTTTTTTTTGCTTTGTTTGGACAATTTTTTGGTTGAAATATAAGTTTCATATAAGCATGATTAAATGTTCTGAATTCTCATTCTTCTCAAAGTTATGCATAGTTTATTATGATCCAAAAATCCAACACTGTTGTATAGTCAATAAAACCCAAATGACATTCTTCTGGTATTGCCTGCAGATAGATTCTGCCAAAATCTGACATCAGTAGGTTCTGGCAAATCAAGCCCTACTCATGGTGATACTGTGAGTGGTGCAAGGGTGGAAACTGCCCAATTGTGCTCCATTCTCATGATTTCCTCTGAGCTTAAACATATTGTTGTAGTCACTGCATCTCTCTACCTCATTTAGGGTCTGTCCTTCTTTAAGGGACTCCACTGGTAACATGTTAAAGTAGATGAGATTAAGTCTTACTGGACTTGCCTCTCAGGACCACCTTGGCTGCGCTGCTTCCAAGAGAGAGGGGTTCGTTCTTCTGACAGGATGTGTTGAATATTAAATATTCTCTGCCAGTGCCACGATTCAAAGGCATCAGTTCGTCTGTGGTCTTCCTTATTTAATACCCAATTCCCAAAGGCATATGAAGCAATTAAAAGTACTATGATATTGAAAGTGTCATGGCTTGAGTCAGGTATACCTTAATCTTTAAACTGATCCCTTGCTTTTGTCTTTTGATTTATGGACTGCTGCGTCTATGGGTATTGTTTGCAGATTACAATGAAATCCTTGATAACTTAAATCTTCTCTCTATTATGTCGCTTGTTGGTTCAGTTGTGAGGATTTTTGTTTTCTTGATGTTGACATATATAGTGAAGAATGTAGTTTTTCATAGTCATCAATAGATATTTCAAGACCTAAAAATATTAAAATAATAATTACTAAAATAATCAGTAATTATTATCTGGAATATAATTGAGGAGCATTAGTGCTACACTGTCTCAACCTTTGAGCAATTTGCATCACTACTGAGTCATTTGTAGATTTATTTTATCTATATTTATGTTTTAGCCTCTAAAAATGAGGAAGCTATGACCACAGCCAGAAATCTGCTATTCTTTTCACGTAAGGTCCAGTTCTCTTGGGAAGCATCTGTATTTGGTAGTAGTATAGCATTCTATTTCTAAAGTAGATCAGGTTTCATTCACTGTACTCTTGCGTTCAAATTTTTTAATTTAAGATTTATGTCTTTTGTTACTCCTCCTGATTTTACAGAAAATGTCATACCAAATATGGAATGTTATATCCCCTTTCATCCTTCTCAATTATCCATTCTATTAGATATAAATTGTAAATGTTTATATTATCCTACTTGTTTCAAAGCTATGGTGATATTTTCATTGCATTATTTATTCTTGATACATTTCACACATTTTCTCAGGTATTTCTGCTAGTTTATGGATTCTGTATTGAATTTTATCTAATCTCATATTTAAGTCATTTATCATGCTCTTGATTGCAATAACATCATTTCTATTAGAATTATGTAGTGTGGAGTTTGGTTTGTTGTGGTGGTTTTTTGTTTTTTGGTGTGTTTTTTTTTTTTTGGTTTGGGTTTGTTGGTTTTTTTGTTTGTTTGTTTGGTTTTTTATTGCCTCCATACTGCTTGTTTCATTATAAGCTGTTGTTACTGTTATGTGCCACTGAGTCAGAACCAACCCACAGCTGACCCTCAGGGGGCTTTTCAGAGGCTGTAAATCACATAGGAGGAAACTGTCCATTTTTCTTCTGTAGATCAGCTGTTTGATTTAAAGCAGGTGCCTTAAGATTGGCAGGGCAACTTCTTACAGCTTGTCTACCAGACCTCACTATAAAATCTCCGGGGAAGGGAAAAATATAAATGTTTTTAAGTTATCATAATATTAAAATAATAAATAATAGAAATTGAACAATGAATGATAAAATAATAAATAATGTTATTATGTGTTGTTGAGTCACCTGTGACTTATAGCAACTCTATGTCACTCTGAAGTCAGGCCTGTCCTGAGCCAGTCTCACTGACTCTAACACACCTACCTCCATTGCCCAAGTTTCTATATCAATCCATCTCATCTGGGGTCTTCCTCTCCTGCACTGTCCCTCCATCTTCTGAGCATGATGTCCTCCTCTCAGGACTGGTCCCTCCTGGCCATGTGCCCAATGTATGTGAGATGGAGCTTCAAAATTCTAACCTACAAGGAGAAACTTGGTCTCATCCTCTCCAAGACAGACCTGTTTGTTTCCTTGGTGGCTCATGGGCTCTTCTCCAGCACCACAACTCAAAGGAATCAATTCTACTTCTGTCAACTCTAGTCATTGCCAGCTCTCTGATGCATAACAAGTCAAGTGAATATGAGTCCTATAGAAAGGCTACTCCTTGGAAATGGGCATCATGTTTGGAAAGGTCGGCAAGAGAGAGGAAGGCCCTCAATGACACAGACTGATAGTGTCTACATCAATGGGCTGAAATGTATGAGAAAATGAGGCTCAGAAGAGGACAGAGCTCAGATCTGTTGTCCAAAGGGTTGATATGAGTTATACTCAACTGTACAGCATTCAACAATAACAACTATAGACATTTTCGATTTTTCCCCTACTTAGATCTTTGAATGAACAGGATCCTGTTGTCCATAACTTTGACATTGCTGTTAGACATCATCAACTTTAATCTGACTCATAGTGACCCTCTATATGGATGGCAAGACAACCTTCAGATGACAATATCATTTTCATTTTCTATAAAGAAATTAGTTGTCAATCATAGAAAATTATACCCTCTTCATCCAACAAAACATCCATTGGGACATTAAATAGTAGCACTAAAAATGTTTGTGGGGCACAACTGACATTTGGTCAGTGGGTAGAGGTGACAGACAGACATTGCTAAATGTCTTAGAGTACACAGTGTGGTACCCACAACATAGAACTATTTATCCAGCAAAATGATATTAGGGCCAAGATTTCAGAGGAACCTTCTTCTAATACAGTTAAAATTTTAACATTATTTTCTTTTTACATAACTGAGTCAAAATATTCTCATTATACTTTCATGCTTTTTATTTTTTTACCACTCAAAATTGAAGCTTTGTTGAAGATCATATATTACTATTTCAAGAAGAAATGCTTCATTTTCTCAAAAATCCACTGAGATTTGTTTCCTCACCTAGTAGATCGTCCCACTCTATGAATTATTCCTTTGACTCAATAAAATCTCTCAGCAAAATATTCATTTTTCTAAATTACTTTCAGGTGGAATTGACAACCTTTATAAATTATTTTTCAACTCAGTGTTTTATGTAAGAGTGTCCTGAAAGACTAATAAATCCTTTAATTAAAGGAAATGAACTATTATTTTTATATTATAGGAAACTGTTACAGCCTTGAAAATCTAAACCATTATGTATAGAATCATTTGTAGTGAAGTTTAAATTTTACTTTTCTTTAGAAATGTCGATTGTAAAAAAAAGACCTATTCAAAATTATTGTATTATTTTAAAAAATATAGTTCTATAATTTATGACACTGACATTACACATTACATTTAGTTGTTTATAAAATTATATCCTGTGTGATTTTTATAAATTCTCCACCTAGTAAATTAGCTGTTTATTTTAAAGAATTAGAGCTTTAATTATTGTTACATGGCTTATATATTTTTTTCTAATTAAATACAATGACGAGCCTCTACATGGATAGCACCTGTCAACTGAAATAACCAAATCTCTTTCATAAAAAGGTCAGTCCCTCTAGATAACATTGCAATATATCATGATGATTCAAGTTTCTCCATTAGATGTGAACGTAGAGGACAATATGACTTTGTAACTCCAATTTCCTGGGATTAGTGCCAAAATCTGAATTTTGTGCTACATTAATGTAATGGAGAGAATCACACTTGAATTGCATTTATGTTCTATTGAATTTTAAAAAATCCTTCCAAATAACCTTGACTGTTCATTAAGAAAGAAATTATCATTATAACTTTTAATTTAAATAAAACTGTGTATGTATATATCTTTATAATAAAATATAATTAATACATAAATTATACATGTACACATAACTACTATATTTAGAATATGTATAATATAATACTATGCATGTATATATAACTACTTCCTAAATAACATGCCTCTCGAACTTCTATGAACTTAGAGAAACTACAATAGTTATAGAACAGGGTTCAGGTCTTTTGTTCATAGGGTCACTATGAGTCATGCTCAACTCAACAGCACTTAACAACAACAAAAAACATATAACTACTGGGGAGCACTTGGTGGTCTAGTGACAAGAAGCTGCACTGCAATCTCAAAGGTATGCAGTTCGAATCCACCAGCTGTTTTGTGGAAGAAGGCTGAACAATCTCTTCCCATTTGATTAACAACCTTTGAAACTTGAAGGAGTTATGGGTCTGTTTTGACTAGACCGCACATAACACAACAAGAACAACATATAATAGTGATATATATGGCTGACTCTGAGAAGCATGGCAAACCCTGAACCCTTGATTGTGCTTATGTAAAACATATACTTGGACCAGGAGACAGTCATCAGAACAGAGCAAGGAAATAATACATAGTTCAAAATTGGGAAGGGTGTATATCAAGGATGTATCCTATCTCCATAACTTTTCAACCTATATGCAGAACAGATTATCCAGGAGGCTGGGCTCTATGAGGAGAAGTGTGACATCAGGATTGGAGGTAGACTCAGCAACAATTTGTGTTATGCAGATGACACAACCCTGCTTGCTGAAACTGAGGAGGACCTGAAGCACTTGCTGCAGAAGGTCAAGGACTGCAGCCTCCAATATGGTTTGAAGCTCAACATCAGGAAGACAAAGATTCTCACCACTGGGACAATTGTCAGCATCGTGATAGATGGTGAAGAGATTGAAATTGTTGAGAGCTTCTGTTTGCTCAGCTCAACGATCAACACTCTTGGTACCAGTAGCCAGGAAATCAAGAGATGAATTGCATTGGGAAAGTCAGCTGTGAGGGACCTTTCCAGAGTACTGAAGAGGAACAATGTCAGTCTGGAGACTAAGGTGCATTTGATACAGCCCATGGTCTTTGCAATTACATGCTATGCATCAGAAAGCTGGACAATGACTAGGGATGATAGAAGGAGAGTTGATGCCTTTGAGCTTTAGTGCTGGAGAAGAGTATTGAATGTGTCATAGACTGCTAGAACAAACAAGTTCATTCTGGAGAGGTTGAAGCCTAGCTGATCCTTGGAAACAACAATTCTGAAACTTTATCTGACATACTTTGGACATGTTGTAAGATGGGATCAGTCCTTGGAGAGGGACATCATGCTTGGGAGTGTGGAGGGACTGCGCAGGAGGGGAAGACCCTTGATGAGATAGACTGGGGTAATGTGGATATGTGTGTCGGAGACAATAAGATTGGCAAGGTATAGAGCAGAGTTTAGGGCTGTTGTACATAGGGTCACTATGAGGCATAGGAAAGTTGATGGCACATAACAACAACATACATACATACACACATATTAGGTTTAATGGATAGGGAGTTTTGCTGCCAACCTAAAGGCACATGGTTTGAACCCTTGGGACACTCTCCTGCTGTGTGAATTAATTAAGAACCTCTGAAAATCCTGTGGAGGGACAGCCTATGAGCTAGTTATAACTAAAAGGTAGATAAATCATGTAATGGATACAATTTCTAGCATTAAACATTTAAGCGGCATTATATTTTTATACTCTTAACCCAATCTCATGTATAACTCATTTCTAGAATTTTTCCTTTGTGTTACGCCATGTATTACTCTAGAAAAAAGAAGAGAGGTGCTCACTCTTCTCTTTAAGTTTATATGTTATTTGGAGAAGAGATAAATACGCCAATAATTAAGAAAATAATTAAGAAAATGCAAAACTACCAGATAATGATGTTGTTGTTGTTGATTGCCTTTGAGTCAAGCATGACTCATAGCGACCCTATGAACAAAAGGCCTGAAGCCCCTCTACACCTATCAACATTTATCAAAGTTCATCGAGTTTCTGTATGCATATTGTTTAGGAAGAGGATGCCACTCCTGCTTCCATGGTGTGACATTATGAGGGAGAAATGCTTTCAATAAAGCCCCTTCTAGGATATACGATCCAAGTTTCTATCCAGCATATGTGAGCACTGGGAAGACTTGATGGCTCGCTGACAAGATTAGACACTGCAAGGCTTAACCACAGGAGCATGCTTCTTCACATGCAGGAAACACACTCTCTCCTTGGTTATGCTTGACAAATAATCATGTAGACAGACAATTGTAAAGTGTGTTACAAAATAAGTAGGTGGAGAATAAATCTTTAGGGCACGCTATTAATTTGAAATTCTAACTAGAAAATCCTTTGCCATCCGTGCGTAGTCCTGCAGTGGTTTGTGTGATGGGATTCTGAATGTCATGCCATCTTTCGCGTGTTAACAGAATGTCCTGTGGTGGGCAGGTTTCAGCAGACTGCCAGCCTATGATCAACTAAGAAGCAAGTCCTGCTTATCTTATAAAAAGCAGCCAGTGGGAATCATATAGGTTACAAAAGAATACTGTCTGATTCAGTTTTTTGGCTGTGCCATCAGAAGAAACAAATGACGGGACATCATCTTTGGTGAAATAAAGGGCCAGTGGGGACAAGCGAGACCTTTCGTGAGATGCATTTGCCCAACACCTGTAATGATGGACTGAAGAATGCTGACAGCTGTAAGCTCCATCGGGAATCAGGCAATACTTAGCCCTGTTGCACTTGAGCTACTGTGACTCAGCATCTGTGTGCTGGGAGCTCTCTCAGTCTAGAAAGGTGTCTGAGGATTTTGATAATAAGATGAATGTAATGAAGTCTGCATTTCAAAAAGGATACGCTGGAGAGTAGGTCGGAGGGAAAAGGGAGTTGGTAAGAGTGAAGCAGGCACCAAGGTGATTTTTGTGCTTTTAATATGGATCGTAATTATTGTGAAGGAAAAGTAAAATATTTCTTGTGTGTTTGAAACAACTACTAGTGAGTAAGGTAAGAGAAGTAATGAAGGGTCAGTAATAATAGTGGGCTTAGAACATTCTATAGGGCAGTTATTGATACGATTTCCTGAAACCAGGGATACTCTGGAAAGGAGTGTTTCAGATGGCATATTTCAAGGCCTATATAAACATGAACTTGTTAAATACAGAATTAGATAAGGTTTGAATTTAAGGGAGATACTGAGTGATATGGGAGTAATCCACAGTAAAAAGACAGTATTTAAAGCTGCAGACTTACATATAAGATTCCTTTGACACACATACACAGATGCACACACGTATCCAAATACTAAGGGCTAGAGTATCTCAAGATTCAATTGGAATATGAAGCTGACAGAGAATGCTGATCAAAGAGTGCATTAGAGTGGAAGAAAATTGTAGATCCAGAGAAGAGGAGAAAACTCAAATCTTATCACAGGAAAATATTCCAGTAGCTTCCAAGTTGAGAAAGCCAAAATTAAATGATAAATAGCTACTGAAATGAATGAAGTAAACTCCTAAGCACAAAGAAGGCAAAGGAGAATGTGGAATATTAAAAAAAAAAAAGCAAAACAAAGCAAAAGTGTTTTCAATAAAATTCAAGGTGACGAGGAGGAGATTCAAGCACGGAGCTGAGCTATTGGATGTTCTCACACATGCTGGACTTCAGCCGAGAAAGAGGGGGACAGCTTCAAAGAGCTGTGGTCAGGGCACTGTCTTCACATTAAGTTCTATCCTCGGAGCGAAGGATGGATTTGAGAACAGTATTATTACTAAAGCCTTGTGATGCTTTTAGCTCTGTGACATTGTTTTACTGCCCTTGAGTCCACTCCGGTTAATAGGAATCCTCCATGCTCAGAATTGCAAGGTTGAGGATCTGAGAGGGAGGAGAGGATGGAGAGGACCCCACCTCCTCAAACAGATCAGGGTGTCATTCTGAAAATTGAGCAGGCTTGGTTTCTCTTTTTTATTTTTCTCTTTAATCTGCAAACATTCAAACTCAGTGGTGTGTTGGGAGAGTTGAGTCTCGACTTTTCCCACTTGTTGATTTTTGTAAGGAGAATACTCCTCATACAGTGATCAGTTCCTTGCTAACTTTGTGTTATTCTTTACTCTGAGTCACATAAAGATGATTACAACTCAATTGCAACCCAAGTTGTTTCTACTGTTTATTCTAGTGTAATAGTTACGTTTTACTTTTCCTTATGTTTAAAGAACAGTAAAAGAGCCTTAGTGTATATTCCCTAAAGTAGAGCAATGCTCCAACGAGTAAGTTGTAACAAAATATTTAGATAATGTTGTCATGTTCCATTCTTCCTAAGGAGCAGTGGTGGTACAATGATTAAAACTTGGCTACCACACAGCTGACCAGCCACTGACGCTGAGAAGGACGTGGCAGTCTGCTTCTAGGCCGGTTCCAGCCTTGGAAGCCGAGGGTTGGATCTACCCCGCCCTCCTGGAGCACTAGGAGTGGAATCTCCTAGAATGCATCTGGCAGGGTTTGCCGCTTAAGCTCATACCATCGGGTAGGTATGGACTCCTAGCAGCCTCCATTCGGTTTCTGATCCTACAAATGGTAACGAGAGGAAACTACCCATCTTACTTCTGCAGAAATTATCTTCTAACAAACCCAAAGGCATCCAGAAAAGACCCACTTGTAGCTCCCCTCCACTGGAGTCCCCGTGTGCATACTTTGATGAGAGGCTAGAGCGCATCTTTTCCTCTTGAAGTCCTGCGGAGGCCCCAGGGACTCATTTATGTAATAAAAATTATTAAAAATATTTAAAAGGGTGAGTTTTTAACAACACAACCAATTCGAAACAACGAGATTCAACTGCTTTAACAACTAAGGTCTAGTAATTGAATAAAATGAATTCATTTACTTGAATTGATAGAAACCTTTATGTAAGAGGTACCCGCATATTCCGATATACATTTTAAAGTTTATTGCTATCAACTTTCAGTGATAAAAAAATGTGAAATGTCAGTAGCACAACAGGTGCAATTCAGGAATTCATTTTCATCAACATAGCAGAACAGGCTAAATAGTACCAATTTACAAAAAAAAAAAAACGTAGTGAGTTCCAAATTTTTAAAGCAAGTCAAACTGAGATGCTATAGGAAATTCTGTTAAACATGTTAATCTCAAGATCTTTTCTGACAAATAAAAATGAGAAACCAAAAGCCTTGATTTTGTTCATGCGGCACCCATTATTTTCTGCCGTTCATCCGGGATCAGAATTATAAACGGTTCCTGCAAATGTCAGCCGGAATTCTCCACATTTAGGAGAGTGTTCAAGGGTATCCTTTGGGAGAGGAGAATTCAATCTTAATGAGTCAATCTCTCTCTGTGTTTGGTGTGCTTTCGCCGCTCTATTCTAAGTCTTAATGGTTATTGCTGGAACGGTCTCACTTGGCACATTGAACTGAGATGGATCGCTGTTTGTTCATAGGAAAAGTTTTGTAACTGACTAATTATGCAACTCAATGCAACATTTTCATCAACTCAACAATCACAATCTATAATAGAGTCTCTGTTTATTTTTTCTCATTTAAGTTCATCTTTATTCAAGTTAAAGAAATACCATATACAAACAAATATGAGAAATACAATTACAAATTCTTACACATTAAAGAAAATAACCATATGCCATCAAGTAGTGTGAAAATAGTAGATAGTAGAAGGAAAAAAAAACCACAACCAACCCTCACTACTACACTAATATTCTTTTCAGTAACTAACAAATCTTCTTGTTGAACAGTTTATCATAATGAAAACAGGTTTAGTTTTTGTGGCCTAGTGGTGAGAATTTGCACTGCTAACTCAAAGGTACATGGTTTGGATCCACCATGTGCTCCCAGGAAGAAATGGCAAAGCAGGGAGATGGGAATTCTTCCCTTAGGCCATTTACAGCCTCTGGAAATCTGCTGGAGGCTAGGAAGCTATGAGTCAATATAGTCTGAATGGCACAAGAAGATGCATTTGATTCCTTCACAGTAACAAAGAGAACTCAGAAAAGGAAATAATGAAAGCAATACCATTAACAATAGCCAACCACAAACTGAGATACTTGGGAATGAATCAAACTAGAGACACAAAAGACCTGTACAAAGAAAACAAGAAAACATTTCTGGAAGACTCAATAAAAGACCTAAATAAATGGAAAAATGTTCCCTGTTCATGGAAAGAAAGACTCAATATTGTGAAAATGGCAATCCTACCAAAAACAGTCAACTCATTTTTCAAGATGAAAAAGGGATATTGTCAATATTAATTAGAGAAGAAAGAGACCTTGAATAATCAAAGCACTTCTGAAAAACAAACAAAAAAATGAAGTGGGAGGCATAGCATTTCCTTACTTGAAAATCTACTACACAGCAGTAGTAACCAAAAGAACATGGTACAAAAATAGGTACATAGAGCAATGGGACAGAACTTAAAACCCAGAATTAGACACAGCTATCTATGGCCAAATGATCTTTGACAAGGAAATAAACCTATCAAATGGGGAAATTACAATCTCTTCAACAAATGGTGCTGGCAAAACTGGACTTCCACCTGCAACACAGTTACAAAATGGGCAACAGACATGGAAAGACCTTCCACAGAGGAAGATATTCAAGTGCACAACAGACACATGAAGAAATGCTCAAAACCACTGGCAGTAATAAAGATGCATATCAAAACCACAGTGAGATACCATCTCACCCCAGTACCAATGGCAAAGTTTAACAGGACAACAGTAAGAAATGTTGGAGAGGATGTGGAGAGATAGGAACTCTTAAAAAATTTTGCTGGGTTTGTAGAATGGTATACCACTCTGGAAGGTAGTTTGGCATTTCCTCAAAAAGCTGAACGTAGAAGTTCCATA
This sequence comes from Elephantulus edwardii, assembly GCF_000299155.1. Classification (NCBI taxonomy): domain Eukaryota; kingdom Metazoa; phylum Chordata; class Mammalia; order Macroscelidea; family Macroscelididae; genus Elephantulus; species Elephantulus edwardii. The sequence goes on from NW_006399754.1 coordinate 33,825,484, forward strand.
TGACCCAGCTATTCCACTGCTTAAAATATATCCCCAGAAAATGACAACTGAGTCACAAATGAAGACTCGTATGCGAATGTTCAAAGCAGTGTGATCCGCCATCACAAGAACACTGAAACGGCCAAATTCCCAACCACAATCGAAAGGATTGAGAAACTATGGTACATATACATGATGGAATACTACACAGCACGCAGCAACAATGATTTTGCTGATTAACACCTAACTTGAAAGGGACTGGAGAGCATTACACTGTTGTTGTTGTTGTTGTTGTTGTT
>NW_006399754.1:33828716-33830184 GCF_000299155.1 Elephantulus edwardii
ACCCCCTCCCTTCACATCTATCTCCCTTTCACCAGCCCTCCATCCAATAACTTATATATGAAGCTTCCATGGCTTCTGTGATTTCAAACACATCAGCTGATGGTAGTTCCTTATGTTGGGATCAGTGTCTCTGAAGTTTAGTCGCAATATTTATCGGTCAAAGGTGATGCATCCTGTAGAATTGCTATGTAGATAGGTTTTTTCTTGGCCTGAGGGCCGCAGGCCCTCGGGCCAGAACGGATGTCATGTGCTTCTGGTGTCTCCGATTACCTGGGAAGATGGGGAGGTCTGCGGGGGTCTGGCAGCTTTCGTGTGAGACGAAAGCTGCCAGAGCATTACACTAGGTGAACTAAATCAGTCCCATAAGAACAAATATTGCATAAGATCATTATTATGTAGAAATAGATAATTAACAAAACATATTTCAGGATCTAAGGGAGGGAGGGAGGGTGGGGTCACAGGGGTGAGGATCAGGGGTCGTAATCATAGGGTCATGCAATTTGATGGGTGGAAGGAGGTATAGGTTAAGAAAATGAGGTATATCTAGTGTGGAAAAACAATATATACAGAATTTGTAAGTAAATCAAAATAAAAGAATATTAAAAAAATAAGTTAGCACACCTTTATAAGCTAGGAGTTAGTAATACCCAAAGAAACAATACTGAAAATTAAAAAAGTAAAATGAAGTTTTCAGATAAAATCTATTGTATAAAAGTTGAGAGGAAGAGAGAGAGAAAAAAATAAAAGTCTGATCTTTAAAAAATAATGTTTTCATTACTCAAACTATAGTATAGTGGTATAATGCATACTTTGGATAATAGAATTGTTATATAATTATTATATAATTTGAAATCTTCAATTCCATATTCCATATCTGTTGACTAAAATAACAGGCAACACTAGAATTGCTCCATCTGGTAAAATTCTGTTATAATAATAACAAAACTTGCTTTTTCTTTTTTTCATGTGGGTTTGTTTTTACCCATAACCTACCTAAACATGATCCATCTTGCCTCATTGAAATAAATTTACAGCAACTTTGTGTTCAGTTATTTCTACTTAAAAACTGTAAGTCATTGCTCAAAGCTAAACCAATGATAATAAATTTTGACTCATCCTGACATTGTTATTCTTGATACCCTTTCTTAAAGGTACATGTTCACCCTGTTGTATAACCTGTGTTACTCTGGCTACTCTAAGATTACATGTTTTGAGAAACAAATCTTGTTTCCACTTATTATTCTAAGTTTTTCTAGCAAGGTCTGGAATCCATGGACATTTGTTTGCTTGTTATCAAAGCTGACAGATTTTTAATATACTATGTGTTCAATCACGGGAGTTCTGGTGCCATAGTCTGCAGGGAGTTACATGGAATATCTACAGGTGCTGTTTCTCTGATGGTTTGGATTCATCAGTGGCTTCGTTGTAGAAAAATGAACAGCTTCTTTCCTTGTAATATATATATATA
>NW_006399754.1:33831069-33866365 GCF_000299155.1 Elephantulus edwardii
CATAGCTTTCCCCTCTTCTCCAAGTTCATAAGAGTTTCTGGTAGCAAACTTTTTTGGAAGTGGATGCCATTCCTGCTTCCAAGACTGTTTTATTCGGGAACTCCAAAACCAAAACAAAAAAAATCTCTCTTAGAACTAGAGATTTTGCACATTTCTTCATGTGTGTGTTTGCCATCTGAATTTGGGTAAAGTGTCTGTTCATATCCTGTGCCCATTTTCCAATTTGGTTGTTTACCTTTATCATGTTGAGGTGCTGGAGTATTCTAATAAATTCTAGATGTAAGTCCTTTATCAGACATGTCATTACCATGTACTTTTTCAAATTGTGGCTTCCCTTTTCACCCTGTTGGGAACGTTTTTGGATGTACATAGTAATTTGATTTTTAGAAGATCACATTCATCTGTTTTATTCTCTCCTGTGAATAAGTTTTTCAGGGTGCTTGGGAGACTGTTCATGTTGTGAATTAGGGCTTCTAGAGTCCTTCCAAACTGTAGTCTGACGAGGTTTATCATCCTTGGCTTCACTCCTAGGTCCTTGATCCACTTTCATTTGGTTTCTGTGTATGGTGTGAGGTGTGGATCTTGCTTGAGTTTTCTACAACTAGTTCTCCAATTTTTCCAACACCATTTGTTAAAGAGGCTTTTATTTTCCCCCTTAACTGATTTCATCTCCTTATCAAAAATCAGTTGAAAATAGGTAGATGAGCTAATATCTGGGTTCTCAATTCTATTCCATTGATCTATGTGTCTGTCATTGTACCAGTACCACACTCTCTTGACCACCATGGCAGTGTAGTAGGATTTGAAATCAGGGAGTCAGATGTCTCCTAACTTGTTTCTCTTTTTCAGGAGTGTTTTGTTTATTTGGTGTCTCTTTCCATTCCAGATGAAATTGCAAATTGCCTTTTCTATCTCGTTAAATTGGTATTTGTATTAGGGCTGCATTGAACTTGTCTATTGCCTTTGTTAGAATTGTCATTTTCACAGTATTTAGTCTTCCTACCTAAGAGCATGATATATTTTTTTTCCATTTCTCTAGGTCTCTTTTTGTTTCTTGTATTAATGTTTTGTAATTGTCTTTGAGTTTCTAGTTAGATTTACATACAAATATTTAATCTTGTGATTAGCTATTGTGATGGATATAGGTTTCTCTTAGATCCTGTTCTGTGTTTTCTTAGTTGAGAAATCCAACTTATTTTTATATTGATATTGTGATTATTTGATATTTTATTATTGATATTTTGATATTGGTCTTGTATCATGCCATTTTGCTGAATGGTTTGACTATGTCCAGTAGTTTTCTCACTGAGTGTTTAGAGTTTTCTAAGTATACTGTAGTATCATCTGCATATAGAGGTAATTTTACCTCCTCTTTGCCAATTTGAATACCTCTAAATTCCTTCTCTAGTCTTCACAATTATGGGATACGGGTCAGGAAGTTGAACAATGAATAGGGATGATAGAAAGAGAATTGATGCCTTTGAGCTGTGCGGCTGGAGAAGAGTGTTGAATATACCATGGACTGCTAGGAGAACAAACAGGTTTGTCGTGGAGAAGGTGAAGCCAGAATGCTCCTTGGAGTCAAGGATTCTAACGATTCGTCTGACATACATTGGCATATTGCAAGGAGGGACTAGTCCTTGGAGTGGGACATCATGTTGGCAGAGTGGAGGGGCGGCACAAGAGAGGAAGACCCTCGATGAGATGCATCAATCTGTGACTGGAGTAGTGTGAATTAGTGCATTTGAGATAGCTAGTTTGGCATAGGATAGAATGGTGTTTAGAGCTCTTATTTATAGGGTCACTATGAGGTGCAAGCAACTCGATGGCATATAACAAAAAAAAACAACAATTTCCTTCCCTAGAGAAATGTGGGGTCAAGATTGGTGGACGATTTATCAACAATCTGTGTTATGGAGATGACACAACCCTGCTTGCTGAAACTGAGGAGGACCTGAAGTTCCTGCTGCAGAGTGTCAAGGACTGCAGCCTACAATATGGATTGAGGCTCAATGTCAAGAAGACAAAGATTCTCACCACTGGACCAATTGGCAGCATCAGGATGGATGGTGAAAAAATTGAGATTGCACACAGCTTTAGTTTGCTTGGCTCCATAGTCAACAGTCTTGGCACCAGCAGCCAGGAAATTAAAAGGCACATTGCCATGGGAAAGTCTGCTGTTAGGGACCTCTCCAAAGTGCTGAAGAGCAATGGTGTCTCTTTGGAGACTAAAGTGTGTCTGATACAGGCCATGGTCTTCGCAATCACCTGTTATGCATCAGAGAGTTGGACAATGACCAAGGAGGATAGAAGGAGAATTGATGCCTTTAAGCTGTGGTGCTGGAGAAGAGTATTGAGAATACCATGGACTGCTAGGAAAACAAACATATTTGTCCTGGAAAGGGTTAAACCGGGTGGCTCCTTGGAGGCAAGGATTCTGAGGCTCCATCTAACATACTTTGGACATGTTGTGAGGAGAGACCGGTCCTTAGAGAGGGGCATCATACTTGGGAGGGTGGAGGGACTGCGCAGGAGAGGAAGGTCCTCTATGAGGTGGATTGATTCGGTAACTGGGATAATTGGGATGGGAGTGTCAGAGACAGTGCGATTGGCACAGGACAGAGCGGAGTTTAGGACTGTTGTACATAGGGTAGCTATGAGTCGCGGGCAACTCGACGGCACATAACAGCAACAACAACAAGTCTTATTGTTATTGCTAAGATTCCAATAGAATATCAAATAGGAGAGGTGATAGTGGGTATCCTGCCTAGTTCCTGTTTTCAAAGAAAATGTCTTTAATCTTTCTCCATTGAGAATGATGTTGGCTCTTGGTTTTGCACATACAATGTATACTATGTTGAGTAAATCCCCCTCTATTCATATTTTGTTGAGTGTTTTAATCAGGAAAGGGTGTTGGATTTTGTCAAAGCCTTTTCTATATCAATTGATAAGATCATGTGGTTCTTGTTTGTTGCTTCGTTAATGTGAAGAATTGCACTGATTGTTTTTCTTATGTTGAACTGTCCTTGCATACCTATTATGAACCCCACTTGGTAATGGTGAGTATTTTTTTGGCCAGAATTTTATTCAGGATTTTTGCATCTATGTTCATGAGAGATATTAGCCTGTAGTTTTCTATTTTGGTGGTGTCTTTACCTGACTTTGGTATCAAGCATATGTTTACTTCATAGAATGAGTCTGGGAGAATTCTATACTTTTCTATTTTCTAAAATACTTTACGTAGATTTGGTGACAATTCTTCTCTGAATGTTTGATAAAATTCACTTTTAATACCATATGGTCCAGGTCTTTTTGATTGTTGTTGTTATAAGTTGTTTTAATACTTTTTCTATTTCTTCTTTTGTAATGGGACTGGTCACGTTTTTAATTTCAGTCTGTGTCAATTTAGGTAGGTGTGAGTTTCTAAATACTTGTCCATTTCTTCTAGGTTTTGTTTTAGTATAGTTTTGTACGATACTGTTAGTCATTTTTTTAAGTTGGTTTTGTAGTTACATTGACCCTTTCATCTCTTATTCGAATTATTTGTTTCTTTTTCTTTCTTTTCCTTTGTTAGTTTGGCTAGTGGCTTTTCAACTTTATTCACCTTTTCAAAGAAACAACTCCTGGTTTTGTTGATTATTTCAATTGTTTTTCTGTTTTCTATTTCATTTACTTCTTCCCTAATTTTTTATTTTTTTTAAAAAGGGGGCAAAATTTCCTGGTTGGTTGGTTTGGGTTTTTTTTGTCCAATTTTTGGAGATGTTTGGTTCGAGAGTCAATTATCATTTTTTTTTCCTTGTCTTTTCATGTGTTTGTTTCTTGACATAAATTGACCTCTAATCACAGCTGTGACTGTTTCCCAGAGGTTTTGGTAAGTTGCCTTTTCATTGTCATTTGTTTTAAGAAACTTTCAGGTGCGTCTCTTGTAGACAGAATATTGTTAAGTTTTGGGGTCTTTTGTCCAATCTGCTACTCTTTTTTCTCTTCAGTGGTGTATTTAAGCCATTTACATTCAGTGTAATTATTGAGAGGCTAGGTTTTATGGCTATTGTTTTGTTGAATTCTTTTTGGTGTTTTTGCTGGTTACTTTGGTCCATCTTGCTTTCTGTGGTGCCCTTATAAGAAGGACATCTCAGTGTTTCCTGCAACAGTGGTCTTGTTTTTACAAACTCCCTTAGGTTCTGCTTTTCTGAAAATATCTTTATCTCTCCTTCATATTCAATGGACAGTTTTGCTGAGGACAATATTCTTGGCTGACAGTTGTATTCTTTGAGTGTTCAGTATATGTCATTCCCCTTTCTTTTTACTTAGATGGTTTCTGCTGAGAAATTGGCATTCAGTCTTAGTTGCTCTCCCTTATATGTTTCTCTCCAGCCGCTTTCAGAATTCTCTCTTTATCTTTAGTTCTGGAAAATTTGACTATGATATCTGGTGGTGTTTTTCTTTTGGGATCTATTCTATATGGTGTTTGTTCAGTTTCTTGAATATATGTTCTCTCATTCTTCATTATGCCTAAACATTTTTCTTCTAGTAATTCTTCAAAAACTTTCTTGGTGCCTTTATCTGCTTTCTCCTGTTCTGGGATTCCAATTATGCACATATTATCCCTTTTTCCTTTGTCCCATATTGTTCTTAGGCTTGCTTCCTTTTCCTTCCCTTTTCATTCTCATTTTTGTTCTTTCCAGTCAGTAGTGATAATTCTATCTTCTATTTCTCTGGTTCTGTGCTGCATCTATTCAACTTTGTTCATAGGTACCTCCATGATGTTGACAACATCTGAAACATTGATCCTCATAGTCTGAATTGTGGTTGTTGGTTTTTCCAGAGCTTATAATGCCTCATTTGTTTTATCTGCATTGTCTTGTATTGTTTTGTTGTGTTTTGCTGTTTGTTTTTTTTTAAGTTCTTCTTGGTTTTTGCTTGCACTGTCCTGCAATTCTTCAAATTTGTGTATTATACATTGAAAACATTCAGTCATAATTCTTTGTCTGTGTCAGAAAGTTTCATCAGACTTTCTGGGTCTAGGAAAGCCATTGATACTGTGTAACTTTTGAGGGGTAACATCATATTTTGGAATTGTGTAGGGTGTGAGGTAGTCTGATTCTTCCATGGCATTGCTGTGGTAGAGTTTTTCATACATGAGGCCTTAATAGGCTCTTGGTCTGAAAACCTTGGCTCAGGAAGTCATTACTCCAGAGGAAGGCAGGGAAGCTACCCTGCCTGCATTTCTCTCTTAGCTTTTGACTCAGTGGAAGACTTGCTTCATTTGGGGTGAGTTATAGCCTGTGAGTTATCAGTTTTTTTTCTGTCAGGCAACTGCTGCAGCTAGGCTAGAGGGGTCCAAGATACCCAGGGCTAAAAGCAGCTCAAGTTCTGGGGGGAAAAAGTGGAAATAGGATCACCTGTGATATTGCTGTCCCTGGTGCAGTCCAGGGGGGACAACAGTGTGTCATCCTCCAAATGGTGGGTTGTCTAAGCAGCAAGGCCTGGTCCTCCAGGCAGAATGGATGGGCTTTCAGGAACTGGGTGGGAGTGTCCCAGTGGCGGGGTTGCCAAGGCAGGTCCTCAGGCAGTGGGGTCAGGACATCCATGCAGCCAGGGGGAGCATCCAGGCAGCAGGTTTGGGGGTGCAGGTGATCTGTCTGGGTCCCTTCAGGCAGCAGGGGCAGGAAGCTCCAGGCAGCAGAGCCTCGGTCTAGTGATCTAGGTAGGAGAATAATCCAGGCCACACTAAGAACTTTTTAGTATAAGTACCTAGTTAATCAACTGGAACAGATCCATGGCTGCTGACAAGGCATGCACTAGCTGCTGATGATTAGTGTTAAATATTTCTAATGAAAAACTTTATACTTATGAGAGCTCTAGTGGCTTAGTGGGTTAGGAGAGGTGATGCTAAACTGAAGGCTTGCAGCTTGAATCTACCAGCTACTCCACAGAAGGAAGATGGGAATCTCTTCCCTTGCAATTAGACTGCCTCTGAAAATCTACTGGAAGGTCAGCTCTGGGTCTATCCTAACACAATGGTACATAACAGCAAAACCAACAATAATAATTTTATTCTTTTAAAAGAGGTATAAATATGTCAATAAGTATCTCAATAAATTTCTCCTCATGCTTTCATCTAATGGAATAGTATGCAGCATTAAGGAGCAACATTTTTATAAAATACTGTATAACACGAGAGCATCTAGAGAGCATTATACTGAGTGAACTAACTCAATCTTATAATACTACATAAGACAGTTATTGTAAAAATAGAATAACTAGGAATAACTAATAAAATGTGTATAAATCTTCAAAAAGGGAAGAATCAGGGGTCCAGGGAGTGGAAGATGGGGACTGGGAAATCACTAGGATAGTCAAGTTCAGTGTGAGGATAGGTGAGAGTTGTGAAGATGGTGAGAAATGGGAAAAATCTAATTTGGACCTAGGCATAAATCAATGGTGATTGATTTTATAAAACTCAATATATATATTAATGAGTATATGAAACATATGTGAATGAAGGAATACGTAAATGAATGAAACACAATGTAAATGAATCTTGCATGCAAACCAATATGAAGAAAATAATTTCTTCTCAATATTGCTTATGTTTCAGACAACATCATTATGTTTCAGAGCAAGTCCCACCGGTAAAGAATCTAAAGTAGAACTACTGAATTAACTAATTTGACCAACTTGTAAATTAATCACAATCTAATAAGAAAGTAGAAAATTAGTCAATATCAAAGATATTAACATACTTTATAAAAACTTCATCAGATATGTTAGCATGTTTTAGCTTGCTAGCTATTCAGGTAAATTTCCATGTGTGTTTGGAAATTAAATAAATTATGATTATATTTGACCTACCTCTTTCCTTTCAGCTTGGAGAACTAAATTATCAATTAAATGTAAGCATTTTCATCTTTAGATTTTATGACATTTGCTACAGTACTTTTTTCCTTTTTATAGTTTTCCACACATTAGCTGTGTTCAAAGTGTTTTGAGTTGGCCAAGTGATCTCTAGACATTTGAAATACTATTTATCATGTTTTATCTACACAAGGCTGTAGCTATAATTGATGCATTTTTTACTCCTAATAGATGATCTGCTGCAGAGCTTTGCATAATATCAAAAAGAAAGGCTCATGCTTCAGGTTTATTGATCATCGTTCAATCCACTCAGTGTTCAGTGCAAGCCACTGAAAGATAAACAGTGAGTCTAAGAGAACAATGGGGTGGGGGAGCACATAAGAGATGTAGTTACTGGACTTCAGTCACTAAAAAATCAGTCTTAAGATTCAGAAATAAATAGTTTAGGAATTTTATCATTAAATTCTTGGGTTTATAATATTTTCCATTTACTCCATACTATGAGAATACAATATTGTTTTACAGAATTGGCACAGTATGTTTTCTTACTTCATAATTTTTTTTCTGTTCTGGGATGCATGTGCTTATCTATGTGTGTGTGTACTTGTGTGCAAATGAGTTAATTCATGTGAAGCACTAACCATAGTGCCTGTCAGAGAAACTGTAGATGATAAATGTTGGTGATTATTATTATTATACATGGCAAAGGAATACAAATGGATATAATTATTCCCTTCTAATATGTAAAATGATGGCTACCCATTATATTAAAAAAGAAATAGGAGAAAGATATTTGTCCATAAGGCAATCAATAATAACAACCACAAACAATACAAGTCATTGCCAGGGGCTTGAGGCCTGATGCAGAGGTCCAAGGACAATGAGAAAGACTGCTGAAATTCCTAACAACAACAACTATATATATATATATATTTATGACATTCCTAATATGTACTGGACATTCATTCTGCTAGGTAGGCAGACATTGGAGAACAAAGAACTGGTGCCTAGTTTGTGAAAGAGAAATAAATGCAATTAAATAGGTGAAAGTAATATTGTTGTTGTTGTTAAGTGCTGTTGAGTCGTAGGTAACTCATTGCGATGCTATGAAAAAAATAAAACTTTCATCCTTTCTCCAGGTTCATAGGGTTTCCTGAGGCAAGCTTTTATAGAAGTGGATACCACTCCTGCTTCCAACCTTGTTTTAATTGGGAAGCTCCACTAAACACTGTCCACCATGGGTAACCATTATCGCATTTGACACATCAGTGTCACAGTGTTCAGCTTCACAGTAACCACGAGTTACATCTGTACAGCAAATGGACAGACCAGGGCTACATGACCTAGAAGAATGTTTCCCCAAAACCAATTAAAAACAGTAATATTACCAAGCTATTAAAAGTCCAACATAGGAGCACACATCAAGAATGTCTGTGCTCAACATTGGCTTCAGGAAATGATTTCCCTGAGATGATTTCTGAAGATATTGTTTTTACAAAGTTTTGTAGGGATCTATGAAGTATGAGAGGAAAGAGAAGCTAAGTAATCCACATAATGTAAAAGTAAATGTAGTGGTGCAGGGAGCTACCAGCTAGCATCCTTAGGGCTGCCTGGTTGGTGGCTCCCCCTTTGATGCCCCTAGAAGCACAGTCTTGGCCACCGCCCCGGCCTCTCCGGTGCCCAGGAAAGATAACAGCACATTTCTAAGGTGGCCGGGAGCAACATTTGTTCGGGACCAGGGAAGGAGGCTTAGTCAGTCTTGTAACTGGATGACCTAGGAAGAGAAATTCAAAAGCCTGCAGAAGAAAACATTTCCACTTGGGATACTTACTTGCAGCTGGAAATGGGGAATGGACTGTTAGACCAGATATCTATCCTGTCCAGCTTGCCTTCATTTCAGTCCTTCCACATTGTCATCCTGGGTTTCAACTGCGCTGGAAAGACAACTGTATTATACAGGTTACAGTTCAATGAATTTGTAAGTACTGAGAAAACCAAAGTAACTTCGGGAAATTTTGAAACAGTCACTTTTTTACTTCTGGGATGTAGGTGGTCAGGAGAAATTAAGGCCCCTGTGGAAATCATTTACCAGATGCACAGACTGCTTTGTGTTTGTTGTAGACTCTCTTGATGTGGAAAAGATGGAAGAAGCCAAAACTGAACTCTAAAATAACTAGGATATCAGAAAACCAAAGTGTCCCTGTACTTATCGTTGCTAACAAACAGGACTTAAGGAATTCATTGTCTCTCTCAGAAACTGAGAAATTGTTAGCTATGGGTGAACTGAGCTCATCAACTCCTTGGCATTTGCAGCCTACCTCTGCCATCATAGGAGATGGACTGAAGGAAGGCCTTGAGGAACTACATGATATGATAATTAAAAGAAGAAAAATGTTGAGGCAACAGAAAAAGGAAAGATGACTAGTGAGATCTTTTGTATTTATGTGGAGTAGGTTTTCTCTGGCCTGACTTTGACAAATGCAAGAGTGTCTGCAGCCTGGATTGCCTGCCTGCCTTCCTGGATGCTCTTAAAGCTTTGTTTTGTTGAACATTCGATGGCCAACTCTGTTGCCTTGTGAAAGATGAGTAAATGCAATGCTTCTGGAAGTGGTCTCTTCTCACGCCCTACCCCCAAATCCTTTTGGTACTACCATTTTTGGAGGATAATAAATTCATCGGGAAACAGTTGTGAAAATTTGACCAGAAGTTAGTGAAATAAAACTTTGAAGAGTATCTGCCTAGTGTTGTGCTTATATATATTTTAAAGGGATGTCTTTTGCAAAGACTTTGCATACAAGGCTTTGTAGTTTAGATAAAATGGAGATGTTAAGCTATGTATACACACTGAGAGTTATACGGGTAATACTAGTCCAGCCTGTTTTTTTATGTAAAGAACAAAGAGGAGGTTTTTTCTTATAAATTGTATCAGTTTCTGGATTCAAATAATGCTGTGTCTTATTCTAGACAGTGATTTAAGTTGGTCTAAAGGTAATCAAAACACAGTATTTGGGGCATAATTCAGGTGCATGGACTTATTTTCCTGAGAGCATGTTTTGGTGTGTAGTGTTTTACTCTTTAGAAATAACTATGCATCTTTCACATGGTCAGGGTTAGAATACCTTTTTTGGAGTTTAGGTGTAGAATTAGTTTGCTATCAGAAACACTTTCACTTGAATAACAGTCACTGCCTTTGTAGTATATTTGGGCATGTAGATTGCATATGTTTGGGTACATGTATGGTTTTAAGAAGAAAGCAACTGATGAATTCAGTCAAAAGGATCAGATTGTAATACACAGTCTTAATAATTCATTTAAAAATACTTGCTCTAGTGTTTATTGGATGTACATGTGATTGTTTTCACAGTTTTATAACGTTTTGGGAGGAGCAAAAGCTTTATAAACAACACCTGATGCACTGTGGTGTGAAAATGTTTTTTAAAAACCTCACAAACCAACCAACAAACCTATATATGTGCTCCAAGCTTGATTTTTTTTTGTTTACAAACTGAACAGTGTTACACATGCATACCAATCCTGATTATACAAGGAAGAAGTGAGAGGTAAAATTTCAGTTATTGAAAATGAAGGGGAAATAGCATAGCTGTATTATTTAGAAAAATTCCTTGGTGCTGCTTACTTTGGGATAAGTTGCTAAAATAATGAAACACTTTTACCAAATCTTACCTATGTAGGCGAAGGTAACACTGTATTCCAAGTTACTTCCAGTGTAATTTCATATGTCACCAAATCAGTATAAATTCTGCATGCAAAGCCAACAACTATTTGTTCTGAAGATAGCTAAAAGAAACACACTTTGCTAGCAGTTTTGGTTTTGATTTTTTGAGTTTTGATTATTTTTAGTGGCACAGCTGAATTTTTGGAACCTTGATTCTTGTTATACACAAAATGAAGTAGCTTCTTGCGGAGGTTTCCTATGTTAAATGTACCTGTACTTGTGACAACCACTTAGAATGTTTACACTTCTAGAAATGTGGACAACTGAACTATCAATAAACTCTACTTGAGGCACTAAGAAAAAAAAGTAAATGCAAAGACTTAGATAAGAATAAGAACAAAACATTGTGACCACTGTTACTAACTCCACATGAGATTCAAGGTTTAAAAAATCAAAATTATTTAAATGAAAGTGTGTTTCCCCCTGATTTTAAGGACTTGTTGTCCAAAATCGTTTTCCTGGTCATTGACTGACTTTGCCATGTGGATGGACAGAGATATATGAATAGGTTCTTTCAGCCTGTCCACAAGGAGACTGGCTGGTCTCACAATCCACAAGGGGATGGACTAATCTTGCCATTAGATTGCATGGCTCCAGCAGGAGCACTGGGAATCTCATCACCAGCAAAGCAGCAGCAGGCACATAGTGTGCGCCCTTCAGGATCAGAGATTCTTGGGCCAACTGGCTTTACAGCAGCAGCCATGGCCAAAGCAGAGGTCCAGAGACCCAACATGAGATGGAGTGATGGAGTTGACCTTGACACTGCTGCCCCGTGAAAGAAGCAGAGCTGAGCAACTTGGCCTAAGTTGTTGGAGAACTCAGGGTAGGGGAAAGCCAGAACTGGAGGATTGAGAGCTTTGTAACATTGACCTACATCTTTGACACGGAAGGCAGAGGAGAGTGTGGGCATGTTGCAGAAACTGTCCTGACTGTCTGTCTTTTGCTACCGACCTTTTAACATCCCTAATGCGGTCCTATGTGGTCCATCAGCTATCACGATGGATTTAGGACCCAGGAGAGCAGTAAAATTGGTGCTGGGATTAGTAGGAAGAGGTGTGGGAGCATGGAGGACATGTATGACCTCAGGGCAATTGATATCATGCTGTTGTTATTGTTGACAGAGAGAATTCCCCTTTGTGGAGCTGGTAAAGGTCAGATAGAGCCACCCTTGTGTGGCACTTCCTCTCTTTACACTCCCAATAAAAGATTACTGAACAATAAAATGCTTATTTTGGACTGTGGCCTTCAATATAGATTAAAGCTTAACATCAAGAAAGCAAAGATTCTCACCCCTGGGCTGACTGGCAGCATCATGCTACATAAAGAAAAAAAAAAGAGAGAGATTGCTAACAGCTTCAGTTTACTTGGCTCCACAATCAACACTCTTTGTACCAGTAGCCAGGAAATCCAAAGACGTATTGCGAAGAAGTTTATCTTTTGTTTTTTTTTTTCAAAGAGAGGAGTTGGGGGGGGGGTAGGGGGCAGTTAGAGAAAAAAGGGAAACAATGAATGAATGGAAATCCAAATTCTCTGTGAATAGTCATTAAAACTAGTAAAATATTTTTTTTAAAAAAAAAAAAGAACAACAAATGGAAATTGGCACAGACAAGAAGTGGTAAGAGCACTTTGTGAGAACTGCAATCAGTGTCACAAAATGAAATGTGTGTGAATTGATAAATGGGGGGGAAAGAGAAACATCTATCCTTAATTAATTAAAAAAAAAAAAAGATGAATTGCACTGGGAAAGTCTGCTGTCACGGACCTCGCCAGAGTGCTGAAGACCAACGATATCAGTCTGGAGAAGAAGGCGCCCTGATCCAGGCCATGGTCTTCACAATTACTTGCTATACATCAGAGATCTGGACAATAGTTAAGGATGCCAGAAGAAGAAAATGTGATGCCCTTGAGTAGTGGTTCTGAGAAGAGGATTGAATATACCATGGTCTACTAGAAGAACAAACATGTTCTTCTTGGTGAGGGGGAAATTTGGCTGTACTTGGAAGCTAAGGTTCTGAAGCTCCATCTGACATAATTTGTGCTTGTTATAATTTAAAAGCTATTGAAGAAAGTTTCTTTCATATAAAACATCCTTTAAAAAATTTATATTAAAAACAACTATGAGATATAATCTCACTCCAGTAACAATAGCAAGGCTCAACAGAGTAGCAAACAACAAATGCTGGCAAGACTGTGGTGGGATTGAAACCCTTAATCATTGCTTGTGGGAGTGTAAAATGATGCAAACACTATGAAAGGCACATGGCGCTTTCTCAAAAAACTTGGAAATAGTTGGACATTTGGACTGTTTCCATGCTGCTATGAACATTGGTGTACAAATCTCAGTTTGTGCCTCAGTTCTCGTTTTCTTGGTGTATATTTCAAGCAGTGGAAGAGCTGGGTCATATGAACTGTCTATGTTCAGCTTTTTAGGGAAGCGCCAAACTGCCTTCCAGAATGGTTATACCATTTTACAGTCAATATACTTACAAGAGTTCCTTTCTTACCACATCCTCTCCAACATTTATTACTTGCAGCCCTATTAAATTTCACCATTGTTACTAGAGTGAGATGGTACCTCATTGTGGTTTTAATTAGCATCTCTCTTTTTGCACATCTAACCACAAACTAATTGATTGAGAAATTATGGTACATTCACATAATGGAATACTATGTAGCACGCAGGAGCATGATTTTGTAAATTACTGCCTAACTTGGGAGGGACTGGAGAGCAATATGCCGAGTGAACTAACTCAGTCCCACAAGGATAAATATTGTATAAAACCATTATTGTAGAAAAAGTATAAGGATCGAAGAAGGGTAGAAGAGGTTGGAAGCAGAGGGATGAGAATGTGCAGGGGGTGGGGGAGATTGTAGAATTTGATGGGTTGGGGGATGAGAGAAATTGTAAGAACTTGTTCTTGAAAACAGTGTATTTGGGATTTTGTAAATAAACTAGTAGGAAGAATGAAGATTATAAACAAACAAATACAAAAACAAAACAAAACAAAAAAACACTTGGAAGTAGAAAAAACCATTTAACCCAGCAATTCCACTACTAGAAATACACCCTAAAGAAACTAGAACTTACCCCAAACATATTTACCCCAAACATATGCACTCCTATATATGTTGTTGTTGTGGTTGTTGATTGCCATCGATTGTCATCGAGTTGAACATGACTCATAGTGACTCTATGAACAAAAGACCTAATGTGCTCCATAACTGTCATCATTTCATCCAGTTTGCAGAGTTTTCAAAGACATGTGGTTTAGGAAGTAGATGCCAGTCCTGCCTCCAAACCTGATCCGCATCGGAGAGTTCCACCAAACACTGTCCACATTGGGAAGCCATTCTCGTATTTGAAAACCCAATGACACAAGGTTCAGCATCACAGCAATACAGGTTACATCATACTGCACATATAAAGGCAAAATAATGTATGAAGTAAAAAAAAAAGTTAAATGACCATTATTTTTCAAATGTTTGTCCATGCTATTGAAGATTGTTGTGTTGTTGTTGTTATGTACCGTTGAGTCACCTGTGACTCATAGCAACCCCATGTACAAGAGCCCTAAACCTTGTCCTATCCTATGCCATTCTCACTGTCTCTGACACACATACCCTTATTACCCCAGTCACTTAATCCATCTCATTGAAAGTCTTCTCTCCTGTGCTGCCCCTCTCCAAGGACTGGTCCCTCCTTACAAAAATGTCCAAAGTATGTCAGATGAAGCTTCCGAAACTTGCCTCTAAGGAGCAGCCTGGCTTCACCCTCTCCAGGACAAACCTGTTCATTTTCTTAGTAGTCTGTGGTATATTCAATACTCTTCTCCAACACCACAGCTCAAAAAAAGCAACAATCCTTCTATCATCCCTAGTCATTGTCCAGCTCTCTGATGCATAGCAAGTGATTGCAAAAACCATGGCATGTATAAGGTGCACCTTAGTCTCCAGACTGACATTGTTGCTCTTCAGTACTTTAGAGAGGTCTGTAATCCTAGAATTCCCCATCACAATGTATTTTAATTTCCTGTCTGCCAGTGCCAAGAGTGTTGACTGTGGAGCCAATTAAACTAAAACTGTGAACAATTTCAATCTCTTTACCGTCCATCATAATGCTGCCAATTGTCCCAGTGATAAGAATCTTTGTTTTCTTGATATTGAGCTTCAATCCATACTGAAGACTGTAATCTCTAACCTTCTACCACAAGTACTTCAGGTCCTCCTCAGTTTCAGCAAGCAGGGTTGTGTCATCTGCATAATGCAGATTATTGATGATTCTTCTTCCAAACCTGATGCCACATTTCTCCTCATAAAGGCCAGCCTCCTAGATAATCTGCATAAAGAATGAAAAGGTACGGAGATAGGATACATCCCTATATATTGCTGTGTTATTCACAATAGCAAAGAGATGGAAGCAACCCAAGTGCCTATCAGCAAATAAATGGAAAAAAAACCCCTATGATATATGTATATTCACACAGTTGAATACTATGCAGCACTGAAAATCAAGGAACTCATAAAAAATAACTTGGGTGACATTATATACTGAGTGAAATATTTCATTTACAGAAGGATAAATACTGCATAACACCGCGGTTACAAAACAGGACTGACATGGGGGTTTGAGGTCAAACTAGGAAAAGAGGGGATAGATAATGAGCAATGCATTTGAACAGATGAAGGAAAGAATTGTTTAAAAGGAATATGTGATTAGGCATTATTTGTATGACAACAGTCGAGAATAAGAGGTGCATAGCTAAGTGGACCAGGGAGGGAGGAAATTCTGCAACAGTGAATGAGTATTTATTTTAAAAAGTGAACTAGGGGTTAGGGAAGAAAATATGTAACAATGAATGAATTAAAATTCAACTTTTCTGTAAACTTTCATTAAAATTACAATTAACTCCCTCCCCCACCAATGGATTATATATTCTAACTAGAGTTAAAACAAGACTGATTTTTATTTTCTCTGTGTGTCTTCAAGTCAAATATGGGTCATAGTGACCTGGGCACAGTACCTCTGAATACTGCTCTATCCTGAGCCAATCTCACTGCCTCTGATGCACCTACCCTCATTACCTCAGTGGTCATTCCATCTCACTCGAGGTCTTCATCTCCTGTGCTGTCCCTCTATTTTTCCAAGCACAATGTCCTTTGTTAAGAACTGTTTTTTTTTCCCAGAAACATACCCAATATAATTACTTAATTGGACTGAAATTCACATAGTTTAAAATCGAGCAAGATTTTTTTTTCTGTTATTGACTTGAATGATGCAAATGATTAAATTTCCAGGCATTAATCAAAAGGTTACAGGTTCAAGTCCACCCAGAGGTACGTCAAAAGACTGACTTCTACAGCTAGGAAGTAGACAGGTAATCTACTGCTGAACAATCAGTCACTGAAGACTGGATTTCAGTTCAACTCTGCTACACATGAGTCATAATGAGGCAGAAAGGTCTGATAACTACTTGGGTTTTGATTACTGATCTTCTACATTAAGTGTTGTTGCATCTGCACTGGTGAGGGGGTTGAAGTCTCTTATTTTCACTTAAGAAAAAATATAGAAAAATATTGCTTTAACAATTAATAACATGAAGTCTACATTACTTGTCCTTGAAACATAGCCCTTCCACATAGTAATAGCATGCTGCTCAATATTCCCTAATATTAGAAGTATTCTATGTATATTAACTTCATGAAAAAAAAATACAACTTTTCATAGAGAATTACTTGGCTGGAGTCTAATAAGAGCCTATTTTCCTTTTATCCAATTAGATTTCTGTAACTAACTTTCTGCAAAAACTGTAAATTCTTCTATAGTTAATAACTGTTTCTCAGCATGTAAGCAGGATATTCTGAGAAAATGACTAACATGAGAAAAATAATCTATTATACATCACTGCAAGGCCTAAATGCTAAGCAGTGTAAGCATTAAAAAGTCATTGTGATCTAAGATTAATTTAATGGAAGGGAAATCTAACACCTGACTTATTGGGCAGATTAAAAGCCAAGTGAGCCATGCTATGAATTAGAAAAGATTCTCATGTTGAAAGTGAAGCAAATCAGCAAATCAATTCCCATCTACATTTGGTTACCTACAAAGTGAACTTCTGTGCAATCTTTATTTTTTTTTAATTTTATACTGGTTTACTTATAAAGTTCATATACATAGTTTTTCACATGTATCTTTCCCATTTCCTTAACCTACCCCTCCCCACCCATCAAATTGTGCAATCCTTTGATTACACCATCCTCTACGTATTCTCACCCCTGTTCTCCCTTCCTCCCCTCCTTAGATTTTCATATATGTTTAACTAGTTTTCTATTTATACAGTAATTGTCTTATACAGTATTTGTCCTTAAAGGACCGAGTTAGTTCACTTAGCATAATGCTCTCCAGTCCCTCCCAAGTTAGGTAATAATTTACAAAATCATTGCTCCTGCATGCTGTGTAGTATTCCATTGTGTCAATGTACCACATCTTCTCAATCCATTTGTGATTGGACATCAAGCCTGTTTCCATGGTCTTGCGATGGTGAATAGCATTGCTATAAACATAGGTGTACAAGTTTCTGTTTGAGTCTCAGGCTTCATTTTCTTGGGGTATATTCCAAAGAGTTGAATTAGCTAGGTCATATAGAATTTCTGTGTTCAGCTTTCTGAGGAAATGACAAACTACGTTCCAAAGTGGATGGACCATTTTATAATTCCACTGGTAGTTTATAAGATCTCCTATCTTTCCACATCCTCTCTAACATTTATTATTTGCTGTCCTATTAAATTTGCCACTGCTACTGGAATGAGATGGTATATTATTGTGGTTTTGACTTGGATCTCTCTTATTTCCAGTGATTTTGAGCATTGTTCCATGTGTCTGTTGGCCATCTGAATATCTTCCCCTGTGAAAATTCTTTCTATGTCTTTTTAAACTTTCACTATCACTTTCCAATTGGAGCAAAACATGAACAGAAATTGATAGAAAGTTTAAATAGTCTTTAAATATAAAGGCATCTAGTATCAATGACACGTGTTTCAGCTTTCATTCCTATTCCTATTTATTGAACATTCGATTTCCTTATTTATTCTTGTTACACTGTATCTTTTCTAACCACATAACTTTTTAAAAAAATTTTCCACCTGATGTGCTTAAAATAATACAATGTTCAGATGTGCATATTCTGGATATTAGTGGTTTTCATATAAGTATCAATTCAATAAATATTTATTTGTCATTTAGAATAAGTACCTTTATGAGATGCTTGGAAAGCTGAAGACTGTGGCATAGTGGGCTGCAGTTATACTTCTAAAGGAGAGAAGGAACAGCTGTGAGTTCAAATCTACTGGCTGCTCTGTGGGACTACACATGGGCAGTTTCCTCTTGTAAATATTTATAGTCTGAGGAATGTGATGAAAGGTTGGCACCAGTCATAAGCCTGTTTAACTGGAAAACTGAGTATTTACTAAATGGGCATGTTGTTACTGTTACATTAGACATAACTGACTCATAGCTGACCCTCCAGTGGATTTTCTTCAGGCTGTAAGTCATGCAAGAGGAGACAGCCAGTCTTTTTCCCACAGAGCAGCTGGTGGAGTCAAACGTGGTTGGGTTTTTGTTTGTTTTTGTTTTTCTGTTTTGTAGGGGGGTTTTTGTCAGCACAACTCCTTCCCCCTTAAGCCACAAAAGGATATGGTATGCATTAAAGAACTTACATACAATTTGTAACTTAATTTTTAGGTTCTGATTAATACTGAACACATTATTTCAAATGACTACTGCTACATACAGTTTCCTTTTTACTTTAATTAAAGAATACACAGTTGTCTATTGTTACTGTTTTTAATGGAGAATTAGTTAGATGGCAGCTAAGGCACACTCACATCCTTGCCAGAGGGTATTTCCTTAATTCTGAATTTCATAAACTTCCTCTGAAATCTTAATCTGCTCTCCCCACAATTCTTATGACATAATTACAATCTAGAAAAAAACCACCTTGTCTTTCTATCTCACTGTTTTTTTCTTTATTTCTTCTCCCACTGTGACAATTGCCTGCGCCTTAAATACTTTTCCTGTCTTTGGCAGCAGACGAACACTATTTACAGAAATTCTGAAACTTAACAGCTTGACAGCTTACTGCATTGTCTGCTTTTAGAATAAAAGACTGATCCATGTACATGTCTGTTATGTTGCAGAATATGTAGAATTAAAATAAGAACCAGGTTGGCAGCGGTGCTCAGATCCTCACTTGGTAAAAAAACCCTTCAGTTTCTGAGTGGGGAAAGAAACTTATACTACTCACAAATATATGGAAAGGAATAGCATTTTACACACAACAACAAAAAGGAAGCATTTTTATCTTTCCCTTGCTCTATAAAATCATAACCACCAATAAGGCTTAGAAATTCACTACAAAATTTATTACTACTTTAAGAAATAAAGTATGCTTATCATTACCATTTATCTTAAAACCCACTAGAAGGTCATCTATGAGTCAGTTCCGACTTGAAGGTACCCAACAACATCAAGAACCATAAAAAATTAACATTGTATCATTTTAAAACCCAAATCTGCCTTCTTTTTTGTTTACTCTGTGTTGATAACTTTTGGTTTCCTTTTCTGAATCAAAAGATTGATAATAATAGCCATAATTTCAACACTAGTTTATGATAAGAAAAATGTACATAATGAATAAATATGAGTGAAAATAAAGTATATAACCTTTTCTATTAAAAAATATAAGCTAAATAGAACACACTGAATAAGAGAAATGATGTTAGATGCGACAGCGAGAAAGATAACAATAAGAGGACATTTCTCCTATTTATTACGAAGCTCGAAACCAAAGTCGAGTCAATTCTCCCAGTGGCCCACCACATCCCAGAACAGAACTTCCTCACTGGATCTCCTTGGGGGTGATCTTCATTCAGATAGATTTGTAGGCTCTTCTGCCACCGTGCTCTTGAGTGGATTGAACCTACAACCGTTAGATGCCATCAAGCCGACTACCAGCCGTAGCAAAACTGTGAACAAGAGATGTGAGCCCTGCCCTGTCCTGTGCTGTCCTTACCATCTCGGACACTCTGCAGTCCACTGTTACAGGCACTGTGTCGGTCCGTCCTGTGGGGTTCTTCCTTTCTTTCTCTGACTCAGCACCTTCCTCATCATAATACACCTTTGAAGGACTATACCCTCCTGACAACATGCCTACGACTATGACATGAAGTTTCACCATCATTGCCTGTAACAAGCACCTTGGTTGTACTTCCTCTATGACAGACTTGTTTGTTCTTTAGCAGTCCATGGGATAGTCAGGATTCTTAAATAAAAAGAAAGCAATTGCCATATCTTCACTTCCTCCTGGCCTGGCTGGCTGAGAACAGATACAGATAAAGGATTGTAGGACTTGGGAACAGCAAAGCTGGGAGGGGAAGAACTGCCTGGGTGTGTGTGGGGGGGATGACTGTGAATGAGAGGGACACAGTGTGGAAAGATAAGGACCCTCCCAGAGCTGAGAGAAGGGCCCTGGTGGTGGAAGCAGCACAAGAAGAGGGCCTGGCAGAGGGGGCCCCAGAGGGTGAAGAGTACGAGATGGGGGTGTCGGGAGGGGGAGTGGTTCTCGAAGCCGGAGTAACTCAGGCCTGACACCACAATCCAAAGGCGTGGATTCCTCCTCTATCATCATTCCACGTTGTCCAACTGTCACATACATAAGATGCCATTGTGAAGATCATGGTTTGGATCAGGCCCTCAGCCTTTTTCATTTGGCATCCTTGCTCTTAAGCACTATGGAGAGGTCAGACATCAGGTTTTCACAAAGAAACACTAGGTTTTTTGAAATTTCTTGACAGTTGCTCTCATTGGTGCACATTGTGGATTTAAAAAAAAATGAAATCTTTGATAACGTCAAACTTTTTTTATCTATCACAATATTGTCTATTGGTCCAGTAGTGAGGATGGTTTTCTTGATGTAGAGATGTCATTAAACTGAAAACTGTGTCTTTCACCTCCTGCAGCAAATGCTTCAAGTCTTCTTCACTTTCAGCAAGTAAAGTCATGTCATTTTTATAAAGCAGGTCATTGATGAGTCTTCTTCCAACTCTGAGGTCTCATTTTTCTTCTCCATATAAGGAAAATCCTCCATATAATTCAACTTCTCAAATAATTTGTTTAGCATATATATTGTTTATGAGGAAAGAAACAACCTTGACACACAGGCCTGGCTTTCAGTCATACAGTGATTGCCCCCTTGAACTGTTCAGACAACAGCTTCTCAGTCTATAGGCTTCACATGAATACTATTAAGTGCTCTGGGATCCCCATTGTTCTAAATATTAGCCGTATTTTGTCATTATCCACACAGTCAAATGCCCTTGTATAGTCAATAGAACACAAATAAGCATCTTCCCAGTGTTCTTTCATTTCAACCGAGATGCACCTGCATTAGCAATTCTGTTCCTCATTCCATGGCTGCTTCTGGAACCAGCCTGACTTTCTGGCAGTTCCCTGTTGTTGGACTGTTTTAGTCAATTTTTAGTAATCATCAGTAAGATTTGACTTTCACTTTATATTAATGATACTGCTCAGTAATCCCATATTTGGTTGGATCTCCTTTTTCATAATAAGCACAAATAAGAATCTCCTATAATCAGTTGGCCAGGTATCTGCCTTCCAAATTTTTTAAGACTAGTGAGTCCATGCAGGGCTGTATCTATTTGTTGAAATATGTCAACTTTATTCCTGGGGACTTATTTTTCCCAATGTTGTAGTGAAGTTGATTTTCTTCCTTTATTATCATTGTGGGTTTTGGGGTATTTTTTGTGGTTTGTTTTTGTTTTTTGTGCATATTCAGACTTTATTTTTTGATCATATGCTACTTCCTGAAAGGTTCTGTGTCAAGGATTTCTTTTTGAACAGTGAGTGTGTATTTATTTTGGCAAGCATTCTGTCATCTGCATAACACAGGTTGTTGATGAGTCTTCCTCCAGTCCTGATGCCACATTCTTCCTCATAAAGCTCAGTCACCAGAATGGTCTGTTCTGCAAATGGATTGAAAAGTATGGCAAAATGATGCATCCCTCACGCACTCCTTTCCGGATTTTGACCCATGCAGTGTTTCCTTGCTCTGTTCTGAGATCTGTGTCCTGGTCTAAGTTTCACATAAGCACAGTCAAGTGTTCTGGGATTCCCCTTCTCCAGCCACAATGTGGTGTGATTCACACAAATGCCTTTGCTTAGGCAATGACTATACCATAGGCTTCTAAAGGAACAAACATCTGTCTTGGAAGGAATGCAACCAAGGTGTTCTTAGGAGCTAAGAGGGTGACACTTCATCTCACAAACGTTTGTCATGTTGCAATGGGAGGTTAGTTCTTAGAAAATTTCATCATGCCTGGACAAGCAGAGGGTCAGTGAATGAGAGGGGTTTGACACACTGACTTCAACAATGGTTTGAAAGCAGCGAAGATTGTGAAGTGGGTGCAGGTTAGGGGAAAGTTTACATCTTCTGTTCACAGAGTTACTATTTGTCATAACTGACTCAACAGCACCTAAGAATAACTCTGTGTGTCGGGGGGAGGCGGGGGGGGGGTGTATGCATGTTGTCAAGTTGGAGCTGACCCATAACTGATCCTCCGATGGGTTTTAAGAGGCAGTAAACTGCAAAGGAGGAAACAGCTCATTCTTTTTGAGCAGAAAAACTAGTGGGTTCAAATGACTTGTCTTTGAGATAGCAATGCAGCTTCTTACCACTAGATAAATACCATTTTAATAATTATACATTTGGGTCATATTTTTAAGAGAAGAAACATGAGTTCTACAATGTTATTGTTTCTCAAGATTATTTTGACAACTTTAACTCCTTTATACTTCCATATTAATCTTTGGTTCGTCTTGTCCATTTTCAAGAAAGAATGAAAGAAAGAAAGTCAGGTGTAATTTTGGTGGATATATCATGTTAGATCTGCATACCAACATAAGGAGTATATTGCAAGTGTAACTTCTTCCTTGATTTTTAAGATCATATTGATATTACTACTTTATACCAATTTAAATAAGTTTTGTTTGTTTTCTTTAAATATGGGTCTTATGGACTATAAACTTGATCTATTTATTAGTTCTAAGAATTTTATATTGTTTTTAGTTTTTTCCCATGGGTTCCTTAAAATATTTTATATAAAATTATCTGCTGATAAAAATAACAAAAATTGTTTTGTTTCATTTCTCTGTCTTGCATAAAGATATTTGTAGGACAGTGGCAAATAGAATGTGTGAGAGGTGACAGCATTTTATTGATCCTGATCTTAACAAGATTTTCAGTCATTCACCACTAAGTATTCTATTATTATATTTTATACATGATATTTTATGTATCGCTGTGTTAAAATTTATCCAGACTGTTGAAGGACTAATTCTAGGCTTCACACGTAGTGCCTCTAAAGCCAAAGCAGCAGCAAGAGGTTGATTTATTCATTGTTGACTCACAAACTGCGATACTGAGAGTGGGGTTTATTAGGAAAGTAAGTTGGAGAGTGGAGGAAGCAAGGACTATCACCCAGTGCAAGTCCAGATTTTAGCTCAGCAGTCCCAAGACATAATTCCTCAGTTAGTCCAGGCTCTGGTTTCAGTTTAGCAGTCAGATGTTCCTTCCACTACCTAGAAAAAACAAACAACAAAATCTTTTTAAACTCTGTCCTTTATCTCAGGGCTCCTCTGGTTACACCTTGCCACATTTTCTCCACAATGCCACAGTCTCTTCACCACCGTCACTAGGGTCTCCCTCTCACCGAGATCTCACGTCAGAGTCCCTGAAGTCTTGCTGCTCAGTGTGGGAAGCGCGCTTGCTCCTCTCACTCTCTCGCTCTCTCGTTCAATTATCCTAGTTCCACAACTGAGGATGATTTGCAAAACCATGCATCTGCACTTAAGGAAGCTGGAGACCAGAGGATGCTACATAATGGCTAGAAAGGCCAACTTTTGATCTAAAACCAAAATAAACCTGAAAAGAAACCACAATGGTTGTGCCATATCATCTTATGCATAAACTACTGATTCTGTTTTGCAGCATGATGTTGCAAAGTTTGTCTATTTTCATAAAAGTTATTTATTTTGCTTTGTAATATTTTTGTTTAGCTAGTTATGAGGGTAATACTAGAATTGTTGAACAAGTGGGACATGTTTCTTACTTCTTTAGGGTCTGGGAAAGCTTGTAAGAATTGATGTTAGAGATCCAAGATGGTGGCAGAGGCAGAGACAGCGTGGTGAGCTGCGGGAGCAGCGAACCACTTAAAGCAGGGCCATTATGGCCCTCTACAGACTTCAGCTTATTGATAATTGAACACTTAAACAGTTGATGACTGGCCCTCAGTGAAGATCAAGGCTCAAAAACAGGAATTCAAGGATTCCCAAGGAGAAATGGGTGAGTCTCGTGGCTCCCAACACCCCCCTGCAGAGCTCACACTGCACTGAACAGCCGCTGCAGCTCCATGAGGCTTCCACAGCCTGAACGAACAGATTCTCTCACCCAGGATGGATGCTGGGCACCCAGCATTCATCCTCAAGACTGGTACAGTGAAGCCACCACACTGCCACAAGGTGGACTTGATCTGGAGAGAATTCTTGGAGCCAGGATTGTGGCTGTGGAGAAAGCGGGCACCCCCCCCCCCGGCTGCCCACACAGGAGGGGCCGCGCACCCACCGAGCGCCCGTGCGGCGGGGTGTGGGGGCACGCCCCCAATGGCTGCCCGTGCTCAGGAGGGGGGCCGCGCACCTCTGCTGGCTGCCTGCGTAGGAGGTGGGGGATGGGATGCATGCCCACCATCTGCAGGTTTGGGTTTCCTTGGACAGGCCAGAGAAGATGATTACCTATGCATTGGACAGGCCAAAGAGGATGATTACCTATGCATTGGACAGGCCAAAGAGGACAATTACCTATGCAATGGATTGCTGAAAGTCACTGTAAGTCTGATGACCTTAACAGTGGCAGCATGCACAAGAGGACCTACATCCTAATTGCACCACATATTTTGTTCTGTTGAATGCTTCTGCCAAAAGATGGTTAGACCTGGGGGGAGTCTGTTCACAATTCTCAGGTTCCCTTTATCATATATAAAGGGGGAGAGCAGTGACACCTACTTCAAAATATAGTATGACCACTTATGGGTGGGGGGGTAAAAGTGGCAGTGCTGGAAACACTATCCCTGACTACAGAGTCCTCAGTCAGGCGAGGGGACCAGACTGGGGTAGGGGCAATTGGAGGGGGAGTATACCAGCCAGCTCCTGGGGGTGTTGCCCTGCTTGGGATGGGCTGCCCTCGGCCCCCGGCTCGGGGTGAGCCGTCACGGCCCTCTGTCCAGGGCGAGCTGTCCCAGCCCTCTGCCTGGGGCACGCTGCCCGTGGCCCTCTGCCTGGGGTGGGCTGCCGTCGGCCACTGCCTCAGGGTGAGCCATCATGGCCCTCAGGGTGAGCTACTCAGTTCCCAGATTGTGCCATATGACCCCTGGGTGGGGAAGGAGAAGGGGGGTGGGAAAGAATGCCTAGGGTATCCAAAGAATGTTACCTAGGCCAACTTCTGCCACCCACCCCCCAGTAAACCTGAAAGCAACACCCTCAAAGCCCTTCTATTTGTAACTCACAAGTTTGTTCTTTCTAGGTTTGCTCCCTTTCTTATAGGTAACCTTAACTCTGAGTTTTACTCCAGAATTGACCCTGAACCCAGTGCCAGTGACAAAAAGGAAATACAACTGACAGCTAAGGAAGCAAAGGAGGATGGAGCCTCTGGGTTCAACCAGCCATTCCCACTGGACCCACTTGGGAAAACACTTTGCAGTCCAGAGGGGAACAAATGACAGGAAAATATCTTCTAACAGAGCAAGAAGGCAAGCTGCTGTAACCCAAGACCACCAGTAAGGTGATAAAGTGTCCTCCCTTCCCCCCTTTACATCTACGCCCCTGTTCAGCATGAAGAAGCCAGAGAGTCGGCATCCAATTCCCAAATCAATAAGACAGTTGGTTTAATTACTATTGGAAAATGCTTGTCACTCCTCTGTAGCATCTGGTCCCCACTGGACCCTCATCATTTCCTTCACCTGCTCCCCCCACCGACCAAACTGTGCAGCTCTGCATCTGCATCCTGGCCCATCCTCACCCTTCTGCCCCCAACCCTCACCTCCTTGTACCCCCAATATGTTTTTCCCAATTAAAAAAAAATTTAAAAAAAGAATTTATGTTAATTCACATTTAAATATATAGTAGAAATCATTAGCAAACTCGTCTTGACCTACATCTAACTTTATGAGGAGCTTCTGATTACTGATTGAATCTTTTTACTTATTAAAGTTCTGTTCAGATTTTATAATTTTTATTGAAGAATATATATCAGTTTTGTATCATGTTAGGAATTCACTAATTTTAACTAAATCCACTAACTTCTTTGCATGTAGCTCATAATGTCTGTCTCTCTCTTTTTTTTTTTAATATCTGTCTCTTTGCCTGACATACTTTGGACATGTTGTAAGAAGATACAGGTCTTTGAAGAGGGACATCATGCTGGGCAGAGTGGAGGGACAGTGTAGGAGGGGAAGACCCTCTATGAGGTGGATTGACTCAGTGACTGGGGTAATCAGAATGGGTGTGTCAGAGGCAATGAGATTGGCACAGGACAGAGCAGGATTTAGTGCTGTTGTACACAGGGTCGCTATGAGTCGCAAACAACTCGACGGCACATAACAACAACAACAACAACAAAAGGTTAATTGGTAGTTTTCCGTCTTTCACATGTAATTTGAGCACTTTGGGTCCCCAGTCTTTTGTTGTTGTTGTTATATATGACTAAATGTTTTTCCATTTTAAAAATATTTTCAAAGAATCAATTTTTAATTTTACTAATTTTCCCTGTAATTTTGCCACATTACTTTCTGCCCTCAGAGAAGCTCAAATCTTCTGCTGTCTAGTCTTTCTGATACACAATGCCTCTGATTTCTGAGGCTGTACATCTTAAAGCAAAGACAGCCCATCTCCTGGAGAGTGACCGACAACGCACAATCTTTCCCTTAGCTACTCAGCACTCTAGGGCCTCCACCACTGGCTTGCCTTACTTTCTGCACTGGTCTATATCACCTTCCTGCTTGACTTACCATTTTCTTCCCCGGCTCCCACCCAGTTTCCTGAATAGTTCAGTCATTGATTGACATTTTATTTTCAATATCACCTATTCCCTCACTCATTGCTGTGTGGTTGGGATCCACTTAAAGCTAACCTTGAGTTTCCAAGGCTGTAAACTACACTGGAGAAGATGGCCCATCTCTTTCACTTCGAGCAACTGGCTGATTCCAACTGGAAGACACACATTTTTGGTTATCAGTGCAACTCCTTGTGACTGCTTTCACTGCATTTCAAGAGTTTTGATATTTTGTCATTTTCATTCAGGTTAGTTTGTAATTACCATTGCATTTATTTAGTCAAGTAGCTATTTACAAGTACATTGTTTAATGTCCATCCATGTGTAAAATCCCAGATGTCCTTCTAGTATGGATTTCTACCTTATAACTGTTGACAGTTTCTTAAGTTAACAAAAGATTTGTCTATCTGTGCTTTACTGAATAGGCAAAGGTATGTGACTGTGTTTATCACAAAAAAACTGTAGCTGACTCTGAAAAGAACGGGAAGCCCAGAACACTTGATCATGCTTATGCAAAACCTGTATATGGACCAGGAGGCAGTGAGTCATCAGAACAGAGTGGAGAAACACTGCATGGTTCAAAATTGGTAAAGGTATATTCTAGAGATGTGTTCTAGCTCCATACTTTTTCAATCTATGTGCAGAACAGATTATCCAGGAGGCTGGGCCGTAGGAGGAGAAGTGTGGCATCAGGATCAGAGGAAGACTCATCAATAATCTGTGTGATGCAAATGACCCAACCTTGCTTGCTGGAACTGAGGAGAACCTGAAGTGCTTTCTGCAGAAGGTCAAGGACTGCAACCTTCAATATGGATTGAAGCTCAGTATCAAGGAAACAAAGATTCTCACCACTGGGCTGAATGGCAGCATCATAAGAGATGGTGAAGAGATTGAGATTGTTAACAGCTTTAGTTTGCTTGGCTCTACAATCAACACTCAACAATCAACCAGCAGCCAGGAAAGTAAGATGAATTGCATTGGGAAAGTCTCCTGTCTGAGACCCTTCCAAAGTCCAAGAGTTACGATGTCAGTCTGGAGTATAAGGTGCACCTGATCCAGGCCGTAGTCTTCACAAATTACTTGCTATGCATCAGAAAGTTGGACAATGACTAGTGATGATAAAAGGGGAGTTGATGGCTTTGAGCTGTGGTTCTGGAGAAGAGTATTGACTATACCATGGACTTCTAGGAGAACAAACAAGTTCTTCCTAGACAGGCTGCTCCTTGGAAGCAAGGATTCTGAAGCTTCATCTAACATACTTTGGACATGTTGCAAGGAGGGACCAGTCCTTGGAGTGGGATGTTATGCTTGGGGGGATTGAGGGATGGTGCATGTTCATTAATCCTCAATGAGATGGATTGATTCAGTGACTGGGGTAACGGGAGTAGGTGTGTCGAGACAATAAGTTTAGTCTAGGCTAGAGCAGGGTTTAGGGCTATTGCACTTAGGGTTTCTATGAGTCTCAGGCAACTCAAAGGCAAATAACAACAACAATCAATCTAAAGGAGCTCTGGTGGCCTAGTGGCAAGAAGCTGTGCTGCAATCCTGAAGGCACATCGTTTGAATCCACCAGCTGGAGAAGGATGGACAATCTCTTCCCGTGTGATTAAATGCCTCTTAAAACTTGCCAGAGGGTCAACTACGTGTGAGTTCTGGCTCTATGGGACACAACGACAACATTAATCTAAAAAGAATTCGTACTTAACTGTTAATCCACAAAGTTAACAATTATGCTAACACATGTGAGAACAATTTTGACCTTTCTTTTTGTAAAGCAGTCAAGGAAACCCTACCAGACAGTTCTACTTTGTAATTAGATGAAGTTACTATGAGAAAAAAAATCAACTACACACTGACAAAGTTTTTGTTTGTTTATTCGAGGGGTTGTTTTATCTGGGGTTTGTTTGTTTGTTTTTCTATTTATTTCTTTTCAAAAGCCATGCTTTGTATGGTTTGTTGTTCGAGTTAGACCACAGAGTTGGAACTGACTCATGTGACCCTCGAGTGGATTTTCGAAGGCTGTAAATCAGGCAGGAAGATACTACTCGTCATCCTTCCATGGAATAGTGTTGGTTGCACAAATCCTTGTCAACTAAACCCCGGAACTCTTTTTATAGATTTAGATCCACTGAGACTTTGTTTGTTTGATGTTGCTGCTGTTGTTGTTGTTGTCTTTTGCCTTTGAGTCAAACCCGACCTATAGCTGACCCTGAGGGAGTGTTAAATGTCACAGGAGGAGAATGCCTAAGCTGGTAGATTCAAACCATGAGACTTTGGGACTGCAGCACAGTTTAACACATCCTGGAGAATGCCCACTGAAAGCTTAAAATGAAGATGTAACTTGGGGTTCTTTTATGAAGTGTTCCAAGTGCAATTTTCAGATCTGGCCTATTTGTAAGGTTCCCCAAGGATTTTGTTTCTTTGTCCAGCTTCTTTCTTACTGTAACCATAATCCATATTAGACCAGAATTCATGTCTGCCACGTTTCTATTTATTTTCAGTATGACTCATGTCATCCTTCTATTATTTTATTTTTTTATCAGCATGGCCGTTTTTGTATTAAATAGATATATTCTTGTAAGGTTTTAAAATTATCTTTCTTTTTACTATCTATTTCCAAGGCATTTAATTAGTCATTGCTATAGAAATAACAAATTGTATTTCTAACATTCTAATTCTGGGTATATTGTCGTTGTGGTTGTGATCCACTTCAGCCAATGGGAATGCTTGGGTTTCTAATCCACTGCTGCATGGTGGGGACAAAGGTGAACAGTCTCCTTCTATGTGATTTGTTGCCTCTGAAAACCCACTGAAGGGTCAACTCTGGGTCAGTTTCAGCTCAATGGTACACGATGACAACAACAACAACTTCAGATTAGTGGCTATTTTAAAACTTAACTGTAATTATATTTTAAGACAAAACTGTTCACTGCTCAGTCCACCATCTTTTATAAAGTTAGTGTAATAACTGTGAGTTTCAACAGGGACTTTTATTGTTTATGAAGTTATATCTTAAATCATGTAGGAGGGGAGATGGTGTCTAACAAAACATGCATTTAAGTTTCCATTTGTATTTACTGTTGTATCATATTTACTAGAATGCTTCAATACAGAGTCTAATTACTGTCTTGACTTCAAAAACTTACTTTTCTTAAAGAGCTGCATTGCACTGGGAAAATCTGCAGTTAGGGACCTCTCCAAATTGTTGAGGAGTAATGATGTCAGTTTGAACACTAAGGTGCATCTGATTCAGCTCATAATCTTTTGAATCACTTGCTATGCTTCTGAGAGCTGTACAGTGAATAAGGATGACAGGAGAAGAATTGATGCCTTTGAGCTGCAGTGTTGGAGAAGAGCACTGAACATCCCGTGGACGGCCAAGAGAGCAAACAGTTATATGTCTTACACAGGATGCAGCTGGAATGCTCTTTGGAAGAATGATGAGGCTTTACCTCACACACTTGGGGCATGTTGCTAAGAGGGCTGTTCCTTAGAGTAGGGCATGATGCTGGGAAGGGTTGAGAGTCATCAAAGAAGAGGAAGACCCTCAAGCAGGTGGATTGACATGGTGACTACTGTCGTTGACTTTCGTGTGTCAGGAAGTATGAGGATGGTGCAGGAGGGAACAGAGTTCAGATCTTTTCTATGTAGAGTAGCTATAAGTCACATTCTACCCCACAGCACTTAACAATAACAAAAAAAGAGTGTTTTGTTTTTAAATATAGAGACTATTACTGTCAAGACTTAATTCTTTTGGAAATATAGTTCTTGTGTTAATTTGGCAAAAGGGAAATCAGTGTACTATCTTAGTTGGTGATTTTCAATTCGTAAACCTTGAACCACGAGTAAGTAGCACCTGGGCTTAGGGTCAATGTAAATTTTGTAGTCACTTCTTAAAGTTACTGAATCAGGAAGTCTGGTATAGAAACCTACAAAATAGATTCATCATGTTTCCTCCATGCCAGTGATACTTAAGTTTGAGAACAATTTATTTCAGGATTTTCACTTCATTCCCATCAATAAACTCTAGTAGTACCATGGATGATAAAAGTAGTATTATAATAACCCACAAAATCTTTGGGATACTCTGGTGGCCTCATGTTAAAGAGTCCGGCCAACTCAACACCAAGCAGTTTATAGCCATCATTTTCTCCGCAGGGGAAATACAATCAGTCTCACCCTATGTGATTCACAGCCTCTGAAAACCTGTTGGAGGCCAGTCAACTCTCAGTTGGTTCCAATTCCATAACACTTAACAATGACAATCTTTAAAAAAGAGAATAAAAAGACATGAGATGTCATACCTACCCATACTCCTCTTAAAAAGGATAATTAAAACCAACAGTCACACCACACTTCCAGCTTGATTACGTTTTCAAGGACATATTAGCTTCTCAGAAATACCCCCCCAATCAAAACAGTGTTATTAGACATCAGAAATGCACTTTGAAAAAACACTTTGTCTGTATTCAAGGAGCCAAACTTTTTCTTTTTCCAAAAGCAAAAAATCAAATCATTCCGCTAACATATTTTTTTCAAACATTACCTTTGCTTGGTATTTGATCTCTTTGAAATGTGATACAATTGAGCAGTTAATTCACTATAGTTTTTAACAGTTGTTGGCGGAAGTATTTTGAAATGGCATAGCCATAGCTTGGAGGATGCCAGCATTTGCTCAAGCCCTCATTAAAATGCTAAACTCACTGAATTATCATTTTCAGTTGCAAGAATTTATGAAGTACAATTCAAGATCTGAATGTCTAAAATAATAATATTTCAAACCATATTAATTAAAATTCAGTCACAAAAGGCAAGTTAATTAGGGCCAAAAATCTCCTGAGATAAGTACAGTAACTTATTTCAAGTCTGTGTATTGAAAGGACTTCTTTGTTATGCCAACATCTAGTTATTAAGGTTTCTTTTGTGCTTTGATAATTTTCTCACAGCAAACTCAACTTTCTAGGCAGTTTCATTAATGAGTAACAGTAATATCACTTTAGGTTTTCAGAAGAACTTAGCAATAATGAAAAATTGTTTTGACTCATCTTCTGTCACATAAATTAAAACAAATAAAGTTATGTGGTAATTATAAACATAGAAACAAGATCATCTTAATTTTGTAGGAATATTTGAGGCTTATGCTTTTGACAGCTTTACTTTGTCAGTTCAAAAATTCAAATTTTTTTACAATACTCAATATTAACTAATTGGCAATTACTTCCTTCCTGAACGTGCAAACCAACAATGAAAAGACAATAAAAATTACATGTTCTGCATCATGGGTATAAATTTCTCACTTTACTTCTGAAAACCTGAGCCCTCTAAGATAATTACAAAACTTTGTGAGTCAGTGCATTAGCATTTATAAACTATGATCATAAATACAGGCATATTTATGAGTAAAATTACTCGATACCACAAAAGTGGATGTCTCTCTCACATAATGGTCTAGCTCAGTTTTTCTGGCCAGTGAGTAGCTTATGTCACATAAATCTGATATCAGGCTTCTTATGAAATTTAATTCTCTCATCTCATTCATTGCCTTTGCACCAGAACCCACTCCTAGATGACCTTCCAGTGGGTGCTACAAGTCATATGGGAGAAGTTTGTTCTTTTTCTCCTTTGAAATTGCTTTTAGATTCAAATCATCAGGAGATATGGCATCTGGATTAACAGCACAGTTCCTGACGGAGGAAATACGTCATTTGAGTTCTCCCATCTAAACAAAGACATTACATCTGCTGTCCAGCTTAGAACTTCTGATGTTGATGGTTCAAGCCCCTGGACTACACCTGCTGTTGTTTTGGGACCTCCAAGCAGTTCAGAAGCAGTTCTATGGCAAGAATTAAACGTAAAGGTTTGTTGTTGTTGTTGTTGTTGTTGTTAACTGCTATTGAGTCGAGCATAACTCACAGCGACCCTATGAACAAAAGACCTGAAGCCTTTCTATAACTATCATCATTTATCATAGTTGATAGTTTCCAGAGGCATGTTGTTTAGGAAGTAGATGCCACTCCTGCTTCCAAACCTGTAAAGGAGGTAAGCAGTTCAAGTCCACCAGCTCTTTCTTGGGGAAAAGATGGGCTATCTCCTTCTGTGCAATATCCTACCTCTGAAAACCTGTTGGTGCTCACCCCATAATCCATTCTAGCATTTACTGTCAGTTCATCTTGTTAAAGGCCTTCCTCTCTTTCATTGACCTTCTACCTTTCACGATGTATCTGAGAGCTGGTGAACAAGGATAACCAAAGAAGAACTAATGCCTGTAACTTGTGGTGTTGGAGAATAGTCCTGAATATCCCATGCACTGCCAAAAGTAAGCAGGTGTGTATGGAAAATGTGCAGCCTGAGCAGTCCTTGGAGGCAAAGGACGGTGGAGCTTTAGCTCATATACTTTGGACATGGTGTCAGGAGAGGCTATTCCTTGGAAAAAGACGTAAAGCTTGGAAAGGTAGAAGGTCAGGAAATGAAAGGAAGATCTTCAACGAGAGGAATTCACACAACTGCAGCAATGGGCTCAAATGTGTGGAGACGAAGCTTCAAAATCCTTGCCTCCAAGGAGCAACTTGGTTTCTCCCTCTCTAGGACAGTACATGGTTTGTTCTTCTGGAGATACATTCAATACTCTTCTCCTGCACCACAACTTAAAGGCATCAAGTCTTCTTCTGCCATCCTTAGTCATTGTCCAGTTCTCTGATGCATAGCAAGTAATTGCAAAGACTATGTCCTGGATCAGAAACACCTATCTGATACAAATATACAAGTGTGTAAGTGTGTGTGTGTGTGTGTGTGTGTGTGTGTGTGTGCGCGCGCGTGTCTTTTTCAAGAAAACTGAACTAGATTAAATGCAAAGCTTTCCTTTCAAGCTCTTTTTTATCTACCTGAGGGTATGGGTATATTGTTTTTGGTACGCGTACCCTTGAGTCCTCCCCATACCTGACAATCCAGCGTGTGAGGATATTGCCCCAGTAGACTTCAGCCACAAAGTTGGCAGTTCAGTTCCTTACCACCAAGTCCCTAGACTCCCTAAGGGGATTTACGCAGATCAACAACCATGCAAATCATGGCTAATTGTTGTAGAGTCAGTTCCATCCCCTGGGGGATCCAAATATGCAGAGTAGAACTGTTCAATGTGGGTTTTCAAGACTGACCATCAGAGAGCAGATCTCTAGGTCTAACTTCTTGGATGCCTCCAGGTGTGTCCAAACCACCCATTTTGACAAGTAGTTGAGTGTTTCTTCCTCTGTCCCATCCAGGAGAAAGAACTCAAAGCAAAATATTGTGCTTTTGATTCTTCTGTGAATATTAGAACAGGCTTCATATATGAACAGGAATAAAAGAAGCTTCACTGAAGAATGGATGAAGGAAATTTGTTACATTTAAATATTAATTTAAGATGAAGTCAAACACAATGATTTAAACCATATGGACGAAGGGTATAAGATGAAGTCTCATCATGTTTGCTTCAGTAAGAGAGATCTCTGCTGGTCGTTCATGGGGCATTCAAATTTGCTCACCAGTCCTAAAATTCTAAGACCTCAATTTAAATGGGAAGTGGTCTCAGAAAATAAGCTATCAAGTGGAATTCTGGGAGTATAATTAATAAGGAGTACAACTATAATTTTAAAATCATGGCTCCAAATGCAAATAGAGATATCACTTCAGCCATCAGTTCTACCACTGGGAATATACCCTAAAGAAACCATAACTGACACCCAAGCAGATATATGCACACCCATGTTTATCGTGGCTTTGTTCACAATAGCTGGAAACAACGCAAGCACCCATCAACAAACGAATGGATAGAGAAGCTGTGGTATATTCACATGATGGAAACTACGCTTCATTGAAAAACAAGGAACTCATAAAATATTAGACAAAATGGGTGACCCTAGAAAACATTGCTGTTGTTGTTATGTGCCGTCAAGTCGCTTGTGACTCATAGCGACCCTATGTACAACAGCCTTAAACCCTCCTCTGTTCTGTGCTAATCACACTGTCTCTGACACACCCATCCTGATTATCCCAGTCACTAAACCAATCTACCTCAATGAGGGCCTTCCCCTCTTGCTCTGTCCCTCCACCCTCCCAAGCATGGGGTCCCTCTCTAAGGAAATGTCTTGGCATACACTGGAGTGTGCTATCAGGGCTACATCTGTTTCCCTAAACACCTCACTTGATAGTTCATCAAATTTGGGTGCCTTATTTTTTATCAATGCATTCAGTGTTGCTGTATTCTTTTCTTTTATTACGATTAAATTATTTTCTTATTATGCTTTGTCTGTTCATTTGTAGCTAAACTTCACTTCCTTTGTATTAAAAAGATCAACATACAAAAATCAGTTGGATTTCTCTACAGCGACAAAAAGAATACAGAGCCAGAACTAAGAGAAACAATGCCTTTCACAATAACTAATCACAAGATTAAATAATTGGGAATAAATTTAACCAGAAGTACAAAGGACCTTTTCCAAGAAAATTACAAAACATTACTACAAGAAACAAAAAGAGATCTTGAAAAGTGGAA
>NW_006399754.1:33868254-33870618 GCF_000299155.1 Elephantulus edwardii
CTTTGACAAGCACTGTGGCAATTGGACAATTAAAACAGACATTCGGATGGCGGGGAAGAAGAACAAACTGGGGAAGAGGGTAGAGAGAATGCTGCAGTAATGAAGGAATGAAAACCCAAAATCCCTGTAAATGTTCATTAAAATTAATAAAATTTAATAAAATAAACAATAAATTTAAAAAAAAAAAGATTCTTAAGATGAAAATTTTTTAATTCAGGTGGAGTAGACTCAAGATCATATTTTGGTTCTCATGGACTTTTTTTCACTTTTTTCATAATTATATGAACTTGCACTGAAGTAATTAATGGTCTGTTCCACAGTCAGCACCTGGAATGGTTTTGACTGTAGATATTGAGCTTCTTCAAAGGTCCTTCCCACAGATGTACTCAATCTGATTTCTATGCTATCCATCTTGTGAGGTCCATGTGTAAAGTTGCCATTTGTATTATTTTTAAAAGTTCTTTGCAATGAATAAAACATTGAACATAAAAATTTCAATCATTCTATTTCTGGCCTTATTTCTATAACTGAGTCTGTACTTGTGGACCACTGTTCCTTCTTCATTGTTTCCAACGTTTGCATTCCACTCACTAGTCATCATTAAATAGTCTTCATTGCATGTTTGGTCACTTAGACGCTGCAAAGTTGGTGAAACTCTCCAATCTCCTCCTCTTTGGGTTTAGTTATTGGTGCATATATTTGAATAATAGTTTACTTACAGGTTTTCTTTGTATGCATATGGATATCCTATTACTCACAACATTGTGCTTCAGGATAGAACTTGGAATTGTCCTTTTAGCTATGACTACACCACCATTCTTCTGGTTTTTGTTCCTGACATACTGTCCTATGTCCTTTTCTGATTTAAAGTGATAAAAGACAGTCCATGTCATCTCATTAATACCTAAAATGTTGATAATTTGTTCTATTTCATTTTTCACAACTTCTCATTTTCCAATATTCCTATTTTTTACTTTGTGTATTCTAACTATTAAAGAATGTTTGCAGTTGTATCTCCTCATTTTGATTGATTTCCACACAGGATTCTACCTCTAAGTTTCCTTCAATCTGAATATCCTTGTAGTCATAACCTATCAACCATCACATGAAGCAGAGTATATGTATTTAGAAGAATATTATAGTAGGGTTAAGGAAATAATCAAAGTCTGTTGTGCATCCTGGAAGGAATTTTATATCAGAGATTGTTAGGGTGATGCTGTAGAATAGAGTTCAGATCTGTTGTTTCTGAGGCTCCTGTGAGTTGTACTATAATCCATGACACCTAAGAATAACTATGTTGTTGTTGTTGCTATTGTGTGCCATTGAGTTGAGTATGACCCGTAATGAGCGTATGAACAAATGATGTGAACCTAGTCATGTCCTGTACCATCCTCACACTTCCTGACACCCAAGAGCCCATTGCAGCAGTCACCATGTCAATCCACTTGGTTGAGGGTCTTCCTCTCCTTTACCAACCCTCCACCCTTCCCAACATTATGTCCTTCTCCAAAGAATAGCACCTCCTAGCAACATGTCCAAAGTATGTGATATGAAGCATTATCATTCTTGCCTCCAAAGAGCACTCTGGCTGCATCCTCTCCAAGACACATCTATGCGTTTTCTTGGCCATCCATGGGGTGTTCACTGTTCTTCAGTGTGCCATAGCACAGCTCAAAGTCATCAATTATTTTTCTGTCATTCTTCTTCATTATCTAGGTCTTGGATACATAGCGAGTAATCAGAAAGACTGGCCTGAATCAGACACACCTTAGTCCTCAAACTAACATCACTACTCCTCAATATTTTGGAAAGGTCCCTAACTGCAGATTTTCTCAGTGCAGTCCATCTCCTTATTTATTGACTGCTCATAGCAAGGGTGTGAATTGTGGATCCAAGCAACGTGAAAGAGAAAGTGGAAGCTTCATTGAAGGCATTGGCAAAAAATAAGGCCCAAAGAATTGATGGGATACCAATTGACTTGTTTCAATTAACAGATGCAGCTTTGGATGTACTCACCAGTTTATGCCAGGAAATTTGGAGGATGACTGTCTGGCCAATGGATCAGAAGATGTTCATATATGTTCCTATTCTCAAGAAGGCTTATCCAACTGAATGTGTAAATTATTAAACAATACCACATTTATATCACATGCAAGCAAAATACTACTGAAGATCTTTAAAAAATGAGTACATAGATAGGGAATTGCCAGAAGTTCAAGCAGTATTTAGAAGAGGCTGCAGCACCAGGGACATCATTGCTGATGTCAGATGGATCCTGGCTGAAAGTAAGGAATACCAGAAGAATGTCTATTTGTGCTTTATTGACTATGCAAAGGTGTTTGACTGTGTGGATCATGACAAGTT
>NW_006399754.1:33871033-33901265 GCF_000299155.1 Elephantulus edwardii
ATTTATATAATATAATATATATGTAAATTATAATTCTTGTAGAGTATTAAGAAAATATGAAAAAAGTTAACATCTTGTGTGTTCTGGTTTTTTTATAGGTGAATTTTTATATGTTAATAAAAACTGCATTTATTTTATGTATACCAATTAGAACAGAGATGGGCCACATACTCAGTGTTTTCAATTTGTTGTTAGGTACTTTCAAGTCAACTACAGCACCCAGTGAACCTGTGAACAACAGAGCTGAGTGTTGCCCTAGCCTCTGCCATCCGCGTCATTTCTGATGTACTTGAACCCAGTGTTACACCCACAGTGCCAGTCCATCTTTTTGATGGTTGTCCTCTCTTCCTTGACCCATAGGCCTACCAATGTCTTCATTTTAGGAAACCTTGGTAAAATTGTCTCTAGTGCGTCTCTACTTACTTTACATTCAGTTAGTGTTCACTTTACTAAGAAGATATTTTTAATTATTCAACACCTATATGAAGTCAATAAGCTGTACACACACAAAATATTAATAATTTTGTCACTTGAAATAAGCCCAGTCTCGTAAATTATCTTCATATAGATTGAAAATGTATGGAGACAGGACGCATCCCTGATGCACTCCTTTCCTTGCTTTGAACCAAGCAGTGTTTCCTTGCTCTGTTCTGAGTACTGTTTCCTGGTCCCACTGTAGGTTTCACATGAGTGCAGTCAAGTGTTCTGAGATTCCCATTCTCCTCAAGGTTAGCCACAATTTGTGTGATGCACACAGTCAAATGCCTTTGCAGTCAATGAAGCACAGACATTCCTCTAGTACTTTCTGCTTTCCTCCAAGAATCATCTCACATTGGTGATGATGTCTCTAGTGCCACGAACTCTACCAAATTCAGCTTGAATTTCTGATAGTTCTCTGGTAATGCACTGTGTCAGTCATTTTTGTATTATCTTCCACAGAATTCTGTTGTGTGTGATTTTATTCGATAACTTCCACACTCTGTCAAGGTCACCATTTTTTAGTATGGGAATAGTAATGGATCTCTTCCAGTCATTTGGCCAGGTAGTTGTCCTCCATATTTCTTGGCACAACAAAAAATTGATAAGTTTGAGTTGTAGTCCTGGAGAAGAGTCTTGAATATACCATGGACCACCAAGAGAACAAATAGGTCTGTCTTGGAAAGGGTGAAACCAACTTTCTCGTTGGAGGCTAGGATTTTGAAATTCCATCTCTCATACTTGGGGCATATGGCCAGTAGGGACTGGTCATTGTAGAAAGACTTCATGCTTGGAAGGGTGGAGGGACAGTGCAAGAGAGGAAGACAACAGATGAGATCGATTGATGCAGTATTTGGGGCAATGGGGTTGTTGTGTCAGAGTCAGTGGGACTGGCTCAGGACAGGGCAGGCTTCAGAGCTATTGAAAATTCTAGTCTCTGTGAGTCACAGGCAACTTGACAGCACAGAACAACAACAACTGAAAATAAGATCAACAGATATTATCAACAATAACAAAAAAATCAATCTTAGTGCCCATCAACAAACAAATGGATAGAGACGCTCTGGTATATTCATGTAATGGAATACTATGCTGCATTGGAAAAACAAGGAATTCATGCAATATTATTCAAAATGGGTGACCCTGGAGGACATTATGGTGAGTGAAATATCTCAGTCACAAAAGGACAAAAACTGCATAGTGCCATTGTTGTAAAGTGGGACTGACATCAGGGTTAGGGGGAGACTGAGACAAATGGGACATGAGTCCGGTACGAAGGCTGCATAGTGGAGTGGACTTGGGGGGAGGGATTGTATAACAATGAAAGAATTTTTCTTTTACTTTTCAAAGAGAAGAAACAAACCACAGGAAAAGGTGGACAGGGAGAAAAGGACAGTAATGAATGAATGAAAATCCCAAATCTCTATAAATTATCACTTAAATTAATAGTAAAAATTATTTATCATATCAGGTGCTGAGGAAAATATACAGCATTTTTTCTTAAATTTTATGTTCGATAACTTCTACCTGGATCTATTAACATTTTAAGTTTTATGAAAACAAAGATAACTCCAAATAAATAAATAATAAAATTTTAACAAAAGCTTTTTTTATGTTAGTTGCACACAGATTTACTAGATATCATTTCACTTACAAAATATATAATCTATTTAGGCTTCCTCTTTAGGCAAGGAGTCAAAAACATTTTAAAGGCTGCTAGAAGGATTCTCATTGTGATCAAGATCTAAGTATTTGGTGATACTTAAAGGTTCTTGGCAGTTGATTGGTACTTGCACATAACTGCAAGCTAAGTCACTTGCAATGTCCTAATCTTGTGTTTTTAATAAAGGAAATTAAGACTTATGTCACTCGTGAAGTGACTGCTGAATGAGAAGCCTAACTGTCCTTGGTTAGATAG
Organism: Elephantulus edwardii; assembly: GCF_000299155.1. NCBI lineage: Eukaryota > Metazoa > Chordata > Mammalia > Macroscelidea > Macroscelididae > Elephantulus > Elephantulus edwardii. The sequence goes on from NW_006399754.1 coordinate 33,873,429, forward strand.
CCACACACATTTGACTGAAGAGCCTGCTTCCTTTGTAAAGCAGAGTAACACTGATTGAAAAGTTATCCTGTCTTCATGGTGGAAAAAAATATAATGGAAAATATTCTTCTTTTGACATTTTTAAAAAATTTGTATTCATTTTCAACCAAGGTTTGACACAATTCTAATTCTTATCTGTCATTAAAGAACAAAAACGGGTGTTTATTTCTGACCTTAAATAATCCTGAAATTCTTAATGAATTTAATATATTGTAGTTTTTATATTTTAAAATGTCATAGCTTCTCTATTTTATTTGATTAAATGGTTTATCATTTCTATTTTATTCCCAAATATGCTAATTTTACTTTTTACTTTTATCTATTATAAACATTCTTTTCAAATTTTTTTCTTTTTTATTATAAACATTATTTAGTAATTAATAATTTTATAAGTATCTTAAAAATATTCTATTTAAAAGGCATGGCACAGCTCAACCTAATTATACCTCTTTAAACCAGACCCATCTAACATTCAATATTTCAAGTAGCTCAAAGGTAATAGCTTAATGAATCTCCTGATTATCTTCAAAGGCTTGAAAATCAATAGAGCTTTAAAATATGTAGTCTGCTGTGAGAAAAACTGCATCTCATTTTCCTTACAATTACATTTTTAATGGATTTAAGTAGCAGATACATTGCTTAAAGGCTGACGTCGGCAGGGTATTTGAAAGAATCTTAAAAAGCTGGACATTTATAACCACATATATTCATGAATTCCTGACTGTATTATTTGTTTAACATTCCATTAATTGACTCTGTGTCTTGTAGTGGTTTAGAGCTTAGCAATACTGCATAGTATGCCTCATTGATTTCCTCTCATAAATATTAAAGCAGATGAACTCTTTCCAGTTTGTTAACATAAATAATGTATCTCTAGAACTTGGAAACTTATTGGAAATTTTTTGCATTGTAAGTAAGGCATTTTGAAATGTAAATACTCAAAGAATCATAAAAGGATGATTTGCCATTCAGATGTCTTAATCCAATTACAATTTAATAAGTAATGAAATTAACAACTTTAACAAGTAAAAACTCTTGTGTTTTTATTTGCCTATTTTCTTTTCATTAAACAAATCTAAAGTGTTTCAGGGTCAATAGTAGAATAAACTGGAATTTCGTGGATTTGAGGCCATCTTTACGACTGAAACAACAACCATTTCAACAATAATTATTAATAAACAATCAACAGAACTTTAGCGTGGTCCACAGAGGGTTGTATTGTTAATCTTAATGCTGTGTGCTTGGCAGTTCAAGTCCAACAGCAGCTGTATAGCAGGAAATTGAGCAGTTTCTTCCTATTGTGATTTACAGGGTGGGAAATCAGACAGATGGAAACTACAATTTGGAACTGATTCAAGGTTGGCAAATGTTTAAGAATGATCAATGCTTTGGATGGTGCAAAATGGCTGACATTCTTGGATGCTAATCAAAAGGTAAGAGTTTTCAATCAAAACATATCTGTTTGGGGGGCTGGGGGGAAACACCGTGAGTATCTACTTCTGAAAAACCAGTCACTGCAAAAGTTAGGGTAAAAATGCGGCTAGGAAACTCTCAGGTATGAGTGTAAATCTACTCCATGGCAACTGTACTGTTGTTTGTTTTGTTGTTTTCATTTTTCTTAATGAACATTTAAATATTCTGAAGTTCTAACTCTATAATATTTAACTCAGAAGTATTCTGTAGTCTTGTTGGCAGTCCACTAAATTAACCTTTTAAAACTGATTAATGTACCAGTTACTGATTAATTAAAAACTGATTAATGTACTAAATAGGGAGCTTTGGTGGCCTAATGGCAAGAAGCTGTGCTGCAATCCAGAATGTACACAGTTCAAGGCCACCAGCTGCCTCACAAGAGAAGGATAGGCAGTCTCCTCCCATGTGATTAACCGCCTCTGAAAACCCACCACAGGGTCAGCTATGGGTCAGTTCTGACTCTATAGTACAACTCTATGATTCCTTAGATTTTCTTAAAATTCTGTAAAAAGATAGCCCAGGATATATGCAATACCGTGATTATTTTTAGGAAAAGTTATCTACATGAGACCCAGTGGTTTAAAAACAAAACAAAACATTGACCTCTAGTTTTATATCTCTTGCTATAAGCTGTCTAAATAGTTCAAGTATTATTTTGTTTCCTGTAAAATATGATTATAATAACATTTTCCAGGTTTCTTGTTACTATTAAATTACAAGAGGATATTCTTAATGTTCAGTAAATTTTCACAAGTCATTAATTTACAGAGATTTTTAAAAATTTTGCTTCGCAGAGGAATCCCAGAATGGATTTAGTATCATTCACTATTGGGTAGTTCCACCTTGTTGCTAAGACTTTCCAGATGACAGTCCACTTGCCTTAAAGATCTTTCAGGGGATAATTACACTTTTTTTAAAGATTGTAATAATGAAAGCAAAATAGGACCATTGAAAGACAATGTGTTTCAGAAATCACAATGAGAATAAATAGAATGCAATGAGTACTCTTGTAGATAATACCTCACTCATTGCTATCAAGTTGGAACCATCTCAGAGCTGAGGGTCCAGTAGGTTTCTGACACTAGAAGCCAAACTGGAGGAGGCCACTCATCTTTCTTCCCTGGAAGCACTGGTGGATTTGAACCCCCAAGAGGGGCATGTGGCCTTTGGGTTACGAGCACTACTTCCCATGGACTGTAGCACCACAACTTCCCATGGTCTCTAGTGCCAGAACTCCCTTGAGACAATCCTCTAACACAAAATACTATTCTCTTTGCTGCAAACAAAAAAGACACTGATTTTTTTGTATATTTGTAAAACCAAATTTCTCCAAATAGGTTTTCCCCTTTATAAAGTGAATAATATGATGGAACACTAATTGACAAGTTTCAGCAAACACTTGCAGCCCTCGACATACCCTCCAGGGTGTATTTAAAATTTGGAGGACAGCTTACTGGCCAACTGACTGTGAGAGACGTATACATGTTTTCATTCCCAAATTAGGTGTCCCAATATAATGTAGAAATGATCAAATAATATCATTAATATCACATGTAAGTAAAATCTTACTGAAGATTATTTTTAAAATTACTAGAATAGTACATCAAAATAGAACTGCCAGAAATTCAAGCTGCACTTGGAAGAGGTTGTGACATTAAGGATATCAGTGCTGATGTCATATGGGTCTTGACTGAAAGCAGTTAATACCAGAAAGATGCTTATTTGTGCTTTATTAACTAGTCAAAGATGTTTTATTGTGTGTATCAGAACAAATTATAGATGAGATTGAAAGAATAGGAATCCCAGAATACTGTGTTGCTCATAAGAAATTCAGGCAAGAAACTTGCCTGACTAGAGGAAGAAATGGTTTCAAATAAAGAAATGTGTGTGTCAGGATATATCCTTTCATACCTATTTAATCCATAAGTAAAACACAAATAGAAATTCCTCTGGTATTCTTAGCTTTAAACCAAGATCCATCTAAAATCAGCAATATAAAACTCTGGTGCCATGGCCTCTTCAAAAGGCAGCTTGATATTTTGACTGTTCTCTTGTCAGCATACTGTTCCCGCAATTTTTAAATGATCTTGAGTTATATTTTGGACATGTTGCAAGGAGAGACAGGTCTTTAGAGAGGAACATCATGCTGGGTAGAGTAGAGGGACAGCCCAGGAGGGGAAGACTCTCTATGAGGTGGATTGATTCAATGACTGAGGTACTCGGGATAGGTTTGTCAGAGGCAGTGCGGTTGGCGCAGGATAGAGCAGGGTTTAGGGCTGTTGTACATAGGGTCGCTATGAGTCGCAAACAACTCGACGGCACATAACAACAACAACAACATGATATTGATGCTATTGTTTAATAAATTACTGTTGGATCATCTTTCTTGGAAAAGGGAAAAAATATAGATACTCTAGTCAACTGACCAGGCACTTGTCTTCTGAATTTCCTGGTATAGCCTGATGAGTGTATCCAAGGCTGCATCTGTTTATTAAAACGTGTCAGTTGGCATTTAATCATACTAGTCAATTTAGAAAAGGATAGTTATATTTGGAAAAATTTGGCTATCGGTGTCCTTGAAGTTTCCTGGCACATATTGGTGAACATGTCCAGGGGATCATCTATTAGTTGACATGTGTTAGTCAGTATCCCATCAACTCCTGAGGCCTTATTTTTCACCAATGCCTTCAGCGCAGCTTGAATTTCATTCATTACTGTTGACTCTTGATCATATGCTGCATCCGGAAACATTTCCGCATTGGCCAATTCTTTATGGCAGAGTAACTCTGTATGCCCTCATTCAATATTTTTCCATAAGCATCTCTCAGTATTTAAACTCAAGACTTAAATTGTTTTTATGTTCTTTCATCTTCAGAAATGCAAGATGAGATATTCACATTTTATTCTCCAACTCCAGCTCTTTGCACATTCCATTATGATGCTTTGATATCTACATTTTATGCACTATTGAAGGGCATTTGATTGGGTGGATCGTAACAAATTACAGCTAACACTGAGACAAAAAGGAATATCAAAACACTTAATTAATTGTGCCTACACAAAAGCTATACCTAAACCAAAAAGTTGTTCAAACAGACCAAGAGAACACTGTATACTTTAAAATCAGGAAAGATGTAAGTCAAGGATGCATCTTTTTTTGTATTTGTTTAATCTGTATGTTGAGAAAAACATTAAAGAATCTTAACTTTATAAAGAAGAATGTGTGGTATCAGGATTGGAGGAAGACTCATCATTCAACTTGATTATGCAAAGAACACAAGCTTGTGGGTTGAAAGCAAGAAGGGCTTGAGGTGCTTGCTCCAGAATAATCAAGTGCTACAGACTACAATAGGTTTTACATCTCAGTATCAAGAAAACAAAAGTCCTTACCAGTGGGCCAACAGGCAACATCATGATAGATGGAGAAAAGGTGGAAACTGTCAATGACTTTACTCTACTTGGATCAATAGTCAACACTCCTGGTACCAGCAGTCAGGAAATCAGGAGACATACATATAGCTTTAAGAACACCTACTATCAGGGACCTAGTTAAAGTCCCAAAAAGCAATGATGTCGGCTTGAAGACTAAGCTGCACCTGTTTGAAGCCACAGTCTTTCCAATCACCAGCTGCCCAACTGAGAGCTAAAGAATGAATAAGGATGACAGAAGAAGAATTAATGTCTTAGAGCTGTGGTACAGTAGAAGAGTACTGAATATCCCATGGATGTCAAAAAAATCAGTATGTGTTGGAGAAAGGTCATCTAGAGTGCTCCTTAAAAGCAAGGATGATGAAGCATGTCTCAATTACTTTGGGCATATTGGAATAGGAGGGGATATTCTTTTGTAAGGGAATCTCATACTGGGAAAAGTGAAGGGTCTGAAAAGGAAAGGAAGATCCTCAACAAGGTGGATTGACACAGTGATGTTAGCAGTAGACTTAAGCATGTCAGAAATAGTAAAGATGGAAGAGGACAGGACAGGGCTCAGAACTGTTGTTTATAGGATCACTATGAGGCATACTCAACTTGATAGAACATAACAACAACAACATTCAAGCTTAATGCTGAGAAAATAATTCCACAATACAGACTTTGTAAGGAAGAATGTTACATTTGAATGAGAGGGAGATACACCAACAACCTGCAGTATACAATTGTCAAGTGTTGTTGTTACATGCCATCAAGTCACTTGTGACCCATAGCAAACCCTACGTACAGCAGCTTTGAAACCTGCTCTATCCGGTGGCAACATTACTGTCTCTGACACATCTGTCTCCAACATACCTATCCTCATATCTCAGTCACTATATCAATCCATCATCTCATTGATGGTCTCCCTCTCATTCTCTGTCCCTCCTCCCTTCCAAGTATGATGTTCCTCTCCAAGGACAGGCCTTGCAACATGCCCAGAGAATGTCAAATACAGCCTCAGAATCCTTGCCTCCAAGGAGCAGGCTGGATTCGCCTTCTCTATATGCAGATGATAGTATAGTTAGAAAGCCCCAAAAACTCAGCAAGAAAACTACTGGGCATAGTTGACCAATTCAGCAAAGTGGCAGGATACAAGATCAACATACAACAATCAATTGGATTTCTCTACAGTGACAAAGAGAATACAGAGCTTAGCTAAGAAAAACAATACCCTTTACCATAGCTAATCACAAGATTAAACACTTGGGAGTAAGTTTAACCAGAAGTGCAAAGGATCTAGTCAATGAAAATTGCAAAACATTACTACAAGAAACAAAAAGAGATCTGGAGAAGTGGAAGAATATCCCTTGCTCAAGGATAGGAAGACTCAATATTGTGAAAATGACAATACTACCAAAGGCAATTTATACATTCAAGGCAATCCCAATACAAATAAATACTAATTACATTCTTCAACGAGATGGAAAAGGCAATTTCCAATTTTATTTGGAATGGAAAGAGGCCCCCAAATAAGCAAAGCACTCCTTTAAAAGAGAAACAAGGTAGGAGGCATCTCACTCCCTGATTTCAAATCCAATTACACTGCTGTGGTAATCAAAACAGTGTGACCCTGGTACAATGACAGACCCATAGATCAATGAAATAGAGTTGAAAATCCAGATATAGCCCATATACTTATGGTCAACTGAATTTTGACAAGGAGATGAAATCAGTTAAGTGGGGAAATAATAGTCTTTTTAACAAATGGTGTTGGTAAAATTAGAAAACTCAAGCAAGATCTACACCTCACTCCATATGCAAAAAACAACTCAAAATGAATCAAGGACCTAGGACTAAAACCAAGGACTGTAAACTTCATTAAAGAAAAGCTAGGAAGAACTCTTAAAGTCCTAATCCACAACATAAACAGTCTTCTAAGCATCCTGAAAAACCTATACCAGGAAAGGATAAAATAGATGAATGGGACCTTCTAAGAATTAAATCCCTATGCACATCCAAAAACTTCTCCAAAAGGGTAAAAATGGAAGCCACAGATTGGAAAAAAATATCTGGCAATGACATGTGTGATAAGTGATTTATATCTATAATTTATAGAATACTCGAGCACTACAACAAGATAAACAACCCAATTGAAAAATTGGCACAGGATATGAACAGATACTTAACCAAAGAAGACATTCAGATGGCCAACAAACACCTGAAGTGATGTCAAAATTGCAGATATAAGAGAAATGCAGATCAAAACAACTTTGAGCTATCATCTCACCTCAGTAATAATAGCAAAATTCAACAGAGCAGCCAACAGCAAATGCTGGTGAGGTTCTGGAGAAGCTCTCTGTTGGTGGGAGTGTAAAATGGTGCAACCACTTATGGAAGGCTGGAAAGCGCTTTCTCCAAAAGTTCCAAATAGACATACCATTTGACTCAGCAATTCCACTACTCAGAATATACCCCAAAAAAGCCATAACCGTTACCTAAGCAGATATATGCACACCCATGTTTATTGTGGCTTTCTTCACAATAGCAAAAAGATGGAAACAACCTAAGTGCCTATCAACAAACAAATTGATAGATAAGCTCTGGTATATTCACACAATGGAGCACTATGCTGTATTGAAAAACAAGGAACTCATGAAATGTTATACAAAATGGGTGACCCTGGAGTACATTATGCTGAGAGAAAAATCTCAGTCACAAAAGGACTAATACTGCATAATGTCACTGTTGTAAAACAGGACTGACGTCAGGGTTGGGGGTGAGACTGAGAAAGATGGGATCAATTATATATATTGCCTTGAAACAGATGAGGGATAGAACTGTTTAAAAAGGATATATGATTAGGTATTATTGTCATGACAGAAGTCTAGAACAAAGGCTGCATAGTGGAGTGGACTTGGGGGAGAGGGATTGTATAACAATGTAAGAATTTTTCTTTTACTTTTCAAAGAGAAGAGTGAACTGCGGGGGAGGTTGGGTAGGGAAAATAGTGCAACAGTGAATGAATGGAAACCCAAAGTCTCTGTAAACTTTCATTAAAATTAATTGGAAGAAAAAGAAATGTTATATTCTTATATCATTTATATCTTTGGTAATTTAGTAATTCTTTTCATTTGCCACTTTTGTGCATGCTTTAGGCTATATATTAAATTTTAAAAAATGTCAAAGTCATTGTGTCAAGATGAAACCTACCCATAGCAGGTTTTTGAGAGGCTGTAAATAAGATGAGAGGATATTGTCCATCCTTTTCTCACAACACTGCTGGTGTATTTTGAACTGCTATTCATTGGGAGTTTGGGCATCCTAGTGTAGAGATAGGAAACTATGCTGCAATCCCAAAGGCACACAGCTCAAACAGCTGCTCCAAGAGAAAAAGATAAGAAATTTCCTCCTGGGTGATTAACAGCCTCTGAAAACCCACCAGAAGGTGAGTTATGTGTTGGTTCCAACTTGGCGATACACAGCAACAGTGTTTGGGTTAGTAACACCACTCCCTATAGGATTATGCTACTGTTGTTGTTGATTGTTGATGTATGTCATCAAGTCATTTGCAGTAAATCACAATCTTATGTGTAACAGCTCTGAATCCAGTTCTGTCATAAGCCAGTTTCCTTGTCTCCAACACACCTACCCCCATTACCACTGTCACCAAGTCAGTCCATCTCATTCAGGGTTTTTCTCTCACTGTGCCACCATCCTCCAAGCATGATGTTTTTCTTTAAAGACTAGTCCTTTCTGGCATTATGCCCAAAGTGTGCAAGATGAAGCTTCAAAATCCTCACGACCAAGGAGAAACTTGATCTCATCTTCTCAAGGACAGACTTGTTTGTTTTATTAGTAGTCCATGGTATGTTTAATACTCTTCTCCAGCACCACAAGTCAATGGTATTGATTCCTTTTATATCACCATTAGCCATTGTCCAGCTCTCTGATCCATAGCAAATAATTGCAAAGATCATGGCTTGGATTAGGCGTACCTTAATCTCTAGACTGACATTGCTCTTCAGTACTTTGGAGAGGTCCCTGACAGCAGATTTTCCAAACACAACTCAACTTTTGAATTCCTAACTGCTGGTACCAAGAGTGTTGATTGTGGAGCCAAGCAAGCTGAAGCTATTAACAATCATAGGTCTTTTATGATGCTGCCAATTAGCCTAGTAGTGGAAATCTTTGTTTTCTTGATGTGGAACTTCAGTTCATATTTAAGACTTTAATCCTTGGACTCCTGCAGCAAATGCCTCAGATGCTCCTCAGTTTTGGCAAGCAAGGTTGTGTCATCTGCATAATGCAGATTGTTGATGAGTCTTCTACCAATTCTAATACCACATTCCTTCTCATAAAGTCCAACTTCCTCTATGATCTGTTCTGCATATATATTTAAAAGATATAGAGATAGGATGCATCCCTTGCCTACATCTTTCCTGATATTGAACCATGCTGTGTTTCCTTGTTCTGTTCTGACTGCCTCCCAATCCAAGTATAGCTTTCACACAAACACAAACAAATGTTCCAGGATTCCTATTCTTCTCAAGGTTAAATGTCACCAGAACTGCCTTATTATATATGCATGCATAATGTGCCTGACTATCTATCTATCTATCTATCTATCTATCTATCTATCATCTATCTACCTATATGAATAAATATTAAATTGTTATAAGAGCTTGAGAAGTAGACTTTTAAAAGTTTACTGAGCTAATTTAATTCAGAGATCAATATTTATTTAAATTTTTTTAATTTTCATAAACATTTACAGAGATTTTGGGCTTCCACTCATTCATTGTTGCACTAAGATTTAAATTTTTTTAGATTTAAATTTTGTTATGTTTTACAATGTAATATATTTTAAAAATTTCATTTGTAAGCAGCAGCCTTTATAGTTCTCTAAGCCAAAAAAGCCATTATAACTCCTCACCAAAACACCTTTTTTTCCATATTTATATAATCACTATTTGTAAAGAACATAGCATTCCTCATAGTACTGATTCACATTAGAAAGTGGCGAAGTGCTTACAACTTAACAATAAAAATCAATTCTTACAGTATTCAGTCTGGATACTTGGCTATTCATGCATAGTTGGTGAATGATTGTAGATAATTCAGGATTTTATAGAATTTACAAAGACTTACTAATGTAAAAGACTTCAGGAAATAGGAAAAGTCCAAGTTACTTGAATGATGCTATCTGCATAATCTTCCAGATTCCTTTCGTTCCTGAATCAGAATCGCCATTGTGGGGATGAATGTGCACTGTGGTGTGTATTTCTTCAGGCAGAGATTGTATATCAAAGCAAGAATAGAATTGATAACCGTTCACTTTCTGTTCACAAATTAGCTTCATCAAATGATATGTGGGGGAAAATTTTGAATTTCTAGATAAAATGAGCCACCTCGTTTTTAACAGCAGAGGTATTGAACAGTTCATGAATATGCATGACTTCTTTCCATGTAGTGTGAGCAGTAACTTTTGAGAGCATTCTTTGTTTAAATGACACGGGGACAGGTAGATTATTCTAGCGGACAGTTGGTCTCAAATGTATGTAAACTGAAAGGATAAAAGCTACATCATTTGCAATATAAAACCATCACTGGAAATGTTCAATTCAATGAATGCATCACGCGTTATATTCCATCCATCCACTAATAATTGCTCTAGGCCAGAATGGGAATAGGAGAAACAGACCATATGGAAACTAAGAGAAAGGCTGAAATGTCATCTGCAGGAGAAAAATGTAAAGCATATTGAAAAACAAACAACATCTAACCAAAAGATAGTTAGAGAAAACCAAACTTAAAAAAAAATTATGCTGCTATGAGGCACTACTGAGTTTCACTGGGCATTGGTAAAAATCCAGACAAAGTAGTAACCCCTGCAGACATGGCTCTGACGTTGTTAGTATCATAAAATTATTTCTTATAAAATGCCTTCCTTTTCATAATCACTTAATTTTCACAGTCAGTGTCCCTCACTTTTAGTTTGTAGCACAGCCACACCAATTTTATCCTCAACTTTAACCCTCTGTATTGTTTTTATTAATTGGCCTCTGAAACAAGTCCAGGAGAAAATATTGCATCCAAATTTCAAGACTATCTCAAGATTAGATTTGATCTAGAGAACCCTAATGCAAGCCTGATGAGCTGTAGGATGACATCACGTTCTGACTCGATAGTACATAATCGATGCAACAAAAAGATCTGAGTGAGTAGAAGTGAGCTGAAAAGTTATGACAGCAAGAAGTTCCAAAATGATGAGACAGCAATTCTTCACATAGCTCAGAAAACTCTCGGGAGGAAAAGATGTGCAGCGGAAGTACTCATTCTCAAATCAAACACTGTAATAGATAAAGTGATTGGTTCGACTCACAGAAGCCACGGATGTACACACAGCGACACAGAGCATAGCAAAGATGGGCCACATTGTCAGAAACCATATTACTCCACAGCAGCAAACAAGCTTACCAACTTTTCTTTGAGAACACAGAGTAAGCACTACCAATGTAGTGGGGCCAAAGACCTGGGGTTCAAATCCACCCGCTGCTCTGCTGGAGAATGGACAGTCTCCTCCCATGAAATTTACTGCCTCTGAAAAAGCGCTAGAGAATCAGCTATGGGTCAGTTCCAATCTGACGATGTCGTTGCTGATTGTGTTCGAGTGGAGCACGACGCAATAGTGACCCAATAAACAAAAGGCTTAAAGCCCCTGTACAACTATTGACATTTATCAAATTTCATAGAGTTTCCAGAGGCAAGTTGTTTAGGAAGTAGATGCAAAAACAATCTGTAAGTGAATCCTAGGGCAAAAGCTGTGGCCTACTGCTCCTATAAAAATTGCAGTACATGATTAGGTGTTATTGGTATGACAAGAATCCAGAAAAATAGAGGCATAGTAAAGTGGACTGGGAGGGGTGTATCTATATAATAATAGAAGAATTTTTTTTTCCAAAGGAAAAAGTGAACTGAGAGGTGGGGGCTTGAGCAGGGAGGAAAATGTGCAACAATGAATGAATAGAAATCCAAGTTCTCTGTAAACTTTTGTTAAAATCTCAATAAATTTTTTAAAGAGTCTAAAAAATTGCCAAAGCTCTGAGAAGTTCTACTCTCATATGTGGTTGCTATGAATGAGAATGGACTCAATAGCAGTGTTGTCATTTTGCTTTGTTTTCTTTTTAGTTATATTTTATGTTCTTATAAATAGTGTTGACCAGTTGTTTCATGTCCCCCTCTGTCTCCTCTGCCTTGTTGCTATTTCTGCAATGACAGAAAGCCTCTGCAAGAAGGTAGGATGAACTTGGACTTCTCAGAAGACGAAATCCCCTGGAACTCTGGACTAATAAAAGATCAGCTTTTTTCAAGAGGTACGTATGCTTTTTCTTACTCAAATCAATGTTAGTTTGGATTATTTTTTTCCAGATGGCAAATGCAACTAATAAAGACAATTCATTCACACATTTATATGAGTTCAAGTTTAATTGAGTATTTTACAAAGAGAGACAAAAAAAAAATCACAATTCTGAACACTAATTACTTGTTTGGAGAAGTATTTAAATAAAAATACTTAAAATACATGCATTATTCAAAAATACTATAGAGTAGAAGAGTGGTACCAAATTGTGTAAGCTTTTTAAAGAGTGCCATTTACCTCTCGTGCAATATTTTCTTGATGTTGATATTGTAACACAAACACTGGAATTTAGGAAACTAGAACTCTAAGTACTGTCTTTGTGAAGCAAGGCAGACCCAACTGAAATTTGAGTCTAATTGGAATTTTAGTCTGACGGCTTCAACCATCTGCTTAGGTCTATTTCAGTTTCTGTAGAATTATTAATGCAATGTCTGAAAAGTACTGTTGAGTAAAACCTCTGTTGTTAAAAAACAACATATATATGACATATCTTTTCAAATTTTGTATGTAATATGTTGCTGCTGTTATGTGCCATTCAGTCACCTGCTACTCATAACAACCCTATGTACAATAGCTCTGTAGCCTGCCCTGTCCTGAGCCAGTCTCAGTTACTCCAATACACCTACCCGCATTGCCCTAACACTGAATCAATCCATCACATCCAGGGTCTTCTCCTGCACTGTTCCTCCACCCTTCTGAGCATGATGCCTTCTCCAAGGACTGGTCTCTCCTGGCCATGTGCCCTGAGTATGTAAGATGGAACTTCAAAATCCTAGCCTCCAAGGAAAACTTGGTTTCACTCTCTCCAAGACAAACCTATTTATTTTCTTGGTGGTCCATCGTATGTATGTTCAAGACTCTTCTCCAGCACAAAGACTATGGACTGCAGTCTTGAGTATGGATTGAGACTCAGTATCAAGAAAACAAAGATTCTCACCACTGGGCCAATTGGCAGCATCATAATGGATGGTGAAGGGACTGAGATTGCTCACAGTTTGGTTTTGCTTAGATCCACAGTCAACACTCTTGGCACCAGCAGCCAGGAAATTAAAAGATATATTGTGATGGGTTACTCTGTGGTTAAAGACCTCTCAAAAGTGCTGAAGTGCAAAGATGTCAGTCTGGAGACTAAGGTGTGCCTGATACAGGCCGTGGTCATTGCAATCTCTTTCTATACATCAGAGAGCTGGACCATGACTAGGGAGGATAGAAGGAAAATTGATGTCTTTGAGCTGTGGAGTTGGAGAAGAGTATTGAATATAGCATGAAATTCTAGGAAAACAAACAGGTTTGTCCTGGAGAGGATGAAGCTGGTTGCTCCTTGGAGTCAAGGATTCTGAAGCTTCGTCTGACATACTTTGGACATATTGCAAGGAGAGCCCAATCCTTGGAGAGGAGCGTCATGCTTGCGAGGGTAGAGGGACAGTACATGAGAGGAAGACCTGAAATGAGATGAATTGATTCAGTGACTGGGGTAATGGGAGCAGGTGTGTCAGAGATGGTGAGATTAGCACAGGATAGGACGGAGTTTAGGGCTGTTGTACATAGGGTCACTATGAGTCACAGGCAACTTGACAGCACATAACAACAACAACGTGGACTGGATTGGGTGCACCTTAGTCTCTAGCTTGACATAGTTGCTCTATAGCACTCTGGCACAGTCCGTGACAGAAGATTTACCTAATGTAATTCATCTTTTAATTTCCTGAAGACTGGTGCCAAGGGTGTCGATTGTGGAGCCTAGCAAGCTGTAACTATTAACAACCTCAATCTCTTCTCCATCCATTATTATGCTGCCAATTGGCCCAGTGGTGAGAATCTTTGTCTTCTTGATGTTGAGCTTTAATGAAACAAGGTTTTTACAGTGTACACACACATACACTGAAAGTGAACATCAATGGTTCAAGGTTCTGTTTATAAGAACCATGGGAGGAAAGGGCTAAAGAAGAAAGGAGACAGGTGCTTTGGAAGACTCCTACATACCGCTCACTAAGATTCAAGTAGTAGGCTTAAATTCAATGATGGCCTTGAATCATAAAACTTCTGCTGTTGTTCGGTGCCATTGAGTTGCAACTTAAATGACTCTTGCCATGTCCTGAGCCATTCTGTCCTATGCTGCACCATCCACGATCTCAGATATGCCTGAGCCCACTCTTCCTGTCACTGTATCAATCCATCTTGTAAGGTGTCTTCATCTCTTTCTCTGACCCTCCACTTTCAGAGCAAGATATGTTTGTCCAAGAACTGGCCCCTCCCAACAATATGATCAAAGTGTATGAGGGAAGTTCACCATCTTTGTCTCTAAGGGGCCACATGGGTATACTTCCTCCAAGACAGGTTCATTTGTTCTTTAGACAGCCAGTGGAAGAGTCAATACTCTTCCCCAAAACTGGAATTCAAAGGCATCTTTCTTCTTTTGCTATCTTAATTGTTTTAACTTCCAGATGCATAGAAAACAATTAAAAAGTTGCTTTTCTCTTTAAAGTGACACTGTTGCTCTTTAGCACGTCATCGGAGAGGTCTTGGATGGCAAATGCCTCAGTGCAGCACGTCTTTTGATATCTTGACTGCTCTGATCATGGGTGCTAATTGTGGATCCAAGTATGATGAAATCATTGACCAGTCTCTCCTCCAACTCCAGCTCAGTAGTGGGCAATTTTACTTTCTTTGTGATGAGCTGTAATCTGTATTGAAGGTGTCAAGTTATTTTTCTTTTCAGAAGTCGAGATCTGCATAATGCAGGTTGTTGATGAGTCCTCCTTAGATCTTTATGACCTTTCTAATTTACAGAGTCCAAATACACAAATGATTTACTTAGCACACAAATTGCATAGGTGTGCAGATATGATACAGCCCTGACACACACCTTTCCTTATTTTAAACCATGCAGCGTTCCTTTATTCTATTTGGAAAACTTTTTATTTCTAATTATAAAATTAGAAATGTATATATTGGGTTTTATTATGATTGCTTTTTTTCTTTCTTTTCCGTAACAGCCATACCCATGATACCATGTAGGACCAAGAAAATGAACTATTTCACAAGTTGTTGTTGTTGTTGTTGTATTTGCAAAGTCAGAATTGACCCATAGCTAAAACTCCAGCGGTTTGCACAGGAGGAGATTACCACCCCCAACCCCAGAGTAACTATGGATTCTAACTGCCTTCCTTTGGGTTTGCAACACAGCTTTTTATCACTATGCCAACATAGCTCCCTACAATTTTCCATGATACAATGTCAGAATATCAAGATTATCTATCTGTCCCAGAACACTTATTTTTCTCATATGAAACATACTTAAGAAGATGTTGGCAAAACAGAGCAAGGGGACACTGAATGTTTTGAAATCAAGAAGTGTGTCAAGGTTACATCCTGCTCCTTACCTGTTCAATCTGTCTACTGAGCAAATAATTTGAGAAACTGGACTATATAAGAAAGAATATGTTTGGTATAAAGTTTGGAGGAAGACTCATTAAAAGCCTGCATTATATAGACAACCTTGCTTGCTGAAGTTGAAGAGCACTTGAAACACTTACTTTATAAAATCAAAGACTACCACCTTCAAAATGGGTTACATATCTATCACCAGCAAGAAACAGAACTCCTCACCACTGGGCCAGGAGGCAACATCACAATAGTTGAGGAAAAGATTGAAGTGGTCAATTATTTCATTTTATATTAATCAACAATCAACACTCATAGAGGAAATAGTCAAGGATTCAGAAGATATGTTGCACTGTAAAAATCCGCTGTCTGAAACTTTCTAAAGTTCTAAAGACCAAGGGTGCTAGTTTTAAAAAATATGTGCCTGACCTAAGCCGTCATCTTTTCAATACTTCCTCTGTACCTGAGACTTAAACAATGACTAAGGACAGCAGAAGAATGTTATGGTTTGGGGCTTTACTCCAGGTCTCTGATCCACCATGAGTGGATTTTTTTTGTGCGCGATGTGAGATGTGGATCCTGTTTCAGCTTTCTGCAGGTAGAAGTCCAGTTTTGCCAGCACCATTTGTTGAAGAGGTTTTCATTTCCCCATTTGATAGGTTTTATCTTCTTATTGAATATCAATTGCCTATAGATAGCTTGGTTGATTCCTGGGTTCTCAATTCTGTTCCATTGGTCTATGTGCCTGTCATTGTACCTCTACCATGCTGTTTTGGTTACTACCACTGTGTAGTAGATTTTGAGGTCAGGGAGTGCTATTCCTCCCAGCTCATTTTTGTTTTTCAGAATGACTTTACTTATTTGGGGTCTCTTTCCTCTCCAAATAAACTTTACTATTTCCCTTTCAATCTTAAAAATGGAATTTGCTATCTGTATTCAGATTACATTAAACATGTAGATTGCTTTTGGTAAGATTGTCACTTTCCCAATATTGAAGCCAAAAAAAAAAAACAAAGTTAATCAGAGACAAACTTGGATCAAGCCTAGACTGACTAGTCTCTGGTATAAAGAGACTACAAAATGCAGCCAGAAATGTACAATGTGAAGAACATAAAAGTAATGAATGGGACCTTCTAAGAATTAAATGTCTGCACACATCAAACACTTTTTCCAACAGAGTGAAAAGAAAATCGACTGAATGGGAAAAGCATTTGACAATACCATTTCAGACAAGGCTTTTTAATAAAAAGTTTACAGAATCCTACAGGGCCTACACAAGAAAATTACTGATAACCCAACCAGAAAATGGGCAAAAGACATGGAAAGAATTTTCTCAGAGGAAGATACTTGGATGGCCAACAGGCACATGAAGAAATGATAAAAATTACTGGCAATAGAAAGATGCAAATCAAAACCACAATGAGAAAACATCTTACTCAAGTAGCAGTGGCAAAGTTTAACAGGATAGCAAGTAATAAATGTTGGAAAGGATGTGGCAAGATAGGAACTCTTACACATTGTTGGTTAGATTGTAAAATGGTGCAACCATTCTGGAAGGCTGTTCCAGCATTTCCTCAAAGAGCTAAACATAGAAATTCTAGATGACCCAGCTATTCCACTGATTGGAATATACCCCAAAATAATAAGAACTGAGGCACGAACAGAGACTTGTTTGTACTTAAATGTTCACAGCAGAATTATTCACTATCACAAGAACACGGAAACAGCCCAAATAACCAATCATGATTGAACGGATTGGGAAATTATGGAATATTACAGAGCACATAGGAGCTTTTGTAAATTACCACCTAACTTGGGAGGGACAGGAGAGCATTATGCTGAGTGAAGTAACTCTAGCCCATAAGAACAAATACTGAGTAAGACCATTATTGTAGAACTTGTATGAGGATCCAAGTGGCGGGGGTGGGAGCAGAGGGGTGAGGCTGGGCAGAGGGTGGATTAATCATAGTGTCACAGAATTTGATGGGTGGAAGGAGGGATATGTAAAGGAAACAGGGAAAATGGTGTGTGAAAAACAATGTACATGAACTTTGTAAGTAAACCAATATGAAAGTTTTCTTTTTTTAAAAAAAGCAATTAAAAGAACAGCAGGAAAGTGTATGCCTTTGAATTGTGGTGTTGGAGACATACTGAATATGCTATGGATTGCCAAAAAAACCCCAGCAAGCAATTCCGTGTTTGAAGAAGGCAGCCTAGGTGCTCGTTAGAGGTGAGAGCGATGACACTTCCACTCTCCTTGTGCATATTGTCGGGGGGAGGGGTAAATCCTTGGGAAAAGACATCTGGGGGGAGGGTGCAAGGTCAGAGAAAAAGAGCAAGACACGCAAAAATGGATCGAGCCTGTGACTATCACAGTGGGCTCAAGCGTGCCACAGGTGGGGAAGATGCTACTGGATTAGACAAGGTGCAGGTTTGTGGTGTACAGGCTTGAGACGAGGTACAGTTGATTGGACAGCACCTAATACAACCGGTATCATTTCAGCAGTGGCACATATGTTACAGGGGTTCATTCTCATTTTCTAGATTTTAAACTGATCCTGCAAATTGTTGTTAGATGCCATCGAGTCGAGCTCATAGTGACCCTAAGAACAAAAGATCTGAACACTGCTCTATCTTGAGCCATCCTCACACTATATGAACAATATAATAATTTCTTCCTGTGATATTCCCAGAATGCCTGCCAAATTGTATCCTCTGCTTTTTAATATCACTAAAGGCTTGTTTCCAATGCAGAACATCTGGGAAAGTATAGCACGATTGCTTTGAGAATAAAAGGAACTGATTCTATTAACTTGCACTTTGATTAGAACATTTTGAAAAGAAGAATCTAGGTCAACAACTTGAAGATTAAAAGTTGTCATTTGAACTAAAGAAAACCTCTCCTCCTCATCAGTCTTTGATACCAGGCAGGAAAATAAGTCCTGAGATATATTGATTAATTAGTTAATAAAAGCTATCAATCAGAAGAGGTCTTCATGGTTATATTATCTGATTTTTTTTTACTGTCTAATGCATGGATTCTTTGTGACTATGTAATGTCTGAACAAGATGAAATTCAGAGAAATTCTCTGTTAAAGTCTTAAACAAGCCAAACACTTAAGCTTAATTCTTACAAGATTGTTTTTTAGAATACCACAGAGTAGACAGATAGCAAAAGCTTTAAGAACGTGTTCGTGCTTGTTGCAAATCAGCAAAGGTGCCAGCAAATCTTGCAATAGAACTGAAGAATCCACAATGGAATCCACAATGAAGTCTGAGGTGACAGGCCAGCAAGTGAAGCAAGTTCAAGTTACGTGGAAGTCACATCAGTGGGCCCGGGAACCATTTCATTGAGAGTTTGAGTGACAATTGATTTAGAAAATGCATCATAGAGCATGAAGAACAACTAAAAGAAGAAATCCATTAGCACTGTTACTGAGCAGTGTTTTTGAACTCTCACTAAGCGTGCTGTAAATATGCATAGCAACCTTATTGATGATGTCTAAACTACACATAAATTAAAATTGCAAATGAACTTGAAAATATGAGCGATTTATTGGATTTGCGATAAAAGAACCAAGAGAATTCTTCTGATGGTCTCTAACAAGATGTTCTAAAGAGTCCACAGAGGAAGAGTTCCTGCTTCTTTGTTCAGGACTTTTATTATACTTGCAAATAAATGCAACAACACTGTCCAAGGCCACCAGCTGCTCTGTGCAACTAACTGCCTCTGAAAACCCACTGAAGGGTCAGCTAGGGGTCAGTTCTGACTTGATGGTACACAGCCAACCAATGGCACTATGATGTGACTATTCAAACTCATGCACCCGTAAGCAAAAGATGACGAAAATAGAGTTTCTATGAACTTCTGCAGTATAAATTTGATCAGTGACAAAATTAAGATGCATTATTAATAGCTGGTAATTGAAACTCAAAAGTTTTTACCAAAATGAGCCAGTTGAAAACTCTGGAAGTGGTAAAATAATACTGTTGTTGTTGTTATGTATTTTTGAGACGGAACCGACTCATTAGTGACCCACCAGCAGGTTTTTCAGAGGCAGTTAATCCCACAGGAGGAGACTGTCCAGCCATCTCCCACGGAGCAGCTGGTGGATTCGAAACACATGCCTTTGGGATTGCAGTATAGGATAGTTACATTAGGCTACAATCAGTCTAACATCTATATGACTCCCTAAAATTTGTAACATTTGTGTAGCTACTTAAAATTTACTATTTTTATTCCACATGGCCTCATCAGGTATGTTATTTTGAATACATAGCTTTATGTTGTTGTTGTTGTTTAATGCCGTCGAGTCGTAGACGACTCATAGCGACCCTATGAACCAACAGCCTGAGCACTGTTCGTACATAGAGTTTCCGGAGACAAGCCATTTCGGAAGTGGTGTCGTTCCTGCTTCCAGGCTTGATTTAGTCGGGAAGCTCCAGCCAACACTGTCCACCATGGGTGCCCATTACCACGATTGGCACATCACTGTCACCATGTTCAGCATCACAGCAACCACGAGTTACCTCTGTACAGCAACGCACAGACCAGTGCTATACCACCTAGAAGAATGTTTTGACAGGAAGACAATTTGAATCTGGCCGAGGGCCACAGATGAAAATCACCCACCTTCAGCTTGGTAGCACAGCTTCCTTCCACTAGGCCAACGTAGCGCTCTCTTGGTCGTCATCATTGTTATTGTTGTTTAATGCCGTCCCATATCTATATATACCAGTTTATATCTTTGTATAACTATCTATATCTATCTATAACTTTACCTACCTATATCTATACCTATCTATCTCTATATCTACCTATCTATATCTACCTCTCTCTCTCTCTCTCTCATCTCTGTCATCTATCTCTATCTCTACATCTATTTATATACCTATCTATATCGGCCTATATCTTCACTGATCAAAACGCAATACATTTATTTTTTTCAAAATTGTCTGTAAATAATGCTTCTCCAATTTAAGAAGTGTCCAAGAGCAATTGGTGTCTTTGCACTTTCAGTACATGGCCTACTAGAAAAGAAATTAGTGTAAATTAGACTGACTCCATCAGACTGTTAGGACCTGACAGCAACATATCTAATTTGTCATTTTGATCATTGATGTTAACCCCAAAGATACCACGTACTATGTGCACTTTGGAAAGCAGACACTATTTCAGGCATTAGGGTGGTTGAAATAATTGATCAAATGTCTTAACAAGATGCTGATTATTGAATCAAGCAAATGAAAAGCATAATTTTAAAGTTAATGAACCAGAAAGTAGACGACAGTAAAACAGTGTGTGCTGAACAGCGAGAGGCTGATGAAAAACATATTGGTTTCTCATGTTATAAGCTGCTGACTTGAAGTCCTTCATGGAAGCATTTCTTTCACTTTAAATAAAAATATACACAAAATCCACATATGGCTTGATGGGGACAAAGGCAATAAATGCTTGAGTTTGCACCTGTTTGTGTGCTTAAAATCACAATACTGTTGAGTTTTATTTAAAAAGTTTATCAAGACATACATACTACCACAGGCTGTTGATCAAAGTCAAAGGTAAATAAGAAGAAAAGATTTTCTTTCTGCTTTTTTATCATATCATTGTGATCTTAACCACATATTAAGGGAACTGTACATTTTTCATTTTATTTAGAAGTGAAGTAGTAACTTAAAAGACCCTAAAATAACCTGATTAGTCATAGCATTGAATGGAAGCATAGAAATGGAAGACTGAGAGCAGATGCAGCTGACTGGGTTGTAAGATTATCTTACGGGGAACTTAGATAAATGCAATGGTGAAAGGAAAATATGTACAGAAAATATTTGGTGACAGATTTTTTTTTAATGCTCAGAACTTCAAACCATTTAAGAAAAAAGTACACCAAAGAACATACACTATAAAATACCCTTAAAATTGTACCTTGAAGTAGTTTTAAGAAGGAGAAAACAAAATACGAATAAATTAAATAGTAAAGGAGATATATTACAGTTGTTCAATTAGAGGACTAAAGGGAAAATTAAAAGAATTTAAAACCTCAAAATTCACTGATTATATACTATTGTGGTGTCAGTTTTATGATTTGTCACCAATTAGGTATTAAATAGGAAATAAAGTAGTATAAAATAAGATTTACTTTTATTGAATTCAAGTTCACTTAGTCCAATAACTATTTTAGATATGATTATATGCTGAAATGAAGAAATAAGTATTCCTCCATCAAATGCATTTCTGTAAAACAAGTCTTGTAATTTATGTCAAAGCCCTGGGAACGATGTTCTGTTGTTGTTGTTACTGTTGTTGTTGTTAGGCGTGTCATTTACTCAGAACCAACTCACAGCTGACCCTCAAGCCAGTTTCAGCAGGAGATTAATCACATGGGAGGAGCTTGTCTATCCGTCTCCTGCTGAGTGGCCATTGGATTCGAACCAATTGCCTTTGGGATGCAGTACAGCTTCTTCGATCACCAGAAATATCAAATATATATTTCATTATTCTCCTTATCAACAATAAAGTTGTTTCTTACATATTCTAGATAACACATAGTAGAAGGTACTTGAAAATTCATTTAAAATGATTCTATATTTTTATTAATAATATTAAATTAGGATAGAAGACATGTACTCTATGCAACGTCTGCTTTATACTTATTTTATTTTACTCAATTTCTCTAACTTTATATAATTATTGCCCTTATATTATGGAATACGATTTTTAAGTGATCTGTAATCACACTGATGTTGTTAGGTGCAATCAAGTCAACTATGACTCATAGGTCCATGTGTATAGAAAGAAGTCTTTTGTGTTTCTTAACAAAGGTACTTGCAATGAATAAATCATTGAACATACTACATTTGATCATAATTTCCCACTGCCATTCCTTCCCTATTGTGCCCAACTTTTGTATTTCAGTCACCGACCATTAGTATTGTATCTTTATCGCACTTGTAATTCTTTGTAATCACACTAATTTACAGCATATTTCATTCATGTGTTATATGTACATTTGGATCAAAAATGTTTTTTACTACATGATGTTGTTGTTGTTGATTGCTGTTGAGTTGAGCACAACTCACAGCGACCCTATGAACAAAAGGCCGGAAGCTTTTCTATAACTATCATCATTTATCAAAGTTCATTGAGTTACCAGAGGCAAGATAGCTTTTAGTAAATGGATTGTTTTCATTTAAGAGAATAACTTACTCTGCTCCTTTCAAGCACTGAAGCATATCCTAGAGTGAAATAGAGCTAAAGGTTGCTAAAAGCTTCTGGGTAAAGAAATGGAGGAAACAGTTGGAAAAATTTAAGACTATACTTTGAAAACAAGGCAAAAACAGATATATGGAAACAGGATAGAAATGTTCTATTATAAATGATGTTTGTAATTCAGGTCATAAAATTTAAGTGTGAATGCCTCAAACTATGTTAATACCCCATCTTACCTAAATAGAAAATTATGCAATTATCTACAAGCACCTAAAAAGGAAAAGTGTTCTTGGATAAATTATATATACTGCATTGAGACAGATGAGAGAGAACTGTTTAAAAAGTGTGTATGATTAGGTATTATTGTTATGACAGGAGTCCAGAACGAAGGCTGCACAGTGGAGTGGACTTGGAGGGAGGAACTGTATAACAACGAAAGAATTTTTCTTTTACTTTTCAAGGAGAAGAAAGAACTGGAGGAGAGGAGTGAGCAGGGAGAAAAGTGAATGAGTGAATGGAAATTCAAAGCTCTGTAAATTTTCATTAATAATAATAATAATAAAATGTATTTAATGATACATTATTCACACTCATCAAGCTGCCAAGTTTTATCAAGCACAGAATAAATAAATAAGTGACTTTATTGCACTACTCCTTTGGGTTTTAAATTAATGATCATTAGTAAGTTCCTGTACTGAACAAAGACCAAAAAACCAACTAAACAAATTTATTGTAATTTGTCTTTGTGAGCCGTTCCCTATTTTCATCTTACTTGTCACAATCAAGTTAGGGTTGGCAGACATTGAGTTAGGAGTGGTGACAGAACTGACTGATCTATCATGCCAGGTATTGAAAAACTGTTCTAGATTGAATTTACTTCTAGAAGTGATAAATGAGTCCTGTGTCACTGAATTCACTGACTGAGAAATTTTGGAATTTTTAAATTCTACTCTATAGAAAGGAAAATCTCTTCCCAATCGACATTATTTTTGTCCCTCCATCTCTGGTTTCTCCTACTTACCTTCTTTCTCTCCTTCTAACAGTTAAAGCATTTTTCTTACATTTCAGCTGAGATGATACCAGTGTTGTCTATTCAGAGACCTCTGAAGCTTTGCACAGTCACCTGAGGATATTCTAAGACTTTGTACAATACTGCTTTGGGGTGCATCACCCTGACTTGAGCTCATAGCAATTACATTTGCATCACATCCAAACCTTGTCTAATCATAAGCATTCCTCACAGATTCTGCTGTTATTAAATCATTCTTGCAGTCAGTTTATTAACCCATATCCCTGAAGCTTTGCCCGTCCTCTGCGGAACCCGACCACCTTTCCAATGATGATGTTCCCTTCCTGAGGGGCTGAACGGACAACCCTGATAGGATGCTGCTTGTCATCCGCTACTTAGATCCTCCTGGCAATATGTGAGAAACAATATAACCAATCTCTGATTGCAAGGAGCACTGTAGCTAATCTTCTTACAAGTTAGACTGTGCATTCTCTTTATAATTTATGATATAGTCAATAGTCTTCCCAACACTGTAATTTGGGTGCAACAGTTACCCTGCAACCTTCCCTATTCATTGTCCAGTTTTCACAGCAGATGCCATGAACCAGATGCATGTTAGTGTGATCCGTTGTCTTGATTCGTGACTGTTCCTTCCATGAGTGCTGAGTGTGGATCCAAGTGAAACCCTTGACAGCTTCTGTCTTTTCTCCAATTATCATGATGTTGTACATTGGTCAAATCGTAAAGATTTCTTTTTGTTTTCTTGATATTGACATGTATGTAATTCATACTGAAGACTGTAGTCTTTGGTCTTCTTTAGCAAATGCTCTGAGCCCTTCTCACTCTCAGCAAACAAGATGGTATTATTTACATGGTACAGAATTGTATTCTTTGCACAAGTTCTTCTAATTCTGGTAGCACGTTCTTTTTCATATAATCTATCTTCTCAGATTATTTGCTTAACTTACTCACTGGATAAATATTGTTGTTGTTGTTATGTGCCGTCGTGTCGTTTGTGACTCATAGCGACCCTATGTACAACAGCCCTAAACCCTGCTCTATCCTGTGCCAATCGCATTGCCTCTGATACCCCTACCCCGATTACCCCAGTCACTGAATCAATCCACCTCATAGGGGGTCTTCCCCTCCTGCGCTGTCCCTCCACCCTCCCAAGCATGATGTCCCTCTCTAAGGACCTGTCTTTCCTTACAACATGTCCAAAGTATGTCAGACGAAGCCCCAGAATCCTTGCCTCCAAGGAGCAGCCTGGTTTAATCCTCTCTACGATGAATCTGTTTGTTTTCTTGGCAGTCCATGGTACATTCAATACTCTTCTCCAGCAGAACTTTTCTGATTTTAAACAATGCAGGATCTCCCTTTTCTTTTCAAGAGACTCTGCTCAGGATGAACACAATTACATTTTTGTGAATTCTTATCCTTCTCAATTTTACCCATGATTCATTATGATATATACCCAATAAAAGACATTCTCATAGTTAATCAAATGTGATTACACATAGTTCTAATGTTTTCTGCTCTCAGCCAAGATCCATCCGACATCAGCAATATCTCTTGTTCCACCCTCTCTTCTGAATCCAGCTGTAATTCCTGACCGCTCCCTAGAAAGCTACAGCTCCAGTCATTTTTTTAAATAGTCTTCAGGAAGATTTTATTTGTCGGTGGTTCAGTAATTTCCACATCCTGATGGATCACCTCATTTTGTGATGGGCACAAATATTGGATTGGCCGGGAAGCTGCCTTTCAAATTTCTTGGCAGAAACAAGTAAGTGCATCTAGGACTCGATCCATTTGTTGAAACACCTCAGTTGGTGTGCTGTCACTTCCTGGAATCTCGTCATGGGTTTGGTTTCGTTTGTTTTGTTGTCTCCCCCCACCTCCCTAGCATGTCTTCAGTGCAGGTTGAAATTCGTCTTTCACCTGAAATGGTTCAACATCGACTATTTCTTTCTGGTACCACGATTCTGTGCATTCCCCGCATCTTCTCTTGATGCTTCCTGTTTTCAATATTTTGCCCAAAGAGTCGTTCGATATTGTAATGTGAGGCTTGAATCCTTATTCTTTTACTTTTAGAATTGCTTAGCTTATTCTTTTCTTTTCATTTTCTTTTTTTTTCCTTTTCATTTTCTAACTCCAAGACTAGTCATATTTTGCAAACCTTGTTTTGCCTTCTCAAGCTGACATTTGAAATAAAGTCAGGTCTTGTCTTAAACATTACTTCCTTTTTCTTTATGTTCTATGTGTTCAACCAAAACTTTCCAGAGTCTTTTTTTCTCATCTTTGTTGATCTTTTCTTCTTTCCTGTATTTTCATGACCTTCTGGGTTTTTTCATAGTTGATGTCCTAGTGGTCAGACCCTTGGTCTGGCTTCAGATCATTAGTGTTCTGAACTTCAGATCTATTCTTACACAGGTTTAAGGTATATTTAGAGTGTGCTCAAGGTCTTATTTGTACTATCCTGGGCACATTTTCATTTTTGTTAACATCAATTTAACTTACATATGAGAAATTTATGGTCTGTTCCATCTTCAACCTCCGGCCTTGTTCTGACAAGATTTTTTTATTGCTCTTTTCCACTCTCCTTCCACAGATGTATTTACTGTCGCTAAGAGTCGCCTGTAATTTGACGACACTTAACAACAATAATATCAACACAGAGAGAGAGATCAGCTGGCCCAGTGGACAGAAAGCAATGCTACCAAGACAAAGGTGGGTGACTTTTAATCCGCAGCCCTCAGGCCTGTCTTTCATTGTTTTTGTTCAGACATTCCTCTAGGTCGTATAGCCCTGGTGTACAAGTTGCTGTACGGTGGTCACTTGTGGTTGCTGTGAGGCTGAACACTGTGACACTGATGAATCAAATGCATTGATGGTTGGCTACCCAATGTGGACAGAGAGTAGGGTGGAGCTTCCCGATTAAAACAAGCTTGAAAGGAGGAGTGGAGCTTGCCTCTGGAAAACCTATGAACCTGGAGAGAGGATGAAAGGCACCCAAGCGTCAAGGAATCTCCTGCATAGGGTCGCTATGAGTCACCTGCAACTTGATGGCACTTAACAACAACACAACACTATTTTCCATTAGATGAAATCTATGTGAATAGCTTTGTGTCATTTTTGCCTTTGAAATATTATTTGGAATGAATAGGTCAGTGATGACACAAAATGCCATTCTGTGTTCTTTGTCTCATTTCTGTCACCAAGGACATGGTTTTCAACTGGGTCCTTCTTTATTGCCATATTTTACATTTCAAGTACCAGTTATTATTAATTAATCCTGAATGCATGATTGACCAATTTTAGACTGATTAAATTGACAGAAATCATAAATGTATTTATTTTTGGGTTTCGTGGTTGAATAATACTTATTAACAGGGCTCCCTTGTGTGTGGAAATAATATCACTGGCAGCTTTGTACATCAGGATAGATCTCAAAAATTGTTGACTTTTTTTGCAATGAATATAGCACCGATATTCTTCAGTTTCTCGTTCCCGGCATGGTTTC
Organism: Elephantulus edwardii; assembly: GCF_000299155.1. Taxonomy (NCBI): domain Eukaryota; kingdom Metazoa; phylum Chordata; class Mammalia; order Macroscelidea; family Macroscelididae; genus Elephantulus; species Elephantulus edwardii. The sequence continues at coordinate 33,900,895 of NW_006399754.1, forward strand.
CAGGCAGTTGTTTGACATAACAGAGACAAGTATACTTCATTTTAGCTCACTTTTGTCTATGATGTAAATCTTTAAGGTTTCCACTTTCTTTTTAATTATTGCCAACTTTCCTAGACTCATGTTCATACTTTCATGTTTTAATTATTAATGGGTATGTGCAGTGATTTTATTCAGTGGATGAAGATTCCCCATTGGCTGAAGGCTTTACTGGATCTATGTCATTAAGGTATCCTGTGCTTTGAGGAGGGAGTTCTTCCCCAGCTAGGTTTGCTGGTGGCTTCCAGTCTGAGGGTTTCATCTTCTGTTTTCTATTGGACAACATTCCTCTGTGTTCACAGCATTTTTAAGGGTTATTATTTTAGAATCTATTT
>NW_006399754.1:33902310-33909530 GCF_000299155.1 Elephantulus edwardii
CGGAAACGACTCGACGGCACATAACAACAACAACAACAACAACAACAAGGGTCAGTCTGTCACCCTAGTCTGCCCTCATTTGGAAAACCCTCCTGGTATTTGAAATTGCAGGTGCTTGACTTCCAGCATCACAGGGACACCCATGACACAACAGGATTACAGAGTGACTGATGAGAGGCGGAAATCATGACATGGACTGTTTAAAAGGTGGAGTGCCTGCAGACCTACTCTTGGCTCTGTTCTGCACCTTTCTCAATGACAAGCAGACACGTTGGGAGCCTCAGTAACCAAGGTCCAACCAGAATATTCTCATTTGTTGCCCAGGCCTATGAGCCCCTTGCCCTAAGTATCCCCAGTGTTGTTGCTATTGTTGTTAAGTGCTATTGAGTTGAATATGACCCACAGCGACCCTGTGAATAACACATCTGAATCCTGTACTATATGCACCATCCTCTCACTGCCTGACATACTGAAGCCCATTGCAGCAGTTACTTGCGTCAGTCAACCTGGTGGAGGGTCTTCCTCTCCTTCGCTGACCCTCTGCCTTTCCTGGTAAGCATGTTATAGCCGAGAAATAGCCTCTTCGAGTAACATGCTAGAAGTACATCAGGTGAAGCTTTATCATCTTTGCCTCAAAGGAGCACGCTGGCTGCACCTTCTCCAACACATATATGTTTGCTTGTGGTCTTTATTGGTTGACCATGGGTGGTAAGTGCTCTTTCCCAACACCACAGCTCGAAGGCATCAATTCTTCTTCTGTCATCCTTATTCATCGTCCAGCTCTCTGATGCATAGCAAGTGATCTGAAAGACCATGAACTTAACCTGGCACACCTCCATCCTCAAACTGGCATCATTGTTTCTGAATACTTTGGAGAAGTCCCCACCTGCAGGCTTGCCTACTTCAATATGTCTCCTAATTTCCTCACTGCTCGATCTAAGGGTGTTGTTTATAGATCTACGTAACATGAAATTGTTCATAGTTTAAATCTTTTCTCCATCTATCATGATGTCGCCTATAGGTCCAGTGATAAGAATTTTTGTTTTCTTGAGATGTAATCCACATTGAAAGCTATGGTCTTTGATCTTCTGCAACCAGTGCTGAAAGACCTCCTCACTGTCAGAAAGCAAAGTTATGTTATTTGCATAATGCAGTATTTATTGATGAGTCTTCCTCAGGTCTTTGTTCCTCTTCACAGAGTCAGCTTCTGAATAGTTGATTAGCATACTGATCGAATAGGTATGGAGACAGAATACAACCCTTGTTACAGAACACAAGGAGGTCTTTACATAGTAAGTTGCCAATAAGATAGAAATATTGCAATATCAATAGCACTTTATTGCAGATCTGGGAGGACAGCCAGATCCCCCTCAAAAACTACATCCCTGTCTCGGAGTGGTCACTGGGTTTTTATACTAAGCTTAATTACTAACTTACGTAACCAAAACACTTTTGTTCGTATAGGTACAGAATTTCTGCATTTGAAAAGAACAGTTTATATATAATACATACATATCCATATACAGATATACATATACATACACGCACACATGCATACACAAAAACATACACACACATATACACACATACACACATATTTACTAGTAAACAGGCAATAAATAACATATAAGTGAGAAAAACAGATTTTGAAAAGATAAATGTTAGTCCACCAGGAAAGGCGCATTTTCCTTCCAAATAAACAGGTGGATTAAGATACAATTTACATATGACTGGGGAAACCAGTTTCAAAGAGGTAAATGCTGATTTAGGAAAGATTCCCTTCCTCTCCTGGTAAGCAGACAGCTTATACTATTTTACATGATTAAAGATATATTTTTAAAAAAAAGACTTCTAAGGCAAATTAACTAGTTTGCTGGCTGCAGAAAACTGGTATCAATTTTATAACCATATAACAATAGTTTTATAACTAATATATATTTGGAGAATTCTGAACTTATTAATACTACCTCATCACTCAGACACACTCACTTCTTTAAACCATGTGAAGTTCACTTGTTCTGTTCACACAACAAGAGTTTATATATAACATAAACTTTTGTTTATGTTTTATGTTTTTTGGGTTTTTTATGATATAAACTTTTGGTCTAGGTATACATAAGTTTCCCATGAGCACAATTAAGTGCTCTGAGATTCCCATTCTTCTCAATGTTACCCATAACTTGTCAAGACCCTTATAGTCAAATGGCTTTTGCATAGTCAAAAAAGCAGATATAGACATTCTTTTAGTGTTCTTCATTTTGAGCCAGGATCTATCTGACATCAGCAATGATATCCCTGGCACTGTCCCTGAATGCATGCAGTTCTCTCACTAGTCAATTGCCAACAAGACATACAGATTGCAATATCCAAAGCACTTTATTGCAGATCTGGAAGGACAGAGAGAATTCTTCTCAAGAACTGCCTTTCTGAAAGTGATCATTAGTTTTTATACTTGAACTAGGTGTTCTAGTTCTAGTAAATAAATAGCATGTAATATATTCTACATATGACTGAGAAAAACATCTTTAAATGCTAATTAAATAATATGCTGTTGTAATGTGCCTTTGAGTCACCTGTGACCTATAGTAACCCTCTCTACAGCAGTTCTGAGCCCTCTGTCTTGAGCCAGTCTCACTAATTTTGACAGACAAACATCTATTGTCCCAGTTACTGTATTCATCTATCTCATCCTGGGTCTTCCTCTCCTGTGCTATTCCTCCACCCTTCCAAGCATGATGTCCTTCTCCAAGGACCCGTCTCTCCTGGACACATATCCAGAGTATGTGAGATGGAGCTTCAAAGCCCTGTCCTCCAAGGAGAAATTTGGTTTCACCCTCTCCAAATCAGACTATTTGTTTACTTGGTAGTCCATGGTATGTTCAAGACTCTTCCAGAACCACAACTCAAAGAGATCAATTCTTCTTCTGTCATCCATTATCATTGTCCAGCTCCCTAATGTATAGCAATTAATTATGAAGATCATGGCCTGGGTAGGCACACCTTAGTCTCTAGACTGACATCATTGCTTTTCAGTACTCTGGAGAGATCCCTGACAACAGAGTTCCCCATTGTAAGCCATCTTTTGATTTGCTGATTACTGGTGCTAAGAGTGTTGATTGTGGAGCTGAACAAGCTGTAATTGTTAACGACCTCTATCTCTTCTCTATCTATCATGGTGCTGTCAATTGACCCAATGGTGAGAATCTTTGTGTTCTTGATGTTAAGCTTCAAACCATGTTGAAGACTACAGTCCTTGACCTTCTGGAGCAAGCACTTCTGGTCTTCTTCAATTTCAGCAAGAAAGGTTGTGTCATCTGCATATCAGGGGTTGTTGATGAGTTTTCCTGCAATCCTGATGCCACATTCCTCCTTATAAAGCTTTGAAAAGGTATAGACACAGGATGCATCCCTGATACTCTACTTTCCTGATTTTGAACCATCCAGTGTTTTTCTCCTCTGTTCTGAGGACTGCTTTCTGGTCAAGTATAGGTTTCACACAAGCACAAGTAAGTATTCTTAGATTCCCATTTTCCTCAAGGTTAGACACAATATGTTATGATCCACACAGTCAAATGCCTTTGCACCTTCCCTCAGGACATCACTTTCATGCCCCTCTTCTTGGTCAAGTCATATATTTCACATTTTGTTCATTTTCAAATGAACGTAGAATTCTAATATATGAATTTTCCCTTAGAGGAATAAGAAGTATTGGTTGTTATTGCAATTACATCTCTTCTTATCTCAATTATTAGTTCCTTGAGAAATAGTGCAAAATTCAATTAGTTATCCAGTAACATATGGAGACAAATTGTAAAATATGTGTTTTAGTTATTTAAGTGTATCAATTCCATCATTTTTACCAAGAATATAGAAATAGTTCAATCTATACTGCTTGTTTTGGGGATTTGTTTTGCTTTTCTCTAATTTTTTGTAGATTTAAAAGGCTTTATACTCATAAGAAACTCTCTGTATCCTTGACAGAAATTGAATGTTCATGGAAATATTTTGTTAAATTTCTTTCTCATCAAATATCAGAAATTGGCTATATTTCTACACAAAATTTATTCCTACAATAAAAGAAAATCTGCATTATTTAAAAAATTATTTGAGAAGCAAAAGTAAAAAGTTTTCAGTCTGTAATTGACCAAACATGTAACCAGGGTACATTAATGATAATTGGTGACTGGAATTCAAAAGTTGAAAACAATAAATATGGAATAATAGTCAGAAAGTACAAACTTGGTGATAGAAATGAGGCTGTAGATTGAATGATTGAATTTTGCACATTTAATTAATTATTAATTGCAAATACCTTTAAAAAAAAGGAGCACAAACTGACCTTACACATGGTCTTCACCTGATGGACTGCTTAAGAATCATATTGACTACACCTGTGAAAAGAATCCTTCAAGAAGTTTAATATCAATAGTCAAAACCAGACCAGATGCTGATTGTGGGGAAAAAAGCATCCATTACTCCTGTGCAAGTTCAAATTGAGCTCAAAGAAAATTAAAAGAAGTCCATGAGAACCAACATATGATCTTGAGTCTTTCTCACCTGAATTTAAAAATCATTTTAAGAATATGTTTGAAGCATTGGTCATCTGGCCTTTCCACAGTGGGCCTCAACTGAGGCCAGGCACAGCTGTCCTACTCCATGATATTTCTATGCCAAATAGTTTTGATGGTTTACTGTTAGAGGTGCACCGTGTGTCTGTCAGTTTGTTGTATTGAGGGAGTGATGTGCATGTTGATGCTTGTTTTAATGGGAGCTCTGGTTGCTTGTTGTTGTTAGGCACTATTGAATCATGTACAGAGCAACCTTATAAACAACAGATGTGCACCTTGTTCTATCCTGTGCCGTCCGCACCCTCTCCTATACACTTGAGCCCCTTGCTGTAGTCACTGTGTAAATCTACGTCATGGGTGGTCTTACTCTCTGCCGCCAACTCTCCACCTTCCCAAGTATATCTCTCCAAGGAAAAGCCTCTTCTAAGAATATACCCAAAGCATTTGAGACGAAACCTTATCATCTTTGCCTCCAAGCAGCGCTTGGGCTGTACTTTCTCCAAGACATCTCTGTTGTTCTTTTGGCATTCCATGACAAGTTCATTACTCTTCTCCAACATCACAGATCAAAGGAATTAATTTTATTCTGTCATCCTTATTCACTGTCTAGTTCTCAGATGCATAGCAAGTGACTGAAAAAACTGAAAGAAGCCATGTGGGGTGCCATCAAGGAATCATTAATGAAGAGAGAAAAAGTTCATTACAAATACAGAGGAGAAAGAAAAAACTAAAAAGGGTGTCAGAATATACCCTGAAAATTGCTCCAGAATGTCAAGAAGTCAAACAAAAGGAAGATATGCTGAAGTGAAATAGGTGAATAGAAAATTTTGAAGGCAAACTTAAGAAGACAATGTGAAATAATGGAATGTGCAGAAAGCTGGAATTAGAGAACCTGGATATTTATAGTGTTACAGATAGAGCCCAGATTGGAAGTCATTCATAGATGAGGGTAAACAGCTCCAAACATCCATGAATAACTTGAAAATGGAACATACAAACATAAATAAAGGAAAACTGAAAGTTGTCAAAATGGGACACATAAAGGTTGATATTATAGGCATTAGGGAGCTCAAAAGAACTGTTACAGGCCACTGTGAATCAGACAGTAATGTGATTTACTATGTCTGAAATGAAAAATCGAGGAAGAATAGCACTGCATTCAAAGTTAAAAAGACCGTTTCAAGATTTATCCAGAAGCAAAAATATGCTATGAGCAACAGGACACTATCCACAGAGGATCTGTTAATATAACATATGTAGTATAACAAATATGTTATATTAATATATATTCATTAGATATGTTAATATAACAGAAAATAATAATCATTATTAATATAATAAAATATATATAATTAAAAGATATATGCATCATCAGCTAAAGCCAAAAAAGATGGAATTGAGGATTTCTACCAATATTTGCAGTCTGAAAATGACCAAATATGTAAACAAGGTGCAGTAATAATAATTAGGAATGGGAATGCAAAAGTTGAAAACAATGAGAAGGAAATGGCAATAAGAAAGTAAGGACTTGGTCACAGAAATTCGGCTATAGGGTGAATGATTGAATTTTGGACATACAATGTATTATTAATCACAAACAGCTTTTTAAGAAACACAGATGGCAACTATATACATGGCCATCAGCTGATAGAACTGCACAAAAGTCAGATTGATTACATCTGGGGGTGGGGGACCCATGGAGAGGCTCGATAGCAACACTCAAAGCCAGGTCGAGTGCTGACTATGGTCCAGACCACCAGTTAATCTTGTACAAGTTCAAAGTGAAGCTGAAGAAAATGAAAGCAAATCCAAAAGAACCAAAATCTGACTGTAGTCTTTCCTACCTGAATTCAAGAATCATCTAAAGAATAGACTTGAGGCACTGATAACCAAGCTCATATGAGCCATGAGAGGACATCAAGAATACTTTATATGAAAGGATCCAAAGTTCATTACATATTAAAGACCAAAATAGATTTCAGAAGAGACTCTGAAAATTGCACTAGAGCTTTGAGAAGCCAAAATAAAAAGAAGAGATGTAAAAGTAAAAGAGTAGAACCGAATATTTCAAAGGGCAGTTCAAGAAGACAAAGCCAAGTATTATAACAGAATATGTGAAGATCTGAAGTTGGAGAATAAAATGGGGAGAACTTACTCTGCATTTCTCAAATTGAACAAACTGATATATTCAAGCCTCAACTTGCAATACTGAAAAATGCTATAGACAAAGTCTTGAATAATCCAGGAAGTATTAAAAGAAATTGGAAGAAATACACAGAGTCATTGTACCCAAAATAAATAGTTGACACTAAAAATTTCAGGAAATATCATATGGTAAAGAGCCAATGTCAATTAAAGAAGTTCAAGCTTTACTGAAAGCATTGGCAAAAAAATAAGGACCCAAGAATCAATGGGATACCAATTGATATGCTTCAGCTAACAGATATAGCCCTTGATATATTCACTAGCCTGTGACAAGAAATTTAGAATACAGCTACCTGGCCAATTTACTGGAAAATATCCCTAATTGTTCCCATTCCTAGATGATTCAACAGAATGTGGAAATTTTCATATCACATGCAAGCAAAATATGACTGAAGATTGTCCAAAAATGGCTAAAACAGTTCATTGACAGAAATGCCAGAAGTTCAA
>NW_006399754.1:33914035-33918761 GCF_000299155.1 Elephantulus edwardii
GCAGGACAGAGCAGGGTTTAGGGCTGTTGTGCGTAGGGTTGCTATGAGTCGGAAAGGACTTGATGGCACATAACAACAACAACAACAATTAGCATTTCTTAAGTATGAAAATAGCATATACGGTTAAGCAAACACATGATGAATACATATATTATGAAAATTATTTTTTCATTCTTCTACTCTCCATTTAATGTACTTCTATTAATTATCTACTGGGTGACAGGCACTCTGCCAAGTACTGGATATGAAGCATGAAGTGTGCTCTTAAACAACGCTGAAAATTTTGTTTTCTCTGACCTTCAAAATGTCCCAGACTCTTCGATCAGAGAGAAATGGATGTTAAGTAGCTTTAAAATTCTAGTAGGGCAAAAACAGAAAGAAAAAGAGAGAAATGCCCAGCAAACTGAAAGGTCAGAGCAAACACCACCCTAAAGAAACCTGGAGGATATTAAGTCACAGTAATATTTTCCCTCTTTTGGTGTGACATGTATTTACCACAAATAACACTTTGGGCTTAAGCTGTTGGAAAGAATATTTAGTAAAATAATTGATAATGAATTTCAACAAAAAGGTCTGTATCATTAAAGTTATTTCCATTGAGCAATGAAATGTAGACACAAATATTTAAATAAAAAATAAAAGTTTGAAAATCCACCCCCTAACTCCTAACTCCTTAAGTCTAAGTTACTGACCTGCAAATGAAAAACTGGAGATAGAGAAGAATATTGGGCATGCTTACTTCAGGGTAGTTAATTGTAGAAGCATGTTCTTAAGCTTAAAATAGTTTTTGTTCATGAATATTTTGATTCACATGTATCATTGCTAGATTGGGAAAATCTTCTTCCCTCTTTACCAATGTTATTACTAGAATTCACTAGAGTTTGTATTTTATTTTATACATAAAATAAACATTTCATATTTATACTTGGAAACATGTTTTCCCAGTTGAAAGAATAGGGATGTGCTTCTCCAGACAATCAGAGGTTGGCAGGGAAGCCTGATGAACCAGCTGCACTCACTTCTCTGAATTACTTTTTAATCACCAACAATTCTTCTTTTGGCTTGGATGTTTGTACTAGCATTTGGGAGTCAAAGAGGGAGAGGGAAGAAGTCTTTCCAATATAACATATTTTCCTCACTTTAATAACCTTCTTTATGTTATTGTTATTTTCTAGTGGATTAGTTGTTGTTATCATTTTTCACTTTAACATCACTGTATCATTTTAGTCACGGTCCCCTGGCAACACTCAATACAGCAAGAAGCTAACCAGGTCAGGCCAGGGAAAGCCTCGGGGTTGCATCAGCAGGGGGAGGCGTTTCTCCCTAACAGAACTGTCATATTGCACTGCCAATTGGAGCCACCCCAGTGAGAGAAAAAGAAACCTGTTTCGGTGAAGAGCTGCATGACTTAGGGGCTGACTTCTTTCTCTCATGGAGGGCTGAGCTACCTCTCAGCCTTGACACACTCCCACTGCCTTCAACTTCTTCCACCAAGCTGAGAAATTGCCTCCCTGGATCTTTGAGGGGGCTGAAATCATCTCTCCTTTCTTTTCAGCCATCCTGGACAGGCTGAATAGAAAAGAAGCCCTCATATAGTTCTTTTGCGTGTCAGAATTAAGAACAGAAATCAATTCCAGAGAGAGCTTTGAGCATCCTCCAGAAACTATGCTTATAGATGTGTCACCGAGAGTGTCACTGGTTCTTTTTGAAGACATATTCTTAGGAGAGTTTTGCAATTTTCTTCTATTACAAAAAACACTCACTGCCATAGAGTTGAAACCAAATCCCAGCAGATCCTCAGGAGGGATTTTGGAGACTGTAGATCACGTGAGAGTAGATTGCCCGTCTTTCTCCTGGGGAGCCAGTGGCGAATTAGTATCACCAGAGAGACATTACCTTTGTGGTGACAATGCAGCTTACTACTGAACGTGCCACCAGAGCCCCTGTTACGAAAGGGGGCCTAGAATGATCAGTGCTCCCTGCAGTTAGCCACGTCTCCATCACGGAAGTCATCCTTCATTTGTTTCTGAAATCATGCTAGGTACATCTGGTTCTAAACCAAAATAGAATATTTGAAACAGCTTAATATTTTTTTCCCTTTTTTGTTTTATTTTTTCACTAATTTATTTACAAAATTCAAATACAAATTTGAACAAATTCTTTCATCAGCTTAATAATTTAAAAGGCATAACCTCTATTTTTTACACAGTAGGAAAAGTATTTAACATTAGTTTCAGTATGTCTCTAAAAGAAATACTATAGGGGGAGAGCTTTAACTAAAAAAGAAACTATTTTTTTTCCAAGTTCAGGAATCAAGCAGTCTTAATTTAGAGAGGCAATAGTCAGAAGCGTGGACCTATCGCTTGGCTGTACTGGGCATTGAGTGTTACCGAGATGCAGGAAGCTCTGACTGTATCAGTAACATCACTCACAGCAGACATGTTTCCAAAGATTACAGGAGAAGCAGGACTGGTATCCATCATAACAATGGGGTCTTCAGAACACTATCAAGAGCAGTGGAGCCTATTCCAGTGTACGCCTGGGCATCAGCCTCTCAGGTTTAAGGCACTCAGAACGGGATGGGGGAAGACCTAACTGCTCACAGGAGTCTGCCTTAAGGAATCCACGGAGGAAAGCTTTCCTTCAAATAAAAAGCCTTCACTAGCTGATGCAGCATGACGCAAAATAAAGAAGCATGCACTAATAATTAGAAATGGATGAAGTATGAGTCAAGTCATGGTGAGAGTTTTCAAAAATGAAATGGAATGTATATAAATCATAGTGAAGATTTTGAACATGGTACACGATAGGGTGAGGTTTTGAGGATTCGTAAGTTCACTCTAAGTCACAGTCAACTCAATGCCCCCTAACAGTTAGGCATTAGTGAACACGAATGAACTAGTATGTGGTGTTTAAATCATATGGTCTGCTATGCTTAGGAGAAGGATGCACAATCTTCTCTCATGAGATTTACTGACTCTGGAAACCTGCTCGACGATCAGCTGTGGACGCTTCCAACTCGACAGTAATCAACAGCACTACATTGGGAAGGGCAACTTGAAGAGGAACGATGGGCCACTCATCTTCAAAAACAGCATTTCAAAAATTGAGAATGTGAATGAACTTGGTAATGTTGTTTGTTAAAAATAATAATGGTTTGGTGAGTTTTGGTGGCCTAGTGGTAAGAAGCTGCACTGCAATCCCGAAGGTGAGCAGTTCAAATCCACCAGATGCTGTGCTGGAGAAGGAGGGACAATATCTTCCTGTATCAGTCAGATCTGACTTGACAGTACACATACAAAAAAATTTAAAATAAAATTTAGAATAAAAAAATGATAGTGAATCATTATAGGTTAGGAAATATAATGTTGTACCTCAGAGACAGAATAATGGTTCCCAATGGTATAGTAATCCCCAGAATTTGTGTAGATGATGGCACAAAATAATTTCATAGATGTGTTTAAATGAAGAATTCTGAGCTGAGGTGATGATCACACATTATCCAGTTGTATCTTATGGAATCTCTAGTTTCTTTGTAAGAGAGAGAAAGACATACAAGAATCAGAGAAAATATGTGACCACAGAAGTAAAAGCCAAAGAGAGAGATTTCAGGTATTTCTTTTGCTGCTACTTTTCAAAAATGAAGAACGTAACTTCAAGTTAAAAAAAAAAAAAGGCAATCTCCAATATGGACGCAACCTTCAATATGGACAGGATGAAGGGATAGATTCGTCCCTGGAGACCCCAGAAGGTTTATAACACTTTTATTTTAGTTATTTCTTAACTCTAGAACTGTAAAATAATACTATTGGTTTGTTGTTTGGTGTCAATAAATATGTGGCTGATTATTACAGCTAGAACACAGACGTCAAATAGTTTACATAGCCACCATGAAGGTATACAACATTTAAGCAAAATAATAGAGTGTGCTTGACCCAAGTAAATCCTGTTTGTCCCCTGAGAATAGATAAGGAGGTCATAAACCAGAGCTATCTTTATTGCTGTTTTTAGGTGGTGGTGTTTACTTCTAACTCCTGTTGATCTGATTTGAAATAGAATGAAACATTGTCCAATGCTGCACTATCTACACAATTGTTGGCACCTTTGATACCACTTTGTGAACCTGCTATCAATCAATCTAGAGAATCAATCATGGAATCTTCCTCTTTGCACTGACCCTTTCTTTCAACAAGCATGATATCCTTTTCCAGAAATTGGCTCTTTCAGATAGCATGCACTAAGTATGTCTTCAGAAGGCAAAGAATTATCATGAAATGTGAAAAGATATGTAGTTAAAAAACAAAAATCAATGACATTCTTGACATTTTTCAAGTTGAAAGAACTAAAAGGTTTGAAAAGTTCAAGCCTCAAGTTGAAAAATTAAAAGATTCTACTGGTAAAATATTTAACAGTACAAGAAAAAGAATGGATATATAATGACCAGTTTTTGGAAAAGGTGAAGGGAAGGTCAATCTGTAATGAGTGGATGATGAGACGTGTGTGTCCTCCAATTAACAATCTGGAATAGAACATATATAACTGATCAATGGGAAGTTGTTGTTGTTGTTGTTATGTGCCGTCGAGTCGCCTGCGACTCATAGTGACCCTATGCACAACAGCCCTAAACTCCTCTCTGTCCTGTGCCAATCACACTGTCTCTGACACTCCCATACCAATTATCCCAGTCACTGAATCAATCCACCTCATAGAGGGCCTTCCTCTCCTA
>NW_006399754.1:33918861-33920190 GCF_000299155.1 Elephantulus edwardii
TATTGAATCTGTATGCTGAACAAGTCATTTGAGAAACTGGATTCTGTGATGAAGAATGTGACCAGAGGGTCATAGGAAGACTCAACAACAACCTGCATTATGTATTTTGTACAATCTTGCCTGGTGCAATTGAAGAGGACTTGAAACACTTGCCACAGAAGACCAAAAACTAGAGCCTCCAATAAACAAGAAAACAAAAATTCTTTCTATACTGATAGACAACATCATGATAGATGGAGAAATGACTGAAGTTGTCAACAACTTCATCATACTTGGATCCACAATCAATATCCTTGGTACCAGCAGTTGAGAGTTCAGGATATGTATTATATATTGGAAAAATCTGTAATCAATGCCTTCTCCAAATTTCTAAAGAGCATTGATGACAATTTGAAGATGAAAGTGAACTTGATTCAGGCCCTGGTCTTTTCAGTCAATTGCTTTACTTCTGAGAGGTGGACAATGATAAGGGTGATTGGAGAATCGATACCTTTGAGCTGTTATGTTGGAGAAGAGTGCTGCATATCCTGTGAATTGCTCAAAGAACAGATACATATGTCTAGGAGATCGTGCAGTCAGGGGCTCCTTTGAGGCAAAGATGACAAAGTTTCATTACACATACTTCAGGCTTTTTGTCAGAAAGGGCTATTCCTTGGAGAGGGATATCATGCATAGAAAGTTAGACCATCACCAAAAGAGAGGAGGACCTTCAACCAGCTGGATTTACACAATGTCTATTGCAATTGGCTCTTGTTTGTCTGAAATTATGAAGACGGTACAGGATAGGACAGGGTCCACTTCTCTTGATCATAGGGTCCTTGTGTGGCATAGTCAAATGGAAGACACCAGACAACAACCTTAAATGTTGCAGCATTTTTGTTGCTGATCACATCATTTACATGACAAACCCTAGAATTAGAAAAATGGAGATCAAATTTCTAAAACACTGACAAGGCAATAATTATGAAAATTTGGGGGATGAGGATGTTAACACCAAAAGCGAAGTTGTTGATTTACAAAGGCATCATTAGAAGGAAATAAAATTTAAGTTGAGGAATGTGAAGCAGCTGGTCGATTTGAACCAAGAACCTTGGGGTTGCCAGAATATCTTCTTACCATGAGGCCACCAGAGAATACATATGAGATATATATTCTAACAGAATAAACTTAGTCATCAGTTCTTGTGACATTTAAATTTCAACAAAATTTGCTTTAAATTTATCAATGCTCTTTTGCAATTAATGAGTCAAATTGGAATATGAATCCAATACAAAGATTCCTATATTTAATATATTAATATAGAATGAAATAATACAGATCTTGATTGGC
>NW_006399754.1:33927820-33939143 GCF_000299155.1 Elephantulus edwardii
TGATAAATCGTCCACCAATCTTGACCCCACATTTCTCCTCATAGAGCCCAGCCTCCCGGATAATCTGTTCTGCATATAGGTTGAAAAGGTATGGAGAAGTAGGATAGGAAAAAAATAAAAAGAGAAAGAGAAAGCAAGCAGTTCAGTCCTTTTGGAAATTTATTCTTGCCTTCCTGAATCAGTCTTCCCGTACACTGGTCTTAGTGCAGTGGCTTTCCACATCCAAAGGTTGTCCACATCCCCTGGAACTGTCGTCTGTGGACCAAGCAGCCCTTTGCTGACCAGAAGGAAGCGGTTCATTGGACACTGTCCATGTGACCCTTGGCACTGGCAGCCTCTCCAAACAGTCCAGGGCATGACCAGTGAGAAAAGAGGTTACTCGCTCATGAATAGTAATGACTCACTGCATCCCCCCAGTAACTCCTTCCTGGATGAATTCTTTCCATTTTATTACAGAATTGTTTGGGGCACAACCTTCTTTATTAGTGTGTTTCTCTGACATCACTGATGGCATGGTGAGTGTATCAGGTTTCCTAATAATCTTATGTCCTTCTGTCATTGAAGCAGTCTCAACAATGCCCAATAGCAGGCAAGTGACTGTCTTTCCATAAGTGTGTAATTGTGCTGTAGCATCAGGAAATTTCCTTGTCCACAACCCCAGGGGTTGCTGAAAGGCAGTCTTCTCAGACTTTTTCCGTAAGCTCCAGTCTGCATAAGCACAGACAGCAGATACCTTGAGAATCATGTCTAAATGTGGATCATAAGGTACTAGAGGCAAGGAGAGTAGGACAGCCTTCTGTCAAGCTCCCGTTCAACTGAAGTTCTCTTTCAAGTAAATTTGTGTACAGGAGCTAACAATATTCCAAGATGTGGGACATGAGTTCTCCAAAATCCAAAAGCTGGGCCTCCTGTTCAGTCTTGGGAGTAGGTAGTGACAGCACCTTGGTTTGGGTTCCCTGTGAAATGTCATGGGTGACTCCTGCTCAAGAAATTTATAGTTTGGGAAAGGCTCTCGACTTTTGCTGGACATATCAACTAACCTCTGTGGGTCATTTGGGCAATCATTGTTTTCCAATACTCTCTAGACTATTCTCCAGTGTTTCATATTTGTAGGATAACATAATATAATGGACAATTGCACTGGATGTCTGTACCAAGTCCAAGTCTCTTCTAACCAGGCTATGACAGTAAACTGGTGAATTCAAATAACTCAGTGGTAAGACTTTAAAGGTTATCTGAGGTCCTTCCCACATGAAATCAAACTATGACTGGCTTTTATCTGAGCGTGGAATGGAGGGGGGGGGGGAATCTAGATCTAGCACTGAGTGCCAGTCTTTGCTCTGCTGTTTGTTTTGGTTTTTTTTTTTTTTTTTCACCATTGACACCATATCTGGGACTGTTGAAGCCTCAAGTCTCACTATTGTTTTTAGGCCATGATAGTGCACAGTTAACCTCCTCGGATCACCTGCCTTTTCTACAGGCCATATAAGGCTGTTATATACAGAGTTTGTTGGCACCAACACTCCAGCCTTTCATATGTCTTTAACCAAGGCAGTTATTTCTTTTTGTCCAGAGGTTTTCGATATTGTTTCAAATTAAGAATCAAAGTGGGTGCAGACAATTCTATTGATTCTCATTTAATAGACCCAATAAACACTGGCCTCAGGACAGACTTAGATGCTCTCAGTTTTATAGTAGCTGATATAGGGAATGTTTCCCAATTAGACATAATATCTATGCCAATAATACATTCAGGTAAAGTAGATACAATTACTATATGGAGTATTTGTTTATATTTTTGAATTTTCATCCAGACTCTCACTTTAATTCCATTAATTTTGGCATCCCCATGTCCTCCTAAAATAAACTTAGGACTCTAATATTTTATCAATAGGTTTGATTATTACAGTACATTGGGCTTCTGCATACAGAATCCCTAAGAAGGTTTATTCTCTACTGAAGACCAACTGTAGTCATAATTTGTTCTGCTAAGATTAGTAGGAGGCCAGTTAAAAGAAATGGGAAGTTAACAGTGTCTCAAATCTTTGATCTTCTGTATAAATCCATGACTTCTAACATCGACAATCACTCTTGCTTTTTTCTTTTCTTTTCAGTTTCCCCAATCTTCTGTGTCATTTGGATTTGGTGGTTAGCTGGAAGGTTTCACAGAGACTCCGATGCATCAGGGTAATGACTCATGTGACTGTAAGTGATGCAGTCTGCTGTTGCAGAGATTAGTGAGTGGTCCAACTGGATACTGTGTTCTAGTGTCCCAGGAATGTGAGCATCCCCAGAAGAGAGTGAACCATATTCTCCCATGAGCTCATATAAGCCTCTAGTGGCTTGTATTACACCCTAATCCTATCTCCTTGGCACAATAAATACTGCTACACAAAATAAACCGTTAATCAATGGGTAGTAGAGACGTTTTGAACAGGATACTTTAGACACCATAACCTCCCTAAAGTACTGAGGAGCAATGATATTAGTCTAAAGAGCAAGGTTCATCTTATTCAGGCATAATCTTTTAAATTCCTTGCTTACTTCAGAGGATCAAGGACTGCAGCCTACAATATGGATTGAGGCTCAATGTCAAGAAGACAAAGATTCTCACCACTGGGCCAATTGGCAGCATCAGGATGGGTGGTGAAGAGATTGAGATTGTACACAGCTTTAGTTTGCTTGGCTCCACAGTCAACACTCTTGGCACCAGTAGCCAGGAAATTAAAAAACACATTGCCATGGGAAAGTCTGCTGTTAGGGACCTCTCCAAAGTACAGAAGAGCAATGATGTCTCTCTGGAGACTAAGGTGCGTCTGATACAGGCCATGGTCTTCGCAATCACTTGTTATGTATCAGAGAGTTGGACAATGACCAAGGAGGATAGAAGGAGAATTGATGCCTTTGAGCTGTGGTGCTGGAGAAGATTATTAAGGGTACCATGGACTGCTAGAAAAACAAACAGATTCATACTGGAAAGGGTTAAACTGGGTGGCTCCTTGGAGGCAAGGATTCTGAGGCTCCGTCTAATATAGTTTGGGCATGTTGTAAGAAGGGACCAGTCCTTGGAGAGGGACATGGTGCTTGGGAGTGTGGAGGGACAGCGCAGGAGAGGAAGACCCTCTATGAGGTAGATTAATTCAGTGACTGGGGTAATTGGGATGGGTGTGTCAGAGGCAATGCGATTGGCACAGGATAGAGCAGGGTTTAGGGCTGTTGTACATAGGGTCGCTATGAGTCACAAGTGACTTGACAGCACATAACAACAACAACAACATACATACATTTAAGAGCTGGACCATGAATTAGAATGCCAGAAGAATTTGAGTTATTATGCCTTTTAGTTATTATGTTGGAGAAAATTACTGAATACTTCATGGATTTAAAACAAACAAACGGATATGTCTTAGAAAAATTTCAGCCAGAATGCTTCTTAGGGGAAGGTTGGTGAAATTTGATCTCAGATACTTTAGGCATGGAGGTACTATTCCTACGAAAAAGGTATAATACTTGGAAAAATGGAAAGTCAGTAAAATACAAGAAGATTCTTAATGAGATAGATTGGCACAGTCACAGTAGCAATAGGATAAATTATTTCAGAGATGAAGAAGATGTCACAGGGTGGGACTGGGTTCAGTTGTTCATAGGGGCAATACGAGCGCTATGCAACTCAACGTTACTTTACAGTACAGACAACAACAAACACCATCCATAATTTATCATGAATCACACAGTTGAATACCTTTACATAGTTACTAAAACATAAGTGAACATCTTTATAATATTCTTTGCTTTTAGCCAACATCCGTCATACAACAGCAATTACATCTATTTTCCCATGGCCTCTTCTAAAGGAAGCTTGAATCTCTGAAAGTTCAATTTGGATATAATCTTCCAGATATTTCTGAATTACTTTCAGTAAAATTTTAATTACTTATAATATTAATAACGTGGTTGGATAAATTCTGCCTTTTGTTGAACCACTTTTTATAGTGTGGGTACCTATATGGATTCCATGCAGTCAATTCATCAGGTAGTCTTCCAAACTTCCTGACATAGATGAGTCCACATATCTAAGGTTGTATCTGTTTGTGGAAACATTAAGTTTGGTATTTCATCAATTCCTGAACATTTTTTGCCAATGTTTTCAGTACAGATTTAATATTTTTCCATGATTACTTTTGTTGTTGTTGTTATTGTTCATTTACTGCTTTCTGATGCAGGCCATAGTCTTTGCAATTACTTACTATGCCTTAGAAAGCTGGACAATGACTAGGGATGATAGAAGGAGAATTGATGCCTTTGAGCTGTGGTGCTGGAGAAGAATACTGAATATACCATGGACTGCTAGAAGAACAAATATTTTCATCCTAGAGAGAGTGAGACAAGGCTACTCTGTGGAGGCAGGGATTCTGAAGCTTTGTCTGACATACTTTGGACATGTCATAAGGAGGGACCAGTTCTTGAAGAGGGACATCATGCTTGGGAGGGTGGAGGGACAGACAGCACATAAGAGGAAGACTCTCAATGAGATGAACTGATTCAGTGGCTGGGGTAATGGGATAGGTGTATCAGAGACAGTAAGATTGGCACAGGATAGAGCAGGGTTTAGGGCTGTTGTACATAGGGTTGTTGTGAGTTGCAGGTGACTTGATGGCACATAACAGCAACAAAAACAGCAACAACAATAATGTTGTTTAGTTCCAAGATTTGTTGTATAGTAAGTCTGGTATTCTTGTCATCTTTAAACTTCTTATACCTTTCAATATTTTTTATATTTTCTTATACCTTTCCATGTTGTTCTTCTGGAGATGAACAACATGTTTGGTGCACTAAAAAACAAAGAACCCACAAAACAAAAAAAACAAAACTAACCAAACAGATTGCCATCAAGTCAACAGATTCATTGCTGAGCCTCCAGCAGATATTCTGAATCTGTAGCTCAGAAGGAGGAAACTGCCCGTCTTCCTTCCCTAGAGCACGACTCCTGGGTGAGCGATCCAGCTTTAACTGACTAGTCCACCAGCAGATCCTCAATGAGACAGACTGACAGAGTGGCTGCAAAACATGAGCTTAACTAGAGTAACAATTGTGAAGATAGTTCAGAGACAGTTATTGTTTCCATTGTACATGGGCTCACTATTAGTTAGAACTCACTTGATGACATTTATTATTGATGACAAAATTTAGTGGAAATGATTTATAATATATAATTTAGTGTGTTCAAAACTATGTTAATTTTCGCTTAACAGCAATATATATATATATTTTGCAGAACACTAAAACATAAAAAGTAGATGATAACAATAAAAATCACCTTTATCTTCATGTCTTAATCCAAATAATACTCTATAGTTACTGAGTATTTAAAAGATAACAGCTAGGACATAAACTAGACTAACCACAGTTAAGAGAAAGACTGAATTTTTTGCCATCTTTGAGTAGTAAATTGCTTTATAAACTCATTATAATGATTTAAGCTTTTAAAAATATTTTCTTTTTTATTGATGTGCATACAAAATTTGTATACGTTGTATTTTCACACCATCCTTCATTCATATTGTGTTTCATACAATCATTCCCACTCACTGTTTTGTAAAATTAATCATCACTGAACTATGCTCACCATTACCTCGTCCTTTTAGAGATAATGCTGTTGTTAGGTCCTGTGGAGTCAAGTATGGCCTGTTGTGAGTCTATGGAGAAGAGACCTGAAGCCTCCCTACCCTGTGCCATCCTTATCATTCCTGACACGCTCACACTCATTGCAGCAGTCACTGAGTCAATCTATCTGGTTGACTGTGTCGATCTATCTGGTTGAAGGTCTTCTTATCTTTTGCCAACCCTCCACCTGACCAAGCATGATGTCTTTCTCTAAGGAATAGCCTTTCCTAACAACATGCCCAGAGTATGGGAGATGAAGCTTGCCATCTTTGCCGCCAAAGAGCACATTTATTTGTAAAGAGCAAAGAACTACCATTTTCTTTTTCTCTACTTTTCAAAGCAACTACTATATTGTCTCTGTACCTGAGACTATCTCTCCTACCCTCCGTAAACTCATTGCTGTTTAATTGGATCAATGCGTTGTTGACTATCCAGTGAGTTTTCAGAGGCTACTCCCAAGGAGCCATGACCTTCCATGAGGAACCTGTAAAAGAACACAAATAACAACAAAATAGTCCACTTCTATACTCTCCATACTTTTTCATACGTGGATGATGATGTTGTTGTTGTTGTTATTGTTATTGTTGTTGTTGTGTACCATAGGATCAGAACCAACTATTAGCTGACCCTTCAGCAGGTTTTCAGAGACATTTAATTGCACAAGTGATTAGTGTATAGGAACACTCATTTTTAGATATAAGCACAGGGAGTTACCGTGTTTTCACTGATACAGAATTATATCTGTTAGGTTTGGCCATTAAAAATATATTTCTTTTTTAGAAATTCTAAGTTTCCAATTAAAAGTTTGGTTTGCTATGTTTTGTGCAACATGGTGGTGTGCAGGGAGTGATATCGGAAGGAATGCTTGTGTGAGGTAGAGTCAATTTCATTCCAATTATATGAAAAGTGAAGCCGTTTACAAGCCAAGAGATCGCTTTTTTAGCTCAAGTCCTCAAACTGTGAATACTGTGGGAAGCTTTTGGCATGCAGATTTCTTCCACCTGTTCTTAGAAGAGACACAAATATGAACCATACATAGGAGATGTGATTTCCACTGTTAAACAGAAAGCATTTCTAACTTTGCTTGTAAAGACTATAAGTATGCCCAATTAGGTATCACATTCTTTAAATATTTCCATTTAACAATGTGGGATAGTTTCCCAGAAGATTTCCTTGCAGAAAAAAAGAGTTGTTTAAATATTCAAGGTAGATACATATAAAGGTAAAAAAATGAAGCAATAGTATAGGTAATTCTGATTTAACAAATTTAAAATAAATGTAGAATTTAATCTTCTTAAACTTCATAAATCAAAATAAAAATGTAGATTTAATTAGATTAATTTGAGCCTTTGGATATGTTGTTGTTAAGTGTTGTCGAGTCGCAGGTGACTCATAGTGACCCTATGAAGGAGAGTCCTCGACGCTTGGGTGCGTTTCATCCTCTCTCCAGGTTCATAGGGTTTCCGGAGGCAAGCTATTATGGAAGTGGATGCCACTCCTCCTTCCAAAGGATATGTAGCTCAGTCAATCCATAGAAGATGTTTAAAGGAAATAGCTCAGTTGAACCACCTTTAAAATAAATTTGCTTTTATAGGGATGGCAATATTAAATACAGATAATTTAAACTTAAACTCATTGCCAGCCAATAAACCAGTTCATAACTGAACTTCCAGTGAGTTCTTGACCTGTAAATAGATCATACAGGAGGAGTTTTCCCATCTCTCTGCCAGAGATTCGCTGATAGACTTGACCTGTATGACCTTTGGATTATAAGTACAGCTCCCTATGGACTACCTCACTCCAGCTCGCTCTCTGCGTAATATGCTTTCCTTAGGTTATGCGCAGTTGAGCCAATCACAACTCAGAGCAGCCTTAGGAACTATCAACTGGAAGTGTGTCCTCTCCGGTGTCATCCTCAGGACGTCTGCCGTGTTCAAGCCCGTTGGTACAGCGATTGTGTCGATTGATGTGGGGATAATATGCTGTTGTTCAGTGCCATCGAGTTGAATAGGACTCATAGCAACACTATGAACAACAGATCCGAACCTTGTCCTGTCGGGCACCATTGCCATCGTCTGCGACGTATTTTCTGACAATGAACCCATTGCTGCAGTGATTGTCTGTCTGTGTTACTGAAGGTCTTCCTGTCTTTCCCTGATCTGAAGTGAGATGAAGCTTCGTCATCCTTGCCTCTATGGAGTACTCTGAGAGCACTTCGACATTTATCAAAGTTCATGGAGTTTCCAGAAGTGTGTTGTTTAGGAAGTGGATGCCACTCCTGCTTCCAATTCTCCAAGACATATCTGTTTATTCTCTTGGCCTTCCACGAGATATTCTTCTCTAACACCAATTCTGAAGATATCAGTTCTTCAATCATCAGTATCCATTGCTCAGATGCATATGTAATGATTGAAGAGACAATGTCCTGAATAATATGTTATTGTTATGCATCAATGAGTCAGAACAGCCCCATGGCTGGTCCTTCAGTACACTTTCAGAGACAGTACAATGGAAGAAACTGCCTGTCTTCCTTCCATGGAGCAGCTGGTAGGTTTGAATCAGGTGCCTCTGGGTTGGCAGCACAACTCTTTACCACTGAGCTGCTAGACCACCTAAGACACCAGACGTCCTGGAACATTCATCGTTGAAAATGCTTTTGTGAACTGTTCCCATTACCTCCATATGCGAATGAGGTAACTTCGTTGTTAGAGCAAGTTTAGTATGTGGCTGACTTTGAACTTATAAGACCACTTCATAAAAACTTGGATTCAGAACCAAAATAATATCTAAATAATGTTTTCCAGTGAATGAACAAAATAAATGTAAAACTTGGCATTTTAAGTACTTACCAGTTGTGGTTATAAAGAAGATCTCAACACAGTAAAAAAAGAGAAAATAAAGGATTTGGGAAAAAATGCAATCAGAATGTTCCTTAGAAGAAAAGATGGTGGGATGAGGTCTCATATTGTTTGAGCATGTTGTCAAAAGGGCATGTTCTTGAAAAAGCTATAATGCTAGGGAATTGGAAGGTCAGTGACAGAAAGGACGATCTTCCCCAAAATGGAGTGATGCGAGACAGCAGTATCAGGCTGGAGCGTGCAGAGGTGATGAGGAGGGTGGCTCGGGCAGGACAAGATTTCAATCTGTTGTTCGTGGTCTCTGTGAGTAAGATCCCACTAGACAGCATCTATGAACAATGATCTTTCTGTCGAATGTGGTCAAGTTGGAACCAACCTATCACTGAGCCTCCAGGAGGTTCCAGAAGCAGTAGCCTTAGAGGAGATTGCTTATCCTCCTCCAGGAAACTGCCTGCCTTTGGGTTGGAAGTGCACCCCCTTACCAACAAGCTTTAGGAAAGAGTAGCATTCAATTAGTAGTATTTCAGCAAAATCTTTTACTTTCTGCAAAGCATGCTTGTTAAAACTCTACATGACTCGTGAAATTAAATGTATCCTTCTTATTTATTACACAGCTGTATGAAACGTCCACGTTGCTGTAGACACCCTGTAATGAAAGCATTTTACCACTGGTGCTGGTGGTTGTAAGGCATCATCAAGTTGAGTACAATTCAGTGACTCTATGATGAACCCTGTCCTATCCTGTGCCATCTTCATAATCTCTGACACATTGAACCCATTGCTACAGTCGCTGGATCTACACGCCTCGCTGAGGATTTTCTTTTTGCTGCCTCTCCACCTTTCCAAGCATGATGTCCTCCTCTAAGGAATAACCTTTCCTCACAACATGCCGAAAGTATGAGATGAAGCTCAGTTGTCTTGAGCTCTGAGGAACACTCTGGCTTCACTATCTCTGAGACACATCTGATTGTTCTTTTGGGGTTCTGTGGAATGTTCAGTACTCTTCTTCAGCACCACAGCTCAAAGACATCAGTTTGATGGTGAATAACACCGCTATGAACATTGGTGTACAAGTCTCTGTTTGAACATCAGTCTTATTTTTGAGGGGTATATTCCAAGCAGTGGAATAGCTGAGTCATATGGAATTTCTATGTTCAGTTTTTGGAGGAAGCACCAAACTGCCTTCCAGTGTGATTGTACCATTTTGTAACCTTACCAACAATATATAAGAGTTCCTATAGTCTTTGTAACTATGTGCTATGCATCGGAGAGTTGGACAGTTAATAGGGATGATAGAGAATTGATACCTTTGAGCTGTGATGCTGGAGATGAATGTTGAATATACCATGGACTGCTAGGAGAACAAACAGGTTCGTCCTGGAGAGGGTGAAGCCAGAATGCTCCTTGGAGTCAAGGATTCTGATGCTTCGTCTGATATATTTTGGGCATGTGGCAAGGAGGGACTGGTCCCTGGAGAGGGACATCATGTTTGGTAGAGGGGAGGTATGGCGCAGGAAAGAAAGACCCTCGATGAGAAAGATCGATTCTGTGAGTGGAGTGGTGGGAATGAGTGTGTTTGAGATGGTGAGGTTGACACAAGATAGAACGGCATTTAGGGCTCTTGTACATAGGGTCACTATGAGTCACAAGTGATTCAATGGCACATAACAACAACAACATACCACCACATCCTCTCCAACATTTGTTACTTGCTATTCTATTGACTTCCCTACTGCTACTCAAGTGAGATGGTATCTTATTGTGGTTTTGATTTGCATCTCTCTTATTGCCACTGATTTTAAGCATTTCATATGTCTGTTTGCCATTTGAGTATCTTCCTCTGTGAAAATTCTTTCCATGTCTTTTGCCCATCTTGTAATTGTGTTGTCAGTCTTTTTCTTGGACTTTTCTTTTTATTTCCAGGAATATTCTGTAAACTTCGTTATGAGACTCTTGTCTGAGATGACACTGCCAAATGTTTGTTCCCAGTTTGTAGGTTTTCTTTTCATACTGTTGGAAAAAGTTTTTTTTTCACACAGGGATTTACTCTTTAGAAAGTCCAATTCATCAGCTTTGTCTTCATCAGACTGAACATTTCTGGCTGTATTTGGCAGTCTATTTATACCGAAGACTAGGCCTTCTAAGCATGATCCCAGTTTGCCTCTTATGAACTATGTGGTTTTGGGATTTATTCCCAAGTCTCATATACCTTGAGTTGATTTTTGTGTGTGGTGTGAGAGGTGGATCCTTTTTCCGCTTTCTACAGGTAGCAGCAAATGGAGACTTGAACAAAAATGTTCATAGCAGTATTATTCAATATTGCAAGAACATGAAAACAGCCAAATGTCCAACCATCAAATGGATTGAGAAATTATAGGACATTCACACTGTGGAATATTATTCAGCATGCAGGAGCAATGAATTTTTAAATTACTACCTAGCTTGAGAGAGACTGGAGAGCATTATGCTGAGTGAACTAACTCAGTCCCACAAGGACAAACACTGTATAAAACCATTATTTTAGAATGAGTATGAGGATCCAAGGAAGAGGAATTTGGAAGCAGAAGGGGGGGGGATGGATGGGGGAGGTGGGTACGCTCACACAATTTAATGAGGGATGAAGGAAATGGGAAAGATCCAATGTGAAAAAAAAATATAAGTCACTATAATAAAAAGAAAAAGGTATCAATTCTTCTTATCCTTAGGATAGGCATTCTTTAAAAATTAGTATATGCAAGCCTTTTGCCAACATCTGGAAATAAATACTCTAAAAGCATTTGGAAATAAAATTAACGAATCAG
>NW_006399754.1:33941618-33984225 GCF_000299155.1 Elephantulus edwardii
AACAACAATAAGCAAATATGGAGAAAATGAAATAATAGATTCTGCTATTCATTATTATTCATAGTGAAGAGAATATAGCCCCCTGTGTCCACACAAGCCGACATTCACTGACTTGCTGTTAGGGTTCTTGCACATGTTCTAATAGGTTCTCAATTTTGGGGCTGAAAGCACTACTCAACTAACCCCTAGAGTAAACGTGTAAATACACTAATAGATCTCCTGAGTTTTCCTGCAGGCCCAGAAACTCTCTCTTCCTCTAATCTACAACTACCACTACAAGCTGATTCAAACATATGCAGATTTAGGAAATACTTGAAATCCTTTTGGAAGTTGTTGATCTCTATTTGCCTACAGTAACAGCCTAAGAAATAGATAAGAAATGAAACGTATACATGGAAAGAAATCTTTTGCTTTAATGTAACTTCTCCTCTTTTAACAAATACACACTAACTTAAATTTTTAGATATCGATATATTGGCTCTGAAAAATACTCCTACAACTCCATAGAATTTCTATTGCTTTTGAAGTTATCCTGGAAGCAGGCACTAAAGCATGCGGAAGGTGCATAATTCCATACACAACAGTCTCACTTTTGCTTTTTGCCACTGAATTTCTTGCCTTTGCTTCATTTTCTTAGATGCCTGCTCCCTGCTGTGTTTACTCTAAGTTCTCCCAGCAGTGGCAGAGGGAGCTGGAATAAAAATAAAAAATTTATAGTGTAGTAATTAGAGTAACAGGTAGAGAGATCAGTGCTGCGTGGCCCAGCGCTAAATTCCTGCAGATGTTTCTCCCTGAATCCTTGCCAGGAATGTGAAAGCAAAGTATGAATGTTTCAGTGAGCTGCAGACAATGGGTTCACCTTTTGTGGATTCTTAGGTCCAAGCTATTTAGAAGCAACACAATAAAAGAACTTGCATCTCTCCAGTCTGTTGTTAGATACAGCATTCAATAACTCGACACATTTTT
The DNA here is from genome assembly GCF_000299155.1 of Elephantulus edwardii. Taxonomy (NCBI): domain Eukaryota; kingdom Metazoa; phylum Chordata; class Mammalia; order Macroscelidea; family Macroscelididae; genus Elephantulus; species Elephantulus edwardii. The sequence goes on from NW_006399754.1 coordinate 33,942,585, forward strand.
CCCTCCAAATATCATCTTTGAAATGTTCTGAAAGCACAGCTGTGTTACTATTAACACAAACCTCAAACCTCATCAGGGTAAAGTTGGCGCCGACTCATAGCTGACCTTCCTCCTCGTGGGTTTTCAGAGTTTGTAAATCACGTGGAGGAGACTGCCTGTCTTTCTCTGCAGTAGCAGCAGGTTGATCTGAATTGCCTGCTTTTGTCTTGTCGGACCAAATTCTTATCCACCATGCCACGAGATCTCTTCCAGTTAGCCAGGCTGCCAGCTGTCCATCAAATTTCCTGGCATAGTGTAGACTGGTGAGCACATACAGGACAACTTTAAAATTTGAAACAGGTCCACCGGTATCACATCAATTCATGGGGCCTTATTTTTTACCAATGCCTTCAGTAAAACTTGAACTTCTTCCTTCCCATTGGCCCTTGATCATATGATACTTAGTGAAATATTTTAATATTTTGTTAGAGTGATTTGTGTGCATTCTCTCCCTGTTCCTGTGCTGTTAACTAGATATTTCAAGATTTTACTCATAGCCTCTCTAAGTATTGCAACTTGAGGCTTGACTTTGTTTTTCAGTTCTTTCAGCTTGAGAAGTGCAGAATGAGTTCTTCCTTTTTTATTCTCCATTTCTAGATCTCTGCACAGTCCATTATATTTGTTTGCTTTGTCTTCTCAAGCTGCTTTTTGAAATCTTCTGTTCAGCCCTTTCACTTCAGCATCTCCTCTATTTCTTTTGGCTTCTTGATGCTCTAGTACCATTTCTGGGGTCTTCTGAGTGACTGCTCTCTACATGGGCGATGTTCTTATGTCATCAAGTCTTCTATCACCGGTGTTCAAAACTTCAAACCTATTTTTGAGATAACTTTTAGGAGAACTCTGGTGGCTTAGTGGTAAGGAGCTGCAACTACAATCCCAGAGGCGCACGGTTTGAATCCACCAGATGCTCTGCTGGGGAAGGAGGGACAATCTCCTCCTGTACCAGTCAGATCTGATTTGATGGTACACTCACACAAAAATAATAAAATAATTTTTTTTTAAAAAAAAGATAACTTTTAAATTCAGGTGGAGTAGACTCAAGATCATACAAGGGTTCTCCTAAACTTGTTTTCATTCTCTTCACCCTGTTTACACTTACACACGAAAAACTGAAGGTCTGTTCTACAGTCATCAACTGGCCTGCTTTTGACTGCTGTTTCAAGTTTCTCCAATGATTCCTTCCACAGGCACGGTCAATCTGATTCCTATGCACGTCATCTGGTGAGGTTCATATGTTAAGTTGCGTGTTTTTTAAAAAAGATATATGTAATGAATGTACAAAATTATGTAATTTTATTTCTCAAGTCACCAAATCTGTAAATTCTGACTATCATTCCTTCTTCATGGTTTCAACTATTTTTAAAAGTTTTCTAAAAACTATTTAAATATTAAAAATTTCATAATATTTTGTCTTTGTTATGTGCCACTGAGTCACCTGTAACTCACAGAGACCCTGTGTACAATAGCTCTGAAAGCTGTCCTCTTCTGAGGTGGTCTCATTGACTCCGACACACTTACCCCCGTTTACCTAGCTACTCTATCAACCCATCCCATGCTGGGTCTTCCACCCTTTTGCTGTCCCTCCACCTTTTGGAGTGTGATGTCCTTCTCCAAGGATCAGCAGTTCCTCATGGCCACATGCCCAAAGTATGTAAGATGGAGCTTCACAATCCTAGCCTCCAAGGAGAAACTTGGTTCTACCCTCTCCAGAACAGACCTATTTGTTTTCTTGGTGCTCCATGGTATGTTCAAGACTCTTCTCCGGCACCACAACCAAACACAGCAATTCAATCATTCTTAGTCATTATCTAGCTTTCTAATACATAGCAAATATTTGTGAAGACCATGGCCTGAATGAGGCACACCTTAGTCTCTAGACTGACATAGTTGCTTCTCAGTACTCTGGAAAGTTCCCTGACAGTAATTCATCTTTTGATTTCCTGACAGCTGGTGCCAAGATTGTTGATTGTGGAGCTGAGCAAGCTTTGACTGTTAACAACCTCAATCTCGTCTCCATCCATCATGGTGCTGCCAACTGGCCCAGTGGTAAGAAAGAGTCTTTGTCTTCTTGATGTTGAGGTTCAATCAATATTGAATATTGAATATTGAAGACTGCAATCCTTGACCTTCTGCAGCATGTAATTCAAGTCCACCTCAATTTCAGCATGCAGGTCGTTAATGAGTCTTCCTCCAATCCTGACACCACATTCCTTCTCATAAACTCCAGCATCTTCAATGATTTGTTCTGCATATAGATTAAAAAAAATTTATGGAGACAGGAAGCATCTCTGATGTACTCGCTTCCTGATTTTGAACCATGCAGTCTTTCCCCTCTGTGTCCTGAGGGCTGCTTCCTGGTCCAAGTATAGGTTTCGCATAAGCATAATCAAATGTTCTGGGATTTCCATTATCCTCAAGGTTAACCATAATTTGTTGTGATCCACACAGTCAAATTCCGTTACATAATCCTTGAAACACAGACAGCTATGCCTCTGGTACTTTTTGCTTTAAACAGAATTCTCATATATTTTGCAGTGGTTTCCAGGGGAGAATTTCCCCTACATAAAGGTTTAATCATTAATAAGTGTAATTAATCTTTTTAATTTTTTTCTTTTATATTGGTTTATTCACAAAGTTCCCTACATTGTGTTTCCATTATTTCTTCATTCTTATTGTGTTTCCTTACAATCATTCTAAGGCATTATGTTTTATAATCACCATTGGACCTTATCATCACACCCAACTTTTGCATTCCAATCTCTGTTTATCATTAATTCATCCTGATTGCATGTTTGATCACTTTTGAACTGAAAAATTTTGATTTGATTTTATATTGGTTGGCAAACAAAGTTTGTATACATTGTGTCTTACATTATCTTTCATTCACACTGTATTTCATACAATCATCCCCATTCATTATGTTTTATAAATTAATAACCATTGAACTGTGTCCACCAATAACCTGTCTTTCAGAGCCCCGGTGGATTTGGACTGCCAAATTTTATGGAAGTTTTAGCTGTTGGTGTATATATTTAAATAATAGTCACATTAGCAAGCCTTCTTTGTATGTGAATGAATCAAATCCTATTACTCACAACATCATACTTCAGGAACGAGCTTGAAATCATCTTTTTCCTATGACTGCAACACCATCCTCCTGGTTTATTTCTTTCGTGAATAGTCTATTGCATGATAGTCTGATTCAAAGTGGCAAAGGTGGCCCATCTCACCTCACTAACGACTGGAATGCTGATGTTCATGTGTTCTGGTTCGTTTTTTACAACTTCTAGTTTTCCAAATTTCATACTTCACAGTTACTATGCTCCAACCCTTCAAGAGTGCTTGCAATTGTTTATCTCTTCATGCTGATTGACGTCCAATCTGGGCTTTACCTCTAGTACCGTAACTTTTCATGTCCCTCTTGTGTGCATATGGTCTTCAGAGGCCTGTTATTTCAGCAGTGGATAGCAAATCTTGCTTCCTAGAGTGTCTTATAATTAATATCATTTGCAAGCAAAATATGGTTGAAACTATTAAAACATGATTAAAACAATATATAGACAGAGAACTGACAGATGTTCAAGCTGGATTTAGACAAGCTCTTGGCACTAGGAATGTCACTGCTGATATCAGATGGATCCTGACTGAAAGCAAAGAATACCAGAAGAATATCTCTTTACGCTGTATTTAATATATACAAGCATTTAGCTGTGTGTATCATAACAAATTAGGGCTAACATTGAGAAGAATGGAAATTCCAGGATACTTAATTGTGCTCATGCAAAACCTGTATCTAAACCAAGAGGCTTTTGTGCAAACTGAATAAGGGAACACTACACCATTTAAAATTTAAAAAGGCTTGTGTCAGGGTTGTAGCTTCGTCCCATACCTATTCAGTGTGTATGCTGAGCAAATTATTTAAAAAGCCAGACTCTATGAGGAAGACTGTGGACTCCAATCAGGGTTGGAGGAATACAAATTAATAACCTTTGTTGTGCAGATGACACAACCTTGCTTGCTGAAAGTGAGGAAGGGTTGACACACTTGCTGCAGAAGTTTAAACACTGATATTAAAATATGGATTGCATATCAATACCAAGAAAACATCAATTCTTACCACTGGACCAATAAGCAACATCATGGTAGATGGAGAAAAGATTGAACTTGTCAACAGTATTATTTTGCTTAGATTGACAGTATATATATATTGTCCTGGGAAAGATTTTAGTCAGGGACCTCTCCAAATTTTGGAGGGGAAATGATGTCAGGTTTAGGACTATGATGTGCCTGATTCAGACCATCATCATTTTAGTCATTTACTATACATCTGAGAGCTAGCCAATGAATAAGGATGACACAAGAATTGATGCCTTTGAACTTTGGAGAAGAGGGCCTAAGATCTTGTGGACTGCCAAAAAAACTAACAGATGTGTCTTGGAGAAGGTGCAGCCAGAAAGTTTTTGGGGCAAAGATTGTAAAGCTTCATCTCACATACATTGGGCATGTTGCTAGGAGAAGCTCTTCATTGGATAGGGATGTTTTACTTGGAAAGGTGGAGGGACGACACTGGAGAGATAGACCCTCATCCACTGGATTTACACAAAAACTATACAGCAATGGTCTCGAGTGTTTTAGAGATAGTGAAGAAGGAACAGTATAGACCAGGGTTCACGTCTGTTGTTCATAGGGTTGTTATGAGTCATACTTGGAGCAAGAGCACCTAACAATTGGCCACTCTTGTTGTTGCTATGTGCTGTCAAGTCGCCTGTGACTCATAATAACCCTATGTACAATAGCCTTAAACCCTGCTCTATCTTGTGCCAACCTTATTATCTTTGACACATCTATCCCTGTTACCCCAATCACTGAGTCAGTTCATCTCATTAAGGGTCTTCTTCTCTGCACTGCCCTTCCACCCTCCCAAGCAGGATGTCCCTTGCATCATAATCAATTTATGGCAGATGGAGCTTCAGAATCCTTGCCTCCAAGGAGAAGCCTGGTTTAAACCTCTCAAGGATGAACCCATTTGTTCTCCCAGCAGTCCGTGGTATATTCGACACCCTTTTCCAGTACTACAACTCAAAGGCATGAATTCTCCTTCTATCATCCCTAGTCATTGTCCAGCTTTCTGATGCATAGCATGTAATTTTGAAGACCCTGGGATGGATCAGGTACACCTTAGTCTTCAGATTGGCATCATTGCTCTTTAGTATTCTGGAGAGGTCCCTAGCAGCAGATTTTTCCAATCCAATTTGTCTTTTACAATTAGTTGAAATAAGGAAAAATAATGACAAATATTGAATAATTGGAAAATTGAAATGTATGTAGCTTGAATGTTGGAAAACTGGAAATTTTTAAAAATGAAATTAAATGCATGAATATTGACGTACTAGACATTCATGAGAGGAGATGGACCAACTTTGGCCACTTTGTATATATATATATATCATATATATATATATATATATATATATATATATATATATCTCATATATATACTATGCAGGGAATGCAAACGGAAGAATGGTGTTGCATTCATAGTAAAAAAAAAAAGTCAGTTCCAAGTTCTGTCCTGAAATACAATGTTGTGAGTGAGAGAATAATTTTCATAAGCATACAAGGAAGACCCTTACAACTGTTATTAAATTATATGCTTCTAAATCTAGAGCCAAAGAGGAAGAAATTGACAATTTTTACCAAATTTTGCAGTCTGAAATGGACCTATCATGCAATCAAGATGCATTATTGATAACTGGTGACTGGAATGCAAAAGTAGGAAACAGCGAAGAAGGAATAGTAGTTGGACAATATAAGCTTGGTGATATAAATGAGGCTGGGAATGGAAGGATTGAATTTTGTATTTACAATGATTTATTCATTGCAAATACCTTTTAAAAAAGACACACACTATGACTTTATACACGAATGTCACCAGATGGCCTGCGATGCCCATTCCCTCTCTAAGTATGGAACTAAAACCACCTTTGTGGTCCATCTTCCAATCAAACAATATCTACGCCTCTTAAGTGATTAGTACCCCCAGAGGGAAATAGAGTGCTTAGAACAATCAGCCATACGGACTTACAATGTCCACATTTGCCCAGAGGTAAAAAGCCGAAGAGGATGGAAGATATATTAAAGAAAGACAAATGAGAGCAAGAAATATATGGAAGTAGTGGGAAAATTGCTCACTTACAATGTAAAGATTATAATCTATCTCACTAAGCAAAAGGTTATAAATTTTGAGAGAAAAACCAAATTGCTCACTCAAATCACAATACAAAGTTACAAAACAATAAACTGCTACTGCAATGCAAAGACCCACTGTCTGCTATACAGTCCATTCTCTGACTCCTAGGTTTCCCGAGCTATAAATCTCTATAGGTGGAGATGGTACATTCTTTCCCTGTACAGCAACTAGTGAATTCAAACTGGTGATCTTTGGGTTAGCAGTACAATATATAGTGCAAAAATAAAATGAAAAACCAATACAAAGAGTGAGTGAAGTTTACATATGTGTTATTGTTGAGAGTCAGAACCCACCCATAGCTGACACTTCGATGTATTTTCAGAAGCAGTTAGTGACATGGGAAGAGATAGTCCATCTTTCTCCTGCAGAGCAGCTGGTGGCTTCAAACCTTGTGCCTTCAAGACTGCAGCGCAGCTTCTTGCCAGTGTTCCACCAGAGTTCCTTATATATAACCAATTGTGTTCTATTCAGACCTGACTCACTCCCAACCCTCAAGCAAAATTTCCTAGACTGTAAATCCCTGGAGCTAAAATAGCCCATCTACTTCCTCTGAGCCTCTGCTGGATTTAGATTTGCATTGTATTCAGAATACAGGGAGCTCTAGTGGCCTCCTGCCTGTAAAGGGGACACTGCTAGCTGAAGGTAGCACCTTTCTGGCAGTGCAAACCCAGCAGGGCCTCTGAGGAAGGAGAGGGGCCCTCTGCTCTAGGGATTTACACTCTTGTAAAGTTTGCTGGAGGGTCCGTCTGGTGGGAGTCAAGTCTGAATTGATGGGCATTAGTTTTGTTTAGTTTGTTAGTTTTAAATAGAAAATAAAGCATGAATTCCTACAACTAAATCATAACACTAGAGACAACCAAATGTACAATTTGATTGAAACAGCTGTTCAAAGGAACCAAGATCATTGCCAAGTGTCACTTGGAAATCTGTCACTCTTGCATCGGGTTGGGGAGGCTTTACACCTTGACAGGGGATTGCACTGCCTTCCTCTCAAGGAGAGTGTGGGGACTGGAATTGCTACCTTTGCAGAAAGCAGCTCAACAGGTAGAACCCTTTGAAATCAGGGCTCCTCATTCGATTGAAAGAGCTATAGAAATGTCCAAAGCAGTCAATCTTAAAAGAAGGGCAAATAAAAACTGACTTTAGCACAGACATCAGCAGAAATGACTCCAGCAATTTTTACACATAGTACACCCAGGACCCACGGCCTCAGTCTCAAAGAAACATTCCCCTCCAAGCAAGCATCATTAAACACAAATTGAGACACCCGGAGACCTAAGAGGAAGCCTGCAAAAGAAAAAAATCCGTCTGGAATGAGGTTTTTCTGCAAAGCCCCTAATGTTTTCACGGAAGAGAGACAATAATTTACCTAAGCATGCCTGAGCAGTCAAAAAATAAAAAAAAAGTTATCATCAAGGAAATGATGAAACACTTGGGGAAGGTTAAAAATCCTGCCCGGAGGAACAAGATGGGAAGAGGATTGGCATTTTGCCACACTATCCTCGGAAGAACAGGAGGGCGGGACTGATGAACCGCTAGGGGTGGATTAGGGCATCATTACGGAGGCCTTTTAAGCTGACCCTGTTACCGCAATAAAAAATATTTTACATGCAAGCAGATATAAAAAAATATTGATCATAGGAAATCAATGTGCCACTATTCATTATGAAAACTCTCAGGGCATCTTTTATTCTTTGGCTTTGTTTTCATTTAGCTAGCTTATTCTAATTAGCAAGGAGCCCAGGGGGAAATCTGTACTCCCTAGGATAAGCCCGCCTCACATTCAGGAGGAGACTTTTTTTTTTTTTGCTTACTATGATTACTTTCCACAAAGGCCTTTGACTGTTTAATGAAGTAAGTCATAGAGACTGAATCCCCCAAAGTTTCTTCATCATTTTATTTTAACTATCCTTCAGAAAGACTAGTCAAGTTTGGGAAAAGAGCTTTTTACTGAAAAGCTCTCTGAAGGGTATTATTTTAGGAAAAGGCAAATTTTTATTTTTTCTGCTAAGTGAAGCTCTTAATGTAGTGCGATTAAACCCACCAGCTCCATGAGATAAAGAACAATCTCCTCCTTGACAGTGATAGCCGTGGACCCTAGTGGAGGGTCTTCTATGAGTCGGTTCCTGAGAGAGAAGTGAAGAAAGAGTTATTTTCTAGGAATATGTTATTTTAGGTAAATTCAAAGATGATTTTTATGTCATTCACGGAAATAGTAGTCATAAAAGCAAAGGCCAATATAATAGAACACTGGGCAAATCTCATGTGAATGACTTTATAAAAGTGTTAAAAAGCAAATATCCCACTTGAGTTCCTGACTTAAGCTATAGCTTTTTCAATTGATTGAAATCCATTCAAAAGCTTGACAATGGTAAAGAAGACTCAAAAACTGATGTTTTTGAGTTGTGATACAGTCAGATATGTTGGTTGTACCATTTTGCTGTTGTAGTTGTTGATTGCCTTTGAGTCGAGCACAACTTATAGCGACCCTATGAACAAAAGGCCTGAAGCCCCTCTACAATGCTGGTAAGTAAAAAAAAAAAAAAACAAAAACAATGGTGATGGAAACACAGCCACCAGCCATTTCTCTGGAGAAAGATGAGTCCCTCCCATGCTTTTCAGGAGGCGCCCGCTTCTAGGAACACTTATACCCTGGCAGCTGCGTAAGGAAATTCTGCTCTGTTCTACAGAGCTACTGGGAGCTGAAATCAACTCAGCGACAGTGGGGATTTTTGAAATTTTTGGTTTATATGTTTTTGTTTTGTCTTGATTTCTTTACCAGAAAAGCAAACAACACTGTCTTGAATTATGTCACGTCAATGCCCTCCTTAGAAACAAGGCTGGGATGACTTTGTCTCACATCCTATGGACCTGTCATGAAAGAGGTCCCTGGAGAAGAGAATTATACATGGTGGAACAGAAAGTTAGCAAAAAGAGGAAGCCTCTGCCTGAGATGATCTGACTCTGCGGCAGCAGCACTGGGCCCAGGTGCTCCCACCAGGCACCACAGTCAGTGATTGTGGACGTGACAAAGCACCAGGGGCGTCGGGATTTTTTCTCTTGTATGAAACATGAGTAGAGACCAATTTGACAGCAAATAATAAAACAATGGTTTACTTTGGTACTAAATGTAAAGAATAACATTTGAAACATGTGAATTAATGAGAATTTTTTTTTATTAAATGTAAGAACTAGTAAAGAAATGGTGGATTGGTAGCATGTGAACACTGAGTAATTTAAAAATCCAACAACTCAAGTCAATGGATGCCTTTGGAAGCCTGGATAAAGAAAAAAGTTCAGATTGAAAATAACGAATGTTCATAAAAGTCCGCCTTATTTTGGAAACGGAGAGTGCAAAATATTTCATGTAGAATTGCAAACAAACCAAGACAGTGGTTGCAGCCTCGATTCTGATGCAAGGAGATCCTCGTGTTGCATATGAGGAGCATGGGTTTCAACGCTGTGAAGTTCAGAAGCAGATGTTAGTGATTGTTGGTGCTGTGGGCAGCCCTCTCTGATGCTGTGCAGTCCTGATCATCAGCTCTAGTGGACTGAGTCCATCATTACACTGTGACCAGAAGGTGCTCTGCTCTGTCACCGAACCACCTTTCCAAGCATTGTGTCCTTGTCCAAGGGCTGGCCTCTTCCAACATGTCCAGTGGATATGAAGCAAAGCTTGGTCATCCTTGCCTCTAAGGAGACATTAGTTACACCTTCTCCAAGATGTACTTGCTGGTTCTTTTGGCAGTCCATGGGGATATTTAGCATTCTCAAAAACCACAAATCAAAGGCATCAATTCTTCTTTTGTTATTCTTAGTCATTCTCCTACTCATATGGTACTTTCTGAAATTTTCTAGTATTAAACAATTCTTTTTGGTACAGTGACTCTGTGTATTCTCTCCATCTTCTTTTGATGCTTTTTTTTTTATGGGCAATTCAACAAATTGCCCATAGCGTCTTTCAGTATCACCGCATGTGGCTTAAATTTGCTTTTCAGTTCTCTCAGCGAGTTCTTCACTTTTTATTCTCCATTTCCGGTTCTTTGCACATTCTGTTATAATACTTTGCTTTTTCCTCCCGAGCTGCCCTTTGAAATCATCTGTGCAGCTCTTTCACTTCGATATGTTTTCCTTTAGATTTAGTTTCTCAAAACTCCAGTATAATCTTTAGAGTATCTTGTGACATTCATCTTTATTTTTTCTTTCTCATCTGCTTTTATAATGACTGCTTGCTTTCTTCATGGATGATATCCTTGATATCATCCAACAACTCATCTGGTCTTCTATCATTGGTGGTCAATACCTCAAACCTATTCTTAAGATGATCATAAAATTCAGATGTAATTGATTCAAGACCATATCTTGGTTCCTGTGGACTTGTTTTCCTTTTCTTTGGCTTCAATTTGCACTTGCAATGAGTAGTTGACAATCTGACCCACAGTCTTCCCTTGGCCTAGTTTTGACTGCTGATACTAAGTTTCTTTAATGATTTTGTCCACAAATGTACGCAATAAGGTGAAATCAACGTGTAAAGTCATCTTTTCTGTCATTTAGAAAAAGTATTTGCAATGAATACATCACTGCAAACATAAAATTCATTCTATTTTCAGCTTCATTTCTGTCATCAAGCCCATATTTTTCAACTACTGTTCATTCTTCACTGTTTCCTACTTTTGCATTCCAGTCACCAATTATCATTAACAAATCCTGATTTCATATTCTGTCAATTTCAGACTGCAAAATTTGGTAAAAAATTGTTAATTGATTCTTCTTTGACTCTAGATATAGTAGTATATATTTGAATAACAGTCTTGTTAATGGGTCTTCCTTGTATGTGTATGGATATTATCCTATCACTCACAATATTGTATTTCAGGATAAAACTTGAAATTGACTTTTTGACTGTAAATGCAGCACCATTCTTCCTCTGTTTTTCATCCCCTGCATAGTATACATATGATTATCTTATTCAAAGTGGCCAAAGCTGGTCCATGTCATCTCACTAATGTCTAGTATATCGATGTTCATGTGTTCCATTTCTTTTTTTTTAATTTTCTACTAGTTTATTTACAAAATCTAATACATTGTTTTTAAGAACAAATTCCTTCAGTTCCCTTCACCCCACCCCCATCAAATTGTACAACCCCATGATTAATTCCCCTTTCCTCTGCTCATCCCCATCCCTCTGCTTCCAGCCTCTCCCACCCTTCTTGGATCCCTATACTCATTCTACAATGATGGTTTTATACAATATTTATCCTTGTGGAACTGAGTTAGTTCACTAAGTATAATGTTCTCCAGTCCCTCCCAAGTTAGGTAATAATTTACAAAATCATTACTCCTGCATGCTGCATAGTATTCCATTCTGTGAATGTACCATGATTTCTCAATCCATTCATTTGTGGTTGGACATTTGGACTGTTTCCATGTTCTTGCGATGGTGAATAATGCTTCTGTGAACATTGGTGTACAAATCTCAGTTTGTGTCTCAGTTCTCATATTCTCAGGGGATATTCCAAGTAGTGGGATAGCTGCATCATATGGAATTTCTACATTCAGGTTTTTGAGGAAGTACCAAACTGAATTCCAGAATGATGGTACCCTTTTACAATCCCTCCAACAATGTATAAGAGTTTACAGAATACCCCTGGGTCTTCACAAGAAAAAGGCTGATAACCCAATTACAAAATGGGAAAAGGACATAGAAATAGTTTTCACAAAGGAAGATATTCAAATGGCAAATAGACACATGAAGAAATGCTCCAAATCACTGGCAATAAGAGAGATGCATATCAAAACCACAGTGAGGTGCCATCTCACTCCAGCAGCAGTGGCAAAGTTTAACAGGGCAGCAAGTAATAAATGTTGGAGAGGATGTGGGAAGAAAGGAACTCTTATACATTGTTGTTGGGTTTGTAAAATGGTAAAGTACATTTCATTTTTAACAATTTCGTTTTCTAACATTTGTGCTATATACATTCCATTTTCTAATTGTTAAAAGATGTTTGTTATTGACTTTTCCTCATTTCAACTGACTTCCAATATGGGCTTTAACACTACACTACTCTAACTATCCTATAACTATAATTATCTGGAACATATGAACAGGAGTCAATAGTAATAACAAAGGAAGTAGATGCTGCACTGAAGATATTGGCAAAAAAATAAAGCCCCAGGAATCCGTGGGATGTCAATTGACTTGATTCAACTTACAGATGCAGCCTTGGATGCACTCACCAGTCTATGCCAGGAAATCTGGAGGATGGCTGTCTGGCCAATGGATTGGAAGAGGTTCATATTTGTTCCCATTCCCAAGAAACGTGATCCAATTGAATGAAAAAATTATTGAAAATTATTATTGATATAAAATGCAAGCAAAATACTACTGAAACAATATGTAGGTAGGGAATTGCCAGAAGTTTAAGCAGAATTTAGAAGTGGTCATTGCTCCAGGGATATCATTGCTGATGTCAGATGGATCCTGGTTGAGAATAAGGAATACCAGAAGAATGTCTAGTTGTGTTTTATTGACTATGGAAAAGTGTTTGACTGTGTGGATCATGACAAGTTGTGGCTGACATTGAGAAGAATGGGAATCCCAGAGTACTTGATTGCGCTCATGAGGAACCTATACCTGATCAGGAGGCTGTTATGTGAATGGAGCAGAGGAGAACTGCATGGTTTTGAATTGGGAAATGAATGTATCAGGGTTGTATTCTTTCTCCATTTCTATTCAATCTATATGCTGAGCAAATTATCTGAGCAGCTGGACTTTATGAGAAAGAGTGTGGCATCAGGACTGTAGGGAGCTCATCAATAACCTGTGTTATACAGATGACACAACCTTAATTGCTGAAAGTGAGGAGGATTTGAAGCACTTGTGGCAGAAGAGTAAGGAATGCAGCCTTCAGTATGGATTGCATCTCAATGTCAAGAAAACAAAGATTCTTACCACTGGACCAATAGACAGCACCAAGATGGATGGAGAGGAGATAAAAACTGTAAATAGCTTCATCTTGCTTCGATCCTCAATTAAAACCCTTGATATGAGCAGTCTGGAAATACGGAGATGCACTGCACTGGCAAAATCTGCAGTTAGGGACCCTTCCAAATTATTGAGGAGTAGTGATGTCAAGTTGAGAATTAAGATTTGTCTGACTCAGGCCATAATCTTTCTGAGTACTAGCTATGCATCCAAGAACTGGACAATGACTAAGGAAAAGAATTGATGCCTTTGAGCTGTGGTATTGGAGAAGAACATGGATGGCCAATAGAATGAACAGATACATGTTGGAGACGGTGCAGTTCTTGGGGGACAAGAATGATCAGGCTTCATCTCGCTTACTTCAGATGTGATGCTAGGAAGTGCTGTTTGTTGGGGAAGGGCATGATGCTGGAAAGATAACCAAGGCTTGCTTCCAAAGTCTGTGAGAAAATGAACCATGTCTGACTCCTCTGTCAAGTAAGAACCGGCTCACAGCTGACCCTCCAGCAGGTTTTCAGAGGCTGGAAACCATTCAAGAGGCAATTGATTGCCCATCTTTCTCCCGTGGAGTGACTGGTTGGATTTGAACTGCCTGCCTTTGGTTGGCAGTACAACTCCTTAGGCATTGTGTCACCGGAGCTATCTCTGAGAAGCTGTTGTGTGTCTCTGTAGTTGTGTGATTCTGAGAAGATTTATCTTGTGCCGTTGAATCAGAACAGGCCTATGGCTGACCCTTTAGTAAGTTAAATAGCACAGAAGGACATTGTCCATCCTTCCCTGCCCCCACCTCTACCTCTCACAGTAGCTAATGGCTTCAAACCATATGCCTTTGGGATTGCATTGCATCTTCTTACCACTAGGCCACCAGAGCTCCCTAAGATTAAGACCCTGAGATGATTAGGAGCAAGATCATTTCCAGACTCGTCCATGTAATCTTGAAGTAACCTAAAGTTTCTCAACTCAGCTTTGCTCTTTCATTTCCTCTTGCCCATGGAATAGGACTTCTATCTAATATTTTAATTTTTTCTTCAGAACCTATCTTTAGGCTACATCATACCCTCCCTTCTCTTTACATGTTTCTGTCAAATACATTTCTTCAGCATGAACTTTTGTACTTGGTCCATCTTGGTATCTGATTCTTGAATCTCAGGCTTCCTATAGTAACTACTCTAACAAATCCAAAACTACCAGCAGAATTTAAAATGGTTTTGGATCTATAGGAGAAAGCTTTCACAAATGTAAAGAAGGCAAATGGATTTGATGGTTTTTGGTTTTTTTTTAATAAGATATGAAATTTAAAGTCTTACAAGGTTGAAACATTCAGAAAAATGAATTTTCATACATTTTAATTAATATGACAGAATAAATGCTGAAATGAGGTTTCTAACAATCTGAATAAATGAACGTTGAGATAATTGAATGAATAATTCATTAATATAGAAATGAATTATCTGCCAGTTTGAGCATATCTACAATTATCATAAGTAATTCCAGTCATTCTACATTAGTTTCATAAACATGTTCTATGATTGACTAAAATTATAGTATTATTTTTGCTAACATTATACAAAATATATTTAATTTTAAAAGAAAGCAAATTAAGTGATTCGTTGAGGTATCCATTAACTAGATTAAAGTGGAGCTGAATATTTTCCTCTAGTTAAAAGGCAAACATTCATAAAATAAATATCAAGTTTTCTTTTATTAGCTATTTCAACGCTGCGAAGATATGTCGTTTATAAGATACTTGAGTCCCATTCTTTCGATGCAGTTTATTTACATAGAATTAGTGAATTGTCATCTGAGAGGCAGACAATGACTAAGGATGAGAGAAGAATTGATGCCTTTGAGCTGTGTTGCTGGAGAAGAGTCTTGAGCATACCATGGACTGACTGCCAAGAGAACAAACATGTGTTTCCTGGAGAGGATGAAACCAGACTGATCCTTGGAAGCAAAGATTTTAAAGCTCTGTCTCACATACTTTAGGTAAGTTGCTAGAGTCGGCCAGTCCTTGCTGAAGGACATTACGCATGGAACGGTGGAGGATCCGGTCAGCAGAGGCAGGCCTTGAATCAGATCTATTGATACAGTGACTGTGGTAACGGAGTCAGGTGTGACTGAGACAGTGCGGTTGCCTCAGAATAGAGAAAGGTTCAAAGAGGTTGTCAATATGATCGCTATGAGTCATAGATGACTTGATGACACATAGCAACACTGAATCGGCACGTTGTCAGGAAAGGCCAGTTTCTGGAAAAGGTCATCATGCTTGGTAAAGCAGAGGTCAATATAAAGCGAGATGATGGATCTGCCCAGGCCTGCACCAGTGTGGTCAGGCCTCCCAACCGTGGAACGGCCGCACCAGGCCGGCGGGGTGGCACCAGCGTGGCCGGCCTAGCTCTATTCAGCATGCAGGGCCACTATGGGCGGGAGCCATTTCAAAGAGATCTAACAGCACTGAATTAACAAATGGCATTGAAGATTGAACGCGCTATGTGCTTAAAAGACAGGCAGCAGAGGGATAAGGATACGGGGGGGGGGGGGGTAATGAATCATGGGTTGTACAATTTGATGGGTGAGGGGGTGAGGGAAACTGGAAGAATCTAGTGAGAAATGTATTCGAACTTTGCAAATAAACTAATATAATAATTAAAAAACATGAAAATATAAAAAAATAAAAATGTTTATGAGATAATTAGAGAAATATGCATACTGATGGGATATTTAAAGATACTATTGAAGTTGCTGCCAAAATTTTAGGTATGACAGTGGCACTGTAGCCGTGTGTTTTAGGTATGGTAGTGGCATTTTAGCCATGTATTGTAGGTATGATAGTTGCATTATTGTTGTAGTTGACAGCCTTTGAGTCGAGCACAACTCATAGCGACCCTATGAACAAAAGGCCTGAAGCCCCTCTACAACCATCAACATTTATCAAAGTTCATAGGGCTGCTGGAGGCATGTTGTTTAGAAAGTGGCTGTCACTCGTGCTTCCGAAGTGGCATGATAGCATGTAATGTAGCCGTGTGTTGGAGGTGTGGTAGTGGCAGTATAGCCATGTATTTTAGGTGTTGACTTTATTTAGAGAGACAACATAATAGATAAAAGGATATAATGTCTTGGATTTCATTCAAAATAGTTGGAGAAAGTAGAAGGCAATGAGTTGATAAATACTGCTTCTGGGTATGGAACTCATTCAACTATTCTATCTACATTTTAAAAAAAGATAGGAAGCAACAAATACATTTTGCTACAAATAGTAGAACATAGTGCTTTTGGGCATTGGATGTACAAGTAGTCTGGGAAGATTTTTGGCCAAAGAATCAATTTCTAGAGAAACATGACCCCATGTGCAGAAGCAGTTGTCTCTGGTCACCTCAGATACGTTGTGGACCTAGGCCTTCAGTGATCACCTGCAGTTCCCCTCTGCTTGGTGCCCATTTTGTTGGCATTTTTGAAATTTAAAAACACCAAGGCCCTGACTTATGGTACTCTGGTTGTGTACTCAGTGGCCATATGCCTCCCTGCTAACCAAAAGATTCTGTGGCTCTAACCCAGGGTGGCACCTCTGGAGAAAAGACTGGGTGGTCTTCTTTGGAACCAATTAAAGTCTAGGAAATAGCTGAGTCATAGATGACTTAATGACACATAACACTGAATTGGCGTGTTATCAGGACGGGTCAGTGACACACAGACATCAAAGCACACACCATTGGAGGTTCTGGGTGGCACGACTGTAAAAGCACAGGTGAGCAGCCGTTGCAGTCTCTGGAACACAATTCTGGGTATTGGCTTCAAGTCCTTTCCTTGTCCTGGGGCTTCATAGCCCCTGGCATCCCCTGGCAATGTGTCCTCACAAAAGGACCTCACACTCTCTAGCTGTGTGATCTCTATCTCTGTATTCCTCTTCCTACAGTCCAAATCCTGAAGGGTCACTGAAACTCAGAAACAGCTAGTGAACAACACTGACAGCTAGCCATTCTGCTATGGCTCTGTTAACACCACAAAAGAAAACTGATCGCTCAACACACACATCGTCAGCAGCCAGATACCAACATGTCTTTAAAAAAAACTCACAAAAAACCTCAATTCAATGCATAATAGACATAGTTTTCCAGACAATAGAGAAGACTCTGTGTTTCACTTTACACGGAGCTGTAGAGAATAATGAAATGGGAAGATCCTCTGGAAGCCTGGTAGACGCAGCGGGCGGGAGAACACTGAGCAGAGGCTTTCCTCTGGCCTAATGAGCTCGTCCTCCTGGGGCTCCAATGCAGGGCGTTCTCTTCGGTGCAGGTTTGGTTTGGTTTTGCTTTTCTAAGGTGCTGGGGAGACAGCATTTCGCATGCATGCCCGGGAGAATGTCCAAACTCAATTGAAAGGTGAATGTTGACCTTCTTATCTCTCTGCTCCTGGTTTTTTGCAGGGGGGGGAAGAACTCAACTTTTCCCCACCAAGAAGCTTGTTACTCGGAGATTGATTGCAGCTGTCCTTTATTGAGGAAACTCCTCTCAGTTGCTAATTTCCTGAGACATTCTGCCCACAAATGATAGCTGATTTATTGTAAACGCTTTTCCAGCATCCATTTAATTGACCATATGTTGTCTTCTTATTAAATTAGTAAGAAAGTGTCTCCTCTTATTTTAGAAACTGATTGTGCAGGGTTGCTATTCTGGACTTTTATGTAAGATAATGTATTTTAAAATGAATTTTTTTCAGATCAATGGGTCTATAGAATTCTAATTAATTACCATGCTATTCTTATTTTAATATTATTTTAATGTTGTATAGATTCTTCAGGCATATTTTTACTTTTAAAAAAGCCCAGTTAGTGTTCCATTGTTGTTTCATATCCTCAAGTCAGAACCGACTCACAGCTGACGATCATTAAGTTTTCAGAGGCTGTAGTTGCAGAGGCCGAGGTGGTGCATCCGACCAGCTACGTCATGAATTCACGCTGGCAGTTCTCCTTCTCACTACCCCGCCAGAGCTTTGTAGGGCAACTCACTTTTGTCAACCACTCCATATAACTCTTTTGTAGCTGTAATGATTTCTCTCTAGTCCGTCTGCCTGTCTCCTATATCATCTAATTTCTCTCTTGTTGTTTGCCGTCCAAGTCAGAAGCAGCCCATAGCTGAATCTCCTCCAGTGCATTTTCAGGGCAGTTAATTGTGATGGAGCACCTGGTAGATTCAAATCACCTGCCTTCGGGATGTCAGCACAGCTTCTTACGGTAAAGCCACCAGGCCTACCTACCTAAAAACCAGCAGGTTGTTGTTATTGTTGTGTGTCTTCAAGTCCAAAACCAACCCACAGCTGACCTTCCAGCGGTTTCAGAGACAGGAGCTCACACAGGGGGAGACTGCCCATCCTCCTGCATAACAGTGGTGGTTTCCAACTACATGCCCTTAGGATTACAGCAGAGCTGCTTACCACTAGGCCACCAGAGTTCTCGAGTTTTTCTCTTATGTTTATTTTTTTTCCATTATAATTATATGGAGTTGACTTTGATTTTTGTTCCAGGGTCATTGAAATTCATCTTTAAAAATTAATTTTCTCCGTTTTTCCTAATAGAAAAATTTAAAACTACACATTTCCCTGTTAGCATTATATTCCTTAATCCCTTGAAATATGATTATCATAGTTTCATTATTGTCCCATTTCAATAACCATATATTTTATCTTTTGAAATATATATTCTTTAGATATAAGCTCCTAATCTCTATTTGGGTTAGATTTTTTTTTTTCTGTTAACATGAAAAAAAAGTTGTATTTAAGCATACAGAAATTTCAGTTATGTTTACTGAAGTAAAAATATGACCTAAAATAAAAAAAAAATAGCATACAAGTATAGTTCTATAGCTTAAGAAACATTATTAAGAAAATCCTGGTTAAAAGCCCCAAGTTTTTGTGTACTGTCTACAAAATATAAGATATACATACGTTTTTGGGGTTTTCTGGATGTAAGTGAGATCTAATAAATTCATCTAGGTTAAAGCACAAGATTATTTTGCTGCTTTCATTGTTGTTGTTGTTGTTTTTAGTTGCTGTTGACTCCATTCCTAACTCATGGTAACCCAGGAGTAGTGGAGAGAAATGGTGCTTTGTCCTGCCTAACTCGATGGTCAACTAAAAAGCAAGTCATGTGCTATTTAGGTTGAATTGTATCTTTCCAGGATGAATATTGGAGTCCTAAATTCTAAAGCATAAAAGGTTTTCAGTCCAAATTTTCAGGACCAATGATGTCAGTTTGAGGACTAAGGTGCACCTGATTCAGGCCATGGACTTTTCAATTACTTATTGTGCATCTGAGATCTGGACAATGAAAAATGTTTGTTGTTGTGTGCCATCGAGTTAATTATGGCTCATAGAGACCCTGTGAACAGAAGATCTGAACCCTGTTCTATCCTGTGCCAAAGGCTGATGGAAGAATAACTGAGGCCTTTGAGCTGCGGTCTCAGAGAAGAGCACAGAATATCCCGTGGGTGGCCAGAAGAACAAAGACATATGTCTCACAGCTATCCTATGAACAGCAGCTTTGAATCTTCTATTCTGTTCCAGCCACACCACCTCTGAAGCCCTGAGTCCATTGCTATAGTCACCAAGTGAATCCATCTCCATGGTGTCTTCCTCCCTTTTGCTGACCCTTCATCCTTCCAAGCATGAGTTTCTTTCAAAAGGAATTAGATTCTCTTAGCAACGTGTTCAAAGTATGAGAGACAAAGCTTTGCATTCTTTCCTTCTGGGGAACACTCGGGCTGCATCTTTTCAAAGACATATGTGTTTAGTATTTTGGCAGTCTGTGGTATATTCACCACTCTTCTCCAACAACACAATTCAAAGTCATCAATTCTTCATGTAGCATGGCATATATATGTAATTCTGTTCAGGTGGTACTCTGTAACTAAAGCAATCAACATAGGAAACCAATCAGCCTCCCACTCAAAGAATATTTGTTATACTGTCTTGTATTTCTTTTAAAATAAATTCACACATATTAGTAATAGAAGAATACAGATTTTGGTAAGCAATTGTGATAAGGATCTCTGGTGACACAATTGTTATTGACAGTTCAGATCTACTCCTCAGGACGTAGAGATCTGTTCTGGTAAAGATTACATCCTAGGGGACCATATGAGTCTATGTTACTACATCATATAGGGCCTCTGCAGAAGCAAGTAATTAGGATATCTGTACTGCTGAAGGCTCTCAGATGCTTGGCAAGTGATGGAAAGACCATGGCCTGATTAATCTTCAGACTGACATCACTCCTCCTCAGTAGTGTGGAGAGGTCCCTGAGAGCAGATTTTCCCAGTGCTATGTTGTTGTTGTTTTGTACCACAGAGTCAGAAATTAACTATAGCTGACCCTTTGGCAAGTTTTTAGAGGCAGTTAATATCATGGGAGGAGATTGCCTACCTACCCTTCTCCCATGGAGCAACTGGTGGATTCAAACCACATGCCTTTGGGATTGCAGTGCAGCTTCTTGCAACTAGGCCGCCAGAGCCAGAGCTCTTGTGCAATATGTCTCCTTTTCTCCTGACTGCTGGTACCAAGCAGTAATTGATTGAGGATCCAAGTTAGATGAAGTCGTTGACAGTGCCTATCTTTTCTCCATCAGGCAGCATTGTGATGGATGGTGAAGACACCGAGATTGTAAACAGCTTTAGTTCCCTTGGCTCCACAATCAATGTCCTTGGCACTAGCAAAAGGATGTATTGCACAGGGAAAGTCTGATGTCAGAGACCTCTCCAGAGTACTGAAGAGTAATGATGTCAATCTGGAGATTAAAGTGTGCCTGATACAGGCCATGGTCTTTGCAATCACTTGCTATGCATCAGAGAGCTGGACAATGACTAGGGATGATAGGAGAATTGATGCCTTTGAGCTGTGGTGCTGGAGAAGAGTATTGAATATAACATAGACTGCTAACAGAACGAACAGGTTCGTACTGGAAAGGGTTAAACCAGGCTGCTTTTTGGAGGCAAGGATTCTGAAGCTGCATCTGACATGCTTTGGTCATTTTGCAAGGAGGGACCAGTCCTTGGAGAGGGATGTCATGCTTGGGAGGGTGGAGGAACAGTACAAGAGAGGAGGCCCTGGATGAGATGGAAGGACTCAGTGACTGGGGCAATGGGGGTAGGTGTGTCAAGACAATAAGATTGGCACAGGACAGAGCAGGGTTTAGGGCTGTTGTACATAGCGTCACTATGAGTTGCAGGCAACTCGATGGCAATAACCACAACAAGATCTGCAATTAGGGGCCTCTCCAAATTACTGAGGAGTCATAATATCAGTTTGAGAACTAAAGTGTGTGAGATTCAGGTCATGGTCTTCTTGGTCACTTGCTATGCATTTGAGAGCTGTACAATGAATAAAGATAACAGAAGAATTGATGCCTTTGAATTGGTGTGCTGGAGGCTAGTACTGAATATCCCTTGGACTGTCAAAAGAACAAAAAGAGAAGTCTTGCAGAAGTACAGCCAGAGGGCTCCTTGGCGGCCAGGATGGTGAAGCTTCATCTCATGTACTTGGAGGATGTTGCTAGGAGAGGCTATTGCTTGGAAAACGTCATCCTGCTTGATAAGGTGGAGGGTTGGCACAGGACAGGAAGATTCTTAACCAAGTGGATTGTCACAGTGAGTGTGTCAATGCGCTTGAGTGCGTCAGAGACGATGAGGATGGCACAGGATAATACAAGGTGTAGGTCTGTTGTTCACCGGGGTGCTTTCTGTGGTACTCAACTTGATAGCACCTGAAAACAACAACAGTAATCAACTCCCATAGACACAGGAGTCAAGAGCTCAAAGGGCACACTCCATGGGGCAAATTTGCTGCAAAAGACCTCTGTAAATTTTTAAAGCGTTAAGACTCCACCTAGATGACTGAGACGTGCCCAGACCAAGCCAGGGTATTTGTCTGTCTCCTCCCATGCGTTGTAAAATTGTCCAATTTATAAGGAAGACCAAAAGTAACTGAAAACTTTTTATTGATATTGTAAAAAAAAATATTTACTATACCACTGACTACCAGAAGAACAAATTCATCAGTCTTGGAAGAAATGTGGATAGAAATGTCTCCCAATGGAATCCAGGAAGGAGCGACTTTTCCTGACTTGTTCTGAGCGTGTTATCAAAGGAGCCAGGCCCTGTTTTGTGAAGAGGAAGGTCAGTGAGGAAGGGAAAGATGCTCAAAGCAATGCATCACTGCACTGGCTGGAAAAACCACTTTCAGAAGCAAAGAAGTGAGGACGATGCCCAGCTGGGAAAGAGTTTCTTCTGATGTATGAGTCACAACTGGCACCACGGCCACTAACAACAGTAATAGTGGAATGTCAAAGAAAAGACAAATGTATCGAAGAGAATGCAGAAGAATTGTTTCTAATATTTAAGCTTGTCATTTACCGATGAGTCAGAGTCATTAATATGTTATTGAAATGATGACCTATAAAAACTATAGACATGTTAGAAATCCTTTTAATAATAAAATGAGCCAAAAGAGTAGTAGCGATAAGATTTAGACTCATGAAGAAAAACTTATACTCATGAACATACTATGAATCTTTTTATTCTGGTTTTAAATGCACACCTTTTTAAGTATTCCATTTGTAATTTTTAAAGTGTTCAAACAATACTTTGAGACTTTATATTCTAAAAAAAATACTTTTACTTTGTTATTCAAAGGTAGATATCAGTACCTATTTTGTTGTTGTTGTTGTTGTTGTCATTATGTGCCGTCAAGTTGCCTGAGACTCATAGAGACCCTATGTACAACAGCTCTATACCCTGCTCTGTCCTGTGTCAATCTTATTGTCTCTGACATACCTATCCCTGTTACCCCAGTCACTGAATCAATCCATCTCATCGACAGTCTTCCTCTCTTGCACTGCGCTTCTACCTTCCAAAGCATGATATTCCTCTCCAAGAACTGGTCCCTCCTTGCAACATGTCCAAAGCATGTCAGATGCAGCTTTAGACTCCTTGTCTCCAAGGAGCAGCCAGGTTTCATCCTCTCTAGAACAAACCTTTTGTTCTTTGGGCAGTCCATGGCCTATTCAATACTTTTCTCCAGCACCACAGCCCAAAGGCATCAGTTCTTCTCCTTCCTAGGCATTGTCCAACTATCAAATGCATGGCAAGTGGTTGCAAAGCCCATGGCCTGTATCAGGCGAATTTAGCCTCCAGACATTCTTGCTCTTCTGTACTTTGAGAGGTCCCTGATAGCGTATTTTCCCAATGCAATTCATCTTTTAATTTCCTGGTTGCTGGTACCAAGAGTGTTGATTGTAGAGCCAAGCAAACTGAAGCTGTTAACAAGTCAATCTTTTCACCATCTATCATGATGCTGCAAATTGGCCCAGGATGAGAATATTTGTTTTCTTTTTAATTAATTTTAATGAACATTTACAGAGATTTTGGATTTCCATTGATTCTTTGTTGCACTTTTCTCCCTGCCCACCCCTCCGCCCCCAAGTTCACTCTTCTCTATGAAAAGTAATAGAAAAATTCCTTCATTGGTATACAATCCCCACCCCGAGTACACTCCACTAGCCAACCTTCACTCAGGACGCTTCTGATAACCATAATACCCTATCATATATCATTTTCTTGATATTGAATGTCAGTATTTAGGTTTTCTGTTTTAAATATTTTTAGTAAATACATCTGTAGTACATAACAGTCAGAATCTGTGTTATTCAAATGTCTATGAGCATGTTAATCAACTAAAGTCTTAAAAAAACACCCAAAATTCTATGTTCTACTCATAATAATCTGATGAGGTTCATACATCTGACTATTAAATATTTATCAGTTATTACTCATAATCAGATTTTTCTATTGATGAAACAATAAGAAAATCTGACTTATGTTGTATAATTTACTGTATGTTTACTTTGCCCAATCACCATCAAGCATATACCAGCTTTTATTACCAGTCACCTTTGGAAAGAAACAAACATATTTCCTTTGCTGGGTAACTGTTGCGTGTGTCTTGAATACCCACAAGGATTTCTGAATGTCAAACATTTGCCACCAAGGCTCTCTTAAAGGTTATTATGTGTATTTCTACATAAATAAATGGGTTATGCAAGATTTTAAGCACCCCTTAATTAAACTCCCAACCTAAACCCCAATTATTTCTCTCACATCTTGTTTAGATTTGATTAACATCTATTCTAATCCTACAAAGTAATTTCCTGGCTGTGCTAAATTACTAAACTATAAATAAGAAATAATCATTTAAACTTCAACCTTTTCTTCTCAAAGATTATGACACTCAGGTTTGACAGCATTACCACAGAAATGTCACTTCAATTATTTTTAGAATAATTAGCTTCATTATATAAGGACGGCTCACAGATATAAAATTCGGTTTCTTGATTCTTAAGTAGTTTCAGTTGCAATCAAATCCAAATTGAACAAGATGCACACCTGCTCCCTTCTTCTTTTGTCACAATCTTATGGAAAAGTTTGCTATCCTAGGATCCAAACAATCACAGTTACCACCATAGAGCTGAACATTATCCGAAGTCACTGGGTTGCAGTAACTTTTATCTAACAGGTGGAGAATACAGCCCTGTGTCAGATCTACTGCTATTATTGTTGCTAGGTGCTGTTGAGTTGACTCATTTTCGTAGCAACCCTACAAACAGATCTGAATCTCGCTTGTCCCGTCCTTCGCCATTCTCAGAATCTCTGAGGCTCACAAAGCCTGTTACAGACACTGATGGTGTCAAACTATCTTGTTGAGAAATTCCTCTCTTTTTCTGACACACACACCCACGCACACACGCCAGGATGAACTCTTTTTCTAAGAGCAAGTCTTTGCTGAGAGCATGCCCAAGGTTTGTGAAAGGAAGTCTCACCAACCTTGTCTCTAAGGAGCATCCTGTGTGCCCCTTGTCCAAGATGAAGAGTCTTTAGATAGTGGTATTGGATAATGATGGAATATCCCGTGGATTTCCAAAACAACAAGCAAGTCTGTGTTGGAGGAAGTGTGACAGGGTGCTCCAACACCACAATTCAAAGCCGTCCATTCTTGGGCCATCCTTGTTCATTTTCCAAGCTTCACATACACAGGAAGGAACGTAAAGGCCATGGTGTGGATCGGGTGTACCTCAGACTTTGAACTGCAATCATTGATCTTTAGCCCTTGAAATTGCTCCTCGATCAGATTCCCCCAACATGTCACCTCTTTTCATTTCTTAACTGCTGCTACCATGAGTGCTAATTGTGGGTCCAAATATAATTAAATTGTTTACAATTTTAATTTTTCTCCCATCTATCTTGATGTTGTTGTCAAATCTAGAGTTGCTAAAATATAGGGGTTACATAGAGGCTATATAACTTACTTAGACAAAGTTGGAGGGCAGATTCAGGTATTCTGAAATAATCACCCTGTTGCATCAATTTATTGCATTGTTGTTACATGCCCTCAAGTCAATTGTGACTCAACACATCCCTTGAAGAACAGATCTCAACTTTTCCTATCATGTGCCACTGTCACTATCTCCAATATTCTTGAGCCTATTGTTATAGTGATCATGTCAACCTATTTTGTTGAAGATCTTTCTGTTTTATGTTGACCACCTTTTCAAGTATGCTGTCCTTCTCCAAGAATTAGCCTCTTCCTAACAACATGCTAAAGTATATGAGATGAAGTCTCTCCATCTTTGCCTCCAAGGAGCAATCTGGTGCCACTTGTTCCAAGGCAGACCTGTATGCTCTTTCAGCCGTCCATGAGTCATTTGGTACTCTTCTCCAACCCCACAACTGAGAAGCAGCTTAAACATTTTCCACAAAAATACAAAATGCTCTTGAAATGAGCAGAAATAGTCTCCATGCCAGAATTTTACAATTATTATGAGACAAATAATAAACATGTATTTTAAATAGTGACAAAATATTTTCCATAAATCATTAGAAAAACCTCTACAGGCTTGTGTCTCTGTTTTCATTTCCTTGGGGTAGGTCCCTAGTAGTGGAAAAACTGGATCATACTGAGTTTCTATGTTCAGCTTTTTGAGGAAGCATCCAACTGTCTTCCAGAGTTGTTATACCATTTTATTATCCCAGCAAGAGTGTATGAATGTTTCCACCTCTCCACCTCCTCTCACTTATTGCTTGCTGCCCTGCTAAACTTCTCTCCTGCTATTGGGACAAGATGGCATCTCATTGTGGCTTTGATTTGCATCTCTATTGCCAGTGATTTTGAGCATGTCTTCATATATCTGTTGGCTATCCAGATGTCTTCTTCTGGGAAAGGTTTGCCGATTTTGTAATTGGATTATCAGGTTTTTTTTCCTTCTGGAGACCCAGGAGTATTCTGTAAACTTTTGTTATGAGATTCTAGTCTGAGATGGTATTGCCAAATGTTTGTCTCCAGTTGGTAGGTTTTCTTTTTACTCTATTGAAAAAAGTTTGTGTTTTTGTGTGTTTTGGTTATTATTATTATTGATATTATTATTATTATTTCTTTACAAAATTAAAATATATCTTTTCCAGAACAGATTCTTCCAATTTCCCTCACTCCCTCACCCATCAAATTGTACAATTCCATGATTAATCTCTCCTTCTTTCTGCACATCCTCATCCCTCTGCTTCCACCCTCCCCCACCTCCCTTGGATCCTCATACGTATTCTACAATAATGGTTTTATACAATATCTGTCCTTGTGGTACTGAGTTAGATCACTCAGCATAATGTTCTTCAGTCCCTCTCAAGTTAGGTAATAATTTGCAAAATCATTACTCCTGTATGAAAACGTTTCTGATGAGTACAGAGATGTGATCTTTGGAAGATTCCATTCATCACTTGTATCTCCTCCAGACTGTGCATTACTTGCTGTATTTGGCAGTCTCTTTATACCATAGACTGGGCCATGTAAGCTTGATCCTAACTTGTCTCTTATGAACTTTGTTCATAGTAGCATTATTAACCAACACAAGATCATGAAAACAGCTCAAATGTCCAGCTACAACAGAATGGATTGAGAAGTTGTGGAACATTCACACAATGGAATACTGTGCAGCACTCAGGAGCAATGATTTAAAAACATTGCTACCTAACTTAGGAGAGGAAGGAGAGAATTATTCTGGGTGGACTTACTAGTCTTATAAGGACAAATACTGATTAAGACAATTATTGTGAAAATAGAAGGTAACTAGTAAAACATGTATGGGAACCCAAGGGGGAAGGGGTGGGAGCAGAGGGGTGAAGATGGGGAGGGGAGAAACCACAGGGTTGCAAGTTTGATTGGTTGAGGAAGGGGGAAAAGGAAATGGGAAGGATTCAATGGAGACTTGAGAATATTGGGTAATGATGGGCAAGGTCCACCTGTGATTATAAAGCATAATACATGGAATGATTATATGAAACACAACATGAATGTATTGTGAAACACAGTGTATGTGAACTCTGTAAGCAAAACATTACTATTATTATTATTATTGTTTCAATCCTCATATATTTCCTGATCCTCTGCTGTCCAGCTCCTCTTTCCTCTTTTAGAATATTTTCTTATTTAAAAATATTGTATTTTTTAAAAGTAATCAAATAGCTTGACTTTATATCCAGGAACAAATTTCCTTAATAGGGTACACTTTCTCTAATACAGACTAATTTTCTTTTTGCTTTATTGATTTTTTTTCTTTTTAACTTTTCCTCTAAGCATAATAATTATAATATTTTATAAGGGAAGTATCTTTGTAGAGATTATGCATATGTGAATAAATTCACACTCATTTAACCATTATCAAAATCAAAATCACTTCAAAGAATACAAACATCATATCTCTGTAAAGACTGTAATAGTAACACATTCCTTTTTTTTTTTACTACTTGTGAGCTCTAGCGGCCTAAGGTCAGAAGAAGCCATAAAACCTATGCATTCATATGACATTTGTTCATAGGGTCACTATGAGTTGCTTGACTCAAAGACAATCAACAATAACAACAATATGTCTGAAAATACTAAGACTCTATGAAGGATTACTTGTAACTTTTTTTTCTAAGAACAATTAGTTTGTTTATATTATTACATGACCTAAATAAGAAGCATAACCACAAAACACATACAAAAAATGTGATCTTCCGGTGTGTTTTCAGAGATGGGAAGTCACATGAGAGGAGCTTTCCCAGCCCCCTGCCACGGAGCAGCTGGTCGATGTGAATAGAATGCCCTGGGTTCACAGCTCAAGTCCTTATATGTTTAAGTACAAATGCTTTTGAGCAAATTGAACTTCTTAGCATAAGAACACACATACAGATATAGCATTTGATTCCATTTAAAATGCAGTCTTTCTAATAATATGCCCAACGATTTCTTTTCCTCTAAAATAAAATACACCTTCTGACCTTGACTCATTCGTTGAACTATGGGTCTGTCTTGTTTGGCATGTGGTAGGCTCTTGGCCACAGTGATCTCCTTTGAGGGTTTGATAGGCTTTGAGACTTTATCCTTTGCGCACCTGTGAGCAACCTGTTCGAGGACTTCACTGATGTTTCTTATGCTCTGCTGAGGAGCTGGTCAGCCTGCCAGTCATTAAGGGCTTGGATGACATTTGCTGACAGTTTGGGGAGTCTGTTTCACAAGCCCATTACAGAACTTGTTTTCTTGGAAAAGCTGGTTATGCAGATTCCCAGTAGTATCGAGACAAAGTGTACAAAACATGGAAATAAAGGCTCCAATAGCTCGAATTTGATGAGTTTATTGCAGTGTTGTTTATTGCATGCAAAGCAAAAATCGAGTTGTCCTGCCAAATGAACGTCAATGTTAGAGCCCCCATCTGTCCTCAGTGGTAAGCCTGACACCCTCAAAACACTTCCTCACCCATGGGTTAAGGCCAGCATGGAGGAAGGCCTAGACCTGATTGGTTTGGTTTACTGCCACCAAATGTCTACAGCAGAAAACATAGGTATGCTTTCTTTTCATATCTTCTTATTTATATACCTATTTGGAAGCAGGAGTAGCATCCCCTTCCTAAACAGCGTGCCTCTGGAAATTCGATGACCTTCGAGAAATGACGATAATTATTGAAAGTTTTCAATCCTTTTGTTTATGAGTTCCAGACGAGACATGCTTAACTCAAAGGCAATGAACAACAACAACAACAACATTTGCCACAGGTTAAGAAACATTCATTGTTGCTGCGGTTGTTGTTGTGTGCCGTTGAGCCAGAATCAACTCCTGGCTGGCCCTTCAGTGGGTTTTCAGAAGCAGTAAATCGCATGGGAGGAGATTGCCCATCCTTCTTCATGGAGCACCTGGGGGATTCAAACCATGCGCTTTTGGGATTGCAGTGCAGTTTCTTACCACTCTGCAAAGAAAGCTACGTATACAGTGGGCATGAGCAGTCCTTGTTTAACCTTTTATTTGCTTAAATGGAAATAAAAAATAATTGGACGAAATATTTCCCGATAACAATGAGCTTTCATCTAAATGCTATTATCCACAGACATAATGACACTGTGTGTCTTTAATACTACTGTATGTATAATCTGTAAACTGAGAAGCTGAACTCTATGAAGAAGAATGCGGCATTAGGATCAGAAGAAGATTAACAACTTGTATTATGCAGATAACACAGACTAAGATAGGTCTGATTCGGGCCAGTTCTTTCCAATCACTTGCTCTGAGTTGGAAAGCTGGATAATACGTAAGGATGACAGAAGAAGGAGTGATGCCTTTGAATTGTGCTTGGAGGATATATTGGATTTTTTTGACTGCCACAAGAACATTTAAGTCTTGAAGAAGGTATAGCCAGAGTGCTCCTGGGAAGCAAGCGTGGTGAAGCTTCATCTCACATACTTAGGCATGTTGCTAGGAGAGGCTAGTCCGTGGAGAGGGACATCATGTTTGGAAGGGTGGATGTCAGTGGAGGCAGAAAACACCCTCAGTGAGATAGCTTGGCAGAGTGACTGCAGCAATGGGCTCAAGCGTGTCAGAGACGATGAGGCTGGCAGGGGAAGGATAGGGTTCAGATCTGTTGTTCGTAGGGTTGTTACGAGGTGTACACAACGTGATGGCACATAACAACAACAAACTTTTAGCTTCGATTTGTATTTTATTTTCATTTACAGCTAATTCTAAAATTTTGCTTCAGTAAAGTCTGGTCACTGCTAACTCAGTCACGGTGCCTCTGCCAGCTTTAATCTACTGTTGTCTCTGTAGAAGAAAGATAGGCAATTTCATACCATGTGATTTACTGCCTCAGAAAACCCACTGAAGGCCACGGACGAGTCAGTGCCACCTTCACAGCAAGGAGCGAGTGAGTGACTATATCTTCAAATAGTCAGTTATACAGTTCATATTTATAAAGGTAGAATATAAAAGCATTGCTATTTCTAAAAAATATTATTACAAATTTAACATATTAATAGGAATACATTTACATGATAATGTATCAATGTATTAGGAAATGCATAGCTTGTGTGAGAAGATGTTTTTTCATTTGTATGAAACATTCTTAGCAATAAGTTGAAACTTAAATGGATTTTATACATGAAAGTTTAGATTCTGTTTAAATGAGTTAAAAATGTTGGTAATATTTTTTTATTTCTCTCCCATCTTCTTTAATAAACATAATTATGAATATTTGAAAACTTACATTTTGAGTAATGAGGAAACAAGCATTAAATTATTCTTCATCAGTCTTACAATTAGCTGTTCGTGGCTTAAATGTGGAGTTGATAATTCATGTAACTGCAGATGGTTTGGGGCTCCAGCCTGCAGGAAGGGCATGTGTAGTGGGGCGGGGAGTGTGCTTGCATTACCTTACATTACAAAGGAATGTTTACTAGACAAAGAGATATAACCTTTTACAGTTTTGTGTTTACGAAGTCAGTAGGAATTTTAGAATGAGAACAGAATATTTTTAATATACTGAGACATTTTCATCTACTTTTAGTACCTATTTAACTAAAATTGGTTGCTCCTGGGTGGTTCTTTTTCTTTTTTCCATGAAGCCTAATTGAAGGTTTTGTTTTCTTTTGCAAGGTTTGTTTGTTTTCTCCTTGACTATTATTTATATTCCTCTAAACCAACCCTGGCTTGCATAGGTTAAAAGCTTAGACCCTAAATGACAGATGTACATTTCACACAGTTGCTGGATGGGAGTAAGGCGGGGAAGTCTGCTTCCTTAAAATCATAGCCTTGAAAACCAATCGGGAAGTTCTACTCTGAACTATATAGACTTAGTAAGGGTCAAATTCAACTCCATGGCAATGGCTTTTGAAATTACTACCTACCAGGGCTTTTTTGTAACTTCATTTTTAATCTTCTCAAGATTTTCCAGCAGGCTTAGAGCATGAAAAAAAGATGATAGTCATTCTCTCTGAGGGCATTGGCTTGGACTAAAAAGCAGAAATCAAACTTATCAGCTGGAAACAGTCTTTGACTTCAAATGAATAGACAAGTCCATTTAGTGAACCCAATCTCCCGGGCCAGTCCTCCCCTCTCTGTCGTTTGCCAGGACCTCAGGATGCCTAAAGGCCAAGTTATATGAAAAAAGGACAAGGCCGGTATTTTTTAAATTGTGATTTATGATAAATTACACTTTGAGAGTTATTCTGTAGCTTTACAATTGGGAATATTTTCATTTACAGAACTCTGCTATGACAGAATATGGATGGATCTCATTCCAATTATATAGCACTCACATTTTCTATATTTCCTTTGATGAGCCATGAGGATAGGTTGTTGTTGTGGTGGTTGTTGTTGTGTGCCATAGAGAAGGAACCAATTCATAGTTGACCCTACAGCAGGTTTCCAAAGACAACAAATCATATGGAAAGAGACACCCCATCTTTATTTCCCAGAACAGCTGGTAGACTCGAACTGACAACCTTTGGTTTGGCCGCATAGTTTCTTACCACAGGGCTACCAAAGCTCATGAAGAGAGAAGGGGAATCGAAATCAAATCAGGGCACTGGAGCAGAGTAGTTAGAGCCCTCAGTTGCTAATCAGAATTGTTGTTGTTGTTATGTGCCATCGAGTCACTTGTGATTCATAGTGACCCTACGTACAACATCCCTAAAGCCTGCTCTGTACTGTGTCAATCGCACTGTCTCTGACACACCCACCCCGATTACCCCAGTCACTGAATCAATCCACCTCATGGAGGGTCTTCCCCTCCTGTGCCATCCCTCTACCCTCCCAAGCATGATTTAACTCTCTCCAGGATGAACCTGTTTGTTCTCTTAGCATTCCATGGTATATTCAGTACTCTTCTCCAGCACCACAGCTCAAAGGCATCAATTCTCCTTCTGTCCTCCCTAGTCATTGTCCAGCTCTCTGATGCATAACAAGTGATTGCAAAGACCATAGCCAGTATCAGACACACCTTAGTCTCCAGAGTGACACCATTGCTCTTCAGTACCCTAGAGAAGTCCCTCACAGGACACTTTCCCATCACAAAACAAACAAAAAAGAAAACTACACCCCCTCAAAAAACAAACAAACAAACAAAAAACCAAAAAACAAAACCCAAGCCCATCATTGCTTTACAATCAGAACTAACCTGTAGCTGACCTCCTTTGAATCACACAGGAAAATTGATACCCATCTTTATCTACACAACAGTTAGTGTATTTGACCCAGCTGGTGTTGTGTTGTCAGTGCAAAACCCTACCCACATCAAAATTAAGCAGAAGTTGCTGTGTGTACTGCTGAGTCAGAACCAATCCATAAGGTGACCCTCCAGAAGGTTTTCAGAGGCAATAAATCACATGGGAGAAGAAACCTTATCTTTCTCTATTGGAGCTGCCAGTGGAATTGAAGCCAGAAGCAATGGTTCAAATCTACCATCTGCTTCTCAGGAGAAAGATGTGACAATTTGTCTGAGAAAGATTTACAGCCTCAGAAATGTGATGGGTGTTCTATTTTGTCTCTGTTAATTAGAATCATCACCAACCAACGGCATCACATTTAGTATTTTGTTTGGTTAGGAATGACATTTACAACTCTTTACCTATTGTTTAGGTGCTGTCAGGTCGGCTAAGGCTCACGGTGACCCTGTGAACAGCAGATGGGAACCCTGCCCCGTCCTCAAGGCTCACATCTGTTGTGACAGCTGGCCAGGATGCTGAGCTATCTCATTGATGATTTCCTCCCTTTCGCTGACCCTTCCCAGCCGTATGGTTTTTCCAAGTATTGGCCCTCCAAAGTATGTGAGACAAATTTCCACCATGCTTGCCTCTAAGGAGCAACCTGATTGCGAATCTCTTAACTCAGTTCATTTTCAAAACTAGCACCTAGAAAACTGAGAGTAAAACTCATCATAAAGTAAGGTTTTTAGGAAGAAAATGAGATTCCTGGAACCTAGAGTGAGCAAAAAATAAATCTGAGAGAAGTCCAGGGAGAGAAAAATAGGTGTTTCCTTTCTCTAAGTTTGTGTTTGAGAGGATTTATATGAGTCCTTCTAACTCTGATTACATAGTTCTCCTCAAAGAAGAAGAAAAGTCCAGTCTGTCAGAAAAGACCAAAGAACCAACGAACCAGGAGAGTGCATACATAGATCATAAAAAACAACCTCCCTGCCATCAGGCCATGTCTCAGAGCAAAATGCCCCCTTTGGTAAACCTTTACAGAAAGAGACGCCCTGAGGTGCAGCTTGTGTGGTCAAACTACCAACGTCTTGGTTAGCAGTCACCATATCGCACGCTCACACACCTGTGGTCTAGGTAGCTCGGGAGGAATGTTCCCCTTCCATTCAGGAGACTCAGGTTTGAATCCCAGGCAACACACTTCACCCATGACTGTTACTATATACCACTAAGGCTTGGTGAGCTCAGCTCCACAGGTTTCTGGGGAGTGTCTGGACTAAGACAGATTCAGGAGTCTTGCCCAGGGAGCTAGAGATCTACTTCAAAACCCTCAGCCACTGGCCACAGCGCAGATAACAGTGGTTCCCGCCACGCCAGCAGTGCGCTCTGTTGGATCCGGCAGTGCGCTGTGCGGAGAGCTGCCTGTGACACACAGAATTAACCAAAAGCCACTACCGTCCCGTCGAGTCCAACGGAAGAGGACACTCCACTGAGTTTCCAATGGTACACATCTTATGGATGTAGGGAGACTCCTCATCTTTTGCCCAAGAAATAACTGTAAGATTTGACCATTACCTTTTGGGGTAGAGTTTTAGCACTTCTGACCTTGACCACTAAGAGAGTCTTAAAGTCTTCCGTCATGGACAACACGTTGAGGAAATACGTGTTAGTATTTTCAACTATGTCACAGACTGAAAACTGAAACAAAAACTGGGACATAGAATGGGACTAAGTGTACTATATTTGAAACAAAGTTGTAATTTTGTGAACAGTACAACTAGATTAACTGAGACAGATGAATTCGAGACTACCTCCGTGAATCATCACGTCATAACTTATTAATAGTAATTATTTTCTCTAAATATAATGATGGCTTGTTTATCTCTATCTCTAGGGTGGGGAAAAGGAAGAGCAGTATTCCTAGCTCTCTGAAATATACAAAACTGGCTTGGAAATTGTGTATCTCCTAAATATTAGAAACCATGCTAGATTAAATAAGGGCTCAGTTACGAATGTGAACATTTTCATCTAAGTAATTCACCTGCATGTTCTTATTCTTCTAGCACTGGATTTAGTGTATTACTCATTATTTTCATGCAAATAAAAAGTTAATACATTTTTTTACAACATTGGTGCCATTGTACTGGCTTTTATTCCCATAATTTTGAACCTTGAACTTACTGCTAAAATAGACATCTATAGTCAGAAAAGAATATTTTCAAACTTAATCAGAAACTGTCTGCAGATTTCCCTATAAAATAATACTGCTAATTTTGGCATTTTCCCCTTAAGGGAATAGATATTTGAAAGCTTGAGGTTTTTTCAACTTTTATTTCTTAAAAACCATTTCCTGTCTATGGTTTTGCTTCCTTGCACCAAGTTTTAAAGTTTCTTTTAGATAATTCTAATTAAGATTTCCATCTACTGGGTTGTCCCCCTCCTCTAATGTTCATGTGGAAGATTTTTGTAAGCACTGCCATATTTCTAATACAAAAAGCTATTGTCATAAGCTTGCTGGAGATAGCATCTTCTGCAGCACTGTTCCTGACTAATTAGTATTTCTAAAGCAGTAAATTAGTGTCTTAGTTTTTGAGTCCTTTGCAAAATCTTTGACATATTGTGAATGTTTGATTTTGCTCTATTGTTCTTAATATATGCTAATACATGTCTAAAATGCCATGACATCGTATAATGACTCAGCCGTCTGAGAGTCTCAGTGGAGTGATTAAACGCTTGTCTTCTTGAATAGTGGAGTGGCACAATAACTTGTCTGTCATTGGTAATGATTTCAGAGTCTAAAAGGGGAGGGGAGGATAATTGGCTTCTTCCTTCCTCCCTTCAGGAAGTTAGAATCTTAGATTCATTTGCTTTCTTCACCTTCAGAAGTGGGTCTAGATAATTGAGATGCATTTTGAAAGTGTTAAATTTTGCGCCACCAACCGAAAGGCAGTTGGTTCCAATGTGCCGGTGCTTTGACGGAGAAAGGTGTGTAATCTCCTCTTAGGTGAATTCCAGCCCCTGAAAGCCTGCTGGCGGGCCAGCTCTGAGTTAGATCCGGATCTAAGTCAGTGAAGGAGACAGAATGAGTGCCAGCCTTCGCTCCTTGTCTACAGCCACGTCTCTATTCATATTTCACCTTGAGTATAAGAAGTGATGATTTCCAGATATTGTCATAGTAACATAAAATAGATTTTTAAACGTACATAGTACCTAAACCCTTACAGGCCAGTGTTTATTTTAGTAAGAAGAGTTCTTACAAAGTGCTAGATAACTTGCAAAAGTCAGAAGGGTAAATAGAAACCAATTTATGACTAGAAACTTGATTCAGAGTTTAAGAATTCACCCTCATCAGACACTCCCTCCTCTTACAAAGTTGTTCGCCCATTTTTAAAACAGATTTTCATATTGTCTAAGTACTTTTTGCGGCTTTACACTAGTGCATATGTCTGTAATTTTACAGTGCATTTTCCAAGATAATACCTGTCAACATTGATTTCTGCTGTTCCTGAGTAATATAAGATTTCTTTTTAAAAGCACACAGTTTAAGCAATAGGCTTATTCCAATAAGCTTTTTATTTTATAATTTCATTATCTAATTTTCATTCTATAACTGGATGTTTTTCAAGCTGCATTAGAATAAACATTCAGACCTAACACTAATTAGTGAAGGACACAATATTCCTGCCAAGAAGTCATCTTTCCAATTCTAAGTCAGTGACTGAGAAGCCACCTCTTGATGAACTAGCATGTCAATATGCATACTATGATTGTGCTGTCCTGTTCTTAAGAGATGCTAGCCCGTGTCGACAGTGTCATAATGCAGTATAAGGTCAATGATTTCCTTTTGGATCTACAATCAACACCCTTGGTGCCAGTAGTAGGAGATCAGGAGATGTGTTGCATAGAGAAAGTTTGTTACTCGGCATCTCTCCAAATTTCTGGGGAGCAATGATGTTAGTTTGAAGACCAAGTTGTACCTGATTCAGGCCATATTCTTTCAATCACTTGTTAGGCCCCTGAGGGCTGGACAATGAATCAGGATCACAGAAAAATTGATGCCTTTCTTTTGTGGTGTTGGAGAACAGTTCTAAATATCCCATGGACTGCCCAAAGAATAATTAGATATATCTTGGAAAAAGTGCAGCCAAAGTGCTTCTTGGAGGGAAGGTTGGTGAAGCTTCATCTCATACACTTTGGACGTGTTGATTGGAGACACTATTTCCATGGAAAGGAACATCTTGCTTCGAAAGAGAGAGGTTCAGTGAAGGCAAAGGAGACACTGAATGGGATGGGTTAACAGTTACAACAACAAAGGGCTCAAGCATGTCAGTGATGATGAAGATGGTGCATAGTAGGATAGGATTCAGATCTGTTCACATGGTAATTAGGAGTTGTATCCAATGCAATGGCATCAAACAATAAACAGTTCACACTACATTTTCTTACTCTATCTTAATTTCTAAACAAATTTCAGTTTTACTTCCTTATTCATCATATCTTTAAATGTAAAAAACTAAAAATCCACATATAAATAATTTAAAATTGAGAAGGGTGTGTGTCATGGTTATAGTCTTTCTCCATACCTATTTGGTCTACATGCTGAGCAAATGATCCAGGAAGAGGAACTCTGTAAAGAGGAATGTGGCATCAGGATTGGAAGGGGATTCATCAGTAATCTGTGTTATGCAGATGACAAAAACTTGCTTGCTGAAAGTGAGGAGGACTTAAAGCACTTGTTACAGAAGATCAAGGAAGGCAGCCTTCAGTATTGATTGCATCTCAATATCAAAAAAACAAAAATTCTTACCACTAGACCAATGGGCAGTATCATGATGGGTGCAGAGTAGATTGAAATTGGCAACAACTTCATATTGCTTGGATTCACAATCAACACCCATCACACCAGCTGTCAGGAAATAGAGACTCGTTATACTGGGATAATCTGCAGTTAGGGGCCTTTCCAAAACATTGAGGAGTAATGATGTCAGTCTGTGTTTCATTGATTATGCAAAGGCATTTGACTGTGTGGATCATAACAAATGGTGGCTGACTCTGAGAAGAATGGGAATCCCAGAACATTTAATTGTGCTAATGTGAAACCTATACTTGGACCAAGAGGCAGTAGTCAGAACAGAGCAGGGTAACACTGCATGGTTCAAAATTGGGAAGGGTGTACGCCAGGGATGCATCCTGTCTCCAGACCTTTTCAACATGTATGCAGAGCAGATTATCCAGAGGCTGGGCTCTATGAGGAGAATTGTGGCATCAGGATTGGTGGAAGATCTATCAACAATCTCCGTTATGCAGATGACACAATCTTGCTTGCTGAAACTGAGGAGGACCTCATGCACTTGCTGCGAAGGGTCAAGGACTGCAGCCTTCAGTATGGACTAAGGCTCAACATCAAGAAGACAAAGATTCTCACCACTGGACCAATTGGCAGCGTCAGGATGGATGATGAAGAGATTGAGAGTGTTCACAGCTTCACTCTGCTCGGCTCCACAGTTAACACTCTTGGTACCAGCAGTCAGGAAATCAAAAAGCGTATCGCGATGGGAAAGTCTGCCGTTAGGGACCTCTCAAAGGTACTCAGGAGCAACAGTGTCTCTCTGGAGACTAAGGTGCGCCTGATACAGGTCATGGTATTTGCAATCGCTTGTTATGCATCAGAGAGTTGGACAATGACTAGGGAGGACAGAAGGAGAGTGGATGCTTTTGAGCTGTGGTGCTGGAGAAGGGTACTGAATGTACCATGGACTGCCAGAAAAACAAACAGATTTATCTTGGAGAGGATTAAACCAAGCTGCTCCTTGGAGGCAAGGATTCTGGGGCTTCGTCTGATATACTTTGGACATGTTGCCAGGAGGGACGGGTCCTTGGAGAGGGACATCATGCTTGGGAGGGTGGAGGGACAACGCAGGAGGGGAAGACCCTCTATGAGATGGATTGATTCGGTGACTGGGGTAATCGGGATGGGTGTGTCAGAGGCGGTGCGGTTGGCGCAGGATAGAGCAGGGTTTAGAGCTGTTGTGCATAGGGTCGCTATGAGTCGGAAACGACTCGATGGCACATAACAACAACAACAACAATGATGTGAGTTTGAGGACTAAGAGGCATGTGATTCAGGCCATGGTCTTTCCAGTTCCTTGGTATGCATCTGAGAGCTGGACAGTGAATAAGAATGACAGAAAAAGAATTGACGCCTTTGAGCTGTAGTATTGGAGAAGAACACTGACCATCCCATGGTCGGCCAAGAGAATGAATAGATATGTCTTGGAAAGAGTGCATCCAGGGTTCTTTTTGAAGGCAAGAATGATGAGGCTTCACCTCACATACTTTGGGCATGTTGCTAGGAGGGCTATTCCTTGGAGAGGAATATGGTGCTGGGAAGAGTGGAGGGTCAACAAAGGAGAGGAAGACCCTCAGCCAAATAGATTGACATGGTGACTGCTGCACGGGCTCTTACATGTCAGGAAGTGTGGGGATGGTGCAGGACAGAACAGGGTTCAGATCTTTTGTTCATAGGGTCATTATGAGTAATACCTGATTCAATGGCACCTAACAACAACAACAACAATTTTTCTTTTGAATGCCATTCTTACCATCATTTTCTCCAGTGTCATATTAGCCTGCCTGTTGTTATTTCTATATATTTGTATGAAAGTTGGAGAATTAAAGAGAAAAAATGGATGTAGTTCTATTGTGATACTGGCAACAAAAATTTCACAGACCACGAACGGGCAAAAGAATGAATAAATCAGTCTTGGAATAAATACACTATCATGTTCCTTTCAAGAAAAGATAACAATAATAGTTTAGATATATTATCAGGAAAGATTTAGTGCTAGAGGAAGATATCATGGTTGATGTGAGAAAATAAAGAAAAGTACCAATGAGACAATCATCTAATTTGCCAAAACATTCAACCCGAGAACTTCAGTGAGAAC
The DNA here is from genome assembly GCF_000299155.1 of Elephantulus edwardii. Taxonomy (NCBI): domain Eukaryota; kingdom Metazoa; phylum Chordata; class Mammalia; order Macroscelidea; family Macroscelididae; genus Elephantulus; species Elephantulus edwardii. The sequence goes on from NW_006399754.1 coordinate 33,982,347, forward strand.
AAAGCTACCCTGGATCGGGCAACAATACACATAAGGTAACCACGGCTCAATGGCAAATAAGAAGACAGTATTCCATTTCTCCTGTCACATTCAAGCCTATCAAAAGGCTATTGGCATGGTCTTGCATTCCAATTGCATAATGCACAGTGCAATGCCAGAATACTCAGATTACATATATTGTCAGGTAATGCTGGTAATATTGTTGGTGTTAGACGTCATCAAATCAAGTGTGACTCATAGCGTGTAATGCCCCACGGGAGGGTGATATTCTGTGAACGACCTGTATATTTGGTGGTCCTTATAACAGGGTGAGTGTCATTTCCTGGAAAATTACTGCAAGCCCACTACTCTTCCCCTTTGGCTTAAGAAATCCCAAGACTTCTCTATATGCAGCAGACAGGAGGGTTCAAACTCAGCTGTACCTGGATCAGAAAGCACAGGGCTGTAGTGTCTTCCAGAAACTGACATGGGTTCACTCTTATTTCCTTTGGCTTAAGAAATCCCCAGCCTCCTCCACATGTTTCAGCAGGAGGGTTCAAGGGCTGAAGTAGTCTTTGATCTTCTGGAGCAAGCATTTCCACTCCTTCTCAATTTCAGCAATCAAGACTGTGTCATTTGCCTAATCCAAGTTGTTGATGAGTCTTCCTCCAATCCTGATAGCACATTATTCTTCATCGAGTCCAGCCTCTCCAAGTGTTTGCTTGCATACACACTGAATATAGGTATGAAGAAATGATACAACCCTGATGCACACCTTTCTTGATGTTAAACCGTGCAATGTCTCCTTACTCTTTTCATAACATCTCACTGGTCTGTTACTGTTAAGTACCACCAAGTGGGAAGGGACCCATCGCTGATGCTCTAGAAGGCTTTCAAAGGCACTGAATACCTGGGAGGAGACTGCCCATCTTTCTGCTGCGGAGCAGCATTTTTATTTTAACCAGGAACCTTCATGTAAGCAGTGTAATTATTACTTTTCATGAACAACATTAACTGTTCTGAGATTTCTATTTTTCTTAATTTTAGCCAAATTTGTTGCGATACACACAGTTAAATGACTTCGCATAGTGCATGTAAAGCAAATATACATCTTTCAAGTGTTCTCTGCTTTTTGTCAATATACATCTCCCATCAGCAATGATATCCGACTTCCATGCCTTTTGTAATTCTAGTTTGAATATCTGGGACTTCTCTGTTGAAATACGGTCCTAGTCACTTTTGGATAATCTTCAGCAACATTTGACTTGCATATATATGATGTTAGTGATATTATTTGATAATTTACACAGTCAGTTGGATCGTCTTTTTGGGGAATGTAAACAAATATGAATAGATCTCTTGACCAGGTTTGCTGATAGAGGCTGAGCAGCACGTCTAAGTTTGCATCTGTTTCTTCAGCATCTTAATTTGTTTTCTATCAATTCCTGAGGCCTTATTTTGTGCTAATGTCATCAGTGCAAAGGGAGCTACTTCCTTCAATACTATTGGTTCTTGTTTATATGCTATTTCCTGAGGTTTACCTTGTTTAAAACTGACATCTTTGCTCTTCAGCACTTTGGAGAGGTCCTTGACAGCTGACTTTCTCAACGTCAAATATCTTGATTTACTGGCTTCTGGTGCTCAGTGTGTTAACTGTGGATTCAAGTAAGATGAAGTCATTGACAATTTCCATCTATTCTCCATCTATCATGATGTTACCTATTTGGTTGGTCATGAGGATTTTTGTTTTCTTGGTAGTAAGATGTTACTCCTCTTGAAGACTAGGGTTTTTTTAATCATACAACATATGAGCAAGAGCCTATGGTGATGAAGGAAGGGGTCGTGGTACTAGGGAAATTGTAGCTAGAGTTAGATGGATCTTAGCTGAAAGCAGGGAATA
>NW_006399754.1:33987268-34010606 GCF_000299155.1 Elephantulus edwardii
TCCTTGCACATTTCATTGTAATATTTTCTAGTTCCACAGCTTCTTCTAAATACAGACTGAATTTCTAGCAGTTTCCTGTTAATTTATTATTGTGTCCATTTTCTAATGATCTTCAGAAAGATTTTACTTCCATGTGATATTAACGACATTTTTCTATAATTTCTACATTCTGTTTGATATTCTTTGGGAATGGGAATAAATATGGATCTCTTCTAGTCAGTTGGCCAAATAGCTTCCTCCAAATTTCTGGACATATTTTGGCAAGAATTTCTAGGACTAAATCTGTTTGTTGAAATATATAAATCTCTATCCTATCAATTTTTGGAGCCTATTTCTTGTTAATGTTTGTTGTTGTTATTGTTAAGTGCCTTTGAGTCATAGGCAACTCGTAGTGAACCTATGAACAAAAGTCCTCAACACTTGCATGACTTTCACCCTGTCTCCAGTTTCATAGGGTTTCCAGAGGCAAGCTATTTGTGGAAGTGGATGCCACTCCTGCTTCCAAGGTGTTTTAATCGGAGAGTTCCACCCAACACCATCCATCATAGGTAACCATTATCACAATTGACACATCAGTTTCACAGTGTTCAGCTTCACAGCAAACACAAGTTACTTCTGTATGGCAAGTGGACACACCAGGGCTATACGACCTAGAAGAATGTTTCACCAAAAACAACGAAAAACAGGCCTGAAGGCCATTGATTAGAATCACCTTCCTTTGGCTTGGTAACATCACTTTGGGTCCACTAAGCCAACTGGTCTCTCTCTATGTGGTTAAGTGCCATCAAGTCAAAGGCAACCAATGCTTAGGCTGTCAATATTTATGTGCTCTATTTCATTTTTATTATTTCCAATTTTCCTACATTCAGACTTCTTACATTCTGTGTTCTAACGACTCATGGATGTTTGTGGCTCTTTTTGCCTCATTTTGAATCTTGCTACATCAGTAAATACAGGTCTTTCCTTGCTTACTCCATCACTCTCTGAAAGCCGACTCGGTCACATCATGATGGTAGACTCTGCTTTGAGTTGGCAGCTCTTCCTCAGTTGCATTTTGAATGTCTCCACCTGAGGGACTTTCTTCTGGCACTTGTTCCAATGATGATCTTCCATTGTCTACGATGCTTTTGAAAGTCTGTTGTTTCAGAAGTGGATGGGAGACTTGCTTCTTAGTCCAACTTAGTCTGGAAAATCTGAAACTTGATATCTAAACAGGTTAGACACTAAGTTGAGTGAGAGAAAAGGCAATGTAAAATAAGTGGATGATTATGACAATTAATTAATTTGGTGAATGACTTTTAATTAATGTTTAAATTATGTGAAACTTCATCTCACAAGAAGTGAGGAAACTATTGATGGGAGAGGGACATCATGCTTGGAAAAGTGGAGGGATCACCCAAGAGAGGAAGACTCTGAACCAGCTGCATTGACACCGCGACTGCAGCAATGAGATGTGTCAGAGATGGTGTGCATGGCGCAGGATAGAATGATTCGGCTTTGTTGTTCGTAAGATCATGATGAGTTACATCAACTTGATGGCATCGAACAACAACAATGTTATAAAACAATACCTAGATGAATGATTCATTGAAAAACCTGATGGTTTGTAAACTTTCACTCAAATCACAACAAAAGACAATTTAAAAATATACAGAAGCTTCTTGCCCACAGCAGATCACAACTTCAGGAATGGTACTCAGGAAAGGATATTTTTTTAAAAAAAAGTTTCCATAAAACAGATAAACACTCATTAATATATTAGAGCGTGATAGAGAACACAACAGAGGAGAAGGCAAGTGAGAGAAACAGGGAGAAAGTGAAGCAGAGAGAAAAAGGGAGAGAAAGACAGACAGACAGAGATGGGGAGAGAGAACACGAGACAGAGAGAAAAATTTAAATATGGTATGATCTGTACTTCCAAATGACTAAAAAAAAAATCTCCCTAAGATATTTTCAACTACTTTTTGATCTCTTGAGAGTGGAGTGTATTGCAACTTCCGTGACCTTAAAAAGAAATAAATTACACATAGTAAATTTACAAAAGAAAATGTAATTACTTTTTTATTCTAATTTATTTAATTATTGTTCCCTTAAAATATTTTTGTTATATTTTAAATACTAATATAACTTCCATTAAATAATTTTAAAAAATAAAAACTTAATGTTTATCATAGTTTTCTTCTTTTATCATAGTTTTCTTGATATCTCATTGTTTATTCATACAAGTGAGGGCTTGGGTTTGATAATTACAAACCAGATAGATGAACTAAGTTTATCTTTCTTTCTAAATCACAGAATATAAATGTCTTTGTTTTCTTGTAACTATTTCTCAAATGAATAATAAAAGTGAGTAATATAAAAGGGAGAAAAGCTAAAACTCATTTGCTCAGCTTTATGAATTAATTTATTACTTTCATAAGAGTTTTCTTTACTCAAGGAATTGTTAAGATGTTTATGATAAACCCATACCAACCATAAATACCTCCACAGCTGACGATTTATTACCTTTCAATAAAAATAGAAAGAGGTATGCAACTAAAAATCAACATGCTATGACTTCTGATTAAAATGAGATTATTAAACATCTAATTCTTAAAATACGCATTATTCTATAATTAGCAGTATCATTTTGCCTTTTCACCTCACTATGAATTTCACTTCATTATTTTATTGTCACAAATAGTTGTCTTTACAAAAACACTGAATAATTTGAGATGAAGAAGTATATTTATAAAAACAAAAGGAAAACAGATACTCAATACCAAGTTAGTATTTTAGGCTTAATACATTATTCTAATTTCATCCAAACTCTAGGTCCTGAATAAACAATGCCAGTTCCTTCATGATTTATATCCTTCCATGTTTTCAAAATAGTTTTACATTATAATTTATTTTCATATTTATACTAATTAATGATTGTTGTTGTTGTTAAATGCCTTTAAGTCATAAACAATTTATAATGACCATATGTATGAAAAACCTGAACACTTTTATAACTTTCATCATTTCTCAAGTTCATGGAGTTTCCAGAGGCAAGCATTTTGGGAAGTGGATGGCACTCCTGCCTCCAAGCCTGTTTTAATCTGGGAGTTCCACTAAAAACTGTAGATGATTCGGGTGTTTATATAATATTTAGTCATTAAAGAACTATTCATATGGAATTTCTATGTTCAGCTATTTAAGGAAATGTCAAATTACCTTCCAGAGTGGTTATACCATTTTACAATCTCACCAACCATATATGAGAGTTCTAATCTCTCCACATCCTCTCCAGCAGTTATAGCTTGCTGTCCTGTTAAACTTTGCCACTGCTACTGGGGTAAGATGATATCTCATTGTCATTTCTATTTACATCTCTCTTATTGCCAGTGATTTTGAACGCTTCTTCATGTGTCTGTTTGCCATCTGAAAGCTGAACATAGAAATTCCATATAATCCAGCTATTCTACTATTAGGAATATACCCAAAAGAAATTAGAACTGAGGTACAAATGGAGACTTGCACACCAATGTTCATAACTATAAGAACGTGGAAGTAGCCCAACTGTCCAAACACCATAGAATGGATTGAGAAATGATGGTACATTCATACAATGGAACACTATATGGTCCTCAGGAGCAACGACTTTGAAAATTACTACATAACTTGGCAAAGACTGGAAACCATTATGCTGAGTGAACCAAAGAACTACTCACACTAATTGTTTCATGCTAAAATAGATCAATAATACTATTCTTCTGTCTCAGTTATCCATTGTTGCATAAAAAGCATTGTACTGCTTTATAATTTAGAATCACCATGACATTATTTCCCTTTATTCTATATATCAAAATTCAACTAGTGCTGTCTTAGGGTTGGGGGCATTCTTTAAGTCGTGTCAGTTGACAGCTTCAAGGGGCTTAAATTAATAACCAAACAAGGTTTCGCTCAGCTTGGAATCTTGCCTGCTCTTCCATGTTCTTTCTTTATAGAGACAGATTGAGCTTCCTCAAGGATTAGTAATCTCAGGACAGTCAAGCTTTTAATGTGGTGGTTAACTTTGATAAATATAAAATTGAAAGGAGTTCTTAAAACCTAGTTCTACCACCGTTAAAACAAAAGCAAACTAAAACAAAACGACCGAACTGATTGTAGTCAAATATCTTTCATGGCAACTGTACGTGCCTCAGACAAACCCTGTGCACTATGGTTTTGGTGTTGATTTTTGAGAAGTTGATAACCACACATTTCTTCCAAGTAGCCTCTGCATAGGTCGGTATCTTTAATCAGAAAGGGAATATTAATTGTTTGCCCGGCAGTGGACTAGGACTGGCACAGGGCAACAGAAAATAGAATGAGAAATGTATCAGTGATCAACAAGGATCTCCATGCAGAGAAGGCATCAGTGCTGCTCTTTGGAAGAAGAAAGGCCTCTTAATGTGCTCTGAATGTGAACACGTCGAAGTCCTTGTATCACAACAGAGCATTGCTGACTTGCTTGCTTTGGGCAGGTAGGATTTTATCCCTTTAGAATCTCTCAGACATTTCCGGTTCTATTGTTGTTGTATTGCACCGAGTTGGAATTGACTCCTAGTTGACCCTCCACTGGGTTTTCTGAGGCCGTAAATCACAGGGGAGGAGACTGCCCATCCTTCTCCCATGGAGCAACTGGTGCATTCGAACCATGGACCTTGGAGATTGTAGGACGGCTTCGAACCTCTAGGCCACCAGAGCTCCAGTTTGGGCTCTAAGCATTTGTAAATGGGGGGCAAAGCCTAGGATTAGCTTTTACATAGCACACATTCACAAAGGATTCCAAATGGTTTCTTTCTAAGTTTCTTTAAGAAGAGTGAAGCCCAGCACAGTCACATAGACAAGAAAGTTCCTTGTGGCAGGGGTAATACTTCCCCCATCCTCTGTGTCTCTTTCCCCGGGCCGAGTTGGGACCAAGCTGCCCACTCGGAGCACAGGGGGCCTCGCTCGCCAGCTGGTGCATCACTCAACAGCTGCCTCAAGCACCTAGATGGATATTTTTTTGTGAAGTCATTTCACATTTTGAGAATATGCTGTTGTTAGGAGTAAGTAGTAGGAGAGGAGAGGACTCTGTCTTCTAGCCTATGAACCTTGCATTTTAAACACTTCTTCCAAACATGGACTGAACAGTGGAGATCCTTCTCTGGGCCGCCCTCCGGCAGCACCTTTTCCTGGGTGGCCTGGTCAAACCAGCAGCACTTGCAGTATTCCATATTTAGATACAGGTCCTTCTCAAGTGTAATAGGTATATTTTCTGTCTTTAATATTGGTCAGGAAAGATTCTCACCAATTTTTCACAGAGGGCATGTGACACTTCCCCTCAGCCTCTCACAGAATGTTCCTGGCTGTATTTCCAGGGCCCACTGCAAGTTTACTGCTTTTCCACATACGTGTATGGCTTCCTCTGGATCACAACCACATGTATCGGGTCCTGGTTCTCGAATGAAGACATACATGCTTGGAGGGAGCAAATCAAGACCCCCATGGAAAGCACCCTCTAAACAACCCCTCCGCGGGTCTGTGCTTCCCCTCAGTGACGATCTGCAAGAGGTGATGCTGGATGTCTGAGAGCCAAGACCCACAATGTGTTTAGTCCGTATCAGGCGTTTAGAACTCCGAGTCAACCAAGATTACGCTACATATTTATATTACATATTTTTATATAATTCATACTAGGGATATTGTAGCTAATGTTAGATGGATCTTAGCTAGAAGTAGGGAGTACCAGAGGAATGTATATCTGTGTTTCATTGACTATGCAAAGACATTTTTTTTTTTGGGTGCACAAAATTGAAATTTATTCCAATACAGAACAAAATGTCCAAGGTCTTAAATTAATAATAATATAAGTGAATAGGGTACTATCGGTGAGTGTATGCAAAGACATTTGACTGTGTGGATCATAACAAACTGTGGCTGACTCTGAGAAGAATGGGTATCCCAGAACACTTGGTCGTGCTAATGAGAAACCTATTCTTGAACCAAGAGGCAGTCATCAGAACAGAGCAAGGAAACACTACATACTTCAAAATTGGGAAGGGCATACCCCAGGGATGCGTCCTGTCTCCATACCTACCCTGTATGCAGAACAGAATATCCGGGAGGTGGAGCTCTATGAGGAGAAATGCGGCATCGGGATTGGTGGAAGATCTATCAACAATCTGCGTTATGCAGATGACACAACCCTGCTTGCTGAAACTGAGGAGGACCTGAAGCACTTACTGCAGTGGGTCAAGGACTGCAGCCTACAATATGGATTGAGGCTCAATGTCAAGAAGACAAAGATTCTCACCATTGGACCAATTGGCAGCATCAGGATGGATGGTGAAGAGATTGAGATTGTACACAGCTTTAGTTTGCTTGGCTCCATAGTCAACAGTCTTGGCACCAGCAGCCAGGAAATTAAAAGGTGCATTGCCATGGGAAAGTCTGCTGTTATGGACCTCTCCAAAGTGCTGAAGAGCAATGGTATCTCTTTGGAGACTAAGGTGCACCTGATAGAGGCCATGGTCTTTGCAATCACTTGTTATGCATCAGAGAGTTAGACAATGACTAGGGAGGATAGAAGGAGAATTGACGTCTTTGAGCTGTGGTGCTGGAGAAGAGTATTGAATGTAGCATGAACTGCCAAGAAAACAAACAGATTCATCCTGGAAAGGGTTAAACCGGGCGGTTCCTTGGAGGCTAGGATTCTGGGGCTTTGTCTGACATACTTTGGTCATGTTGTAAGGAGGGACCGGTCCTTAGAGAAGGACATCATGCTTGGGAGGGTGGAGGGCAGGCGCAGGAGGGGAAGGCCCTTTGGGAGGTGGATTGATTCGGTGTCTGGGGCAATCGGGATGAGTGTGTCGGAGACAGTGAGATTGGCACAGGACAGAACAGAGTTTAGAGCTATTGTACATAGAAACGCTATGAGTCACAAGCGACTTGACGGCACATAACAACATTTTATATGTAGAGTGATGTGTGTATGTATAATAATATATCATGGATAAAGAGTAATATTGCATTTAATTACATATTACATTTTTCTCTTCATTAGTATAGAATTATGAAAGAAATGATTCTTTTTTTACTAATTTTAATGTAAGTTTACAGAGATTTAGGGTTTCCATTCAGTCATTGTTACACTTTTCTCCCTGCCAACTCTACCCCAAAATTCACTCTTCTCTTTGAAAAGTAAAACTCTTTCATTGTCATGCAATTCCTCCCCCCAAGTCCACTCCACTGTGCAGCCTTCATTCTAGACTCCTGTCATGGCAACAATACCCAGTCATATATCTCTTTTAAACAGTTCTCTCTCATCTCTTTCAATGCAGTATACATCATTCAGCCCCTCCTTCTCTGTCTTCCTCAACCCCAATGTCAGTCCTATTTTACAGCAGTAACCCTATGCAATATTTGTCCTTTTGTGACTGAAATATTTCACTCAGCATAATGTCCTCCAGGGTCACCCATTTTGAATAATATTTCATGAGTTCTTTGTTTTTCAGTGCTGCATAGTATTCCATTGTATGAGTATACCAGAGCTTCTCTATCCATTCATTTGTTGATGGGTACTTGGGTTGTTTCCACTTCTTTGCTATTGTGAACAACGCCACAATAAACATGGGTGTGCATATATCTGCTTGAGTGGCAGTTATGGTTTGTTTAGGGTAAATTCCCAGTAGTGGAATTGTTGCGTCAAATAGTATTACTATTTGCAACTTTTTGAAAATGTGCAGTACAGCCTTCCATAGTGGTTGCACCATTGTACACTCCCACCAACTCTGAATAAGGGTTCCAATTTCTCCATAACCTCACCAACATTAGATGTTTGCTCTTGTGTTAAGTTTTACTATGCTTACTGGGGTGAGATGATATCTCAGAGTTGTCTTGGACAATTACTCTTAAAGAATTGAAAAGTAAATAGCTTTCTAGGGAGTTCTGGTGGCCTAGTGGCAAGAAGTTGTGATGCAATCCTGAAGGCACACCGTTTGAGGTTCCCGGCTGCTCAGCAGGAGAAAGATGGCCAATTTCCTCCCTTATGATTAACAGCCTCTGAAAACCCTGCAAAAGCATCAGCCATTGGTCAGTTCCAACTCCGTGATACACAACACCAACAGCAGGTAGTGATAAAATCTTTTTAAATTTTTCTTTTGATGTAAGTCAGTGATTGTTAACAATGGGCTTCAGCATAGTACAGATGATGAGGTCTGCAGAGGGTAGGTCACGGTTCAAATCTGTGATCCTTGAGGTCCATTGGAGTCAGAGTCGACGAGACAGCACCCAACAACAGCAGCAACAGACACAGCTTTCACTTACATCGACTGGTCTGGATTCATATCTATAAACCCAGTTAACTGATGACATGGAGGCAGTAGATAGCAATGCAATAATAAAGAACTGATTTTGATTCCTTGTTTCCCAGTTACTAGCCAAGGCTGCAGTGTTCAGCCTATGCAATCCTGTAACATTTAAAGCATGCATTTTTTTTTCTTTAACTAAGTATGCTACTTGACACATAGCTATAATCATATAGCCCTTGAGTAGAGTCAAACAATCATACTGGGAGTTTGAGGACTCCAGCAAACCACTACAGCTTACACGGCGGGATCCAAAGAGCAGGCAGGTCTTTCTTAATAAGATTCTCTAAAATGTTAACAAGCTATAACAAAGCATTAAATTATGCAATATGAAAGCTGTTAGAGTAAAAAGAGAAAATATACATATCCATTACATTTCAGTTATAAATTTTTCAAGTGTAGCTTACATTTTTATAGATATTTTATTCAAAAATTATAAGCTAAAAGTCCAAAGATTTACTTCTTTTTGAACATATGTTCACAGCATTTTAAATTGGAATTTGTCAAGATTTGAGTGAATATTTTTCCTAATACAGAGGTTGAAAAGTTGAACTTAATATTTCATTTCTTTGCTCAAATATCCTATTAAAAAGGTCAAAATAAGAAGCTATCTATTGGAGCTTCTCTGCTTTTTCAAATTACTGTGATTTTTTCAGTGCATTTCTTCTTAATAAGAAGTGACAGGTGGTGATGGAAAGAATTTCCACACATCTCCTTGGAATCGTTTGCAAACACACTTTCTTGTGATCTCTACCAGTGATTTTATTTATTTTTTTTTCCAATATTGAGCTCAATTTTTTTTTTCTTGGTCTTCATGTTTCTTATAATACTTTTTCCTTTTCTTGGTCTAATCATTATACTTCTTTAAAACTTCACAGTTTCTCAGGCACTAGTCATTATTTCTGACCCAAATATACAGCTAGAATTTATACTTTTTCTTCAGAAACTCTCTCTGTATTGTTAAGTCATTCGTTGGTCTTACAGAAAGTATATGGAGCCTGGAACGTACTTGGGATGGTCAGTATTTGATATAGAGGAAAAGGAACTACTTACTCTTCCTGTACACAGGAAACTAATATTCTAACAGGAAGGCGGGCACCAATCAGGCAACGAATCTAAGCCTAGTCTATGCAGCAGGGATTTCATACCCCCTTCTTTTCTCTTTAGCCCTCTATGTTCTCACTAGCTCTTGTTGACTCTACTGGAGTCCAGTGAGCAGGTTCTAGAGAATACAGTCTCTGTGTGTTCATAGCACCCACAGCAAGGTTGTGGTTTCATCAACAGCATTAGCATGAGCAGACTTCTTAATATAAATGGAACTAGTCTTAATTCCATAAGAAGCGTGCACTATATATTGCATGCATGAACATACAGGATCAATTTTCAAAGTCAGATAAACAATGATCTATGAAAATTAATGTAACAAATTCACAGCACATGATTAGTTTGATACACTCTCTTTTGCTAGATCTTAAACTTTATTGAAACAATCAGATAATAAACTATGCTTAGAAGTATGTTGGAGAAGATTTGCTAGAGAAATAAAACATAGAAAGACAAGAAACAGAATAGTTTGTTGGGAAGATATGTGGGCATAACAAATCTTTGAGATTTAAGTTGACATGGAATAAATTCAAGTCTATAAACTTTTGTCTAAACCAAAGATTCACAACACTGGGCCAATTGGCAGAACCATGATAGATGGAGAAGAGACTGAGGTTGTTAACAATTACTTCTTGTTCAGCTCCACAATCAACACTAGCGGTCAGAAAATCAAAAGATCAATTGCACTGGGAAAATCTGCAGCGAGGAACCTCTCCAGAGTGCTGCAAAGTAACGATGTCAGTAAAGAAACTAAGGCCTTGGTCTTCACAATTACTTGCTGTGCATCAGAGAGCCAGACAATGACTAACGACGACAGAAGAATTGATGCTTTTATGTTGTGTTGCTGGAGAAGAGTCTTGAACGTACCTTGGATTGCCAAGAAAATAGATTCGTCGTGGACAGGGTGAAACCAAGTTTCTCTTTGGAGGCTAGGATTTTGAAGCTTGGTCTCACATACTATGGGCATGTGAACAGGAGAGATAGGTCCTTGGAAAAGGACATCATGCTCAGAAGGGTGGAGGAACAGTGCAGGAGATGAAACCCCAGATAAGATAAATTGATACAGTAACTGGGGCAATGGGGATTGGGATGTTGGAATTAGTGAGTGGCTCAGGACAGGGAAGGGTTCAGAGCTTCTGTACATAGGGTCGCTATATGTCGCAGGGGACTAGACAGCACATAACAACAACATATTTCATAGAAATGACATTAGAATTCATTTTCTCAAGTGTTTGTAAAATAAGGTAGAAAGTAGAAAGGAAGTTAATTTGATCATCAGATCTCTAATTTGGTCATCTAGATTTAAGACTCCAGTTGGACACTAGTACTTCAATCAACAGTATACCTTCCAATTGGTGTAAAATTTAGTTTACAAAATAAAAATTAGAAAGACAAAGACATGGTAATAAATAAAATATGAAGACTTATCCCTCTGGCTTTGGGAAAAAAATGAGCCTTAGATGTTTAGAAAGAACTGTAACAATGTACATTATTAGTAGCTGCTGTGAACAAAATGAGCAATGTCACCAAAGCTACTCTTGAAGGATGGTGCTCATCTTGACTCCTTCTTATAGGCTCCAAACTTGGTTGGCCAAGTCTGAACAGCAATTTGTAATCTAAATGCTAATGTATAAAACCTGTGATAAGTTATGAGCAATGTTATATATCTCCTTACAGGAAATCTATCCTGAGTGGCATCCCCTTCCTAAACAACATGCCTCTGGAAACTCTATGAACTTTGAGAAACGACAGTATTATCAAAAGGCTCCATGTCTTTTGTTTGTAGGGTCACTATGAGTCATGCTCGGCCAATAGCAATCAACAACAACAGAGAGTAAAGATTTGTTTCTTCAAGTTCAATCATGATCTTTACTTAAAGACTTCTTAAATTTAAGCCTCTTAGAAAATCAGCACAGTGCATCATGTGGTTGTTATGTGCTGTCTTGTCAACTCAGACTCATAGCAACCCTGTGTACAACACCTCTGAATCTTATTCTATCCTGAGCCAATTTCATTGTCTCTATCACATCTACCTCCATTACCTCAGTGACTGAATAAATCCATCTTATCCAGGGTCTTCCTTTCTTGCACTGTCTCTCCACTCTTCTAAGCATTATGTCTCTCTCCAAGGACTGGTATCTGCTTGCAACATTCCCGAAGTATGTCAGATAAAGCTTCAACATCCTAAAGAGATCGACAGCCCTCTAAAGAGAAGTCTAGTTTCACCCCCTCCAGGATAGACATGTCTGTTCTCTTAGCAGTCCATGGAGTATTTAATACACTTCTTCAGCAACCCAACTCAAAGGCATCAATTATTATTCTAACCATTCTTAGTCATTGTCCAGCTCTCTGATATATAGCAAGTAATTGTGAAGACCATTGCCTGGCTCAGACACATCTAAGTCTCTAGACTGACATCATTTCTCTTCAGTATTCTGGAGAGGTCCCTGATAGCAGATTTTCCCAATGCAATAATCTCTTGATTTCTTGATTCCAATAGTGTTGATTGTGTAGCCAAGTAAACTAAAACTGTTAACAATTGGATCAGGTACATCTTAGTCTCTAGACTGACATTGTTGCTTTTAAGTACTCTGACAGCAAATTATCCTAATACAATTTGTCTTTTCATTTCCTGGCTCCTGATACCAAGAATATTGTTTGTGGAAATAAGCAAGCTGAAGGTGTTAACAACCTCAATCTCTTTACCATCTATCATGATGCTGCCAATCAGCCCAGTGGTGAGAATCTTTGTTTTCTTGATGCTGAGCTTCAATCCATATCAAAGGCTGCAGTCCTTGACCTTCTGCAGCAAATGCCTTCAGTCCTACTCAGTTTTAGGCAAGCAAGGTTGTGTCATCTACATAATGTAGATTATTAATGCATTTTCCTCCAATCCCGATACTACGTACCTCTTCATGGAGCCCAGACCCTCAGACAATCTGTTCCACATATAGACTGAAAAGGTATGGAGATAGGATGCATCCCTGGTGTACACTTTTCCTAATTTTGAACTATGCAGTGTCCCCTTACTCTTTTCTGATCGCTGCTTCCTGGTCCATGTATAGGTTTCACATAAGCACAAGCAAGTGTTCTGGGATTCACATTCTTCTCAGAGTCAGCCACAGTTTGTTGTGATCCACAGTCAAATGTCTTTGCATAGTTGATTAAACACTGATAGATATTGCTCTGCTCTTTAGCTAAGATCCATCTGACATTGAGTATAACATCCCCATGCCCCAGTCTCTTCTAAACCCAGCCTTCACATCTAGCAATTCTCACTTGATGTATTATTCAGGTTATAGTCGAGTAAACTTCAGCAGGATCATGCTTGCATGTGATATTAATGATATTATTTGGTAATATCCACACTCTAGTCACCTTTTTTTTTTGTTTATTTGTTTAAACAGGAATAAATATGGATCTCTTCCAGCCAATTGGGCAGGTGGTTGTCCTCCAGATTTCTTGGCACAACCTGGTGAGCCTCGTCCAGGGGGAGTCTCTTTGTTGAAATACATCAATTGTTATGCTGTAAATTCCTGGGGCCTTGTTTTATTGCCAAGTCCTTCAGAGCAGCTTGAACTTCCTCCTTCATCTCCATTGCCTTTTGAACATATGTTGCTTCATCTCATTCTTCTGTCAACCAATTCTTTTTGGTTTAGTGACTGTGTACTCCTTCCATCCCTTTTGATGCTTCCTGAGTATTTCAGCATTCTGTCCACAGAATCCTTAAGTTTCACATCTTGAGGCTTGAATTTGTTCCGTTCCTTCAACTTAAAAAATGCTAAGTGAGTTCATCCCTTTTGATTTTCTAGCTCTAGCTTTTCACACCTTTCATTACAATACTGGTTTATCGTCCCTCGCTGCTCTCTTCTGTTCAGCTCCTTGACTTCTTGATTTCACCCCTTTGCTTTGGCTTCTCAGCGCTCTATTGAAATGTGCAGAGTTTCATCTGACATCTCTTTTGATCTTTTCTTCTTCTTCCATCTTTGTAATGATCTTTTGCATTTTTCATGAATGATATTTTTTATAGCCTTCCATAGCTCATCTGGTCTTTGCTCATTTGTGTTCAAGGCCTCCAACCTGTTTCTGAGGTCATCTTTAAATTCAGGAGGGATAGACTCAAGGTCAAACTTTGGTTCTTGTGGATTTGATTTGATTTGATTTCATTTGATTTTATTTTCTTTAGCTTAAGTTTGAACTTGCTTTTGAGTAGCTGATCATCTGATCTACAGTCAGCCCCTGGCCTAGTTTTCACTGCTGATATTGAACTTCTCCAATGACTTTTCCCACAGATGTAATCAATTTGATTCCTGTGTAGGCCATTAGGTGATGTTCACTTTTATCGCCACCATTGGTGTTTCTTATAAAAGGCAATTACAGTGAATAAATCATTGATTGTACAGAATGGTATCATTCTGTCTCCAGCCTAATTTCTTCTCCAAGTTCATGTTTTCTTACTACTAATACTTCCTCCTTGTTCCCCACTTTTTCATTTCAGCCACCCATTATTACTTAAGCATCTTGGTTGCATGTTCAATCTATTTCTAATTGCAACAGTTGGTAAAAGTCATCTATTTTCTCCTATTCAGCTCTGGTTGTTGGTGTATAAATTTGAATGATGGTGGCACTAACGGGTACAATTAAACATATCATTTCACACTCAAAAAATGGATCTAGAAATGTTTAACTATGAAAGCCACCCTGTTTTTTTATCACCTTTTCATTTCCAGGAGTTGATCATGTAATTGTCTAATTCAAAATGTCCCATGGCAACGTATTTCATTTTGCCAATGTGTAGTATGTCAATATTTATGTGTTCCATTTCCTCCTTAACAATCTTTAATTTTCCTATTTTCTTACTTCTACATTCCACAGTCCAATCACTACGGTCTGTTTGCAACTGTTCCTCCTCTATTATTCCCAATGAAGGCTCAGCCTTGGGTGTCATATCTGCTAATCTAATCTAAAAGTGTTGTGTTGTACAGAAGGATTTTGAAGGCCTGTTATTTCAAAGAGGATAGGCAATCCTTCTCCCTAGTTTGTCTTAATTTGGGGCCCAACTTTAGAACAATATTTGACAGAGACTCATTTTACTCAGAAGAGCTGATGAGAGGATGAGGTAACAGATCTTACCCAGAGCTCACCCCTTTGACGAATGTGTTGTGTTTTCCCATCCTCACTCCATCCTGCCAGAATCCAGCCTCAATTCCTTCGTACCTCTCCCCGCATCTATAATCCCCTGCCCCTAGGCAACTCTGGTTTGATGGCTCAAGCCTCTGACTCCCTCTGGCCTCCCATTTCTTCTCCACGTCCCTGTCATATTGGCATTCCTGGTACAGGGGGAGCGGATCGGTCTCCATGAGACATGTCTGGTCTCCAGGTAGTATAACTTCCACTTATAATGATTAAAACCCACATATTAACAATTTCCAGTGAAGAAAATTTAAAAAGTATTTGCTTTGTTTTTGGACAGTTCATTGTACCTTTAAAATACTAAAATATTTAATTATAGTGACCAAGATGATAAAGGTTTCAGGGTCACCAAGGTATGACCATAAGGGTCAAAGCACTTGAGTCCCTGGTACAAGAACAAAGCTTCATGTTTATATACAGAGCTTCGTGTGGTCATATTGTTGTGTACCATCGATTGACAATGGCCCCTAGCTGACCTTGCGGTGCGTTCTCAGAGGCAGTAAATTGCAGGGGAGGAAGTTGCCCGTCTTTGTCTTGTAGGGCAGATGGCAGATCCAAACCCCATACCTTTGAATTGGGCGTGCAATTCCTTACCACTAAGCCACACAGCTCCCTAAATACAAAATTGTTGGTTTGTGTTGGTACAGTATTCAGTTACCAGTTGAAAGATGGGCTGTTTGAATTTATCCACCATAATAAGGGAGAATAATATGGCGGTATGTTTCCATCAACAGGTACCGCCTTGGGAATCCCACAGGGTAGCTCTGCTCTGTCCAGTGGGGTCACTAGGAGTCCACTTGATGGATGTGGGGTGAGTTTTTGTTACAGTAAGTTCAGGAATGAAGGCTTAAATATTATTATGCCTTAAAGCATTAACATTCCACCTTGCTTTTTTCGTTCCCAACATCCAAATCCAGGAGTATATGGATTCATTATAGAAACGTGGGTACTAATCACTATCAAAGCAATATGTTTTCACATTTAAATGATCTTAGGTTGCTAAGCTCTTTTGGCTCTAAAGCCTAGTGATTTAGGCACTAATGAGGATTGTTTTCTCTCTCAGGACCACTAGCTTAAGGATGTTTTTATGTAGCTGATCCCCCGCCCCCCTTAAAGCTCATTAATTAGCAGCTGATTTCTCCAGTTGCAGTTTTTGAAAGAGCTGCTTTAGAAGAGTCTTCACTGCTTAGGATTAAAATTCCACGGAATCAAAATAACCAACAATTAAAAGGCACAGAAAATAAAGACCTAAAAGGAATGTTTGGTGTTCCATTGTCAGCTTTGGTTTCTCAACATTTCTTTTAAAAAGTGTGGAAACCATCCTTGTAAGTTAGGGTTGTTCAAGATTCTAAGTCTACAGTGAGGATTCCATGGTATTCGTCTGACTTAGGACACTACGAACAGTTCATTTACCAGCAGTTACAGGATTTTATCAAAGATATCCTAACTTATGGTAAGCCTCACAACAGTCACTGTAAAGTGCTTCTCTCAGCCTGGAGGTCATTATCGTTACACAAGATGTATATGTCTTTTGGTAATGACATAAATACAATATGTGCACGCGCACACACATATCCACATCTCTTCCCACTCTCTTTGATATGACATTTCATGCATGTGGATCTTTTTTAACAACTATGGATTAAAGAACTTTTTTACCCTGAGAGTCGTTTCTCTTCTTTGTTCTCAGAATTTCCTGAATGGCTGAAATATCTCTGTCTTGCTCATGTCTTGCCGTGTAGGCATAGGGTTAAGATTGTTACTCAGTAGTAAGATGACCTTTAGAGAGTTTAGGGATTGATTTCAACCACATGTACAAAGATGTCCATTTGAAGACTAGGGTGTACCTTATTCAGGCCATGATTTTCTCAATCACTTGCTGTACTTCTGAAAGTTTGATGATGAGTAAAAAGAATTGATGCTTTTGAGCTGTGGTGTTGGAGAAGAGCACTGAATACCCCATGTACTGCCAAAAGAACAGACAAACCTTGGACAAAATGTTCGTAAATGTTTCTTGGAGGCAAAGATGGTAGCTTCGTCTCTCATACTTTGGGCATATTGCTCTAAGAAGCTATTCCTTGGAGAGGGATGTTATGCTTGGAAAGGTGGGGGGCTAGTAAAAGAGAGAAAGACTCCCAGAGAGAGGGGTTTACTCAGTTATTGAAGTAATGGGCTCAATTTTGGGGAGAATTATAAGGATGGCACAGGATAGGACAGATTTCAGATCTGTTGTTCATAAGATCACTGAGTTATACTAGAGAAGACGGCACATAACGACAAGAAAGCATTAAACCTCTGACCACATGGAAAGAGGGAAGGCATTTCTGGAGAGCTATCTTATTGCCAATAAAGTACATGAATAAAATCAACTGACAGGAAAGGGCTCAATGTTCAGTAAAAGATTGACAGTCTTGTAAACTTGGTGAAACAATTCTACTCTTCTATCCTTACTATGAGTGAGAATCCGTATTCGTAGATCTAGGTTTTGGGAATTGGTTGAAGCTAGTGATTATACTTAGTGTGATTTTAAAAATTATTTTCGATGTCTTCTTACCTAAAATGAAGTTCCTTAAGAAAAAAAAAAAAGAAGAATAACATTTTAATAATATGCCAGCAATTTCTTTACCAGAGTAATAGATTTTAATTAGAGTTCCATTTAAAAACTGATTGATGATCCAAATGTAATATCTTTTATCTGATTAATTAATGCAGTTCTTAGGTTTTACACTAATTTAAAGCAGTTTATATTTAGAGCCAAGAAAAATAGATGAGTGCAGTTGAAAGTCTTTCCTTCCCTTAGCCTCTGAATACATTTTAATATTAAATGTTAGTGATGTTGTCAATGTCATATTGAAGAGCACATTTATTTCTATTGTTTACTCTGTAATGTTCCTATCAACAGTAGAGCAAGATACACCAATTAATCATACTTTTGTCTCTTAATCCTTCCATTCTAATTTTGAATATGTCATTATTATTTGAGCTACTTTGTAAATAAAGAAAATAAAGTCAACTTCAACTTTTCCTCTAAGACAAAATCTTTTTATAAGAGATAAAACATTTTAATCATTCACGGTTAAATATAGAAATATTTCTCCCTACCTTAAAAACCTCGGGAATCTGAGAATTCTTTGTATCTTAAGACTCTTCATTATCTTGACAATATATGTATTTCATGCACACAAACACTTGAAAAAATTGTAGTTGGTAAATTAAGGAACAAATCATTTATACTGATTTAGAGAATACCAATTATCTGGTTTCTTGCTTATTTTATAAATGCATAACTGGATTCCTAGTTAAAGATGTCTTTGGATGTCTGCTAGTATGTGAAAAACACTCATAGCTATGAAATTCAGATCGTTTAAATGAAGAAACTGCATCTGACTCATAGACAAAGGAAACCTATTAATTGTCTATGGGTTATGTGATTACATTTTCTTTCTTTTTATTGAAAATTCTGCTGTTAGTCTACTTAGTAGCTAAAGAGGCTCTACTCATAACCTACTCTTCAATTTATTTTTCCCTTCTTAACTACCTGAAATCCTGTTGCTGATGTGTTATCAATTTAGGTGGAATGACTGAGATAAGAGCGAATGTTATTGATCACGTGCACCATTCTAAGCTTTGCTATAATAACATTATTATAACAACATATGAGAAGGTTACTACTATTGTCTGTACTCCTGAAGAACAGAATAATTTAAAAACATGAAAAAAGTCATGGAGAACTATGACTAGTCCACAGTCTACAGGTTACAAACATTTCACAGCTCTTGGAACGTCAGCTGCACAAGCATGTTGACACTTCTGTCATTCACTTTACTTACCCACAACCTGCAGCCTTGGGATAAATTACAAAGGGCTGCTTTCTTGTCTGTAATCTAAATGAGCCCCTATTCACCTCCTTTATACTATCTTAATTCCATTTATCTTAAGAAATACAAGGAATTTGAATAATATCAGGAAAATTGAAATGCATCTAGATTTCAAAATTGTGTGTCTCTCTGTGTGTGTGTGTGTGTGTGTGTATGGTGATACTGTCATAGTTAACAACCCTGTGTGGAATGGAACTGACCATATTCAGTGTCATTCTAATGATTTTGCCCTGCCTGTGATGATAGCCACTATGTCAGTCCACCTCATTGAGGGTCTTCATCAGATTCACTGGCCGTCTCCCGTTCCTAGTATGAGTTCTCTCTCCAAAGACGTGTTCCTCCTGCAAACAGACCCAAAGGGAGGGAGACTAAGTTTTACCACCCTTACTCTAAGGAGCACGTTGACTGCACCTCCTTCAAGCTGGATTGGGCTGGTTTTTGGCTGTCCGTGGGCTAGTCGGTATTCTTTGCCAACACTTTCATTCAAATGCATCAATTCTTCTTCTATCGTCCTTATTCACTGTCCATCTTTAAGACGCATAAGAAGTAATTGGCATTGGCTTCAATCACTTGCAACGTATCTGAGGGTTGGACAATGAATAAAGGTTATGGAAGAATCAATCTCTGAATTGTGGTTGAAAGAAGACTTTTCAGCCCCTGGACTGCCAAAAGAACAAGCAGTTACGTCTTGGAAAAAGTGCAGCCAGAGTGCTCCTGGTCGTCATGAAGGGCAATGCACCGTCTCACATACTTTAGGCTTGTTGCTTATTGCTGCTGTTGTGTGCCGTTAGGTTGTAACTGCCGTTACGTTGTAACTGACCCATAGTTGACACTCCAGTGGACTTCCAGAGGCAGTAAAGTGCACCAGAGGAGACTACCCAACCTTCTCCTGTTGGGCAACTGGTGGATTCAAGCTGTGTGCCTTTGAGATTGCAGGGTAGCTAGACCAGGGAGCTCCACAGGGTGTGTTGCTCAGAGACACTGTTACTTGGAAATCATACTCCGAAGGGTTGAGGGGCAGTGAAGGATTGAACTGCAATCACTGTCACATTTCCATTCACAGTTGCAGCCACTATAACAATCCACCTTTTGGTCTTTCTCTTTGTCTCTGGCTCGCTACAAAGCTTGATGTTTTTTCTTCACACTGGTGCTGATCATTTATCCAAAGAACCTGTGACAAAATCTCCCCAAACCTTGTTTTCAAGGAACAGCCTAGTGACACTTAATCCAAGATGGATTTCTTTGTTTGCCTGACCTATCATTCTCTCACTGACCTCAGCTAATTCAGACTGATAGTGACCTTCCTTCGGATTTCGAAGGCTGTAAATCTTAACACAGGAGATGTCTTTCTTCTGTGGAGCCTTTTGCAATGGAAACCAGTAGATGCACAGAGCCTTTTTCTTAGTGTCACAACAGTGCCTGGACAATGCCAAAAACGAACTCACTGTCTTCCAGCCTTTGTGACTCATGATGACCCCCCCCCCACTGGACATGAGTCTGTAAAGCTTTGTGAGAGGAGACAGCCAATCTTTCTCCTGTGCAGTGACTGGTGGATTTGAACCACCATCCTTTTGATTAGGAGCCCACTATGCATGGCACTGCACCACCAGAGCTCCCTACATTTACAGAAATTGTTAAAAGATAACTTATTTTTCTGTGTTAATTTCAAATAAAAATATTAATGGAGAAAAAAAGAAGATGAAGATTCTCCTTTTAAGATATACAAGTTTAAAAAAGTAAATAATTTGAAGGAATGAAGCCAGTCAATGGTAAAAGAGTATTCAATTTTTAATTTTAATCTAAATCATGCACACATATTTCCTTTCTCCACTTATTCAGCGTATTATAATCACTCTATTTCTGTCTATACCTAGGTGTTTGATCTAAGTGCAATTTCCTAACAGTGTTTTTCTAGTAACTTTTAAATCACCAGCATGAAGATTTTTTCTTTCTTGTGAGTACAAGGGGAAAGATATTAGGCAACTATCTCTTAATTAGAGTGAAGCAATTTAAAATTTCCTCAAACAACAAAAAAATACTCCTACAAACTAATCAATATATAATTAGCACATATATAAATCTGGACAGCTCAACATTACCCATAGTTTATTCATCTGCAAATACTTGGTGTTGCATACCATAATACTCATAACATTGCCAACTCCACTTGCTGAGTAGGTGAATTTAATAAACTTACATTTATCTAGATGTATTTCAGTGGTAATAACAGACGTCATTTAAATCCCAAGAAGATATAGTTCAAACAATTATTAATGGAGAAAATTTGTGTGGCTAATGAAGACAGTATGGATTGAGGCTCAAAGTCAAGAAGACAAAGATTCTCACCACTGGACCAATTGGCAGCATCAGGATGGATGGCGAAGAGATTGAGATTGTTAACAACTTCAGTCTGCTTAGATCCATGGTCAACACTCTTGGCCCCAGTAGCCAGGAAATAAAAAAAACATATTGCAATGGAAAGTCTGCTGTTAGGGATCTCTCTGAGGTACTGAAGAGCAATGGTGTCACTCTGGAGACTAAGGTACATCTGATACAGGCTATGGTCTTTGCAATCACTTGTTAGGCATCAGAGAGTTGGACAATGACTAGGGAGGATAGAAGGAGAATTGATGACTTCGAGCTGTGGTGCTGGAGAAGAGTATTGAATGTACCATGAACTGCCAAGAAAACAAACAGATTCTTCCTGGAGAGGGTTAAACCTGGCTGCTCCTTGGAGGCAAGGATTCTGGGCCTTCGTCTGACCTACTTTGGACATGTTGTAAGGAAGGACAGGTCATTGGAGAGGGACACTATGCTTGGGAGGGTAGAGGGACGGCACAGGAGGAGAAGACCCTCAATGAGGTGGATTGATTCAGTGACTGGGGTAATCAGGATGGGTGTGTCAGAGGCAGTGCGATTGGCACAGTACAGAGCAGGATTTAGGGCTGTTGTACATAGGGTCGCTATGAATCGCAAGCAACTGGACGGCACATAACAACAACAAAAACAATGAAGACATATTTAATAATTATGAATCTTAGTTCAAATACGTGAGTACATACGACCCACATTAAAAAGTAAATATTAATCACAAATCTATAATCTAATACCTGGCATAAGATTTTCTGGAAAACAGAACAATTTATGCTGAAGTCAGTTTTATCCTAAAAGGCCAATGCTTTTTCAACACTAAACACTCTATCTATGATTCTTCTTACAACATTGTATCCTTCTCACTGTGTTCCTAAACTCAATGGGACCTAGTGAATTCTGAGTCTAAGAGACAAAGAAAAGGGAGAATGTTTTAGTCATCAATTTCTGGGTAGGAAATGACCACATCTCTTCATGGCTTCAAATTATGCACATTTTTAAAAATTCAGATTTCTAAAAAAATTAATCCAGAATCCAGGCACAATTTATTTGGATGTTCTGCTTCAAGCTTTTTCACGAGAACGAAAAGAAGTCATCCTGAATAAAGATCACATCTGAACATTTAACTGGGCAAGGATTCCCTTTCAATGTTACACCATGGTTTCACCCTGAAGTGCTTGAGAACTGTTAGATCTATGATCTCAGTCCTTGCTTTCTGTTGTCCTCAGGATGTCCTTTGTCTGCTCTTTAGGTCTTTCCACAATAAGCATTTGTCAACAATGTTAACTAAGGAGAAGAGATTTTCTTAAGACAAAATTACATTATTGGTTAGTTTGATTGGAGGAAAACATACTTTTATCATATATATGTTGTTGTTGTTGTTGTGTACCATGAGGTCAGAACTGACCCATACATAGCTGACCCTCTGGCATGTTTGTTTTCAGAGGCCGTTAATCGCATAGGAGGAGATTGCCCATCCTTCTGCGGAGGAGCGGTTGGTGGCCTTGAACCACCTGCCTTCATTATTCCAGTGCAGCTTCTTGCCACTAGGCTACCAGAGCTCACCTATCATTTTATATACATGTACATATACATATACGTATACATATACATACACATACACATATACATATACATATACATATACATATACATATACATGTACATATACATATACATGTGTGTGCTTATTTGATGTATTTTAATTGTGTTATTCTTAAAGAATATTTAATATCCTGTAGACTGAAGTAAGAATAAAATTTGTCTTCATGGAAGTATAATTCTAACACTCCACGTAAGTGAGATACTAACATCTGTCGCGTCGCCTTGACACAATCACTCAAGAAAGATGTCATCTTGATAAAGTGAAGATCAGTGTGAAAGAGAAGAAGATCCTCAATGAAATGAATTGGTATCAGTATTAGAACAATGGGCTCAAGCTCAGTAATAATTGTGAAGATGGCTCAGGACGCGCAATATTTCATTTTATTATACATAAAGCAGTTATAATGAGCTCTGGTGGCTTAGTGGTGAGGAGTTATGATGCCAACCCACAGACACACGGTTCAAATCCACCTGCTGCTCTGCGGAAGAAAGATGGCCATCACCTCCTGCTCAGTTTCCTGCCTCTGTAAGCCTGCTGGAGGGTCAGCTACGACTCAATTCCCACTCAACGGTACAGCAATAATAAAGAAGCTATGAGTTACACCGACTCAATAACGCCCAACAAAACAATTTTTTTTCTTTTTTTTGATTAAATTTTATTAGTTTTAATGAACATTTACAGAGATTTTGGGTTTTCATTCATTCATTGTTGCACTGTTTTCTCCACCCTCATCCCCAGTTCGTTCTTCTTTCCCACCCCCCCAATGTCTGTTTTGATTGTCCAATTGCCACAGTGCTTGTCAAAGCCAGTTCTGATTAATCTCCTTTGTC
>NW_006399754.1:34011142-34013529 GCF_000299155.1 Elephantulus edwardii
TCCATTTCCTAATCTCTGCTCCCTCTCCCTTCTCTCTGTCCCTGCCAACCCATGACAATTGTCTCTAGCTCTGTGTAAACCTTTCTTTAGTCTTTTTCCCCTCCCCCTCTATGAGACCAGTCTTGCATGTCCTGTTCCAGGTTAATTGCCTTTTATATAAAATCTGATCTTTCATTCATTTCAGATTGCCATTCCCTTCCCCTACTCCAACACAGTGTCCATTATCTATCCAAACTTTTCCTGCCCTCAAGTGCACTCCATAACCATCTACTTTTTACTCTTATACGGTATTTATCCTTTGGTGACTGTATTATTTTACACGGCATAATGTCCTCTGGACTCATCCATGCTGTATATTGCTTCAAGAGTTCTTCACTGTTTCTAAATGCTCTTTAAGACTCCACTATGTGAATGTACTACAGTTTCTCTATCCATTAGTTTGCTGATGGACACTTGGGCTGTTTCTATCTCTTTGCCATTGTAGTTAATGCTGCAGTAATTATGGGTATGCATACAAATATTTGTGTCACAGTTTAATTACTATAGGTCTTAGCCTTAGTAGTGTAAATACTGGATCAATTGTTATTTCTATTTTCAACTTTTTGAGAAAATACCAGACTGCATCCCATTATGATTGTATCGTTTTACATTCCCACTATCAGTGCATGAGAGTTCCCATATGCCCATATCCTTTGCAATATTTGTTGCTTGCTATCCTGCCGAACTTCGCTACGTTGCTAGGATGAGATAATAGTGTATTCCCGGATTACTTATGCTTATGCAAAATCTGTACCTATATCAAGAAGATGTTGTCTGAACAAAGCAGGGGAACACTGCATGGTTTAAAACCAAATAAGACATGAGATAACGTTGTATCCCTCCTCCATACCTAGTCAATCTGTATGCTGAGCAAATAATTTGGAAATTGGGACTCTATAAAAATGAATACAGCATCAAGGTCAGAGGAAGACTCATCAACAGCTTGCATTATGCAGATAACACTGCTTTTCCTATAGAAAGTAAGAAGGACTTGAATCACTTGCTTCAGAAGATCAAATAATACAGTCTTCAAAATGGATTACATCTCAATTTCAAGAAGACAAAATTCTCACCACTGGACCAATAAGCAACATCATGATAGATGGAGAAAAGATTGAAATTGTCAATGATGATTTCATCTTACTTGGATTCATAACACCCTTGGTATCTGCAGTCAGAAGATCAGGAGATGAATTACATTGGGAAAATGTGTGTACTCAGCCCTCTCGACATTACTGAGGAGCAATGACATCAGATTGAAGACTAAGGTGTGGTGATTAAGGCCATGGTCTTTCAATCACTTGCTATGCATCTTTAAAGCTGTACAATGAAAAGGATTATGGAGGAAGAATTGCTTCCTTTGTGGTGTGAAGAAGAATTTTGAATATCCATTCCATGTACAATCAAAAGAATATAAAGATATGTCTTAGAAAAAATGCAGCAAGAGTGCTTATTGAAGTCAAAGTTGGCAAGCTTCATCTCACATATTTTGAGCATGTTATTAGGAGATTCTATTCCTTGGAAAGAAACATAACACAGGGAAAGTTAGAGGGTCTGTGAAAGAGAAGGCACTGAACCAGTTGGATTGACACAGTGACTATACCGATTTTCTCAAGTGTCTCAGGGATGATGAGGATGGCACAGAATAAGACAGGGTTTAGGTCTGTTCAGAGAGTCACTGTGAGTAATACTTGACAAAGACTAATAAACTTGAGCATTTCTTCATATATTTATGGATATCTGATTGTGTTCTTCAGTAAAGAGTCATCTTCTACACATTTTGTAACTTGGTTGGTTGTCTTTTCTTGTTGAGGTGTTGGAGTATTTTATAGTTTCTAGATACGAGTCCTTTATCAGATATGTAATTGTAAATATTTCCCAGTCTTTTTACCTTATTGGAAAAGCTATTTTTTACCCTATTGGTGAAGTTTTTGATGCACACAAGCATTAGATTTTTAGAAGGTGTCACTCTTCTGTTTTATTTTCTCCTCTTGGTTTATTTTTTGCAATTTTAAAACCTTAATTTTGTCATCGATTGTTGCTATTTTTGTTGTGTACCATCTAATGGGAACCAACCCATAAAAAACTTTTTGACAGGATTTCAGAGGCAATAAATTGTGTAAAAGATTAGCCATCTTCCTCTCACAGAACAGCTGGTAAATATGAACTGCATACCTGTAAAGTCCTAGTGCACTTCCTTACCTCTAAGCTACCCGAGTTCCCTTATCATAAAATAGGGATTCTAAATTCATTTCTTATTTTTCTTTGATGATCTTTATATTTCTTTTTATTTTATCCACAGACACTTGATCCACCATGAGTTGGTTTCTGTTTATGGTGTTTGAGAT
>NW_006399754.1:34013964-34020137 GCF_000299155.1 Elephantulus edwardii
AAACAGATTCATCCTAGAGAGGGTTAAACCAGGCTACTCCTTGGAGGCAAGGATTCTGGGCCTTCGTCTGACATACTTTGGACATGTAAGGAGAGACAGGTCTTTGGAGAGGGACATCATGCTGGGTAGAGTGGAGGAACAGTGCAGGGGGGGAAGACCGTCTATGAAGTGGATTCATTCAGTGACTGGGGTAATCAGGATGGGTGTGTCAGAGGCAATGCGATTGGCACAGGATAGAGCAGGGCTTAGGGCTGTTGTACATGGGGTCGCTATGAGTCGCAAATGACTCGACGGCACATAACAACAACAACAACAAGTCTTTCTATTAGTGAGAATGGCACAAGATAGAACAGGATTCAGATCTGCTGTTCATAGAGTCACTATGAGTCATATTTGACTCGACAGCACTTAACAACAACATCCACGAACATATATATTATTCCATTTATCTAGATTGCTTTTTGGTTTTTGTAGTAGTGTCTTGTTGTGGTTTTTTTATTTTTAATCCACCTCTATATTTGTATCTCAGATACGTCTTTTGTAGACAGCATAGTAATGGGTTTTGATTTTTTTAAATCTATTCTAATCCACTTTTTCTGTTAACTGGTGCATTTAAGCCATGCACATTTAGTGTGGTTATCAATTGACAAAGTTTTATCTTTGTCATTTTATTTAATTCTTTTTGTTTTATTTTTGGTTACTTTAAACCATCCACTCTTCTGTATGGTCTTCATCTGAAGGAATTCCTTTACTGTTTCTTATAACTTAGTCTTATTTATACAAGTTCCCTCAGTTTCTGGTTTTTGTTTTTTTTGTGAAAGTCTGAATTTATTCTTCGTATCTGATGAGCAGATTTTATTGTACAGGTTTCTTGATTGGTGGCTTCCTTTCAGTTTTTTACATGCTACTGATTATCTTGATCACGTGGCTTCTGTTCAGAAACTGGAGCTTAATTTTACTGACTCTTGTTTGTGGGTAAATAGCCCACCCTTGTGATTGATTTTGAGAAATTTGTCTATATAATTTCTTGGTATTTTACTTTGAGAACCTCTCCTTTCTGGGGTTTGCTCAGCTTAATGAAGGTATATTCTCATACTTGTCAAATTTCACCTGTGAAGTTTTCTTCAAATAATTTTTCCACTATTTTCTTAGTGCCTACTTTGCATTTTCTTCTTCTGGAATTCTAATTACATGTATGCTATTACTCTTGACACTACGTCACATAATCCTTATGCAGTCTTCAAACATCATGAGTAAATAAAATAAGTCTTCTTGTAAATAAGTAGACCAAAACAAGAACTCAATGAATACTTCAGAGACGGTAGCAGATACATGCTGACATGGAGTTCTAAGAACTGGTACCAAAGAGGTTACAAATGTTGGAAGAAAGAGTTGAAACCATAAGTATTGGCAATAAGAAAGGAAAATACATTCACAAGACAAAGAGGATAAAACTAACACAGCACAAGAAATAGGAAAGCACAGAAATATAATCCAGACTATCAAAACTGAAATGGCAGACATTTTCAACAAGACAGAGGAACAAAAAAGCAAAAGAGATGGAACAGATAATCATCAAGAGAGAAGGTGAGAGCTTCAATGAGAACTAGCAGAAGAAAAACAGTGAGAAAGAAAGCAGAAGGAAACTGAAGAAGAAACAAAACATTAGAATCATATGGGAGGACATCAAACAAAATAGCAAATATGTTATTAGAATTCCAAAACAGGAGAGTTAAAAAAAAAAAAAAGAAAAAGAAAGAAAAAAAAAAGCACACAGAAAATTGTGGAAAGGATACTAGAAAAAAACTTTCCATTTATATATAAAAAAATACATATTTTATAAATACACATTTTGAAGCTCAGCAAATGTCAAATGGACTAGACTCCAAAAGAAAAACACCAAGACATATAATTATCAAATTCTTCAAAATCAAAGACAAGAATAGAGTACTAAACACAGCTTGAGAGAAACAAAAAGTCATTTACAAAGGAGAACCAATTAGATTAAGCTCAGGCTTTTCAGTAGAAAACATGTGAGAAAGAAGACAATGGGACGGTTTATACAGAAGGCTAGAAAAAAAGCAATTGTTAACCAAAAATCCTATACCCAGCAAAGCTGTCCATCAAACATGAAGGAGAAATTAGGTCATTTGCAGAAGAGTAGGAACTTAAGGAATTCATGAAACATGATCAATGCTGAAGAAATGCTAAAGGGAATTCTTCACCAGAGGCAGTAGAGGAGAGTAGATGTACCAAACTAGCCAGCAACAACAGAAACAGGGAAGGAGAAAAATTATGGTGATAAAGCCTGGTCCATCAATACTCACTCAATGTGAATGCATGAATTAAAAGATGAAGAGTAGTAAAATGGATTTAAAAAATAAATCCCAATAATTTATTGCCTACAAGAGGACCTTTAAGAAACAAAGAAAAAGACTAAAAATCAAAGGGTGGGAAAAAGACACCAAAAAAATGATACACATAAGAAAGCTGGAGTGGCAATATTCGTCTCTGATAAAAAGACTTCAGGATGAAAATAACCATAAAAGATAAGGAAGGAGGGTTTAAAATGATTAAATGCACAATATGTCAAGTAGATATATCCTTACTAAATACCCACACACATGATAGACCTACAAAATACGTAAAACAACGGTTAACAGACTTGATGAAAATAGTCATTTTCAAGTGAGACCATGTAATCATAAGGTTTGATTTTTTGGTTTTAGGGGTTTTTTGTTTGGTTTTCATTGTTGGTTTGTTTATTTCTTTAATGGTGGAGAAACAAAAGAGTCAGTGTCAGAGAGATGCAAAATCAGTGTGAGTAACTCAGTGATTTGACTCCAGGAAGGAACAGGGTCAGGGCCTGGGGGCCAAGGATTTCAGGCAATTTCCAGAAACAGCAATAGTAAGGAAAGAGAGTATCTTTGGAATCTTCAGAAGGATCTTATAATATTTTTATTTTATCTTAACCAAACCTATTTCGGGTGTCACACCTCTTGATAACAAATATGTGTTGATTTTATCCATCAAATGTGTGAAAATTTTCTACAGCAGCAACAGAACTAATATAGATTGATTTGTTTCTTTTTCTTGACTTATGGAAAAGATAACAATTGCTAATTAAAGCCAAATAGAGATATAAGTCTATTCTTAACCAAGAGTACAACTGTATATGGAAGAATATGTTTACCTGTGTTTTTAATATAAGTGATTAAGTTTTATCAGGGGGGTAAATATTGTAATAAAATGATCAGTTTTTATAAATATAACCATGTTAAAAATTTTTAAAGCATACTATAAAGTTGTTAATGATACTTGAAATTGTAAGTCATTGATATTAGTAATTCAACCACTTTTTAGTTTTTATTATAAAACAAAAAATATTTCTTGGACAATTCAAAATCATTTTGATGATATGTTGAGAGTTCACCTCAGAGCCTCATCCGCAGGGACTCCACATCTTTCTTAATCACCACAAAGTCTGAATTTTCCTTGGTCAAATGGCTAAGGAAAATGTTCACCAAATATGGGTACTGTGAAACTACTTTGATTTAGCATTTTTTTAGGGGAAAAAAAACCCATATTACTTAGTAAACTTCTAATTTTCTCTATTTTTCTGGATTTATGGAAAAGTTTTTTGGGTTATTTCTAAGTAGCAACTTATTATCACCTTTTTCAGTCAGTTCCTGAGACCTGCAATGTTCTGCTTCAGTGTTACACAATATCCTATTTTTAGTTGGAGAGGAATGCCATGTCTTATTAATAGTAGGTGGTAGCAGATATCATATATTATTCACTGGGGTTTAGACTTGATTTACACAGCTCAGGAACTCGGAAAAAAAATAGTGTCGATTTATAGCATTTTATTATTGGACTACGGTCCTAAATTTATATGGTATCTTAAGGGAATTATTCCCCCTACTATAAATTATTACTCAGAAAGCTTTATGAAATGTTTTACCATGCTCACCAGAGAAGCAACACCCACTTGAGGTATCATTAAAATTCATTATAAAGCATTATAAGAAAGAATGCAATAAAACAGTTTTAGGGAGCACTACTTGCCTAGTGGCAAGAAGCTGTACTGCAATGCCAAACAGTACAGGGTTCGAATCCACCAGCTGTTCCTTGGGAGAAGACTTGACAATCTCCACTGGACAGTCAGCTAAGGATCGGATCTGACTCGATGGTACACTACAGCAACATTTGTATGTTACACTACAAAATGGCAAAAAGATCTGTTTTCAGGAGTGGTTTTTCCCTGGAGAAGAAAACTGTGCAAAGTTTGGTAGAGAGTTAGAGGGGAATAAAAGCAAAACTCAACAAAATGAACTGATGTGGTGGTTATAACAATCAGCTCAAACCCAGCAGTGTTGTGGGGATGGAGCAGGAGAGGGCAGAATTTTCTTCCTGGGTACGTGGGGACTTTGGGCTGCAGCCCCTAGGACGCACCTCACTACACAAAGCCACCTTTCTTTTAATCTTTCTCTTCTCTGAAAGGCAATGGTCCACTCTGGTGGGTACACAGAAGGGAAATTTAAGAATAGAAGCTTAGTGGGGACAAATTACTTACACTGTGTTCTTGGTGTGAGAGCAAAGAATATGTCAGGGATAAAGGCAATCAGGTTTTTTATTGGCAGTGAAGATTTGCATAAACACAATCAAGAAGAAACTTGGAATGAATCCTGTGGTGATGGACTAAAGTAGGACTTTGGATTTCTAACGCATGCTAGAGCCCAGCAGGAAGGCAAAGGCTTGTACGGCTTCCACTCTGAGGTGCTCAATCAATATCCTCAGATGTAGAACTCAGACCTTGATTTCTACACACCTTGGAGAAATGATTGATTCTAGGAATTAGGCACAAACAGAATGAATTAAACATGAAATATATTTTGTTGCAAGAGATTGGGAAAATTCTTATTAAATGATAAAAACAGCAAAAGAGCACAAAAGCCATCTTCAAAGCACTCCCACTGAGAAAATGGGTGGCTATTTGCACAAAATACTACCATTGACGGATTCAACCCAATGAATAATATAGAAATCTGTCTACATGAAGAGTAATGAACTCAGTCCCATAAAGACAAAAACTATACAAGCCCATTATTTTAGAACATGTATGAGGATCCAAAGGCGGCAGGGGGCAGAGGGGTGAGGATGGGCTGGGGGTGACCAATCATATGGGCTCACAATTTGATGGGTAGAGGGAGGGGTGGGTAAAGGAGATGGGAAAGATCTCACATGAAAAACAATGCATACCAACTTTGTAGGTAAACAGTACAAAATAAATATTTTAATTTAAAAAAAAAGAATAAATAAAGCCATAAAATCTCTTCCTTGCCATAGAACTATAGCTAGTGGCAATGCCCATGAATGAATGATAAAATAAATGGATGTAATACATAAGAATCATGAAAATTTTCCCCCGATACCAAAATAAAAATGTGATGCTGTTTCCTTGCCATCTCTTCCCACCCGTGAAGTTCACACGGGAGGAGAACTTTACTCAACAGGCTTCCAGGGGCTGGTCTGGTAGAAACAGGTTTTTAAGGCTTTCTTCTGAGATGCTTCTGGGTGGCTTAGCTTCAAGCATTTAATCTAGAAGCTGAGGTTGTCAACTGTCTGCATTACCTGTGCTCTGTAGTATCAAAATGCCCCCCCCATACACAAGGCACATATTAGTTACAGAGAAGGAAAATGAGGTCCTTCATAGCAGAGATACCTGGAAAACACTGTGGTAATCAGTAACTGAATCCGGCCAAGAGTGAAGACAGAAAATAGTAATCATGGCAGCATCATTGCAGATAGAATACAATCATATCACAGCATCAGTGCAGTCAGAATAGAACCACAGCCTCACTGCAGACAGAATACAATCACAGCATCACTGCAGACAGAATACGATCACAGAATCACTGCAGATAGGATAAAACTACAGCAGCACTGCACACAATACAATCACAGCATCACTGCAGATAGAAAGCAATATAATCACAATATCATTGCTATGATATTTTGGCTTAAATAATTTAATATGAATATGAATATAAATCTGAGGACACATTCCACAAATACACTTTGATAAACATACTCCAAAATTACTATTTTATCCTCTTAAGATATTTAAATGATCCCGGAAGTATTAAAAGAAGATGGAAGGAATATACTGA
>NW_006399754.1:34021692-34024006 GCF_000299155.1 Elephantulus edwardii
ATCAGGAAAGCCAAAGGAAACTAGAGAAACATATGAGAGGATGCCACATTCTTCTAGAATAAAAATTCTCAGCATATTTGCTCAGCACACAGAATTATTTTTATATTTTGGATGTAGATTTCTAGGTCTACAAAATATTATTTTCTGTTTAAAACTGTAGTCTCTGCTGTTGTCAGGTACCATTGAGTCATGTAAGTCTTATAACGCCACTATGAACAACAGACCCGAATTCTGCCCTATCCTGTGCCATCTTCACCATCTCTGACACATTTGTACCCATTGCTGCAGACACTGTGTCAGTCAACCTGATTGGAGGTCTCGCTTTCCTTTGCTCACCCTCCATTTTTTTCCAAGCATGATGTCTCTTCCCCAAAAAACAACCTATCATGGCAACATATCCAAAGTATGAAAGATGATGCTTCACCTTATTTGCCTCCACGGAGCACTCTGGCTGCACTTTCCCCAAGACATATCTGTGTGTTCTTTAAGCAGGCCTTGAGATACTTGGGACTTTTCTCCAGCACCACTACTCAATGACATCATTTTTTCTTGTGTCTTCCATATTCATAGTCCAGTTCTCTGAAGCATAGCAAGTGATTGAGAAGACAACGGTGGCCTGAATCAGGTCTTCACTTTAGTCTTCAAGTTGACATCCTTGTTCTTCAGTATTTTGGAAAGGTCCCTGAGAGTACACTTAGTCAATGTCTATAGAAAGACTCAAACTGATACCATTCCATTAACAACTGGCTGTTCTCTTGTTAATAGTTTGCACCACTAAGTGTTTACCATCAATGTATAACCCCTTTTAAATATATTTCCTAATTTATTTTCTCTGATATTTTTATAGCTCATTTTGTGATTGAGAATTTATAATAACACTTCATTTAACTTGAGTTCATGAGGACGAATTACTGGAGCTTCTTGTTCAACCTTGATTGATGGAAAGTTTTCTTAAGACATTTAGTTCCATCTAAGAACTTCACACTGGAAAGATTTATGATTCAACTTCCAGTGAGTAGAAGGTGTCTAAAATTTATCACTCTATTTTATACTTTTACTCAATTTAGCAATTTGCTTCTGATATGATAATCAAATAACAGTGAGATGGCAATACATATGTCAGAAAATGTTTCAGTCAACAAGCATTTTCGATTACATGAGTGAAAGTGTATAATATATGTTTTAATTCAGATATAACTACAGAAATAAACCTTGTAATCATGGGATCTCTACATATTTTCTTTGTTTTCTATTTTATAAAAAAGACTGATTTGTTTAGAAAATTAAAATACATTGTTTTTCAGACAAGACACTTCCCATTTGCTTTATCCCCTCCATCCATTGAATTTTGCAACCCTCTGATTAACACCCCACCCCTTATCCCACCATCCTTACCCTTCTGCTTCTCCCTCCCACCCCAGGATCCTAAAACTCGTTCTACAATAGTGGTTTCATACAATAATTGTCCTTGTAGGTCTGAGTTAGTTCACTCAGCATAAAGCTTCCCAGTCCCTCCCAAGTTAGGTAGTAATTTGCAAAATCATTGCGTCTGCATGGTGTGTAGTATTCCATTTTATGACTGTACAACAACTTCTCAATCATTCATTTCTGGTTGAATATCTGGGCTGTCTCCATGTTCTTTTGATGGTGCATAATGCTGCTATGAATGGAAAGACTGTCAATACTTTCAGATATGCTCAATCTGGAGAATAAAATTGATGAATGGGACCTTCTAAAGATTAAATCCCTGTGCACAGCAAAACCTTTTTTCCAACAGCATAAAAAGGAAACCTACCAACTGGGGAAAAATATTTGGCAGTGTCATCTCAGACAAGAGTCTCATAATGAAAGTTTCTAAAATATTCCTGGGCCTCCACAAGAGAAAGACTGATAAACCAATTATAAATTAGACAAAGACAAAGAAAGAATTTTCAAATAGGAAGATACTCAAGTGTCAAACAGACACATGAATAAATGTTCCAAATAACTGGCAATAAGAGAGATAAATATCAAAACCACAATGATATACTAAGTCACTCCAGTAACAGCGGTGAAGTTTAACAGGACAGCAAGTAATAAATGTTGAAGAGGATGCAGTTGTTGGTGGGATAGTAAAATGGTAAAACCACTCTGGAAGGCAATTTAGCACTTCTTCAAAAAGCTAAATGTCGAAATTACATATGACCCAGCAGAGTCATTATACCAAAAGAAACTGGTTGACACAGAAGAATTTAGTGAAACAACATATGAGCAAGAGCCTATGGTGATGAGGGAAGAAGTTCAGACTGCTTTGAAAGAATTGGCTAAGAATAAG
>NW_006399754.1:34026946-34066425 GCF_000299155.1 Elephantulus edwardii
TCAGAAGCAATAAACTACACAGAAAGAAAGTACCCACCTTTCTCTCACGAAGACATGTGTTTTTGTTGTTGATGGCTGTCAACACGACTATAGCACAACTCATAGCAACCTTATGAACAAAATACCTTTATCTTTTCTAGAACTATTGTCGGTTCTCAAAGTGCATAGAGTTTCCGGAGGAATGTTGTTTAGGAAGTGGATGCCACTCCCGCTCCCAAAGATAGTAGACACTTGCAAAAAACACAACTAAACAAAAAACTCTAGCAACACCCAAAAAATGTATATCAATTAAGACCAGAATAATAATTTTTTTCAGTAGAAAGAAGCAAATGTAATATTAAAGTGGAGTAAAGGCAGAAGGATTACTGTGTTGCTGTAGTTTAATCTCTAATTAAAACAAAATAAAAACATACACAATGGCAAACAGTATCCAAAATGAGTGAGGGTGCAGCCAGTCACAGCATCTGTCTGTACTGAAACCCTGAGGACTTTTGTGTTCTGCATCTCTCTCACATGAGATTTGTAGAAAGTTCCAAATTAAATTTGATAGAAAGATGCCTCACTGTTACCTCAGCTCTAAGGATGAAAAGACAAGTTCACTTTTACAGATATAGTTAAACACCAACTCAGATAAACAAACCATTCTGTTTTGTTTATAAAGGAGCCTATGTTTTGTTTCTAACAAAGCGTTGACAATGCACACTGTGTAAAATGTATAATTGACTTACCTTTGTACAAGATACAGAGGTGATTATCCCAGCCAGAGGAGAGGTGGTGCAGAAGGCTGAATTGCCGCAGAGTGGAGACAAGCACAAGGGAAAAGAAACTTAGAGTTTTAAGAAAACTGATATAAATGTCCCTGTGAGGTTCACAAGCACTGTCCTCATTTGAAATGTGTGGGTTTTTCTCTTGTGTCCTTTGCCTTATTCCCTGCACAACAAAAATATTATATTAATTGCCAAAGGGTTATAAATTTTTCTTGCAGAGCCAAGAATATAAGCTCAAAAGGATGAAAAATGCAGGCATTAAATAAAGCAATATATTTAAATCCCTTTCTGTTATAATAGTACTTTATTTAATTTTACTAAATTCAAGCAACACTATGGGTTCTAGGCTTATAACAAAACAAATTCATCACAACGTATTGATAAAATTTACTGTAGAAAGAATATTGGACATTTCACAAAATTTATTGCCTTAAGTAAATCACCATCAGTTATATAATTAAAATTTCTATAGTGTTAGAGTGTCTCTTATATTTGTTAAAGTGGTTGCTATTTACAAACAAATGTGAAAAAACAAACTATATATTATGTATATATGTATGTATGTATGTATGTATGTATGTATACACACATATATATTTATATTTTAAACATTTTTTGCTCTGTGTCTGTCTTTCTGGAGAAAAAGCTAGATGATAGATAGATAGATAGATGATAGATAGATAGATAGATAGATAGATAGATAGATAGATAGATAGATAGATAGATAGACAGAATGTAAAGGCATTTGACTGTGTGGATCATAGCAAGTTGTGGCTGACATTAAGAATGGGAGACGCAGAAACTTAATTCTGCTCATGCAAAGCCTATACCTAGACCAGAAGGCTATTGTGTAAACAGAGCAAGGGAACGCTTGTGTTGTTAGGCACCATATTGTCGAGCATGACTCACAGTAACACCATGAACAAAAGGTCTGACTCCTGTTCTATCCTGTGTTATCCTCACACTTCCTGACACACAGGAGCCCATTGCAGCAGTCACCATGTCAGTCCACCTTGAGGGTCTTCCTCTCCTTCGCCGACCCTCCACCCTTCCCAGCATCATGTCCGTCTCCAAGGAATAGCACCTCCCAGCAACATGTCCGAAGTATGTGAGGCAAAGCCTCATCATTCTTGCCTCCAAAGAGCACTCCGGCTGCACCCTCTCCAAGACGTATCTGTTTATTCTCTTGGCCGTCCATAGGATGTTCACCACTGTTCTCCAATGCCACAGCTCAAAGGCATCAATTCTTTTTCTATCATCTTTATTTACTGTTCAACTCTCAGATGCATGGTTGTTAATCAGAAAGACTATGGCCTGAATCAGGTGCACCTTAGCCTTCAAGCTGACATCACTACTCCACAATAATTTGGAAAGACCTCTAAACTGCAGATTTTCCTTGTGCAATGTGTCTCCTTATTTCCTGATTTTTTTATACCAAGGGTGTTAATTGTGGATCCAAGCAAGATGAAGTGGTTGACAGTCTGATTCTCCTCTCCATCCATCTTGATGCTGCCTATTGGTCCAGTGGTAAGAATCTTTGTTTTCCTGATACTGAGATGAAATCCATACTGAAGGCTTCCGTGCCTTCTGCAACAAGTGCTTCAAATCCTCCTCACTTTCAGCAAGCAAGGTTGTGTCATCTGCATAATGCAGGTTATTAATAAATCACCTTCTAATCTTGATGCTATGTACCTCTTCATAGAGTCTAGTTTCTTGAATAATTTGCTCAGAATACAGATTAAATATGTATGGAGAGAGAATACAACCCTGGTGCACTCCCTTTCCAAACCATGCAGTGCTTCCCTGCTTTGTTCGCATAACAGCCTCCTGGCCCAGATAAAGGTTTGTACATGAGCATAATCAAGTGCTCTGGAATTCCCATTCTCCTAAATGTCAGCCACATCTTGACATGATCCACGCAATCAAATGCCTTTGCATAGTCAATAAAAGACAAATAGACATTCTTCTGGTATTCTTTACTTTCAGCCAGGATCCATCTGACATCAGCAATGATATCCTGGTCCCATGGCTTCCTCTACATCCTGCTTGAACTTTTGGCAGTTCTCTATCTATTATGTACTATGCTGGCTGTTTTTAAATAATCTTCAGCAGTATTTTGTATGCATGTCATATCAATTATACTGTTCAGTAATTTTCACATTCTGTTGGATCACTTTTCTTGGGAATAGAAACAAATATAGACTTCTTCCAATCCATTGGCCAGACAAGAAGTCCTCCAAATTTTTTGGCATAGACTTGTGTGTGCATCCAAGGCTGCATCTGTTAATTGAAACAAGTCAATTGGTATCCCATTGATTCCTGCACCTTATTTTTTGCCAATGTCTTCAGTGCAATTTCTACTTCCTCTTTCATTACCATTGGCTCCTGTTTATATGGTACTTCCTGAAATGTTTCAATGTTAATTTTTTTCTGGTTCAGTGACTCTGTTGTATTCCCTCAATCTTTTTTTGATACTCTCTGGGTCATTCAATATATTGCCCATAACCTCTTTCAATTCTGAGGCATGAGGCTTAAATTTGTTTTACAGTTATTTCCGATTGAGAAATGCAGAGTGAATCCTTAAGGGAACACTGCATGGCTTAACATTAAAAAGGGAGTGTGTCAGGATTTTATTCTCTCTTTATACCTCTTCAATCTGTATGCTGAGTAAATTGTCCGAGAAGCTGGACTCTGAGGAGGAATGTGGCATCAGGATTGGAGGGAGATTCATCAATAACCTGCATTATACAGATGACACACCCTTGGTTGCTGAGGCAGTCTTGAAGCATTTGTTGCAGAAGATCAAGGAATTCTGTCTTCAGTATGAATTGAATCTCAATATCAAGAAAACAAAGATTCTTACCACTGTATCAATAGTCACCATCATGATGGAAGGAGAGGAGACTGAAACTGTCAACACCTTTATCTTATTGGATCTACAATTAACATCCTTGGTAACAGCAGTCAGGAAATTAGAAAACATATCACACTGGGAAAGTCTGCAGTTAGGGACCAAACCGTATTATTGAAGAATAATAATGTCAGTTTGAATACTAAGGTGTATATGATTCAGGCTGTGGTCATTCCAATTATTTGCTAAAAATCTGAGAGCTGGATAATGAATGAGAATGGCAGAAGAAGAATTGATGTCTTTGAGTTGTGGTGTTGGAGAAGATCCCATGGATGTCTAAAAGAACAAACAAATATGTCAGGGTGCAGCCAGAGTGCTCTCAATACCTCCCATACCTCAGTCATGTTAGTAGGAGTGGTTATTCATTAGAAAGGGATATGATGCTTGGAAAGGTAGAGAGTTGAGAAGGAGAGGAAAGTTCCCAACCAGATGGATTGACATGGTGCTAGTGACAATAGGCCCCAGTGTGTCACAAAGTGTGAGGTTGCTGCAGCAAAGGACAGCGTTCAGATCTGTTCTTCATAGGGTCGCTGTGATTCATACTGACTCAAGGCGCCTTCCAACAACTAACATCTTTCAATCTATCAAAATGTCTCTATTTTTGTCCCATCCATCTA
Source organism: Elephantulus edwardii (assembly GCF_000299155.1). Taxonomy (NCBI): domain Eukaryota; kingdom Metazoa; phylum Chordata; class Mammalia; order Macroscelidea; family Macroscelididae; genus Elephantulus; species Elephantulus edwardii. Next base: position 34,031,242 of record NW_006399754.1, read on the forward strand.
CATATCTTTATGTGTCTGTAAACATGTGTCTTTCACTTTATATGAATGATAATTTTTTTTTAAAAAAACTATCTCTGGGATATCTGTTATAAATTAATGCTAACTTATAATGTTTTTACACGTGAGAATTAATGAATTTTAGCACACTATCTTGAGTGACACCATCATTATGAATTTCACCTGTCAATTTTGCTTTCTTTGTGCCTTGATCAATACAGATCAAGGATCCCTTTTTATAATCACTGAAAATAGACTGTACAGCAATTTCAGTAGATTTCAGAAGTAGCTTAATCTATTTATGTCCAATATTATTAGTGAAAGAAAAACATATAAAAACTAGCAATATCAATCTAGGTTAAAAAGTAAATCTAAATCTAAAAAACAAAAACAACTCTGACAAAATTATATTTAACTTTGCATACTTGAAAAATGAATTTCTTTTTACCTCATTTTTTTCTCATTTTTTTAAACTTGAGTTTAGACAGATTACTCAGAAAAGTATTCTTTGAAATCTTTTCTTCAAATCAAATCAAAGATCATTCTAATCTTTGGTTATTGAATAATAATATTTGATTGTTCAAACATGCAAAACTCAAAACTAATCGGAAATTTTGTGAAGGACAATTTTATTATGAGATAAGTACTGCATGCGTTGGAAATGGAATAGAAATAAGACTGAATTCACTCAGAGTAGACTGGGAGGTAATACAAATAATTAAGGATTTTCAAACATATATGTTGAATATTTCCTCTACCACGATACAGCAAGAGCTTTCACTTGCATTTTTATCAGTGTCTATTTTTCTGTTTTCCAAAACTAAAGTTATTTTGCAATGAGAACAAATATGGATTTTTCCATTCATTTGGCCAGGTCAATTTCTTTCAAATTTCATAGCATAAACTAGCAAGTATGCCAATTGACTGGAAAAGATTCCTATGTGTTCCCATTCTCACAAAAGACGATCCACGAGAAAGTAAAAAGTAAAACAAATAAATAAATAAAAATAGGATTATTAATATCACATGCAAACCAAATCTTGCTGAAGATTAATCGCAATCATGAGACAGTTGATTGACAGGGAACCACCAGAAATTAAAGCTGAATTTAGAGAAGAAGGCTGTGATAACAGTGCTGTCATTGCTGATATCAGGTGACTCTTGACTGAAAGCAGAGAACACCAGAAAAATATTTACTTATGTTTCATTGACTACGCAAATGCATTTATCTGTTAATATCATAACAAATTATGGATAGCATTGAGAAGAATGAGAATCCTAGAACATAGATACATTCATACAATTATGCCCATCCAAAATTCATACCTAAATCAAGATGCTGATATCTGAACAGAACATGGCTAAGTTTAAAATCAGGAAAAGTGTGTATCAGCATTGTATATTTCTCAAAGTCTATTTCAAATGTATGCTAAACAGATTATTTGAGAAGCTGGACTATATGAAGAAGAATGCAGCTTCAGCATTGGTAGAAAAATCAACAAATGTGTCAAATAGGTGACACAACCTTGCTTGTAGAGAGTAAAGAAGACTGAAACACTCCAGGTCAAAGACTTCAGCCTACAACAAGTGCTGCATCTTAACATTAAGAAGATAAAAATTCTTACCACTGAAACCTTAAACAACTTTGTGATAGATGGAGGAATGACTGAAATTGTCTACAATTTAGTTGTTCTTAGACCCATAATCAACACCTATGGTAGTAGCAATCAAAAATCAAAAGACATGTTGCCCTGGGGAAATCTGTTGTCAAGTGCCTCTTCAAAGTTCTGAAGAGCAAATATGTCTGTTTAAAGTGCTCCTGACTACACCATGACACTTTCAGTTGCTTTTTGTGTGTTTAAAGGTGATCCCAGAGAATGTGGAAACTACCAAATGATATCATTTATTTGAAAGGTGACCCAAGATAATGTGGAAACTATTAAATAATACCATTCATATGAAGGTGATCCAAGAGAATGTGGAAACTATCAAATAATACCATTAATATCACATGCAATACCATTAATATAATGCAAGCACAATACCGCTGAAGATCATTCAAAAACCAACAAGAACAGCACATAGAGAACTGCTAGAAGTGCCAGCTGGATTAGAAGAGGCTGTGGCACCAAGGTCATCATTACTGAGGTCAGATGGATCCCAGGCAAAAGCAAGGAATACCAGAAGAAAATCTATTTGTGCTTTACTGACTATGACAAGATTATGTGGATCATAACAAATTTGGCTAGCATTGAGAAGAATAGAAATCCCGGAACTTAGAATTGTGTTCATGTGAAACTTTTATCTAAATCAAGACGATGTTTTATAACCAGAGCAAGGGATATTGTCGTTAGGTGTTCTCGAGTCGAGTATGACTCACAGCAACCCTATGAACAAAAGGTCTGAGCCCTGTTCTATCCTGTGTCATCCTCACACTTCCCAACACACAAGAGCTCATTGTGGAAATCACTTTGTCTGTCCACCTGGTCGAGGGTCTTCCTCTCCTTCGCTGACCCTCCACCCTTCCCAGCATCTTGTCCTTCTCCAAGGAATAGCCACTCTTAGCAACATGCTCAAAGTAAGTGAGGTAAAGTCTCATTATTCTTGCCTTCAAAGAACATGTCAGCTACACTCTCTTCAAGATGTTTCTGTTTGTTCTTTTGGCCATAAGGGAATATTACATCGTTTCAAGTTAAGAAAAGTGTAAGTATTGCATCCTTTCTCTATACATATTCAATCTGTATGCTGAGCAAATTATTTGAGAAGCTGGACTCTGAAGAAGAATGTGGCACCAGAATTGGAGGAAAACTCATCAACAACCTTCATTATGCAGATGATAAAACTTTGCTTGCTGAAAGTTAGGCAGACTTGAAACACTTGCTGCAGAAGATCAAAAAATATAGCCTTCAATATAGATTGTATCTTAAGGTTAAGAAAACAAAAATTCTCAGCAGTGGACTTACAGACAACAACATAATAGATGGAGAAAAGATTGATGCTGTCAACAACTTTATTTTACTTGGATGCACAATCAGTACACTTGGTACTAGCTGTCAAGAGATTAGTAGACATATTGCCCTGGGAATGTCTGTTTGTAATCAGGGATCTATCCAATTTCTTGAGGAGCAATAATGTTAGTTTAAAGACTAATGGGAGTTGGATTCAGGAAATGACCTTTTCAATTACTTGCTGTGTATCGGAGAGCTGGACAATGAATAAGGATGACAGGAAAAAGAATTGATGCCTTTCAGCTGTGCTGTCAGGAAAAATGTACTCACTGTCCCGTGGACTGTCAGAACAAACAGACATGTCTTGGAAAAAGTGTAGCCAGAGTGCTTCTTGAAGTCAACAGTGCTAAAGCTTCATCTCACATACTATGGGCACGTTGCTAATTAGTGGAGAGGCTATTTAATGGAGAAGGACAGCACGATGGGGGAAACGGAAGGACTGCAAATGAAAGGAAGACCTTCAACCAGGTTGGAGTGACACAGTGACTGCAGCAGTGGCTCAAATGTGTCAGATTGTGAGGATGACACAGGAGAGAGATGTTCAGGGTCGCTTAGTCTTACTCAATGGCACCTAGCAACAACCATGAATTTGCAATTTGGACAAAGAGTAAGTATCTCTTCCCTTCATGTGGCCATGTACCTCTCTTCCATGTTTCTTGGCAGATTGGCGAGAACATCCAGTGTTGTGTTTGTTGAAATATGCCAATGAATAGTCTGTCAATTCTTGGGCTTTAGTTTTTACCTATGTTTTCACTACAGCTTGCACTTCTTCCTTGAACTTTTGGTGTTGAGCATATTCTGCTTCCTGAAATGGCTCAATGTCAACCAGTTCTTTTATTACAGAGACTTTGCATATTCTGCCCATCTTCCTTTGAAACTTTTTGCATCATTAAAGACGGTGCCTATAGAATGCTTCGTTTTTGCAACTTAAATCTTGAATTCGTCTTTCAGTGCATTCAAACTGAGAAATACTGAGCAAGTTCTTTCTTTTTAATTTTCTAATTCCAGCTCTTGGCATAATTCATCATTTTACTTTCTTTGCATCCTGAAGATGCCTTTTATGATATTCCATTTATCTCTAGTTTCTTCCTTTTCTTCCCTTTTGTTTTAACTTCTGTATGGGCTAGTGCAATTTTCAGAGTTGCTTCAGACATCTGTTTTAGACTTTTCTTTCCCTCTGTCTTTGTAGTGACTTTTTGCTTTCTTCGTGGAAGACATCCTTTATATCATCCCACAATTCATCTGCTCTCATTGATCGTTTATATTTCAATGCAGCCAACCTATTCTTGAGAAAATTTTTAAATTCAGATGGTATAAACAGATGGTTGTATTTTGAGTCTTGTTGACTTGTTTTAATTTTTATTCAGCTTCACTCTGACCTTTCACGCGAGGCATTAGTGGTCTGTTCCCCAGTCAGCCCCCTCTGGTTTTGACTGCTGACACTGAGCTTCTACATCGACTCCGTCCACAAATGTAGCCAATCTGATTGTGTGGAGTCCATCAAGAAGGTCCATGCACAAAGTTGCTTCTTGTGGATTGGCTCTTTGTTGGAATTTTGGTTTTGTTTTGTTTTTGTTTGTTAAATGAATAAATAATTGATTGTATTAAATAAAATCAATCTCCAGCCTCATTTCTGCCATCACAGTCACAATTACCAACTAACATTCCTTTTTCTTTCTTTCCAACTTTGAATTCCAGTCATCAATTATTAATGTGTCTGATTGCATATTCTATTAATTTTAGATTGCAAAAATTGGTGGTTGCTGTTATTAGATGTTGTTGAGTTGAATACAACTCATAGTGACCCAGTGAATGACAGATCTGAACCCTATCCTGCCCTGTACCATCTTCCCAATCTCTCAGTACTTGAGCCCAATGCAGCAGCTACTGTGTTAAGCGCCATCTGGTTGCAGGTCTTCTTCTCTTTCACCATTCCGCTACCTTTCCAAGTATGACGTTCCTCTCATATGAACCACATTTTCTAGCAATATGCCCAAAGTGTGTGAGGTGAAGCTTTATCATCTTGGCCTCCAAAGGAGGACTCTGGCTGCAGTTTCTCCACAATCAAGAAGGCAGCGTCAATGGAAGAACACATTTTTCACCCTGCCTCTGTCATCTTCCTTGAGGTAGAATCTCTTGCCAGGCCTTGCTCACAGCTTCTAAACTAAGAGCAAGTAAGTAACAGCAACAGATGAAAGCATTCTTCACCCTGTCCCTGCGGCAAAAGTTGGTTGTTGTTGTTATGTGCCGTCGAGTCATTTCCGACTCATAGCGACCCTATGCACAACAGCCCTAAACCCTGCTCTATCCTGCGCCAACCGCACCACCTCTGACACACCCATCCCGATTATCCCAGTCACCGAATCAATCCATCTCATAGAGGGTCTTCCCCTCCTGCGCTGTCCCTCCACCCTCCCAAGCATGATGTCCCTCTCCAAGGACCCGTCCCTCCTGGCAACATGTCCAAAGTATGTCAGACGAAGCCCCAGAATCCTTGCCTCCAAGGAGTAGCTTGGTTTAATCCTCTCCAAGATGAATCTGTTTGTTTTCCTGGCAGTCCATGGTACATTCAGTACCCTTCTCCAGCACCACAGCTCAAAAGCATCCACTCTCCTTCTGTCCTCCCTAGTCATTGTCCAACTCTCTGATGCATAACAAGCGATTGCAAATACCATGGCCTGTATCAGGCGCACCTTAGTCTCCAGAGAGACACTGTTGCTCCTGAGTACCTTAGAGAGGTCCCTAACAGCAGACTTTCCCATCGCGATACGCTTTTTGATTTCCTGAATGCTGGTGCCAAGAGTGTTGACTGTGAAGCCGAGCAAACTGAAGCTGTGAACACTCTCAATCTCTTCATCATCCATTCTGATGCTGCCAATTGGTCCAGTGGCGAGAATCTTTGTCTTCTTGACATTGAGCCTTAGTCCATACTGAAGGCTGCAGTCCTTGACCCTTCACAGCAAATACTTAATTTCTTCATCTTTTACTTTGTGTATTGGTGTGCCTTTAGATAATAGTAGTACATTACGCCAAAATCAGTTAAGTTCTGATCAAACAAGATCTTTTTCACGCCAAGTGTTTGATATCCTAAAGGTCTTAACAAGACAGTAAAGGGATTAAATCAATGTAGGATTTTTTATTATAGAAGGATCACACTAAAATCACCATAGATTTTATGGCACAAAGCCAATACTTGAGAAAAGAATTGTGATTTATGTTCTGTTGAGATAGTGTTCCTGAGGCTGAACTGAGCCTACAAGGCTAAAGAGGGGAAAAGTCTATGATAACGGGGCAGGCGATTGGATGGATGGTGACATCATTCAAGAAGATTTAGGGCTGGGAACAGATTTAACATAAGGTAGAAGGTAACATGCAGCCAAATCCTACTATACTTTAAGTATTTTGGAAGTGTACCATCGAGTCAGAACTGACCTACAGCTGACGCTCCAGGGGGTTTTCAGAGGCAGTTAATCCCACGGAGGAGATTGGCCATCCTTCTCCCATGAAGCAGCTGGTGGATTTGAACCACATGCCTTTGGGATTGTAGTGTAGCTTCTTAACACTAGGCCACCAGAGACCCCCTAAGTATTTTGGTAGGAACAAAACTATTTCCTGCCAACAAGATAAATACCTGTCTTGAAACAAAAATAACAAATAAAAGTTGGAGATAGGACTAGATGCTACTACACACGCAATGTAAAAGTGGCTACAAGTTAAGTCGTTGGAATCAGGTGGCACTGAGAGTGACCCGTGAGGGCAAGCGGTGAGCCAGAGTGTAAAGCCGTCTCCATGGTGCAGAGGTGAAATGCTAAGAAGGGTGTGCGGGAAGGCACTGCAGCAGAGCGGCCACGCATGGCGACTCACACAGGGCCACACAATGTGTTAACGGGATAATCGCTGTTGCTTGAGCAAAGAGCTCTCAATTTGGAATATGTCGTAGAGAAGGTGAAGCCGGAGAGCTCCGTGGAAGCAAAGACTGGAAAGGCATTGTCTCGCATACGTTGGGCATGTTGCTAGGAAAGGCTATTCCTTGGAGAAGGATGTCACGCTTGGAAAGGTAGAGGGGACGGCAAAGGACAGGTCGCCCTCCCACCAGGTGAACGGACACAGTGTCAGCGACAATGAGCTCGAGTGTGTCAGAGATTGTGAGGATGGCACAGGGTAAGACAGGGTTCAGAGCTGAAGATCACGGGGTCGCCATGAGCAGTACTTGCCTCAACGGCACCTAACAACAACACAAATATATAATCAATTATCTACTCCCCCTATTAGTGAACTTTGTCTGAAAATGTTCCTTTATATACCTTCTCTTGAAGTGTATACAAAATTTAAATTCTGGGATTAAAAATTCTCCTGATAAGAGTGCAATTTAGAAGAGTAAATCACTGATTACCTCATTTTTCTGGGGTAAGAAAAACAAACTATGCTACAAAATCAGAAAGAAAAAAAAAAAAACACCTTGAGGAAAAAATAATCATAGAATTTCCAAGGTTATATCTTTATTTTCAGGTAGTTCATGGCCTACAACTGATGGAGAAAGTGGAAAACAAATATTTCTTAGTGGTTTTTTAAAAGAAATTTCAAAAAGAATTCTTTCTTATTTTGTAAAGCTAACTATATTAAAACTCAAATTATTACTTGTCAAGTTGGAGCCAACTCATAGCTGACCCTCTGTATGGGTTTCTGAGACTGTATCCCACAGGGAAGGAGAATGTCACCTTCTTCTGCAGAGCGCCTGGTGGGTTCAAACTGGCAGTCTTTAAGTAAAGAGAGGTCTGCCTCAACCATGTTGTAAAACTTGGGTTTCATCTTTTCAGTTAGCCTACCTTATCAAGATGAGTCTTTTATGTAATTAACTGAAGTAATTTTTTTTCCATATTTAAATGTTATTTTGTACAGTCAATTGCTCAGTTCCAATAAGAGTATAGCTCTTTCCTATCTGTTTCCACAAATAAATTACTTCCACCAGCGTGAGATCTCTTTCCATAAGATTAACTGCCTCTGAAAACCCAGTGAAGGGTCTGCTATATGTCGGTTCCCACTTGGTAGCATAGAAACACAACAAAAACAACAACAAAAAGAAAACACTCAGAAGAACCAGATACACAAAATACACTCTTACCAAGACTGGTGACTCAACAAAAAAAAAAAAAAAAAAAAACGGGCAAAAGACATGGAAAGACTTTTCACAAAGAAGACATTTGGACAGCCAATAAATACTTTTTTCATGGTCAAATCACTAGCAATGAAAGAGATGTAAATCCAAACCATGATGGAATACCATCTAACCCCAATATCCATGGCAAAGTTTAGCAGCACAGTAAGCAATAAATGTTGGAGAAGATGTGAAGAAGTGGGAACTTTCAGACCTTGTCAGTGGGATGGTGAAGTGGTATAACCACTCTGGACGGCAATTTGGTGTTTCTTCAAAAAACTGAACATAGGAACTTCATATGACCCAGATATTCTACTACTAGGATTATGCCCCTAGGAAATTAGGACAGAGACACAAAAGATTTGTACACAAATGTTCATACCAGCATTACTAACCATCACAAGAACATGGAAATTGCCCAAATATCCAACACAACCAAGTAGAATGAGAAATTGTGGTATATTCACAAAATGAAAAACTATGCAGTACTGAGGAACAATGCTTTTGAAAATTACTACATAACTTGAGAGACACTGGAGAACATTATGCTAAGTGATTTAATTCAATCTCAGAAGGACAAATACTGCTGCATAAGACCATTATTGTAGAAATAAAAAGATAACTACGAAAACTTGTATGGGGGTAAAAGACAGGAAGGAGCGGGAGCAGAGGAACGGTGATGGGCGGGGGAGATCACAGGGCTGTGAAACTTGGTGAGTGAGGGGAGGGGAAAGGCAATGGGAGGGATCCAGCTGGGGCCTGAAAAGAAAGGGTAACGATGGGCAAGGTCCAATGGTGATTAATTTTATAAAACACAATGTATGGGAATTATTGCATGAAATATAATGTCAATAATGGAAAGTGAGAGAACAAATATACGTAAAAAATATACTCAACGGTGAATGTCCCATAATGTCTCAATCCATTCATTTGTGGTTGGACATCTGGGCTGTTTCCATGTTCTTGTGATGGTGAATAATGCTGTTGTGAACATTGGTGTACAAGTGTCTGTTTGTGCCTTAGTTCTCATATACTCAGGGTATATTCCAAACAGTGGAATAGCTGGATCATATGGAATTTCTATATTCAACTTTTTGAGGAAACACCAAACTGCCTTCCAGAGTCCCATTTTACAATCCCACCAACAATGTATCAGAGTTCCTTTCTCTCCACATCCTCTCCAACATGCATGCAGGATTTTATAAATTAGTACCTAACTTGTGAGGGACTGGAGAGTACCATGCTGAGTGAACTAACTCAGTCACCTAAGGACAAATATTGTATTAGACCATTATTGTAAAACTAATATAAGGATCCAAGAGGTGGAGAGTGGGAGCAGAGGGGACAGGATGGACCAGACAGGGAGGGTGGAGCGCAGGAGGGTAAAGGTAGGGTCAAACAATTTGATGTGTAGAGGACGGGGTGGGTGAACGAAATGGGAAAGATGGGTGTGAAAAACAATGTATATGAACTTTGTAAATAAATGTGTGTGTGTGTGTGTGTGTGTGTGTACGAAATAAACTCAAGGAAAAAAACCACACGATTATTGCTCAGTACCAAGTCTAGGCTTTCCTTTCTTCTTACTATCTTTATGAACTGAAACATAGATATTAGACTTCGTCTGTAGTTGCCAAAAAGAGTAACTCACTGTTGACCATGGTAAACAGCTTTGCTGTTGTTGTTGTGTATCATAGAGACAGAACACAGCTGACCTTCCAGTGGGTTTTTCAGAGGCAGTTAATGGAAGGGGAGATCACCCAGTCTTCTGCAGAGCAGCTGGTGGCCTCGAATCGCGTGCCCTCAGGATTACAGTGCAGCTTCCTGCCACTAGACCACTAGAGCTTTTAATACTTAAAAAAATGGTGAGCGATCAGTGCTGCAAAGTGCTTGAGAATTTACAGCAGTAAAAAGCTAGGAAAAAGGAGGCTGGTGGTAGAGGGATATAATGTAGGGAGAATCCAGTAAAATGAAATTAAAGAAAGCAAGGACACAGTATTCTTTGGCGTTATCCTTCATGTCTCACTCAATCTTAAAAGTTCGGTAAAGTAGCGTGCTGTGGACATGCGATGTAGAACAGTAAGCCAAACACAGAGGGAGAGGGGAAATCACATCCGAATCAGCCAACCAGAAGTAGAAGAATGTTACAGTTAGGAGACGAGAGAATGGAGAATGCAGGAGGAAGCTGAACTGAGCCGACAGGAGAAGTCTAATGAGAGGTGAAGTCGAGAGGCAGTGAGGGGAGCAAGCACCCAGAACCAGGACAGGAAGGAACACGCTCAGTGCTTTCCAGCATCAGAGAGCTTGACAGAGAATGGGGAGGGCTGACGGGAACTCACAGCCAGCAAGACGGGGAATCAGCAACAGGAAACACTTGTTAGTTCAGGACAGGAAAATGTTGGATTCCTTTAAAATGAACAGATTTTTCTTCTGACAATAGAACAAAAATAATATACCTTAGTTTCTCAAGTTGGTCTACCTTTTTTAAAGCTAACGGTATGTTTAAGTGAAAATACACATTTATGAAATCTACCTATTAACATGAGGATTTTGTGTGTATGTGTGTGTGTGTTTCTCTGTGTGTTTATTATTACTAAATCTCTGTTACGCACCTCAGGGCATTAAGGTAATGTTCCAGGAAATACAGCATTTTTAAAGCTTTATTAGGCGCTATCAAGAATGCATATTTAATCACCTCCATTTCTCCAACATTAAACAGTTTTCACAGAGCTATCAAATTCAATCTGAACTCAAAAGGTCAATTCAATTAGAGTAGTTTGCTTCTGGTTCAGGTCAAGAATGAGAAGAGGTTACGGTTCACGTTACTAGACCTTAGATGATTCCAATTCATTGGATGACACTGACTACTTGCTCCTTTTAAAAATTCTATTTTTATGGCTTCTGTTACACTGCACGTTTTAAATTCTTTTTTGCTCTTTTATACTGTACTTTTCTAAGATTTTACCCCATTTTTCCTCCTGCTTGTTGTTGTACACCATCAAGTTGGAACCCACCATAGCTGACCGTCCAGCAGATTTTCAGAGGCAGTTAATCACATGAGAAGACACTGCTCATCCTTCTTCCACAGAGCAGCTTGAGGTTTGAACCACGTGCCTTCTGGATGACAGTGCAGCTTCTTACCACTAAGCCACTTCAGCTTTCCTCCGGCTATGTGTAAGTAGACCTGAAGTACCAACCTCCTCTCCATGCTCAGGGGTAAAAATGTTATCTGGGAGGACAGCTCTGAAAACCTCTAGAACTTTCTCTAGGTTTCTACTGACATGTGGGAATTTTTACTTATAAAATATATTTTGACCATCATACGAATAAAATGGAACTTTCTTTATTAATTAATTTGCAGGTTTCTTTTCCATTTCTATTTACTAATTACATCATATTACTTCAACAATAAAGACTTGAAATCTTACAAAACTATTTCCTTTATTCTAAGTCGCAGGAGTTGTTGATAACTAAACCTGTTATTCCTCAGAAAGGTCTCATATAATTAATTAATGTATGCATTTAACAAAATGTTGTCTATCGTTGTCCAGGTTGCATTTAAAAATAAATATATCACCTATACCCCTCTCCAAAAGAGTTTCTAGTGAGGAGGAAATAACAACCATGAAGAAAAAGAAACTAAGACTTGTAAAGTCATCAATCAGAGAACATTCTGTGTTCTGAGTGAGGCATGTTTTTAGATTAAACCATCTAATTCCTTTAGCCTTTTTGTGTAAGTAACATTTTAAAACTATCCTCTTGTCTTCATATCCCAAACTTCCTCTTGATATTCTTCTAATTTATGCTTTGGCATCTGAGCTGAACGAGGGTCCAGCCTTCTAACAACAGCTGACCGTTCTCAGCTCTGTTTCACCTAAAACTCTTGGACTGGCACAACCACCCGCATCACAAAAGTCCTGGCTCTTTCATGACAACCTTGTCTTAGATTAATTCTGGATTTACCAATTTATACAAATAAAACGTGTCCAGCTGCAACTGCTGCCCAGGGATGAATGAGTTATGGTGCAGATGTCAGAAGGATATTTTGATATGGACTATTAAGAGGAATATTTTTCTATTTATGTTTCATCATTATGCATTTTCAGGTAAATTAAGACACTGGAGAAAATTCATTAAACGTAGGAGTAACTGATGGCATTTTCTGCCTTTTCCATGTCTGCTCAGCTTGATGAGATGGTCTCTAGCTTTCAAGACATACCTGGATACTGGAAAATGCTTTGACTGTTGCCCTCTCATTCTGTAATAATTTCTTCAATAATTCTTCAGTGAAAACCTAGAGATTACTTTAAAGGAAAAGAAATATTAATCTCTAATATCATCCAGGGGAGCTCTGGTGACCTAGTAGGTAAGGAGTTATACGGTCACCCAAAGGCAGGCAGTTCAACTCCACTATCTGCTCCACAGTAGAAAGATGGGCAGTCTCCTCCCTGATGATGTATTGACACTGAGAAGTCAATGGTGGGTCAACTCTGAGTCACTTCCACTCAGGGGCTATGCGTGAGGTAGTTCTTGTTAGGTGCTGTTGAGTCAAGTATGACACATAATGACGCTATGAACAACAGATCTGAACCCTCTCCTACTCTGTGCCCTCCCACACTTCCTGACACTTACAGCCCATTGCGGCAGTCACCGTGTCAACCCACCTAATTGAGGCTATTCTTCTCTTTCAATGACCCTCCCCCCTTCCTAGCATATGTCCCTCTCTGAGAAATAGCATCTTCTAGCAACATGCCCGAAGGATGCAAGACTAAGTCTCACCATCCTGCCTCAAAAGAGCGCTCTGACTGCACCGTCTTCAAGATTCGTTTGTTCTCTTGGCGGCCATGAGATGTTCAGGGCTCTTCTCCAACACCACAGCTCGGAAGCATCAATTCTTCTTCTGTCATCCCTGTTCGTTATCCAGCTCTCAGATGCATAGCAAGCGATCAGAAAGACCATAGCCTGAATCACATGCACCTTAATCGTCAAACTGGCATCATTACTCCTCAATAATTTGGAGAGGTCCCTAACTGCAAACTTTCCCAATGAAATGTGTTTCCTGATTTCCTGACTTCTGGTACTAAAGGTGTTAATTGTGGATCCAAGTAAGAGAAAGTTTTTGACAGTTTTAATCTCTTCTCCATCCATCATAATGTCACCTATTGGTCCAGTGGTAAGAATCTTTCTTTTCCTGCCATTGAGATGCACCATATCATGAAGGCTGAATTCCTTGACTTTCTGCCACAAGTGCTTCTAGTTCTCCTCACTTTCAACAAGTAAGACGGTGTCATCTGAATAAGGCAGGTTATCATGAGGTTATTGATCCTCCAATCCAGATGTCACACTCCTCCTCACAGAGTCCGTCTTCTCAATTTGCTCAGCCGGTAGACTGAGTATGTATGGAGAGAAAACACAACCCTGACGCACTCTCGTCTCAATTTTAAACCATGCAGTGTTCCTCTGTTCTGTTTGCACAACAACGTCCTAGTCCAGGTCAACTCTGAGTCACTTCCACTCAGGGGCCATGCGTACGTGCTCTGGGATCCCATTTCCTCTCAATGTCAGCCATAACATGTCATGTTCCACACAAACACCTTTGCATGGTCAACAAAGCACGAATAGACATTCTTCTGGTATTCTTTATTCTCAGCCAGGATCCGTCTGACATCAGCAATGATGTCTCTACTGTCATAGCCTCTTATAATTCCTGCTTGAATTAGTTAATATTCAATTGTTATCAAATACTAGTGATTCTAGTTTGTAAGATCACTTCAGATTTTCATATTACAAACTATCCCACATCAGTGAGGATATCAGTGTCCATCTATTTATCTTTTGTTCATATCTCTGTGTGTTTCCATCCTTATAATTTCTCTTCTCTCTTTTCCCTAATTACACTTTGGTGGCCCTGTGGTAAGGAGCTGAACTGCTATCCCAAAGGCACACAGTTTGAATCCACCAACTGCTACATGGAAGAGAATGGGCAATCTCCTCCCTTATAATTTACTGTCTCTAAAATCCTGCTAGATTTGGGCTGGATCCAACTCCATGATCCATGACAGCAGCCACTCAGTACTTACACAGATGCACACATGCACACACAATCCTGTTCTGGAGATGAACTCTGTCAGCAGTCTCTTATTTATCTTATGATTAGACACCTGTGATCCAAAATAGGTAAACAAAAAAGTTGGTTTGGTTATTAATTTTACTCACAAAACATCACAAAACCAAAATTCCATGGGAAAATAATGCCCCGAGGACATCTTTAGGGCAGTCTGCTTTCCTAAAGAAGTTCAGCCTTGGAGACCTTTGGGGCAGCTCAATTCTGTCCCAAGGGGCAGTTGTGTGGTCAAATATGCCAGATTACAATGATGGGTTTTTGTTCCCTTCTTTATTTCTTTTAATGATTTGCTTTTTAGAAAATACCTAGGTAATATATGTATTTTGTCCAAAGGGGGTAGAAACCCACCAAGAAACAATTGGCAAACAATCAAGCAAATGAGCAGATTTCATCGTCAACTATACACCAGCATATGTGGAAATTTACATTTATGAACCATCACTGCACCTTAATGAGATTGGGGGTTTTATTGGCCAAGGTTTGGGAACTGCTGGACCTCGGGACCTAATTTTTCTGGCAATTTCTGTATCTTCTATAAGCACAGCATCGTCAACAGTTGACATCTCTGAGTCCTAGGACGGTCAAGTTGGCACTCTTCTTAGGGGCTAATTGATCTGATTTACAGCCACCTTGTGCACAAAGGCATAATTCTGCCGCGTCCCGAGCCAGCCTTACAAGACCCTGAGGCTGCAGTTCACGGTTACAGTCTCTGTATCAATCCCCTCCTCCACTCAGCCTCTTCTTTTTGAAAAATTCTTTTCCATGGACTGTCCGTTCTGATAACACGCTCAAAGCTGTGAGACAAATCCACATCATACTGACCTGTAAGGAGTACTCGGACTGCGCTTTTGCTGGGACAGATTTATTTTGTTTAGTTTAGGGTTGGGTTTTTTGTGGGGTTTTGTTCTGTTGTTTTTACAATGAAAGCTGTACACAGTATTCTTCGTTAGCACCACAATCCATAGAAGTCAGGCATTTTCCCTTATTTATTACTCAACTTTCACATGCATGTGAAACAATTTCAACACAAAACAAAAGCCTATGGATTAAGTCTGATGTATCTTAGTCTTTAAACTGACATTCACGCTCGAGTATAGGATTCACAGGAGTATGCTAATGAGAAAACTAAGACCACGAGGCAGTCATTAGAACAGAGCGAGGAAGAACTGCATAATTAAAAAACACACAGGAGTAAACCTGTCCTGTCTCCATAACATTTCAATCTGTATGCAGAACCCATCATTCGAGAGGCTGGACTTTATGAGTAGGAATTTAGCAACAGGACTGGAGGAAAACTCATCAAACACCTGCGTTATGCAGGTGACACAACCTTGCTTGCTGCAACCAAGGAGGACCCAAAGCATTTGTTGCAGAACATCAAGGACTGTAGTCTACAACATGGATTGAAACTCAACATCAAGAAAACAAAGATTCTCACCCTGGATCAACTGGCAGCATCATGACAGATGAGAAGAGATTGAGATTGTTAAAAATGTCAGCTTGATTTTTCCACAATCAAGACTCCTAGCACAGTCAGGAAATCAAAAGAAGAGATGAATTAGGAAAATCTGCTGTCAGGAACCTCTCCAGAGTGATGAAGAGCAAGGATGTCAGTCTAGAGACTAAGGTGCACCTGATCTAGGCTATGGTCTTCACAATTACTTGAGAGAGCTGGACAATGACTAAGGATGACAGAAGAATTGATGCTTTTGAGTTGTGGTGTTGAACATGCCATGGACGAAAAATATATATAATAGATCTTTTCTGGAAAGAGAGAGTGTAACCAAGCTACTCCTTGGGGACAAGGAGTTTGAGACTCTATCTCACATAGTATGGACATGTAGCCAGGAAGGATTAGTCTTTGAGAGGAAGGGTACTATACTTTGAAGGGTGGAGAGACAGTGCAGGAGAGGAAGACCCCATATGAAATGGATTGAGACAATAACTGGGGTAATGAAGGTAGATGTGTCAGAGACAGTAAGATTGGCTCAGGATAGAGCAGAGCTCAGAGCTCTTTTGCATTGGGTCCTCATGAGTCATAGTCAACTCGATGGCACATAACACCACCACCACCACATGCTCCAGTTCTTTAAAGTGACTTCATGGCAGAAGATTTATGCAACACCTACATCATTGTTTTCTTGACTGCTGCTTCCATGTGTGTGCTGTGTGTTTCTGGCTGAAATGAAACCCTTGACACCTCAGCCTTCTCTGTGTTCAACATCACATTGTTGTGTATCATCAGGTAGACTCCGCCTTACAGAAGTCACAAACCTTGCCCTGTCCTGAGCCGTCCTCGCAGGCTCGGCCACACTCAAGCCCACTGCTGTGGTCACAGTGTTAATACAGCCTGTGGACGAGCTTGCTCTCCGTCACCGACCCTCTGCCTTTCTCAGCATGCTGCCTTTCCCCAGGTCTGGCATCTCCTGAGAACACGCTTGACTTGCTCGAGACCATATGTGTCATACGATGTTAGAAGGGAAAATCTTGTCTCCCACTGTTACCGTCACTCCTTATTGCTGAGCATGTTGTTGTTGTTGTTAGGAGCCGTCAAGTCACTTGCAACCCATAGTGACCCCATCGACAGCAGCTCTGAACTCTGCCCTATCCTGAGCCAACCTTATTGTCTCTGCCACACCTACCCCTTTACTCCAGTCACTGAGTCAATCCGTGTCATCGGGGGTCTTCCTCTCTTGCACTGTCCCTGCACACTCCCAAGCATAAATAAAAAGCAAACTCCATGTTCTGACGTCCACTAAGTTTCCAAGGGAAATTTCTGCGAGAACTGCTGCTTCTCTCGCTGATGGAGAAGCACTTTATGAATTATCATGAAGGCCAAATGTTTGACTCTGCTCCCTGAGATGTACTGATTGCCGTGGAAACCAGCAGCCACAGGATGTCAGAACGGTCGTGGCGCTGGCAGGCCCGGCTGCTCACCGACTGTGATTCAATGGCTGGACTCTAAAGGCACATTCACTTAGAAGCCTTGAAAAAGAATAACTCAATGAACCACCCTTTTTGTCCAAAGCTATCCCTTCAAATTGTGCACAGAGAAGAAATCTAACACATTTTCTATCAGAAAACACCTATTGTTGTGTACTATTTGGTCACAGCCGACCTACAGCTGAGCCTCTGGCAGGTTTTCAGAGGAAGCTAACCCCACAGGAAGAGATTGCACATCTTTGCCCCATGAAGCATATAGTAGATTTGAACTACACACCTTTGGGATTGCAGCAGCGCTTCTTACCACTAGGCCACTAGAGCTCTCTAGTATTCGAAAAAGAATAGAACTCCTTGTTCTTTCTCATAGTCTACAAACTAATTTGGACATAACTGATTTTTAAATAGCCATCTGGCAAAGCTGTGAGTAAAATATACTGCAAGAGGCAATGTGGTAAGTTAAATAATTGACGTTTAAAATGAAAATCTGTGTCTTCAGGAAATGTTTAGAAAAGGCTATACAATATATGGTGCCTGGAAAGTACAGACTATTAGTATTTAAAATAGTAAGAGAAAATTAATTATTACCAATACTAGATGAAATTATGAAAACACATTTAGGCCTATAACTTCATTTCTTATGACAACATAAAATGTTAGTACTTGGTGGAAATATTAGTGACTAAAAAGTTCAAGATGATTCTTTTCTCAGTACTAAAGAAACAGAGGCCTATATTAGGAAAAAACAACAACGAACAAACATAAACTTATAGAGTAACAGAATTGAGATTATAAATTTTAAAAGGCATTTTTCCCCTCATAACTTATTAGTTATGGAATAATTGTTACATTTTGCAATAGCAAATGTAGAAAATAACAAAGCTGAGTTAGCCCAGTAACCTCCTCGCCCTTCACTGAAGCAAACTGCCTTCACTACATCTCAAAGCAAACATTTATTTTTTTATTTTATTTGCTGTTATTTTTCAAACATAAGCTGCCTTCTTTGCCCTTTATTATTGTTCTTCATCTCTAGTATTTTGTAATGACTAGAAGGAAAGAAATTAAAAATGGATAAACTTAGATTAATGCAACAGTAACAGAGCTTCATTTGCCTCATAAAACCAGACTCTTTTTAAAAAGTATATGCTTATAAAAAGAGATTCATTCAGACATAATGTGCCTTAGTTTTTCTGTATTTGTATGTATGTGAAAGCTGCTCAGTATGAATGTTCTATTAATTACACTAATGATTTTTTAGAGCAGCAAATATGTAAGGAGAAGTATGTTTGAGTTGTGTAATAACAAAGAAACATTTAACTATGCTTCAGCATAAATTTGCGTTTTTAAAAACTGTAGAAAGACTACTGTGTCACGGGGTAGTGGGTCCAATGTCCTAATGGTCGCCCATGGTGGACAGTGTTTGGAGGAGCTCCCAGATTAAGACAGGCTTAAAATCAGGAGTGGCGTCAACTTCCTAAACAGCATGCCTCCGGAAACTATGAACTTAAGAGAACAATAATAATTACACAACAGAGTTCAGGTCTTTTGGTCAAAGGGTTGCTTCGAGTTGTCCTGGACCTGATGGCACTTAACAAGATAGAGAGGCTAGACACATTTGTTCTGCAGGACTCTGGAGAGGTCCCCAACAGCAGATTTTCCCTCAGGCAATTTGTCTTTTGATCTCCTGACTGTGGGCGCCAAAAATATTGATTGTAAAAATGAGCAAGATGACATTTTTAACAATCTCAGTCTTTTCTCCATCTCTCACGATGCTGTCAATTGGCCTGGTGGTGAGAATCACTGTTTTGTTTTGTTTTGTTTTGTTTTATTTTGTTTTATGTTGAACTCATTCCGTATTGTAGACTACAGTCCTTGACCGTTTGCAGAAAATTCTCTGGGCCCTCCTCAGTTTCTACAAGCAAGATGGTGTCATCTACACAACACAGGTTGTTGATGAGTCTTCCCTCAGTCCTGATGTATGTCTCCTACTCATAAAGTACAACTTCCTGAATGATCTGTTTTGCATACAGGTTTAAAAGGTATGGAGACAGGACACATTCCTGGCACTCTCCTCTGACTTTGAACCATGCACTGTTTCATTGCTCTGTTCTGATGACTGCCTCCTGGTCAAAGTATAGACTTTACAAAAGCACAATGAGGTGTTCTACAATTCCCATTCTTCTCAATGTCCGCCACAATTTGTTGTGATCCATGCAGTAAGATGCTTTTTCATAGTCAATGAAACATAGATAGACATTCCTCTGGTACTTTCTGCTTTCAGCTAAGATCCCTCTGACATTAGCAATGTTATCTTTAGTGCTACAATCTCTTCTAAACCCAGCTTGAGTTTCTGGAAGATTTCTGTCAATGTTCTCTTCCAGCAACTTTTGGATAATCTTCAGCAGGATTTTGTTGTGTGTGTTACTAGTAATAACATTTTATAATATCCACAGTCACTTAGATGATCATTTTTTTAATGGGAATAAATATGGTGGTTGTCCTCCAGATTTCTTGACAGATTTTTTTGGTGAGCACGTCCAGGACTGAATCTGTTTGTTGAAATATGTCAATTAGCATTCCATCAACTTCTTGGTGTGCCTGATTCAGTTCATGGGCTTCACAATTACTTGCTATACATCAGACAGCTGGACAATGACTAAGTATGACAGAAGAAGAACTGATGCTTTTGAGTTGTAGTCCTGGAGAAGAGTACTGCAGATATCAAGGACTGCCAAGAAAACTAACAGGCCTGTCCTGAAAAGGGTGACACCAAGCTGCTCCTTATAGGCAAAGATTTTGAGACTCCATCTAACATACTGGGCATGTGGCCAAGAGGGACAGTCCTTGGAGGACTGGAGAGAAAGACCCTGGATGAGATGAACTGACACAATATCTGAAGTGATGAGGGAAGGTATGTCAGAGAGAATGAGATTGGTCCAGGATAGAGCAGAGTTAGAGCTAATTTTCATGGAGTCACTGTGAGTCTTAGTCTTCTATACAGTATATAACAACAAGAGAAAGATTATACTTCTATGTGGGTAGGGTTTTTTAACTTGTATTTATCTTAAATATTAAAGAATAGAGATTCTACTTTTCTAGCTTATTTATTTCTTTATAATTAATAATGATTTCTAATCAGTAGCTGTTCATGTCACTGTCTCCTCCTCCATCTTTTCTCCATCCCTCCTCCTCTCCTTTCCTCTCTTCTTCTCTCAGTTTAAAGCTATACACATATTCTCATGTCCTAGTGGGAAGAAGTTGAACTGTAATCCCACAGTACACAGTTTGAATCCCCATCTGCTCTTTGGGAGAATGATGCTCAATCTCCTTCTGTGTGATTTACAGCCTCTGAGAACCGACTGGACAGTCAGCTATGGGTCAGGTTCAACTTTAAGCTACAAATGTTTTACAAATAGATGATATAGATTCAGAAATAGAGAGTGATCTATATCTATTGATAAATGATAGATAGATATAGAGATAGACAGAGATAGAGACAAGATAGATAGATAGATAGATAGATAGATAGATAGATAGATAGATATAATTACATTTAAAACTATTTCAATGTTATCAAATAGCCTTAATAGTCTTGAGAGTCCTTGAGAGTAGAGAGAAAGAATAAGGGTTTCTGACTAACCCATCAATCTACAGCATAAAACCTTGACGTTCTCCCCTGTAGCATTAGTCTCCTCTGGTTAAGTTCATTGGCTTGTAGGAAATGACATGGAGGCCAAACTAATCTCTAAATATTTCACGGTGAAATGTTCTGCATTTTGTGTCTTCTGTTTACTTTTGTGAAGTCGATATTTCTCTACTGAGCTGCAAACCTAGTTTTGTATTCCCTTGTTACTTTCCTTAGCAGAGCAAACTCTATTTTCTTTCCTCCTTCTTCTCTCTCTTTTTTTTTAAGCTGTAATAGTTGACTGCTGCCCCGCAGCCCCTAACCTTCTTAATCCCCCTTGGTTTTCAAAGAAAACGATTGGAAATGCACATAACTGCATATTTGACAAATTCATTGAACCTGAAAAGCTAAGGAAACCTTGTTAAATGCTGCAGCAACACATAAGGAAAAGTCAGAAGCAGCGGAGGGAAGCAACCCGAATTTAAGGAGCACACTGCAGGAGGAAGAGATCCAGTGGAAGGAGCTACGTGCGATGGAGAACACCGCATTCATTTTATAGAGGAAAATTAAATATTAATTTAATCCCTCGCCTAAATACACACACACACACACACAAAGGAGGAATTAATGCTTTTGAAAAAAATATTTTAAGACTAGAGAAAGCATTAAATTCTAATTTCACATTCTCTTAATTACTGTGATTTCAGATCTGATAATTTCTTTCTAAATACTCATTTATTTGTTTTCAAAAATCCCTTGGATATGTGTGATTGCAGAAGTTACCATGATAAGAAAGGAAGGCTGCTTTATCATTTTTATCAGGGAAATATTTCAAACTGAAAAGATGATAAAGTGTGAGTCGAATTCTGAATGGAGCACAGAGATTTGAAGTTTGTCAAGGGGCAGTGGAATTCTAAATTAAGAACTTCACTTTTAATACATGCAGCTATTTTATTACATGTGTCACATTTTATCATGTATACTATTAGTTTTTGCCTTGACTTGCCAATTATACTGCAGCTCTTTGAACACAGAGTGAATGCTTGATTTCTCTGCCTGTTTCCGGAAGACTTAAGGGTAATGCTTTATTATTACAATATGAAAACCAGGAGTAGCCCGCTTTCACCGTCTCTAGGACAGATCTGTTTGTTCTCCTGGCAGTGACAGTATGTCCAACACTCCTCTCCAGCACCAGAGCTCAAAGGCATCTCCCCTTCTTCTATCATTCGGAGCATTGCCCAGCTCTCCGAAGCATAGCAAGCACTTGCAAAGACCATGGCCTGGATCAGAACACACCTTAGTCTCCAGAATGGCATCACCTGGATCAGAACACACCTTAGTCTCCAGAATGGCATCACCTGGATCAGAACACACCTTAGTGTCCAGAATGGCATCACCTGGATCAGAACACACCTTAGTGTCCAGAATGACACCACAGCCCTTCAGTGCTCTGAATCAGTCCCTGACAGCAGACTTTCCCCAAACAATTCCTCTTTTGATTTCCTGACTGCTGGTGCCAAGATTGTGGAAACAAACAAGCTGAAGTTATTAACAATCTCAATCTCCTCTCCATCTATCTTCACGAATTGGCCCAGTGGTGAAAATCTTTGTTTTCTTGAGGTTAGCTTTTAATCCATATGTTCAGACATTTTGAATGGGAAAGGATAAGCTTTGTAAAAAAGGCAATTATAGGTTAATGTAACAGCGATACACCTACATTCATGACATGAAAATCTAGACTTTAAGAAAATTCACTCCGCTGTGCTGTGATTTACTATTTTGAATGAAAATTGAATTTTGAGATGAATATTCTGTAAATAATACCTATAACTTTTAAGAATTAGGCATGTAAAAAACGCTTCAGTTGAGGTTTAACTCACCGGAACCTTTTTGGTAGATCTAGATAAAACTGCTTTTTAAACAAATATACAGATAGAACATGTTTTGCCAAGACGATTTCTCATTTTATATATTCTTAATACACCCAGCCCGCAGATGCCTGTGAATGGTCGCTTTACCTGCAGTAAAGTGGTGAGGTGAGCCCGAGTCAGAATCCCATCATTTCAAGGGCTGGATAAGGGGAAGGAGGTGTTAAATGGTGTAGGCAGGAGTCGAAAGGGATGCTGGTGGAGAAAGGAAAGGGGTGGGTCAAGACATATGTGCCAAAGGTAGGAAGCAACACTGAATCTATCGGATATTTCTACAATTGGGTAAATGTCTTTCATCTGCTCCCTTCTGTAAAATGCTTGTATGTCAGGGGTATTCTAAAAAGAAGTCAGACAGACCAGAAAGAAAAACTGGCCATCCACTTCTGAAATGACAGGCCTTGAAAACCCTATGTAAAACAGAGCACACTTAGACAAGCAGACATGTGAACCGTGGCAGAGATTTCAAACATGGAAACACAAAGAAGGAGGAACAGTTGTAAGCAGACACTAATGACTGGAATGTGGAATGTGAGAAGCATGAACGAAGGAAAATTGGGCATTGTTAAGAAAGAAATGCAATGCATCAATACTGACATACTAGGTACCGGTGAAGTGAGATGGCTTGGCATGGGACATTTTGAACCAGATGATCATATCATCTACTGCTGGGCATGAAAGGGTGAGGAAAATGGGTTGCTTTCATAATTAAAAAGTCATTTCTAGATCCATCTTGAAATACAATATTGTGAGTGACGGGATAATATCCATTTGCATACAAGGAAGTCCAATCAATATCACAATCATTCAAGTATATGTACCAACAACTAGAGCCAAAGAGGAGGAAAGAGAAGATTTCTACCACCTTTTGCAGTCAGAAATTGATCAAACATGCAATCAAGATGCATTAATAATATTAGGTGACTGGAATGCAAAAGTTGGAAGAAAGGCTCAGTTGTTGGAAAACCTGGATTTCATGACAGAAATGAAGCTGGAGTTAGAATGATGGAATTCTGCATATTCAATGATTTATTCATTGAAAATACCTCTTATAAGGCTATACACATGGATTTCACCTGATAGTACTCATAGAAATCAAATTGATTACATCTGCAGGAAGAATCGCTGGAGAAGCTCAGTATCAGCTGTGAAAAGCAGGCCAGGTGCTAACGATGGAGTAGACGACCAACCACTCATGCAAGTTCAAGCTGAAGCTGAAGAAAATTTAATCAAATGCACAGAAATCAAAATTTGACTTTATCCCACTCATTTCAAAACCATCTCCGGAGCAGGTTTGAGGCCTTGAGCACCAATGAGCAAAGACCAAATGAGCTGTGGGAGAATATCGAAAATATCATTTAGGAAGAATGTGAAAGGCCATTACAAAGGCAGAGGAGGACAAAAAGACCAAAATGGGTGTCTGATGAGACTCTAAACATCACACTAGAATGCCAAGAAGCCAAAGCTAAAGGAATAAATCGAGAAATTAAGGAGCTGAACAGAAGATGTGAAAGGGCAGGGCGGGAAGACAAAGTAAAATATTATAATGAAATGTGCAAAGAGCTGGCCGACCTTGTTGAGCATTTCAAAAGGTGAAGGAACTGAAAAACAAATTCAAGCCATGAGTGACAATTCTTAAAGATGCTATGGACAGAATAATAAATGATCCGGGAAGCATTACAAGAAGATGTAAAGAGTATACAGAATCATTGTACCAGAAAGAGTTGGCTAACACAGAAGAATGTCATGAAACAATGTATGAGCAAGAGCCTGTGGTGAAAAAGGAAGAAGTTCAAGCTGCTCTAAAATAATTGAAGGGAGTGGGGGTAGAGGTGGAAGTCCCCAGGAATTGATGCCGTACCAATAGATATATGTCAATAGACACTGTCTTGGGTGAGCTCAGAAATCAGGAGTGCCAAGAAATCAGGAGTACAACCACCTGGCCAACTGACTAGAAGAGATCTGTATTTGTTCCCATTCCAAAGAAAGGCGACACAACAGAGTGCGGAAATTATAGAACAATATCACTTATATCACATGCAAGCAAGAGTCTGCTGAAAAGTATCCAAAAACAACTGGAACAGCACATTAACAGAGAACTGCCAGATGTGCAGGCTGGATTTAGAAGACACCATGGTACTAGGAATATTACAGCAAATGTTAGATGCATCTTGGCTGAAAGCAAAGAGTACAAGAGGAATGTCTGTGTTTCATTGTCTATGCAAAGGCGATTGACTGTGTGGATCACAACAAACTGTGGCTGACTCTGAGAAGAATGGAAATCCCAGAACACTTGATTGTGCTTATGCAAAATCTATACTTGTACCAGGAGGCAATCATCAGGCAAAGAGATACTGCATGGTTCAGAATCAGGAATTGTGTCATCTAGGGATGTATTCTGTCTCCATACATTTTCAATCTATATGCAGGAGAGATCATCCAGGAGGCTGGGTTTTATGAGGAGGAATGTGACATCAGGATTGGAGGAAGATTCATCAAAAAACTGCATTATGCAGGTAACACAACCTTGCTTTCTGAAACTGAGGAGGACCTGAAGCACTTGATATAGAAAGTCAAGGACTATAGTCTTCAATATGGATTGAAGTTAAACATCAAGAAAACAAAGATTCTCACCACTAGGCCAATTAGCAGCATCATGATGGATGGTGAAGAGAAAGAGAATGTTAATAGCTTTAGTTTGCTTGGCTCCACAATCAGCACTCTACGTACCAGCAGCCAGAAAATCAAGAAACAAATTGTACTGGGAAACTTGGCTTTCAGGGGCCTCTCCAGAACAAACATATCAGTCTGGAGACTAAGGTGTGCCTGATCCAGGCCATAGTCTTCATAATTGCTTGTTATGCGCAAGAGAGTTAGACAATGACTAGGGATAACAGAAAGATAATTGATGCCTTTGAGAGGTGGTTCTGGAGAAGAGTGGTGAATATACAATGGACTGCCAAGAAAGCAAACAGCTTCATCCTACAGAGGGTCAAGCCAGCCTACTCCTTGGAGGCAAGGATTCTGAGGCTTCCTCTGACATACTGTGGACACGTTGCAAGGACAAATCAGTCCTTGGAGAGGGATGTCATGCTTGGAAGGATGGAGGGACAGAGAAAGAGAGGAAGACCAATAACAAGCTGGATTAACTCAGGGACTGGGGGAATGAGGGTAGATGTGTCACAGACAATAAAGGTGGCACAAAATAGAGCAGGTTTCAGGGCTGTTGAACATAACTCTGCTTGCTGAAACTAAGGAGGACCTGAAGCGCTTGCTGCAGAGGGTCAAGGACTGCAGCCTCCAATATGATTGAGGTTCAATGTCAAGAAGACAAAGATTCTCACCACTGGGTCAATTGGCAGCATCAGGATGGATGGTGAAGAGATTGAGATTGTTCACAGCTTTAGTTTGCTTGGCTCCACAGTTAACACTCTTGGCACCAGTAGCCAGGAAATGAAAAGACGTATTGCCATGGGAAAGTCTGCTGTTAGGGACCTCTCCAAAGTACTGAAGAGCAATGGTGTCTCTCTGGAGACTAAGGTGCATCTGATACAGGCCATGTTCTTTGCAATCACTTTTTATGCATCATAAAGTTGGACAATGACCAAGGAGGATAGGAGGAGAATTGATGCGTTTGAGCTTTGTTGCTGGAGAAGAATATTGAGGGTACCATGGACTGCTAGGAAAACAGATTCATCCTGGAAAGGGTCAAACTTGGCGGCTCCTTGGAGTCAAGGATTCTGAGGCTCTGTCTAACATACTTTGGACATATTATAAGGAGGGATCTGTCATTGGAGAGGGAAATCATGCTTGGGAGGGTGGAGGGACAGCGCAGGAGGGAAAGACCCTCTATGAGGTGGATTGATTCAGTGACTGGGACAATTAGGATGGGTGTGTCGGAGATGGTGGGATTGTCACAGGACAGAGGGAAGTTTAAGGTTGTTGTACATAGGGTCGCAAGTGATTCGAAGGTACATAACACCACCAACAACAATGTCTATAAATCTCAAAAGATTTTTTTTTTGTTTTCAGAGAAAAAAATCCTCTCCTTTTCATTATTATTTCCCTCAAATTATTTTAAATATACCCTGTGCCTTTGTAATATGACCCCAAATGTTGAGCCTCTCTGTTGGTTCAAATCCACAAGTTAGAAAGGGAAATGAGGGCAATTGCTCACTGCACACTTTCTAACCTCTGAAAGTCAGTGGAAGACCAGCCATGAGCTTGTTGTGCCAGCTTGATGGCGATGAATTCAGCTCATTCTCTTAGAGACTCCTGACCTCACAGTCTCGCTGCAGGGATCATTCAGGCAGATAAGATCCAGGACGTGGCTCAGTGGAGGCTCTCAGTTTTCAGCCTGTAGATGAGGAGTGGGATGTCCCTACTTTTCAGGTGGATGGAACTGGGGGGTGGGGAAGGTCTCCTGGGCCTCCTCTTCCCCCATTTGGCTCCTGCCAGCTATTTTTGTTTAAGAAAAACAAATTTGCTTTTGCATGTGTGTCAGAGAAGGGGGTGAATAAAAATATTTACATTCGTCCTTTGAGAGAAGCCTAAGGACAGAGGGAGGCACTGAAGATCTGGCTTAGTCCTTATCTAAAAAGGCCAGAAAAGCGGAGGCTGTGGCCTTTATAAAGTGAATGTTCCTTTGTTTGTAAAGCCTGAATTTGTCTATATCAACAGAAGCTGTAGCCTTGTAAAGAGAATATTCCTTGGTTTGAAAAACCAAATTTTGTCTATATCATAACTTCCTGAAATTGAGAAAGTAAACTTCCATAATTACCAATGAGAAAATCTTAACAACTATTTCTTTCTAGAAAAGACTCAAGATAAAGCAGTCTGGGGAGTTTGTCCATGTTCAGCCACAGCCAGCCTCAGCTCTACCAGCTAATTATGCTCCATCCACATAAAAACGCAGGCCTTCCAGTGCCTCTTGCTCTCCCTTGAGGCTCATCTTCCTGCAACATTTCTTGGGACATCCACTGAGAAGAGAAAGCATTCGGTGATACATCAGAGCAAAATTGACATAGATCTCTCTGATTCCACAGTGGATTTTATTTCTTTTTTAAAAGTGATATAATCTCCTTCTGTTTTTTCATTTCCTTAAACGCTTCCTCCCTCTCGACTTCTCCTACTTTTCTCCCAGATAACATTACTGTTGCCCGTTCCTCAGCCTCCATCAACGGCTCCAGCACCTTGAGCTGTAACAGTCACAGAGAGGAGTTTCACGGGTAGCAGGCCCCAGCAAGCTTCAGATATGTTGTTTTTACAATATCCAAGTCACATAAAGTGCTATTTCACCAAAGTTAATAAAGCTATGAAGTCACAAAACTCAAACCATACCCCGTGACTCAAGTTGGTTCAAGCTCCTAGCAATCCCTCATTGGTTTTGAAGGCTATGGATAATTAGAGGAGGAATCTGACCAGCTTTCTCTAGGAAAGTGTCTGATGACTTTGAACCACCAATCTTTTCGTTAGCAGCTCAACACTTGTTATGTAACCAGGGTTCCTTTTTGTATCTAATATGCAGATGTATTTTTTTCTAGGAATAATAAAAATGGAGACAGGAAAAATAAAAAATTAATTATCACTGCTTCAAAGTTATCTCAAAAATTAAGTCCAAAGAGACTGACAAGTACATCCAGAAATACACAGTGTGGTGAGGATAAAATCCATGAATGGGACTTTAAAGATTAAGTCTCTGTGCTTATCAAAAACTTTTCCCAACAGAGTGAGAAGAAAACCCACTAACTGCGAACAAGGAACACTCTTGGTACCAGCAACCAGGAAATCCAAAGATAAATTGCACTGGGAAAGTCTGCTGTCAGGGCCCTCTCCAGAGCAACGATGTCAGTCTTGAGACTAAGGGGTGCCTGATTCAGGCCATAGTCTTTGCAATTACTTGCTATGCATCAGAAAGTTGGACAATGACTAGGGGTGGCAGAGAATTGATGCAATTGAACTGTGGTGCTGGAAAAGATTATTGAATATACATTCTAGTGAAGGTGAAACAAGACTGCTCCTTGGAGGCAAGGATTCTGAAGCTTTGTCTGACATACTTTGGGCTAACACGTTGCAAGGAGGGATAAATCCTTGGAGAGAGAGAGATGGCATGCTAAGGGAGGGTGGAGGGACAGAACAGGAAAGAAAGACTCTCGATGAGATGGATTGACTCAGTGGCTGGTGTAATGGGGTTAGGTGTGTCATAGACAATAAGATCGGCACAGGATAGACCAGGGTTCAGAACTGTTGTGCCTAGGGTTGCAGGTGACTCATGGTGTTAACAACAACATCAAACAACAGTGCATGAGAATGATTGTATGAAACACAAAATAAAGAATAGTGTGAAACACAATATATATGAACTTTGTAAGCTGACCAACCAAAAAATAAAATTAAAATAAAAATTAATATTTTTTCTTAGATCAGGAAATATCTCCCTCTGCAAAATGATATGCTCCTCAATAAGAAAACAAAGCTGTATTGGATCTTAAGGAGTCTCAATATACCTTGAAGGAGAATGCTTAAATACAGCAGGACAGTAAAGTGGGAAAGACACAATGAAACCATATACCTTAAAACAAACATCACCCGCCTATTTTCAAGAGTGCCAAGTCCAACTTATGGGCTATGTTGCTAAAGCTGTCCTCAAATTCAGAACAGATGTTTTAATTTCCTTTTTAGAACATGAATGACTAAATTGGAAAATACAATGCATCAGAGGAGCCGTTTAAGAAAACCATGACCATTTTCTTTTCTAATAACCCTTTAATGTTGGATTAAGTACTAGCCATGAATATCAAGGATTTTTTTTTATTTCTTCCTTACAAATTATAAAGGTCAAATATCCCCTAAATTTTAAATGATCTAGTAGTCAAGATCATTGTAACAATTCACAAGCCTCCACTTTCATAATGGGAGTTCCAACATAACCTTATCTTCAAGGAAAACTGTCACATAATTTTCCATATTCTTCATAAGAATAGACTATTGATATGCACACTGTCAGAGGCCTGGCTAACTTGCAAAGCAAGACTAGCACTACATTTGTAAAACCAGCAGAACTGATTCTATCTTGGCTAGAATCATCTCAAACGGAAACCTAAATGAGATAATGTGATTACCCCTGCAGTTGTGTTTTTTGGGAAACCTATATAAGCCTTTTTAGAGATAATAAAAAGGGGGGATTCGTGATCAATGAAGAGGCTCTCTGCGTCTTCATTTAATTCTCGTCTCTTCTCTCGGTGGAACTGTTTCGATATATCGGGGCAGGACCTCAATAGCACACAGTGTCACTTGCCAAGTAAAACATTATATTTAATTAATTTGAGGAAGCTTTCTGAATTGTGTTTTAGTAGTTTAATTAAAGAATGAGAATATCACTTTTAATTAGCCAAATAAGCTTAATTTTTATAAATAAGTCTTCATTTTTAAGATTAAGAAATGACAAAGGAGGGACTATCTGTGAAGTGAACAGACAGAAAAGCTTTTACAGATCATCATAATGGTTCCAAAGTTTGACAAACTGTGGATGCATAAGGAGAAAGTACAGCAAGCATTAAGTCTTAGAATAAACTGCAAAACAGTAAGATATCACCAACCTGCTGAAGCT
The DNA here is from genome assembly GCF_000299155.1 of Elephantulus edwardii. NCBI lineage: Eukaryota > Metazoa > Chordata > Mammalia > Macroscelidea > Macroscelididae > Elephantulus > Elephantulus edwardii. The sequence continues at coordinate 34,061,622 of NW_006399754.1, forward strand.
ACTAGGAAGCCGACTGTGACTTTAAGCAAAGCATTTGAGCCTTGGATCTTCAATCGTTTTTCCTATAAAATCACAGTCTTGACATGAATAATTTCAAAATATATCTAGAGGTTTCTATTTTTGCCTCCCATCACAAATCTACATGTGGCAGAAACTACTTACATACTTATTTCATCTTGAATCACAGAAACTAGTGGTGTTGCCCCCCACCCCAGTACCAGGTTGTAAAGAAATAAATTCATAAATTAAATAAGTGTATGTTAACCACTCTAAAAAAAGGACAATATTAATAGCCCTTTATTCATTAATGACCTGTTATGAGTAAGTGACCCTAATTTAAGAGATTGTAGGCATTTTTCTAATTAGGAAGACTTTTATTGAGGAACAGAAATTACAACACTTGTAATTACATAGTTTAAAAGGTACTTTTTAAACATTGGATTTTATGGAACAGTACTCCACAAAAGAAATTTAAAAAACAACAAAAACCTCAAAGAATTAGAATAATTCACATGACTATTAATTTTCCTATCTTTGTGTGGTAATTTTTGCAGTAGTGTTTTAGTAGTCTCATTTTTAAATGTCTTATTTGTATAGCCTCCTTAAATGAGAACAAAAAGCAGTGTACAGATATCAAAACGTCCTCTCTAACTAGCTTATTCAGTGATGGTTAAAAGCTGCTAAATAACCCACAAAAGCCTAATCTTATTATAAATTATTTTTCCATGAGCATCATACATTAAGAATTTAAATTATTTTTCTCCCCTAAAATTTGAACACAATTTTTAAGATTATTTCAAAATTAAAAAAATTCATTGATCCATCTTATTTGTGCCATTAAATATGTAGACAAATTGTTTTTTGTTATTTTGTGTACCAACAAATCATGGAATAGACCCATAGCTGACCCTCCATCAGGTTTTCAGAGGCAGTTAATTCCCCAGGAGGAGATTGATCATCCTTCTCCCACAGAACAGCTAGTGAACTCAAACCACATGCCCTCAGTATAAATTATCTCTTAAAATTATAATTTACTTTATATAAGAAATAGTTTACAATCTCATTTTCAATCAAGGAAATATCCTTTTTTTCCTATATTTTTCACGTGCTTGCTTATCCGAATCAAATGGATTCGGGGGATTTCTGAATATTACTTATGTTTTATAGAAGAGATCAAATCTCAAATTGTAAATATTTCACTATTCCATGATATTGTCTGGAATATCTCAGGCTTTTAAAATGCAAAATTAGAACCTGTGTGTAGGCTTTCAGGATCTATGGGTAGTAATGAAAGTCTGTTTTCTCCAAAGTAAGTATTGAATACATACATGCTCAGAAAGTTGTGGTTTTCATTTAAGACCCTGGAGGACATTATGTTGAGTGAAATATCTCAGTCACAAAAGGACAAATACTGCATAATGCCACTGTTATAAAACAGGACTGACATCAGGGTTGGGAGGATCTAAGAAAAGAGGGGATACAAATGTACACTGCATTGAAACAGATGAGGGAGAAAACTGCTTAAATGGAATATATGATTAGGTATCGTATGCATCACAACAGTGCAGAATAAGAGCTCATAGTAAAGTGGAATGGGGTGGGGGGAGCGGGAGAAACTGAACAACCATGAAATGATTTTTTTTCCCAAAGAGAAAAGCGAACTGTGGGGGAGGGGTGAGCAGGGAGGAAAATGTGCAACAATGAGTGAATAGACATCCATGTACTCTATAAACTTTCATTAAAATCACAATTAAAAAGAATAAGAATAAGAATGGCTTTGTTGATGTAATAAAATTTTTTACAGGTTTTTAACATACTAAAATGATTTTGTTAAAAAAAACCCATAGGTATATGTATTTAATTTCCTTTGAACTAATAGCAAATATGTTTTTCTTTTCAAATTCTAAGGAAATTAGAATTCAGTAACTAAAGTCACTATGTGATTTTACTGCAGTAAATATGTATCTGTTCATTTTATTTTATTCCTTGTGATAGAATAAACTGATTGCGGACCCTCCAGTGGCTTTCCCAAGGCCGGAAAATGTGGCATTGCCAGTTTCAATGCCTCCGTGTTGTTATGTGTCATCCAGACGACTCTGACTTGTAACAACCTAGGAACAATGTATCTGAACCTTGCTCTGTCTGTTCCGTCTTCCTATCCAAAATGCCTGGGCCCATCTTGTTTCCAGTCTTCCCCTCTTCCTCTGACCTTCTCCTTTTCCCAACTAGATGTTTTTTTCCAAGGACTAGCCCCTCTTGAAAATATGCCCAAAGTATGGGAGACAAAGGTTCATCAGTTTTGCCTCTACGGGGCACCCTGGTACCCTGAACTTCCTCCAAGACAGACTTGTTGGTTCTTGGTCAGTCTCAGGGACAGTCAGTACACTTTGGCAAGAAGAGAATTTAAAGACACCAATTCTTCTCCGTTCTCCTCTTGCATTGTCCATGATCGGCATGTAGAGGAAGCAAATGAAAATATCATAGTTCTGATCAACGCATCTTAGTCTTTATATTGATATCATTGCTCTAACACTTTGAAGAGATCTTCAACAGCCAAAACATGTTTAGATTTTTTTTTTTAAACTGGTGGCCAAGTGGCAAGAAGCTGTGTTGCAATACTGAAGTCACATGGTTCAAATCCATCAGCTGCTCTGTAGGATAAGGATGGACAATCTCCTATGTGATTAACTGCCTCTGAACACCCAACAGAGGGTCAGTGATGAGTCGGTTCTGACACGACGGTACACAACAACCACAAAAAGCATGAGTGTAGATATTATGGATCCAAGTATTGAAATAATTGACAACTCTTTTTTCTCTACCTATCATGATGTTGTCCACTTGTCCTGTGGTGAGGATGTTTGTTTTCTTGATTTTGAGATGTGTGTAACCCATACTGAAGGCTATAGTCTCTGATCTTCTTCAGTAAGTACTTCAAATCTATCTTCTCCAAGCAAGGTTGGATCATCTGCATAATGCATAGAGTCCTGTTTCTATAGCAAATCAACAAGGAAAAATCAAGTGACATATATTGGCAAAATAGGAGGAAAGTTTCCATGCTTCTTACTGGACTGTTGGAAGAGTGTTATTGTTCGTGTAGCATTGTGGAAATGTTTTAAGCTCCTCACAGCATATTTACATTTATTTTCCACATAGAACATTCTACACTCGAGCATGTACAGCATATTTACATTTATTTTCCACATAGAACATTCTACACTCGAGCATGTAAAAGCTCTAATTTCTCAGATCGTTTGGTGCCTGATCAAATGACATCACATACATTTCTTGATCCTTATTTCTAAAATAATGTTCTTTACCCAATTATGATTTGTTGCTTCAACTGGCTTTATATTTTTTTTACCATAAATGTTATATTCTGAACTAATTTTAAATTTAAAAGAGAGTACATAATTGGGTGCATTTGCACATTATAACTTTGTATGCCTGTGAATTATTTCTCAAGACTAAGAACTTAATATTGCTATGCTATTATTAGGGAACTTTGGTGGCCTAGTTGTCAGGAGTTGCAGACCCCACCCAGAGACAGTTAAAATCCGTCAGCTGCTGTGTGGGATATAGATGGACAATCCCTTCCTTTGAGATTCATAGCCTATGAAAACCTACTGGAGTGTCAGCTGTGAGATGGTTATGGATACACGACAATGACCTTCTTAGATGCTATTATTAATAAAATTCCAGAGTATTTTCTTTCGCTAGTGTCTCAATGCCAAATGAGATGGCTTAGCATGGGACATTTTGAATCAGATGATCATATGATTTACTATGCCAGGGATGAGAACATGAGAAAAAAAATGGGGTTGGTTTAATAATTAAAAAAATCATTTCTAGATCTATCCTGAAATACAATGTGGTGAGTGACAAGATAATACCCATACGTATACAAGGAAGTCCAGTGAATATCACTATCATTCAAATGTATGTACCAGCAACACGAGCCAAAGATGAGGAAATAGAAGATTTCTACCAACTTTTGCAGTCAGAAATTGATCAAACATGCAATTAAGATGCATTAATAACAATGAGTGACTGGAATGCAAACGTTGGGAACAGGGAAGAAGGATCAGTAGCTGGAAAACATGGGCTTGGTGAGAGAAATGAGGCTGGAAATAGAATGATAGAGTTCTGCACATTCAATGATTTATTCATTGCAAATACCTTGTACAAGAAACATAAACACAGGCTATACACATAGATCTCACATGATGGTATGCATAGGAATCAAATCTATTACATTTGTGGAAAGATTCACTGGAGAAGCTCAATATCAGCAATGAAAACCACGCAGGGTGCTTATTGTGGGACAGACCACCAACTACTCATATGCAAGTTCAAGCTGAAGTTGAGGAAAATTAAATCAAGTCCACAGGAACCAAGATTTGACCTTAAGTCTGTCCCACTCGAATTTCAAAACCTTCTCAGGAACAGGTTTGAGGCCTTGAGCACCAATGACCATAGACCAAGTGAGTTCCGGGAGGATATCAAGAAAATCACCCATGAAGAATGCAAAAGATCATGACAAAGGCTGAAGAAGAAAAAAAGACAAAGATGGATGTCAGATGAGACTCTGAGTATTGCATTAGAGCGCCGAGAAGCCAAAGCTAAAGAAAGAAATCAAAGAGCTGAACAGAAAAGTTCAAACGGCAGCTTGGGACAACAAAGCCAAATACTATAATAAAATGTGCAGAGAGCTGGAGTCAGAAAATCAAAAGGGCTGAACTTGCTCAGCATTTCTTTTTTTAAAATTTTTTTATTATTATTTTATTATTTTGTGTGTGTGTGC
>NW_006399754.1:34067065-34081125 GCF_000299155.1 Elephantulus edwardii
CATTGACTATGCAAAGGCTTTTGACTGTGTGGATCACAACAAGCTGTGGCTGACTCTGAGAAGAATGGGAATCCCAGAACATTTGATTGTGCTAATGTGAAACCTGTACTTGGACCAAGAGGCAGTCATCAGAACAGAGCAGGGAGACACTGGATGGTTCAAAATCAGGAAGGGGGCCCGTCAGGGATGTACTTTGTCTCCATACCTTTTCAATCTGTATGCAGAACAGATCATCTGAGATGCTGGGCTGTACGAGGAGGAATGTGGCATCAGGATTAGTGGAAGAATCATCAACAACCTGTGTTATGCAGATGACACAACCCTGCTTGCTGAAACTGAGGAAGACCTGAAGTGCTTGCTGCAGAAGGTCAAGGACTGCAGCCTCCTATATGGACTGAAGCTCAACAATCAAAAAAACAAAGATTCTCACCACTGGGCCAATTGGCAGCATCAGTATGAATGGTGAACAGATTTAGATAGTTAACAGTTTTTGTTTACCTGGTTCCACAGTCAACACTCTTGGTAATAGCAGCCAGGAAATCAGGAGATGAATGGCATTGGGAAAGTTAGCTGTGAGGGACCTCTCAAGTATGGAAGAGCAATGATGTCAGGCTGGACACTAAGGTGTGCCTGATCCAGGCTATAGTCTTTACAGTTCTATGCTGTGCACCAGAGAGTTGGACAGTGAATAAGGATGATAGAAAGAGAATCGATGTCTTTGAGCTGTGGTGCTGGAGAAGAGTGTTGAATATACTATGGGCTGCAAGAACAAATAGGTTTGTCCTGGAGAGGTTGAAGCCAGAATGCTCCTTGGAGTCAAGGATTCTGAAGCTTCGTCTGACATACTTTGGGCATGTTGCAAGGAGGGACTGATACTTGGAGAGGGACATCATGTTTGGGAGAGTGGAAGGATGGTGCAGGAGAGGAAGACCCTCGATGAGATGGATTGATTCTGTGAGTGGAGTGGTAGGATTGAGTGCATTTGAGATAGCTAGGTTGGCACAGGATAGAACGGCATTTAGGGCTCTTGTACATAGGGTCGATATGAGTTGCAAGCGACTCGATGGCACATAACAACAAGTGTCTCAATGAATGGTTTTGGTTTTGTGCTCTGAGATTCAATCCCGAATACTATATTGCATTTCTTTGTTTTCTTCTTTCCTCTGATTTGTAGGTTTTCACTTTTTCTTATTTTTCATTGTCTTGACAGTTTTGAGGAATGTTGGTCAGCCAGTTATTTTTCATAACTTCAATTTGCGTTTGATAGAAGCTTTCTTTCAGTGACTAGACTAGAATTGTTATTAGTGCTATAAACTATTGTGATAGATGCCCCTCTCATCACATCTTACCTCAGGTATAAAGTGTTCACATGACATCCCTTCATTAATGTTGCTGTGTTTTCAACTTGATTCTTACTGGACTATTGGAAGAGTTTTATTGTTCATATAGCATTGTGGATACGTTTTAAACTCATCACATCATTTTATACTTCTCTCACTATTTTTATTTTCTATTTATATTTTTATATTTTATATATTTTTCTCACTATTGCCTTTTTTTAAGCACTTTCCTATGTATAATCCACATTCAATGTAGATACAAGAATAGTTATTTCTACCCCTCGGATGTAGGAATACCTGCAATGAGTAGGGATGAGAGAAGAATTGATGCCGTTGTTAAGAGTGTTTTATAATAAACTAAACGATGATGAATTTGAGCATTCTGCTTCCAATTTTAAAATAAAATCCTCATGAGACAGGAAGAAACCAATATACACAACACTTAAATAATTTGTTATAAAGACAATGACAATATTTTCAAACTATTTTAAATAGATGATTGTTTCTTAAAGAAGGTGAGGTTATTGTGTATACTTTTGTGAATAACAACAATTCAATAAAGAAGCTAAGCTAGTATAAACAAAGATAAGTCAATATCTGAATAGTGTGTCAAATAGAGAGCTCATTAAATACAGCATGGTCAAAAAGAGCAAGTATATCCTTCATGGAAGGAACACAACCAAAGTAGTCCTTAAAAGCAAAGATAGTGCAACCTGTCTCATAAATTTGGGGCATATTGTCAGGAGGGCTAGTCCCTGGAGAAGGACGTCATGCAGGAAAAGGCTGAAGGTCAGAGAAAGAGAGGAAGGTCTCCAACAAGACGGACTGGCACAGTGATCATAACACAAGGCCATTTGGCCACTGGGAGGATGGCACAGGATTGGGCAAGGTTGAGATCAGATACTCACAGGGTTCCTAAGAGTCATAGAATACACAGTGGCACCGAACAACAACAACAGCAATCACTCTGTGAAATCTAGGAGAGAAGACAATAATTCAGCCATGTTGTTTTTGTTGTTGTTGTTGTTGTTGGGTGTCATGGAGTCCGGCACACCTCAGAGCAATCCTGTGAACAACAGACCTGAACCGTGTCCTGTCCTGTGCTGTCCTCATCGTCTCTGGCCACGTGAGCTCTTGGTGGCATTTCCTGTCAGTCCGTCTCCCTGGGGTCTTCCTCTTTTTTGGTGATTCCCCAGTCATTCCTAGCATGAAGTTCCTTTCTAACAAATTGCCTTTCCTAGAAACCTGTCTGAGATCTGACAGATGAAGCATCACCATCTTTGCCTCCAAGGAGCACTCCAGCTGCATTTTCTGAGACATATCTGTTCATTCCTTTGGTTGTTCATGAGGTATGAGGTATGTAGCTATGAGGTTACAAGGAAAGCTTTTATCTCCGTCTAACATACTTTGGACATGTTGTAAGGAGGGACCAGTCCTTGGAGAGGGACATCATGCTCAGGAGGGTGGAGGGACAGCGCAGGAGGGGAAGGCTCTCTATGAGGTGGATTGATTCAGTGACTGGGGTAATTAGGATGGGTGTGTCAGAGACAGAACATTTGGCACAAGACAGAGCAGAGTTTAGGGCTGTTGTACAGAGGGTTGCTATGAGTCGCAAGTGACCAGACGGCACATAACAACAGCAACAACAACAATAAAGTTTTTTAAATCCTCAAATAAAGGAAAACTGGTTTATTGGAATTTTGAAGAACACAAAACTTAACCTTATCACTGTCAAATCAAAACTGACTCATCGCTGCCCCTCCATTGGTTTCCAGAGGCTGAAAATCGCACAGGGAGAGATTCTCCATTTCTCACAAAGAGGCTCCTGGACTCTAACTATTTGCCATTGGGTTGGTGTTGAAGCTTCCTTCCTACTCAGCTTCCAGGAAGGTTTTGAAGGGAAAGAAGTGAAAGTACTGATGTGGAAAAACATGGTATGATTCCAGGTAGTCTGGAAGGCCTGTGTAAGGATCCAATAAAATCAAGACACACATCCACCACATTAACAGACAGGCAGGGAGGTTGTTACAACGCCGAAAGCTGGGCCACCGGGGTCCAGATTAAGGCAAATTAGAAAGAAAAACTGAGCTCTCTAGTTCAGAAAATTAGCCAATGAAAACCGTATGAATCACACTATTGTCTGTGACAGTGCTGGAAGGTGAACTCTCTAGGTTGAAAGTCACTCAAAATAGACAGTGGCCATTGCCATGATTTCAAATTTATCTATAGCCATGAAGATGTGCAATGTTCTGTTCTGTTCTACATAAGGTCACCCTAAGGCAAAATGGAAATGGCAACTAAAAACATTTATGATTACAAATTATAAGTCTAAAGTACGCTGAATTAGTACAGCTCTAGACTTTCCTCTAGTCACATTTAGAAACTTTTCAATTTTTTTTATTTTATTAATATTATTATGTGTGTGTGTACCATCCAATAGGATCCAACTGGTACAGGAGGAGATTGCCCCTCCTTCTCCAGTAGAGCATCTGGTGGTTTTGAACCACATGCCTTTGGGATTGCAGTGCATATTCTTGCTACTAGGCCACCAGAGCTTCCTACACATTTAGCAACTTTTATAGAAACTTGGAATATGTAGTAATTTCTATTGTATTTCATTTTTGTGGAAAGAAGAAAAATAAGTTGGGAACACACTCAGAAGATTATTATGTTGAACAATTGAAGCTAGGATGTAGAAAAAAAATAAAGATCAGCTGGACAGACCTGAGAAAGGCTAGTAAAGTTAGCGTCCTCTGGGAACGAAGTCAATATTGGAGTCAGTTAGTAATGACACGAGAAATGGAAGATGGTGGTGAGAAGTCAGGACACTTGAAATTTCTATTATGTGAATGAATCCACTACAGGTGATGATAATGTTTGTATAATAGAGTTTGTATAATAGAGACCAGGGTAACGTGGAAGACAGACTCACTGAACAAGGAACTTCAAAGATCTAATAAACAAGGGTAATGTGTTTGGAAGAGAAGACGCTCACGTGATGAGTTAGAGTGATGTTGAGCGTGGAGGAGATTGTGATGATAGGCCAGGGTTCCAAGCTGTTGTCCATGAGCCATTGTGAGTTGTGGGATAGCACCTAACAACAATATGTTTAGCCACCAAAACATCCAAAGCCACAAAACAAAAGCAATGTCTTAGTAGTAAAATCATCAAAGAATTAGTTATGGGAAAGGTCCATAGATGACTAGAAAAAGAAGTGGCGGAGGTCATCATGTGGCCCATAGCACGACCCCTTGAGACTGGTGACCTAAGGAAGCAGAAAATGTGATGGCTTAGAAACAGTAGTACCGTCTGTTCCTTTCTCTGCAATGCCTCCAATATTTTCAACAGTTTGTGGAAGTTCTCTAACAATGTGTTAATTCAATAGAACTGTTAATGCATGAGTGAATGTATAAAATGAAAGGGATTAATAGCACTCCTTAGAAGCGATAACCAGTTTTAAAATCCCAACACTAATAATTATGACTATTATTCAACATGTCTATAATCATGAGACGTTTCAATATCAGTACCAGGTAGGCCATCAGGATATAGGGGTGACAAATGCCTCGGTGTTTATCTAACCCTTTCCCAAAGCCCATCATACTAACAATTTACCTCTTCTCCAGTTCCTCCCAACCTCAAAGCTCCAGGTGCTGTTTCTTTGGGCTCAGCCAGCCAGAAGGTCCCGAGAAGCTCCTGACGCTCAGGCCTTGCCAATTTATCCCACGTGAACTGAGGAAAGAGATCAGAGAGTTCTGGATGCAAGCCCTGGGCACGGACCATTCCCCAGGTGATCTCCGTGAGCCCTGCCTTCCTACCAGGAAGGCGGAACCAAGGCAGCTGGATCAGCTTATAGACTGCAGCCTGGGGAAGCCAGTGTTTTCAGCAAGTCCTACCTCACTAACCTCCCCCCTTCAGTTTTAAAGACATTAATACTCACCGATTTGTACTACAACTCTCTGGACTTCACCTCTGCACGTGTTCTACTCTAATTAAGTTGTATGCTGTCGTTTCTATGACAGAAGACATGTGGTAAGTTCTTTTTAATGCTGTAGCTATTGTTACATTGCCCTAAAACTACGATGGGTAATTAATTGTAAGGCTTTGGACAATAATATTGGTAGTAGGTTAATCCTAATGATAGTTGATTATTCTAATGCTCATCAATTTACAGCCCTGTGATGGTTGACGTTGTGGTGCTTTGGCTAGGCTATGATTTTCAGTGGTTTGAAAACGCTGTGTAACCACCTTCTCTCCTGTGGTCCCTGAGTGGTCAAACAGCTGGAGGGAGGGCTGCCTCTAGTACACTGAAGGGTGGTCAGACAGAGGTCTTTTTCTTTGGATTATGAGAGTTTTTCTTCACTGAATTCTGGTTGACGGGATGTGAGACATTTGAAGCTTCTTGCCTGAATTGCTTGCTTTTCGATTTGCCAGTCCCTCCATGCAGGTGGACCAGCAGAAGCCTCTAGGCAGGCTCCTTGCTCCTGAATTTGGAATTTGCCAGCCCCACTATTTTGTGAACTGTGACCTTGACTATATAAATTTCTCTCTGTGTCTATTATACTTCACTGGGTTGTTTTGATTTGTTTGGTTATTTTTACTTTGGTTGTTTGGATTTGTTTGTCCCAGTCTGAAGAACCAAAACACACTCTTGATTATCCACCATCCCACCCCGTAGACTTTCAGAATCTCAAAGTCTGCTTTAACCTTTTTGTGACCAAATAATTTTCTGCTTTGAATTTCTTGTTAATACCATATGGTTTCAGAAATCTCTAGGCATGGTGAAACCAAGGAAAAACATACTCTGTAGTAATACAAACTTTGATACAATTTTGTGGGTCACATATGTCCCACAAGGATTCTGTGGCAGGATTTGTGGGATGAGTCCCATTTCTTCAGAGTCTCACAGTTACATAATCCCCCAAGGCAGTAGCTTGGCACTGGGAGGGCAGCTATGCAGGAAACCTGTGCAGCTGAAAATGTTGGCGGCTGTGAGGTCCCACACAAAGAGTCACAAAAAAGTTAAAGAGTGGCCCAAACATGTTCTTCCACTTCCCAGATTCAGAAACTACTTTGTGTCTGTAACCCCATGTAAAACCCTAACTTCATCTACATTATAACTTACTTTAATTGTTCCCTTGAATATTAAAAATCCTGAACATGACAAGTACAAAATCTCTTTAGGAAACAGTCTCATGGAGACATAAAGAAAACATGTGATGTATTTCAGCAAGTATATAAATAAGCATGTCACTTGTTAGAAAGTAGTGTCATGGGGAGCTCTGGTGGCCTAGTGACAAGGAGCTGCAACTACAATCCCAGAGGCAAATGGTTCGAATCCACCAGATGCTCTGCCGGGGAAGGAGGGGCAATCTCCTCCTGTTCCAGTCAGATCTAATTTGACGGTACACGCACACAAAAATAGTAAAAAATTTAAAAAAAAAAGAAAGTAGTGTCGTGTAACAGTATCACAAATAATTCTGTTCAGGCTTAAGTATTGCAAGTGTAGTGGCCTAGTCAGGAGACGTGCTGCCAATGCAAAGTCACATGGTTCAAATCCACCAGGTACTCCATGGGAGAAAGGTGAAGGATGGACAATTTCCTCCATGCTGGTAACACATGGCCTCTGAAAACCCACATCTTTCTTCCAAGGAGCAGCTGGTGGATTCCAGCCACGTGCTTTTGGGATTGCAGAGCACCTTCTTACTAGGCCACCAGGGCTCCAGGTGGGGTGCGCAGTGGCTAACTTGCTCTATAGTGTTGCTTCCTGTTCATCATGTGCTCCAAGGAACTAGTCCCTAAAACATAGGCAGGCTTCTCAATCTCAGGATCTTCCTGATATTTTCCATCGCCATGTTAATAATGGAGATTTGACTACTTTTCACTATCCAGTAAAATTTAAACAACCTTATTTTAAAGTGCAGTATCCAATAAATAATCGTTTCTAAGACAAAGGACAAAATCTCTTCTATTCGTAGGTTAGAAAACACATTAGAATTTTCAAGAAATGATTTTATATTATTTATTCATTACCAGCAAGTCAGCTGATGTCCATTAAGTCAGAACCAACTCCACGTTGATGCCCCAGCTGATTGGCTTTCAGAGCTGTAGATCACAAAGGAGGAGTGGACAATCTTTCTCCCTTAAGACTGCTGGTGGATTTGAACCCAACTCCCTACAGAGTGACTGCTAGAACTCCCTAAATGATGTGTGTCCTATTGTGTTACTGATCCATGAACGATCCAAGCGAGTGCAGAGACTGAGAGATAACCGTTGTCCATAGGATTTCAGTAGTAATACTCCATAGAATGTAAGTCACCATACTAGTCTTATAAATGAATGTTACACTAAACTCCAGGGAACAATGTAATATAATTATGCCTATGTGAAATTTAGAATGAGAAAGCCATGCTAGAGTGGACCCTTTATAGAATCCATTAATTCACCTTTCTATGTGGAATTCCAACGTTTGGCACATGGACGTTTCTTGGAATGTATCACAGTGATACAAAAAAAAAACACAATATAATATTGGTTTGTTGTTGTTGTTGTTAAGAATAAGGTTGATCTAAGATTTAGTGTTAAAAAAGGCAGAAGGATTTTTTATTATTTTTAGTCCTTCTTTGTTCATTATAAGAACTAATGATTTCTTACATTTTTATATTTACTTTTTCCATATGTAATTTTGTTTTATTTATTTCTCTTATTAATTAAAGTTTAAATTATAAGCCATTCTTCTGGATCAGTTTGTGGACACCTTTGAAAAATATATGCATAATAAACATAGGTCTTCCGGGTATATTCCCAATAGTGGAATTGCTGGGTCAATTAGTATTTCTATTCCCAACTTTTTAAAATTTTTTTAAATTTGATTTTCATTATTTGTGTGTGTGTGTGTGTGTATACCATCAAATCAAATTTGACTGGACATTGTTCCTCCTTCTCCAGCAAAGCATCTGGTGGATTTGAACTGCTCACCTCTAGGATTGCAGTGCAGCTTCTTGCCACTAGGCCACCAGAACTCACCTATTTCAGACTTTTCGAGAAAGTGTCATACAGCCTTCCATAGTGGTTGCAGCATTTTATACTCCCACCAACAGTGAATAAGGGTTCCAGTTTCTCCACAACCTCCACAGCATTTGTTGTTTGCTGTCTTGTTAAATCTTGCTATTCTTACTAGGGTGACATGATATCTCATAGTTGTTTTAATCTGCATCTCTCTTAGAGCTAGGGATTTTAACCATTTCTTCATGTGCTTGCTTGTCATATGAATGTCTTATTTGGTGAAGTGTTTGTTCATATCCTGTGCTCATTTTTCAATGGGGCTGTTTACCTTTATCTTGTTGTGGTGCTCGAGTATTCTATAAATTCTAGATTTAAGTCGCAAGTGACTAGATGGTACATAACAACAACAACATGTCATTACCAAATATTTTTCCCCAGGTTGTGGCTTCTCTTTTTACCCTGTTGGAGAAATTTTTGGATGTGCATAGAGATTTGATTCTTAGAAGGGCCCATTCATCTATTTTATTCTCTCCTGGTTGTAGATTTTTCAGGATGCTTGGAAGACTGTTTATGTTGTACATTAGAGTTCTTGCAAGTTTTTCTTTAATGAAGTTTCTAATCCTTGGTTTTAGGACTAAGTCCATGATGAACTTTGAGTTGGATTTTTTATATGGAGTGAGAAACCATAACTACCACCCAAGCAGATAAATGCCCACCCATGTTTATCTCGGCTTTGTTCATAACAGCAAAGAGTTGGAAATAATCTAAGTGCCCATCAACAAAAGAATGGATAGAGAAGCTGTGGTATATTCACACAATGGAATACTATGCTGCATTGAAAAACAAGGAACTCATGAAATATTATTCAAAATGGGTGACTCTGGAGGACATTATGCTGAGTGAAATATCTGCCACAGAAGGAAAAATACTGCATAGTGCCACTGTTGTAAAATGAAAAAGACATCAAGGTTTGGGAGAGACTGGGAAAGATGGGCTAAATTATGTATACTGCATTGAAGCAGATGAGGCAGAGAACTGTTTAAAAGGGATATATAATTAGGTATTATTGTTATGTCAGGAATATAGAACGAAGGCTGCATAGTGGTGTGGAGTTGGGGGGAAGGATTGTATTACAATGAAAGAATTTGTCTTTTACTTTTCAAAGAGAAGAGCTAACTGGGGGGAGGGGTGGGCAGGGAGGAAAGTGCAGCAATGTATGAATAGACATCTAAAGTCTCTGTAAACTTTCATTAAAAATTAATAATAATTTTTAAATATTAAAAAAAGAAAAAAATAAACATAGGTCTTCACACATTAGATTGTGCTAAGAAATCTGGACAACAGCTACATTGCCAAATGACAGAAAAATAACTATTTTTACTCCCATTCCCCCTCCCCGCAAAAAAACCTGATCCAAAAGAATGTGGAAATTATTGGACAACATCATTAATATCCTATCCAAGCAAAACCTTGCTGAAAATTATTTAGAAACAGAGCAATAGAACTGTCAGAAAGTCAAGTGGGTTTTAGAAGAAGCTGGGTCACCAGGTTATCATTGCTGATGTCAGATGGGTTCTTAGCTGAATGCAGAGAAAAACAGAAGGATATCCTTCTGTGTTTTATTAGCTTTGCAAAGACATTTGACGGTGTGAATCACAACAAATTATTACTAACATTAATGAGAATGGGAATCTCAGAACACTTAACTTTGCTCATGCAAAACTTAGAACAAGAGATTGTCATACAACCAGAGCAAGGGAACATTGCATGGTTCAAAATCAAGAAAAGAGTTTGTCAGGCATGTGTCCTGTCTCCATACTTTTTCAATCTATATGCTGAACAGATCATTTGAGAGGCTAGACTTTATGAAGAAGAATGTGGCATCAGGATTGGAAGAAGACTCATCTATTCAGCAGCCTGTGTTATGCAGACAACGTAACCCTGATTACTAAAGTGAGGAGCATTTGAAGTGCGTGCTGCAGAAGGTCAAGAACCACAGTCTTAAATATGGATACAACTCAACAAGAAAACAAAAGTCCTCACCACTGGACCAACAGGCAACATCATTATAGATGGAGAAGAGATTGATGCTGTTAAAAAATTTTGTCTTGCTTGTGGCCCTATCAGCATTCTTGGAATCAGAAGTTAAGCAATCAAAAGATGAGCCACTTTGGGAAAATTTGCAGTCAGGGATCTTTCCAGAGCACTGAACAGCAATGCTATCAGCTTAAAGACTAAGGTGTACTTGATCCATGCCAGGTTTTCAGATGTTTGCTGTGCAACTGAGAGTTGGATAATGACTATGGATGAAAGGGAAAGAATCCATTGCTTTGAGGTATTGGAGATGAGTGCTGAATAGCCCATGAATTGCAAAAAAAGCAAACAGTCCTATCTTGAAGAAAGTGAAACAGAAGTGCTCCTTGGATGCCAAGATGGTGAAGCCTCATCTCACATTGTTTGGGTATGTTGTTAGCAGGGGCATGTTCTTGGGAAATGGCATCATGCTTGGAAAGTTGATTGTCAGTGTCAGAGAGGAAGACCTTAGACAACGTGGATTGATACAGTGGCTGAAACAAAGGGCTCAAGTGTGTTGGAAATGGTGAGAGATGGCACAAGATAGGTTAGGTTTCACATCTGTTGTTCATAGGGTTGCTATGTGTTGGCAGGGGACTTGAAAGCCAGTAACAACAATAACATCAGAATTAGATTAAAAGATTGGAGGGTTAAAACACAATTTGGAGATGAACATATTTTCTAGCATTTGCTTTCTGAAAATTTTCAGTATCTACTTATAATTAGAGTTGTCTAAACAAAGCTAAGCAGTGTGCTACAACTGATTAGTAGCTGGGCAGTAATGGTGTCTATAAGAAATGTTTCAAATTAATGAGAAGCTAAGAAATGTGACACTAATTCTTAGTGCCTCTGTTCTAGATGTTGAAAAGCTGTCTGAAATACTGCAAACATTAGGTGGGTTAATTTTTTAATATGTCCTTGAAGAAAGTGTCTCTTCTAGTGTCCTTTTTGTTCCACTGTAAATATATTTTTATGAAATTTTTATTTTGCATTGGTATGTACATTGTTTTTAAAAACAGATATTTCCCCTCTCTTTACATTTCTTCTATTTTCTTTTGCACTTGAAAATTTAATCTGCACATTTTAAAATTACCAATTATAAATACCATTAATTGAAAATGTATATGGGGCAAAATAATATTTTTTGCTTCTCAATTGGCTTTGCTAAATGAATATATTATGGGTATAGAGAAGCTTCAACACCTCCATAGAATTGCTTTTTGAAAAAAAATTGCATATAAATTAAGTATAATAATATATAGAAATACAATTTCCACATCTCAAACAATTTAATTTTTAAAATTATCATATGACCATACTCATCTTCTATTTCACAATGTTCCTAAACTTAATTGATTAAATTTGCTCTTATAATTCATAGGAATCTTATACTTACTATTTAAGTCTGTAATTATATAAATCTTTGGCTTTATAAATTGGAATTGTGTTAATTTTTTAACATATGCTATATTAGTATAGAATAATAATAAAAAGTATCATTACTATACATAATGTAGGATTTTATATGTTCTGGGAAGTATTTTACATACATTATACTCAAATAGACTCTTAAATACAGTAGCAGCTACCAGTGCCATTGTTTTTCACTGAGCATTTTCACATTACAGCTTGTTAAAGTAATTTGTGCTAGAACTCAGTCAGTCAGGAAGCTGTGCAAGTTAGGTTTACTTGAAAGTAGTCTAGTTACAGGCTGACAGTTTAAATAATTATACTGTGCTGTTTTTAATTTAAAATATTTTATTGGAGAATTAGATTATGATTTGAGAATATAAAAGATAGTATGCTTTAGTATCTGTAGAATACTTTTAATTTATGTATGTACCTTTATTTTTAAAAAAATTATATTGGTTTGCATGTAAAAATTCATTTACATTGAGTATTATTCATGTACATGGTGTTTCATGCATACTATCATTCACACTGTGCTTCAAATGATCACCTAGTTTCAGGAAATTCATCACCATTGATTTATGCCTACTATTACCTCATCTTTTCAGATCCTAATGAATCTTTCCTAGTTCCTTCACACTCTTCTCTGCCCTCCAAACTCTGTTATCCTGGCAATTTCTCCTGATTCCTCCCTAAGCCTAATATTCTCTCCTCTTCCCCTTTGGGCTTTTATACATATCTTAGTAATGATCCCTCTAGTTTTACAATAATAGTCTTACGCAGTATTTGTCCTTTTATGGTTTAGGTAATTGATGCAGCATAATGCTCTCTGAAGGAATTGGTAAAAACAAGGCCCCAGAAATCAATGGAATACCAATTGACATATTTCAGCAAACAGATTAAGCCCTAGAAATACTCACCAAGCTGTGCCAAGAAACCCAGAAGACAACAAACTGGCCAACTGATTGGAACAGATCTATATTTATTCTCATTCTGAAAAAAAAAAAAATATAGGTAATCCAAGGAGTACGGAAATTAACAAACGTTATATATCCTGCTGACATTATCCAAATGTGACTAGAACAGTACATTGAGAAATACATGCTGGGTTTAGAAGGAACTGTGGCACAAAGGACATCATTGCCAATTGTCACTGATGTATCGTCATATGGATTTTATTGAAAGCAGAGTATACAGAGGAATATCTTCCTGTGTTTCATTGATTATGCAAAGGCATTTGACTGCGTAGATCGCAGCCAATTGTGCCTAACCTTGAGAAAAATGGGAACCCCAGAATACCTGATTATGCACATGCAAAACCTATTCTTGAAACAGAAGGCAGTTGTCAAAAAAAAGCAAGGAAATACTGCATGGTTCAAAATCAGGAAAGGAGTGCATCAGCAATGTGTCCTGTCTTCACACCTTAATTATCTGTATGCAAAACAGAACATTTGAGAGGTTGGACTTAATAAGGAGGAATGGGGCATCAGGATTGGAGGAAGATCCATCAAGAACCTGTGTTATGCAGATGACACAACCTTAATTGCTGAAACTGAGGGTCTGAAAGGCCCTTTTTAAAGGACTCTAGCATCCAACTCCTAAACAGCATGCGCTGGAAAGTCCATGAACTTTGAGAAGTGACAATAGTTACAGAAAGGCTTCTTTTGTTCATAGGATCACTCGGAGTCCTGCTCAACTTGGTGCCAGTCAACAACAAAAACAACAGTCTGAAATATGGATTGAATCAACATCAAGAAAATGAAGATTCTCACCACTGGGTCAATCGGCAGCTTCATGATAGATGGAGAGATGAGATAGTTAACAATTTTAGCTTCCTGGCCTCTACATTCAACACTCTTGGCACCAGCAATCAGAAAATCAAAAGACCAGTGAGACCCGCAAATAAAGGGGCGCGCGGGCTGCAGCGGCGGAGGAGCCCGGCCACCGCGGTGCGAGCGCGGCCTCGGCCTGTGCGGAGGTTCAAGATGACCAACGAAGAACCTCTTCCCAAAAAGGTTCGCTTGAGTGAAACAGACTTCAAAGTTACGGCTCGAGATGAGTTAATTCTAAGATGGAAGCAGTATGAAGCATATGTGCAAGCTTTGGAGGGCAAGTACACAGATCTTAATTCTAATGATGTAACTGGCTTAAGGGAATCTGAAGAAAAACTGAAGCAGCAACAGCAAGAGTCTGCACGCAGAGAAAACATCCTTGTAATGAGACTAGCAACCA
>NW_006399754.1:34081270-34082082 GCF_000299155.1 Elephantulus edwardii
AAGTGGCTACCTCCGAGACATTCCCCTTCTAGGAATCTTAGACACTTGAGAAAAGTTTCTGTGTGAAGAAAATAGAGGGAGAAACAGAAGTCTTAAGTCTTCTTAAGACACAGTGAAGCACACTGTGTCATCAGACAGTTTGGAGGAATGAAAACCTAGACATTTTAAACCTGAATTGAATATGTAAAATCCCAATAAAAGCTAAAATGGAAAAAAAAAATAGAAAATCAAAAGACCAATTTCATTAGGAATGTCTGCTGTCAGGGACCTCTCCAAAGTGCTGAAGGGCAAAGATGTCAGCCTAGAAACTAAGATGCACTTATCCAGGCCATGGTCTTCACAATTACTTGCTATGCATCACAGATCTGGACACTGAAAAAAGGATGACAGAAAAAGAATTGATGCCTTTGAGTTGTGGTGCTGGAGAAGAGCATTTAATATACCACGGACTGCTAAGAGAACTAACATGTCTTCCTGGAGAGGACTGCTTCGTGGAGGCAAGGATTTTGAAACTTCCTTTCACATACTTTGGGGCATGTAGCCAGGAGGGTCCAGTCTTTGAATAAGGATATCAGTTTGGAAGGGTAGAGGGATAGGAAAAAAGAGGAAGACTCCTGATGAGATAGATTGACACAATAACCAGGATAATGAAAGTAGGTGTGTCAGAGACAGTGGGGGATTGGCTCAGGATAGAGCAAGTTTGAGAGGTTTTGTGCATAGGGTCCCTATGAGTTGAAATAAATTAAACTGCACATAACAACAACGTTCTCTGAACTCTCCCACATTACATAGTATTTTATGAAATTATTGTT
>NW_006399754.1:34083067-34088930 GCF_000299155.1 Elephantulus edwardii
ATTCTTGCAACTTTCCTCATCCCCCTACCCATCAATTTGTACAACTCCAGGACTCAACCCTCCCTCCCCCTGCACATGTTCATCCCTCTGCTTCCGCCCTCCCCTCCGCTTGGGTCCTTATACTCATTCTACAATAATGGTTTTGTATATTTGTCCTTGTGGGACTGAGTTAGTTCACTCAGTGTAATGCTATCCCAAGTTAGGTAATAATTTACAAAATCATTGCTCCAGTGTGCTGTGTAGTATTCCATTGTGTGAAGGTACCATAATTTCTCAGTCCATTTGTTTGTGTTTGGACATTTGGGCTGTTTCCATGTTCTTAAAATGTTGAACAACACTGCTATGAACACTGGTGTCCAAATCTCTGTTTGTGCCTCACTTCTCATTTTTTCAAGGTGTTTTCAAACTAGTGGAATCCAATGGAATTTCTTTATTCAGCTTTTTGATGAAGCACCAAACTACCTTACAGAACAGTTGTACCATTTTACAAACCCACCAACAATGTATGAGTTCCTTTCTTGCCACATTCTCTCCAACATGTATTACTTGCTGCCTTGTTAAACTTTGCTACTTTTACTGGAGTGAGGTGGTGCCTCATTGTTGTTTTGATTTGCATCTCTCTTATTGCCAATGATTTTGAACATTTCTTCATGTATCTGTTTGCCCATCCAAACATCATCCTCTGTGAAAATTCTTTCCATGTCTTTTGCCCATTTTGTAATTGGGTTATCAATCTTTTTTCTTGTGAAGGTCCAGGAGTATTCTGTAGACTTGTTATGAGACTCTTACCTGAGATGGTATTACCAAGTCTTTGTTCCTGGTCGGTGATGGGTCGGTCTGTTGGCTATGCGTCTGAAAGTCATCTTTGTGAAAAGTCTTTCCATGTCTTTTGCCCATTTTGTGATTGGGTTATCAGTCTTTTCCTTGTGAGGACCCTACAGTATTCTGTAAACTTTTGTTGTAAGATCCTTGTCTGAGATGTTATTGCTAAACGTTTTTTCCTTGATCTGTGGGGGTTTTGATGCACACAGGGACCTAATTTTTCATAGATCCCAGGCATCAATCTTGTCCTTTCCTGACTGTACATTTCTGGCTGTACTGGCCAGCATATTTTCATCATAGGTGAGGCCTTCTAAGTTTGGGTCCCATTTGATCTCTTATAATCTTTTTAGTTTGGGGTCTTACCCCTGGGTCTCTGATCCTCCTTTAGATTTCAGGGACAATTCAGGGACAAGGGAGAAGTTGGCCCATTTTTTCCTGCTGTGGAGCAGCTGATAGATTGGAATCACCAGCTCAGTGCCAGCCCAGTGAGACGCTCCACTCCCTTCAGACTACGTAACCAGAGACTCTTGAAAATTAGTAAAGAAACTCAAAATGAAGTGAATGTCAAAAGTATGGATTGATTGAAAAGAAGACAAAAATTAACACTACAGAGAAAGAAGGAATACCAGTAGTAAGAATCGTGTTTTTGTACTTTTTATATTCTTTTTTTTTTTAATTTCAGCCTCTTTATTTACACTTACTTTTTTTCTATTTTAAAATTTTTTATTGTAGTTTAAATTAAAGTTTACAGAGAAATTGATTTTTGATCCCTCATACATAACACACTTTTTCTCTTCACCCAACCCCTTCAACTCCTGACGTGTGCGGTGATCCTGGTCAGTAATCGTGATATACGTTATGACTGATCATTCACTCATGTCACACGGACCTTCTCTTCACTTACTCCAAAACAATGTTATCTGTACATTCATGTCCTGTCCTCCTCCACACACAAACACAGCTGTCCAATCTTATAAGAATATGCTAATGCAGGATTTGTCCTTTTGTGACTAAGCTGTTTCGCTTAGCACAACATCCCCTAGACACGTCTACGTTGTGTAGTGTTTCATGGATTTTTCATAGTTTTTCACTGCTTCTTGTGTGGGCATACCATAGTTTCTCTAACCATTTGTTTATTGATGGGCACTTGAGCTGCTACCGTCTGTTTGCTAGTGTAAATAGTTGTACAACAAACATGCGTGTGCATGTGCCTCTGAAATCACAACTCTGGTTTCTTGGGATGTATTTTCCTATGTCTTGTCAAGCTGCCCTTTGAAATCTTCCTTTCAGCTTTCTTTCCACTGCATTCCTTTCCTTTGTTTTGGCTTCTTTCCAATGCAAATTTCAGAACCTCTACTAATATCCATTTTGGTCTTTTCTTTCTTCCCTGATTTAATTATTATATTTTTCTGTTTTCGTGGAAGTTTTCCTTGATGTCATTCCACAACTTGTCTGGTCTTTTTCCAAGTGTATGTAATAAGTCAAATCTATTCTTATGATGGTTTTTAACTTCAGTTAGAATATACTCAAGGTCACATTTTGCTTCCTTTGCAAGGACTTGTTTTTATTTTCTTCACATTCAGTTTGAACATTTATATGAGTAATTGATGATCTGTTCCACAGTCAACCCCTGGTTTTAATTTTGCTGAATCTCTCTAATGTTTCTTTCCACAGATTTAATTCTGTTTTCATGTAGCCCATCAGTTGAAGGCTATGTGTATAGTCACCATTTATGTTCTTTTAAAAGAGAATTAGCAATTAATAAATCATTTTGTACAAAAATTCTAACATTTGATCTCCAATACCATTTATATCATGGAGCTATATTTTACAAATACCAGGTCATCTATTTTGTTTCTAAGTTATCCATTTCAGTCAGCAATTATTCTGAAGGCATCTCGATTGCATGTTCAAGAACTCCCAGACTGTAAAAGTTGGTTGAGATTCCTAATTTCTTCATTTTTGGTTTTGTAGTTGTGCGCATATTTGAATAACAGTTGGTATTCAGAGGACTTCCTTGTTTGTATATACAGAGCATCCTACCATCCCAGTTTGTACTTCAGGATGAACCTTGAAATGCTCTTTCTGCTGAGAAATGTCACACCATAGGGTCTACAGTTATGACACAGATGCACTGAGCATTCAGCCCGTGAATGATCTTCTTTTGCTGATGTTGAAAGACGCGAAATCAGGAGAAGCAGCTGCACACATCCCTTAGTAATGGGGACGTGGAATGCGCTAAGAACGAGTCTAGAAAACCTGGGAGTTGTCATCAGCGATTGGGAACTCAGTGCACAGCAATCCTGCAGGAACATGCCATTTCCACCAGCTGCTCGGAAGAAGGACGAGGAATCCCCGCCCATTCAGTAAACTGCCTCGGAAAACCAGCTGCAGTGTCAGCTGTGCGTTGGTTCTGACTCAGAGACACTCAGCAAGGTGCACTAGTGAGCTGAGGTAGACGGTAGTGGCCGTGTTCAATCGGAGAATTCATGAGACATAGGGTACAAAAGACCTTAAATAATCGGAGGCAAAATGAATGCTGAATTACAATGTTTCATTTTAGTGATAATCTCACAGAAAAAAAGATGGTGCAATTAATACATTTTCAAATCAGAATATATAAGAACAAAGTGAAATTTATAACAGCATATCCTCATATAACAACATACTCACATATATAAGAACAAAGTGAAATAAAAACTATTTATTAAAAAAATTAAAATTTAATGAAAAATATTTAATTCAGTTATATTATGGTTATATATATCTATCTTACATAAGTTTGGGTATTTTAGTATGAAGTAAATAATATAGAATTCTATAATGTTCTATTGGCACAAAGGAAAAGATAAGAATTATTTGTTCACTCCTTGCCAACAAATGGGAACTGAAAATGACTGGTTATCAGTGAGTTTCAGAGTCTGGAAATCACGCAGGAGGAGCTGGCCCTTCTCTCTTCCATAGAGGCATTGGTGGGTTTGAACCCCCACAGGAGTCTGCCCTCTGTGTAAGCAGAGCTACTCTCTATGGACTACCCTACCAGAACTCCTTAATGAAAAATATAATTAAATATTTGAATTAAATAAGGAAATATTGCCTTTTTATCTTTAATTGTTGTTTTGTATCACTATCAATTTTAAAACATTTAAAAGCCATAGGGACCCAGTAAACAGAAACACCATCAGCATCCATAAAAATATCTCTCAATGAAATTAGTTATCAAGTCCCCTGAATGAAATAACTATGTAGATTTTGGACAAGAAATAAACAAATTAAGATTAAAGTAATTTTTACCATCAAAGGCTAGAATCTTCAATAGGTTATTGTATGCTTTTAAGAGGCAAGAGTCAGCTTGAAAGAATATCTACTCCCTGAGTTTTTAAAAATCTGGATGATTACAGTGGATTAATATAATTTAATTATCCAGAATGTATAGAAATAGTAAAAGGTAAAAATCATAGTGATGAAAATAGAAGCAAAATTAATTGGGTATCATTGGATTTTTTTTTCCTGGGTACCAACATATCATGAAGAAAATTTATATTTAAACAAGAAGAACTAAATTTATTTCGTATTTCCTGTGTAGATTATATTTAAGGACAACTAGAACTACTACCAAAGTGAGAAAATACATTTTAATGAAAAATAATTATAACAATTAAATATGCAAAGATTGGTGTAAGTAGAGATTCAACACTTACCAATCTCTAAAAAATTATCTATTTTATGGGGCACCTATTACTTGCCCTTAAGGAAAAAACACCAATGAAAAAAGAATTTACACAAAGTTGACAAAGTAGCAGTTATTTAAAATTGTCTAGTCTTAGGAAGATAGTCACCAAGACTCACAACTTGTGCTGTAAAGTCAGAACTGACTCATGCCTGACCCTCCAATGGGTTTTCTGAAGTTGTAAATCACGGGAGAAGATCGCTCATCTTTCTCTAATGAAACAGCTGACGGTGGGTTCAAACTGCTCGCCTCTGTGTTGACAGTGCAACTGTCTTCCCATGAGGCAACCAGAACTCCCTTAGAGAGCAAGCTAAAGACTTCATCCTATCCCAAAGGTATTTGATATTTCTTTTCACCAAAAATCAAGTTCCTTGAGCTTGTGAAAAGAAGTTCTATGCTTAGTTAGAAGGCTGTTTTAAAACATTAAACATTGTCAGCTCATACTGTGATACTTCATTAACATTGCATAACATCAATATTTTATATTAAGATGTTAATTAGCCCTGAGATTCTGGAATGCCTCACAGTGCTAAAGTACTACTGCACTATTTTTATTTTTAATTTCTTTTCCTTTTCATATTGGCTTTGTTCCCTGGATCCAATTCTTCTTCCTGCGGTGAGAAATGAGTTAAATCAGCTCTCCCTGTCAGCTTGAACAGCCTTGGGGCTGAGCTAATCCATCACCTACTGACAAAGGTTAAAAATATTGAATGTCAATATCCAGAATGTTTTTCAACTTCACAGCAATTGTTTGGCGGTGCTGATGTCTGAGCTCCCTGCAAAGTATTCAAGGTTTTGGCACTTTCTTTGTTCATGATGTTACTGTCATAGCGTGCTTTATATAAGAATATAATGCAACTTACAACTTTTATGATAGTAAGGATTTCATAATAATAAGATTGTTAACACCAGAGATGTAGACTATTTGAAACCAAAGCCAATACAATATTGAAATGTATAAATCGACTTTCACAACTGACTTGTAGTCAGTTAGAGTAGACTTACCAGTCAGATCTATAGTTTCATGTTCATTCGTGGATATCTGATTACACATCACCAAAACTCAGCGATGGTGTCAGTATTTTTAATGAATTAATTTAATTAACATATCCAAAGTTCTCCCTTATGCTCTAGGAAAACGAATGTATAAACACTCCCCATGAATTCAAGACTTTTTCTTGCAATTCAAGATGTATATATAATATACACAAATTCTTTAGAAAATATATTTCCTGTCATATAAAATTTTTCTTTTTATTATTAATTTTAATGAAAGTATACAGAGACTTTGGATTTCCATTCATTCATTGT
>NW_006399754.1:34089030-34103443 GCF_000299155.1 Elephantulus edwardii
TTCTTTTTATTATTAATTTTAATGAAAGTATACAGAGACTTTGGATTTCCATTCATTCATTGTTGCACTTTTCTCCCTGCCTACCCATCCCCTCCAGTTCATTCTTCTCTTTGAAAAGTAAAAGAAAAATTCTTTCATTGTTATATAATCCCTCCCCTCAAGTTCACTCCACTATGCAACCTTTGTTCTGGACTCCTGTCATGACAATAATACTTAATCATATATCTCTTTTAAATAGTTTTCTCCCCCATCTGTTTCAATGCAGTATACATAATGTATCCCATCTTTCTCAGTCTCCAACCAACCACTATGTCGGTCCCATTTTACAGCAGTGGCACCATGCAGTATTTGTCCTTTGGTGACTGAAATATTTCACTCAGCATAATGTCCTCCAGAGTCACCCATTTTTAATATTATTGCATGAGTTCCTTGTTTTTCAATGCAGCGTAGTATCCCATATTGTCGATATATCACAGCTTCTCTATCCCTTCATTTGTTGATGGGCACTAAGGTTGTTTCCAACTCTGCTATTGTGAACAAAGATGCGATAAACATAGGTGGGCATATATCTGCTTGGATGGCAGTTATGATTTCTTTGAGGTATATTCACAGTCATGGAATTGCTGGGTCAAATGGTATTTCTATTTGCAAATTTTTTAAAAAGCACCATACTTTCTTTTATAGTGGCTGCACCATTTTACACTCCCACCAACAGTGAATAAGGGTTCCAGTTTCTCCACAACTTCACCAGCATTTATTGTTTGCTGTTCTTACTGGGGTGAGATGATGTCTCATAGTCGTTTTCATAGAAAATATCTTTTCAAAAGATGGAGTCTTAGCGGAAAGAGGTTGATTTAGACAGAACTGAAATCCAAGGATAAAGGCAGGAAAGAGTGCCAGTGGCCGAGGGGGCTGGGAGGACATTCCACTAATCACCTAAAGGTTACACCTCTCTGCCCCTGAGACCCACCAGCATGAAGGAAAAAGAGAAGGCTGTGGTTTCCTCACGCTTGAGTCGCAGCCTCTGGAAACCTGCTGGAGCTCCGGAGGAAGTTGGTTCCAACTTGACAGGCATGAATTTGCGTTCCTTTGAGTATGTTCAAAGAAGCCGATTTATTGAGACAAGAAGTTACCTAACGCTGGGAAAATAGGGATTAAAACAACAGCAACAGACCAACTAACAGGACCAGCAGCGGCGTACTGAGTGGAGATGGTGGCGACCTTGTGAACTCTTTGGTGTAATATGGTACCATAAAAGACATCCAGGATATTGATTAAAATAGTCAAATTTTTATTTGACTTTGCAAAGTATAGTGTGAATGAACAAAGAGGTGCAATGTCCTTGGGCACAGGAAGGCTAATGCCATTTACAGAAGCAACAAATCAATTAAGTATGAAAACAGAAATGCAGACTTCTGTAAGCGGGTTAAAGACAAGGAAAATTAAAGGTGCTTAGAAATCTAAACCCTGCATTCAGTGAAAGGATATACAAGTAAAAGCAAGATTGTCTGTGATGATAACACAAGAGGTGATTACGGCATACTGGTAAGGGATAATGAGGTTTAGTACAAGGCTGTGTCAAGGCAAATTGAAAACTGTGAGCAGTGGTAATAATATACAGATGGGAGACATAAAAATCTAACTGAACTTGGAAGGTAGGGTTAAGTGAGATGGAAATATGATCCCAGAGTTTCAGGCTTCAATGACTAGTACCCCAGAATTAGATGAAAAGGCAGAGAAGGTTGTACATCGGGGATTCATCCTGTCTCCATACCCTTTCAGTCTATATGCAGAACAGATAATTCAAGAGACTGGAAATTATGAGGAGGAATGTGGCATCAGTATTGGAGGAAGACTCATCAACAGCCTGCATTATGCAGATGACACAACCCTGTTTGCTGAACCTGAGGAGGTCCTGAAGTCCTTACTGCAGAAGGTCAAGGTCTGCAAATATTCTCACCACTGGGCTAATTGGCAGCATCATGATAGATGGTGAAGAGATTGAGATTGTTAACAGCTTTAGTTTGCTTGGCTCCACAATCAACACTCTTGATATTAGCAGCCAGAAAATCAAGCTATTAATTGCATTGGGAAAGTCTGCTGTCAGGGGCCTCTCCAGAGTCCTGAAAAACAGTGATGTTAGTCTAGACTGATCCAGGCCATAGTCTTCACAATTACTTGCTATGTGTCAGAAAGCTGGACAATGACATGGGATGATAGGAGGAGAACTGCTACCTATGAGCTATGGTGCTGGAGAAACATTTTTAATGGACTGCCAGGAGAACAAACTGATTTATCCGAGAGAGAGTGAAACCAGGCTGCTCCTTGGAGACAAGGATTCTGAAGCTCCATCTGAAATACTTTGGGCATGTTGCAAGGAGGGACCAGTTCTGGGAGAGGAACATCTTGCTTGGGAGAGTGGAGCGATAGTGCAGGAGGGAAATACCCTCAATGAGATGGATTGATTCAGTGACTGGGGTAACGAAGATAGATGTGACAGAGACAATGAGGTTGGCACATGATAGAGTAGGGTACAGAGCTATTGTACATAGGGTCGCTGTGAGTCACAAACAACTCGATGGCACATAACAACAACGAGAAAAGAGGGACGCTCTAGTGCAGTCGTCTGCAGAGCTGTGCAGCTAACCCAGAGATGATACTTCTCTGGTGGTTCAAATCCACCCGCCGTTCCTCAGGAGAATCCTGTTGGGATTTACTGACTGGGAAACCATCTGGAAGGTCACCATGAGTCAGAAGCAATTCAGTATCAGTGAGTCTGAGTGTTGTTTCATTTTTCATATGAGTATAGAAATAGAAACACCACCACAGGGATAAAATATTGTCAACTGTGAAAGAATATATCTGTTGGACTCAAAGCTAAATTCATACTTCCCACAGAGAATGTAAGTGGTAACTTACAGATATCAGAGGGCTACTATTTGATGTTGTGATTAGATTCGTTTAGAGTTATCAGTGTATGGAAATCAATAGGCACTGAAAAGGAGTGTTGTTCTTAGGAACTACTGAGTGGACTGTGACTCAGTGACCTCTCAGCAAAGGTCTCAGCCCTGCCCTTTTTGTGACGTCCTCATCTGCTACACTTGAACTATTGCTACAGTCACTGTCCACCCATCTTCTGAGGGCCCCTCCCTCCTTCACAGACCCTTCACGTTTTCAAGCAATATGTCTTTTTCCAAGGACCAGGCTCTCCTAACAACATGTCTAAAGCGTGAGAGGACGTTTTGCCATCCTTGCCTCGAAGGGGCACTCTGGTTTCACTTTTTACCGTATAAGTTTGTTCATTGGGTAATTCACGGGCAATCAGTACACTTCTCCAACATCACAGCTCAAGTGCATCAAATCTTCTGCATTTATTTTAACTCTTTGAAAAGTTAAATCTCATCTTAACACACAATTGAAGTAAAGTTCATTGCATATAATTAATAAACATTTTCTATCAAATCATGGACAACATTTTTCTCATATAAATACTTCCCAACACTGCATGCAAAGACTGATTATTATTGACCTTTGACCTTTTATGTGGTTTTATCATTGCTGTTGATTTTGTGATCCAAATGTTTATTGTACTTTTTCAATGTTATATTTTCTGTGGTAAAAATTAAAAATACAGTACCTGTAATCACGTCTTCTCTTTCCCCCTTATGTTCCTGTGCAAAGCAAATGTTGAACAGAATAAGTTGTTAATAGAAAATGTTATGGTTTGAGTGCACCCAGACAAAGAGCTGACAATCTGCTTCTCAAAGTCCATGATTTAAAGCCCTGTGGAGCAGTTTCACACTTTTGACTCTGACGAACACAGCTCCTCCATAAATTCGAATCAACCTGAAAGCAATGAGCCTTGACTTTTCTTCTCTGCCTTTCTCTTCTTCTGAACATAAAAGGAATGAGGTATTTTTTTAATTAAGAATTAAAAATTAGAGAATATCTTTAGGTTATTGGTGGTGTTATGTGATGTTATGGCGTCCACTTCCTAAATGGCATTCTTCCGGAAACTATGAACTTTGATAAATGTCAATAGTTGTAGAGGGGCTTCATGTATTTTGTTCATAGGGTCACTATGAGTCATGCTCGACTCAAAGGCAATCAGCAACAACATGTGCTGTTAAATCTCCTGTAACCTATAGTGACCCTGTGTACCATAGCTAAACTCTGCCCTGTCCTGAGCCAGTCTCACTGCCTCCAACACACCTACCCTCCTTACCTCTGTTACTAGGTCGGTCATCTCGTCAATCTCTTGAGCCACTTCTCTACCCTCCCAAGCATGATGTCCTTCTTCAAAGTCTGCCCCCTACCACTGGCAACATGCCCAAAGTATATGAGCTTCAAAATTATTGCCTCCAAGGAGCACTTTGGTTTCGTCCTCCCCACGAAAGACCTGTTTGTTCCCCTGCAAGTCCACGGTACGGTCAATGTTCTTCTCCAGCACCACAGGCTCAAAGACATCAATTCTTCTTATGTCATCCTTAGTCATTGCCAAGCTCTCTGATGTACACCAAGTAATAGAGAAGACCACAGCCCAGACCAGGAGCACCTTATTCTCTAGACTGATATCATCACTCTTCAGCATTCTGGAGAGGTCGCTGACAGCAGATTTACCTACTGCAATTCATCCTTTGATTTTCTGACTGTTGGTGTCAACAATGCTGGTTGTGGAACCAAATAAGCTGAAATTGTTAACAATCTCAATCTCTTTTCCATCTATCATGGTTTTACCAATTGGCCCAATGGTAACAATCTTTGTTTTCTTGATATTGAGCTTCAATCCATATTGAAGACTACGATCCTTGATCTTCTGCAGCAAAAGCTTCAGGTCCTGCTTAGTTTTGGCAAATAAGGTTCCATCACTTGCATAACACAGGTTGTTAATAAGTCTTCCTCCTATCCTGATGCGATGGGAAAGTCTGCTGTTAGGGACCTCTCTACTCAAGAGCAACGGTCGGTGTGTCTCTGGAGACTAAGGTGCTTCTGGTACAGGCCATGGTCTTTGCAATCACTTGTTATGCGTCAGAGAACTGGTCAATTATCAGGGAGGACAGAAGGAGAATTGATGCTTTTGAGCTTTGGTGTTGGAGAAGAGTGCTGAGGGTACCATGGACTGCTAAGAAAAGAAGAAGATTCATCCTGGAGAGGGTTAAACCTGGCTGCTCCTTGGAGGCAAGGATTCTGAGGCTTCGTCTGACATACTTTGGTCATGCTGTAAGAAGAGACCAGTCCTTGGAGAGGAACATCATGCTTGGGAGGATGGAGGGCAGGCGCAGGAGGGGAAGGCCCTCTGGGAGATGGATTGATTCGGTGACTGGGGCTATTGGGATTAGTGTGTTGGAGACAATGAGATTGGCACAGGACAGAGCAGAGTTTAGAGCTGTTGTACATAGAATCACTATGAATCACAAGCGACTTGACAGCACATAACAACAACAACCTATCCTGATGCCACCTTCCTCCTCATAAAGTCCAGCCTTTCAAATGATCTGTTTCCCATAAAGATTGAAATGGTATGAGGATAGGATGTATCTGTGACACATGTGGGTGTAAATTATCAAACAATATCACTAATATTGTTAGTTATGAAATATATTTCTATTTTATAATAGTTCATGATAATTGTTAATATTCTTGAAAAAAGATTAAGTAAGTTGCCCAGTATTAAACAACCAGATATAAATTTGGGAATGAATATAGTGACTACAATTTAAAAAAAATATAATGAATACCACTAAGTTTCATGTGTAAAACAATGGTCACATCACATATTTTGGTTTTTTATCATATGTGTGTGTGTATATATATATATATATATATATATATATACACACACACACACACATATATATGGTAGCTCTGGTGGCCATATATATTTATATACTCATAAATGTAAGTGTATATATAGATAGATAGAGTTAGAGATAGAGATAGATAGATATCTAGAGAGAGAAAATGTATACATATATAAGTGTGATCACTGCCTCTCAAAGCCTGCTGGAGGGTCAGCTATAGGTCAGTTCCAACTTGACAACACATAACAAAGAATTAAGCAGCCTTGTGCTGCTGCAGAAAATCCGACCCTTGCAGCCTTCAGTATGGATTGCATCTTTACATCGCGCCAGAGGAAGCAGCTCTGATGGATAGTTCCTTAAGTATGCATTGTGAACTAAGAGGCAGGACTTCAAATTGGCCAGCGACTCAGAGAGAGGGGTGAAAAGTCGCTTCCTATAAAATTTACAGCTTTGAGACAGTTTACAGCCCCTCACAGAGAGGGCTACTATGAATTGGAGTAAACCTGACAGCAGTGAGTTTGGGGTTTTATATACTTTTTTGATAAAAAAAATAACAGAAAGGAAATAGAGAAGGAACATAAAGAAAAACAAAATAAAGCTAGTACTTGAAATCTACCAAATGTCAAGACTTACTTTACAAGATAAAACATACATCTTCTCATTTGCATTTTTAGTAACTATGTGTGTCTTGATTATCTAGTGCTGCAATCAGCTTACTCAAACCTGTTTGATACAGTGACTTTGTGTACTCCGTCTATATTCTTTTGATGATTCAAGTATCATTCAACATTTTGTCCATAGAATCCTTTAGTGTTGTGACTCGAGTCTAGAAGTTGTTTTCAGTTTTTATATTCAGAATTGCTGAGAGTATTATTTTAATCAAGAACCAATTATAATGAAGGAGTAAGTTCAAGCTGTGATTAAGGCATTAACAAAAAATAAAAAGCTCCAGGACTGATAGAACACCAACCGACATGTATCAACAGATAGATGGAGCCCTGGATGTGCTCTGCCGTCCATCCCGAGATGCCTGGAAGACGGCTACTAGGGAAGCTGGCTGGAGAAATCCATATTTGTTTCCATCCCCCACAAAAGAGGTGAGCCAATAGAATGTGGTTATTATTGAACAATACCATTCATATCACAAACAAGTAAAATCCTGCTGGAGATTTTTTAAAAACGCCTGGGACAGTCATTTCCATATAACCATAGCATCAGGATATCATTACTGATATCAAACGGATTTTGGCTTAAAGCAGGAATAACAGGAAGATGTTTATCCGTGTTTTATTTACTATGCAAAGGTATTTTCAATGTGTAGAACATAGCAAATTATGGATGTTGTTGTTGCTGTTTAATGCCGTCGAGTCGTAGATGACTCATAGCGACCCTATGAACGAACAGCCTGAGCACTGTTCATACATAGAGTTTCCGGAGACAAGCCATTTTGGAAGTGGATGCCGCTCCTGCTTCCAGGCTTGATTTAGTCGGGAAGCTCCAGCCAACACTGTCCACCATGGGTGCCCATTACCACGATTGGCACATCACTGTCACAGGCTTCAGCATCACAGCAACCACGAGTTACCTCTGTACAGCAACGCACAGACCAGTGCTGTACCACTTAGAAGAATGTTTGACAGGAAGACAAATCCATATCAAACGGATTTTGGCTTAAAGCAGGAATAACCGGAAGATGTTTATCTGTGTTTTATTTACTATGCAAAGGTGTTTCAATGTGTAGAACATAGCAAATTATGGATAGCCTTAAGAATATTGAGGATCTTAGAATAATTGGCTCATGCAAAACATATTCCTGGACCAGGAAGTGTTGCCTAAACAAAGTGAATGAACACTGCCTGGTTTAAAAGCAGGAAAGGTGTGCCTTGTACATTTTCTCAATAACAATTCAATCTGTATGCTGAGCTTCAAGAGTCTGACTCGATGAAAAAGAAGTGGCACCAGGATTGGGGTCAGATTCTTCAGTAGCATGTCTTATGGAAATAACACACCTTGCTTGCTGAAAATGAAGAGGATGTGAACACTTGCTTCAGAAGAACAAAGATTTAGCCTTCAATATGGGTTACATCTCAACTTCAAGAAAACTGAAGTCTTCACCACTTGGCAAATAGGCAGCATCTTGGCAGTTGCAGGTAATACTGCATTTGTCAACACTTCGTTTTTATTTATAGTCACAACCAAAACCTATGGTAGCAGGAGTGAAGAAACCAATGTGTTACATTGGGAAAATCTGTTGTCAAGGACCATTTCAAAGTCCTAAAGATGTCCATTCAAAGATTAAGGTGTGCCTAATCGAAGCCATGGTATTCTCTATTGCTTAATACACACTACTGTTCTGATGACTGTCTCCTGATCCAAGTATAGGTTTCACATAAGCACAAACAAGTGCTCTGGGATTCCCATTCGTATCCACAGTCTATTGTGATCCACACAGTCAAATGTCTTTGCATAATCAATGAAACACAGATAGACATTCCTCTGGTACTCCCTGCTTTCAGACGAGATATATCTAACATTAGCGATAATATTCCTTGTAGCATGATCTCTTCTAAATCCAGCCTACACATCTGTCAGTTTTCTGTTGACATGCTGTTCCAGTTGTTTTTGGATAATCTTCAGCAGAATCTTGCTTGCATATGATATTAATGATATTGTTCAATAATTTCTGCATTCTGTCTGGTCACCTTTCTTTGAAGTGGGAGCAAATATAGATCTCTTCCAGTGAGTTGACCAGGTAGTTGTCCTCCAGATTTCTTGGCACAACTTGGTGAGCCCATCCAGGGCAGAATGTGTTTGTTGAAATGTCAACTAGTATGCCGTCAACTCCTGGGGCCTAGTTTTTTTGCCAATTGAAAACCTTGAACTTCTTCCTTCATTATCACAGGCTGTGGCTCCAAACATTGTTTGATGAAATTCTTCTGTGTCCACCAATTCCTTTTGGTACAATGACACTGTATACTCTTTCCGTTTTTTAATGCGTCCTGGATCATTTAATATTCTGCCCAAAGCATCCTTAAGTATTGCAACTCGAGGCTTGAATTTGTTCGTCAGTTCCTTCAGCTTGAGAAATGCCAAGCAAGTTTGGGGGTAAAGACAAAATTTGCAATAATTGATAATTCAATAACATTCTACTCAGTAACATCAGAAATTAAAAGAAAAAGGCAGCTTTGGAGAATGAATTACAAATACAACATCTAATGGATCATAGCTGTTGTGTTGTTGTTTGCCATTGAGTTGGAACCAAACCTTAGCTGACCTTCCAGAGAGTTTTCAGAGACAAATAGGTCATGGTAGAGATGTAGAAAATAGTAGAGGGGATTCTAAACTGGTACGGTCTGACTGTTTTTAGTAATAGTATTTGTAGTAATTATAAAAAACTAATTTATAAATATGAACATTATCATCACCACTAAAATATAGGAAAACACATTTTGTCGAATTTCCTGGAAAATATGGACAGGAAAGCAGGTCTTAGGACTCTGGTGTCTAATATAGTAATTGCTAGTCTCACTTCACTATTTAAATATTTCACTTGATTAAGACAAAATAAAATAACTGAATATTTTATTTTAGCCACATTTCAAGTGTTCAGTAATTTATGGCTATTGGTCAAAGTAATAGACAACAAAAATAGTATTTCTATCACCATAGAAATCACAAAATACTTTTTGAGTATTTAGATAATTGATATAAATGTGTAAAGATTAAGCTGTAGCTCTTCAACTAGCAGTGTCCCGATCACATTTTTAATGGATAAGTTAACACAATTTTATTTGAGTTATCGACTTTTTATCTTTTATACCATGCTACCTCACATTTTCAATTCATTCCAGTAATTAATTTTTGCCTAAATTAATATCATGAGATGTTCCTAAGTGCCATTTGTAACAGCTCTTATACAGTCTCACTGTCTCTAGTCCCTTCTGACTCAGCAATTCTCCAGTAGCTTTCTGGACTGCCCCTCCCCTCTCCTGAGGACTCACCTCTGATAGCAGTGTAACAGGTAAGATACGATGCCACCAGGGCTGCTTCTTACTAGGACTGTTGTTATGAGCCATGGAGTCAATTAGGATTCATAGCGACCTCATGAACAACAGATTAGACCTTGTTCTAACCAATGCCATCATCATCATCACTGACACTCTTGACCCATTGCTGCAGTCACACTATCAATCTATCTCTTTTGCTGACCTTCAACCTTCCAATCATGATGTCCTTTCCCAAGGAACAGTGCCTTCTAGCAACATGCCCCAAGTATGTGAGGTAAAGCTGAGTCATCTTTGCCTCCAAGAGCACACTGGCTACACTTTCTCTAAGACATGGCTGTTGGGTTTTTTGCTTTGTTTTAATTTATTTTAATGGAAGTCTACAGAGACTTTGGGTTTCCATTCATTCATTGTTGCATGTTCTTTTGACAGTACATGAAATATTCAGTACTCTTTTTAAACATCACAGCTCTAAGTCATTGTCTTTTCTTCCGTCTTCCTTCTTCATTGTCCAGCTCTCAGATGCATACAAAGTGATTGGAAAGGCCATGTCCTGGATCAAGTGCACATCATTACTCCTTAGTACTTTGTAGAAGTCCTGACAACTTGTTTTGCAACACAGTATACCTTTTGATTTCTGCTGGAATCAAGGGTATTGATTGAGGGTCCAAGTAAGAGTATTGCAGGGTGGGCTTCAAGTCCTCAATTTCAGCAAGCAGTGTTGTAACAACTGTATAACCCAGGTTGTTGATGAGTCTTCCTCCTATCCTGATGCCATATTTTTCTTAATAAAGTCCAGCTTCTTGAAGTATTTGTTCAGCATAGAGATTTGATAGGTATACAACCCTGCCAAACACCTTTCCTGATTTCATAACTTGCTGTGGTGTTCCACTGCTCTGTTCAGACAGCAGTTTCTTGGTCTAGATAGAGGTTTTATATGCGTGTGATTACATGTTCTGAGATTCTTCTCAAGTTAACCATGGTTTACTATGATCCACAGTCAAATGCCTATGTATAGTAAATAAAATGAAACTTAATAAATATGGAAAACCTCTGCCAAATAACTCAGGAAGATTTAAACCAGAAACAGCGATCCACAAAGGTATGGCTAGTGCGGCGAGTAGAGGGGGAAGTCAGGGCTCTTCAATGACTGACCACGTGGAGGCTGCATGCATGGGCTGTGTGCCAGCACCGCTGTGCGGGGCAGCTTTCCCGCTGAGGCCTGAAATGCACTCAGTGTTTTAGCTTGAAGCCAGGCTCCTCATGATACTGCCTGCCACGGCATGAGAACATTTGAGTTATTCTGTGTTCATTTTACTTAGAAAATAAAGAGCTAAAACTTGTCAGTACAGATCTGCCGTAGACATACGTTTGAAATACAAAGTCATAGCTCTCATTTCGAAAGTTAGTATTTGGATCTGACATTTAAATTCATATCCAATGTAGAGTTTTATGGAGTTTTTGTTATTTTAATAAGGCAGGTATTGCTGTTGTTAGATGCCATGCAGCAGATTATGACCATACCAACTCTGTGAACAGTAGGTCTAAACTCTGTTCTGTCCTGTGCCATCCTGCCAACTTCTGACCCACCTGATGTGGGTCTTCCTCTCCTTCACTGTCCCTCTGCCTTCCCAAGCATGATGCCTCTCTTCAAGGAATAGCCTTTCCTAGTAACATGCTCAAAATATATGAGACAGTGTTTCACCAATTTCCTTCAAACAAGACTCTGGCCACACATCTTCGAAGACATATCTGTTTGTTCTTTTGGCAGTCCATGGGATATTCAGTAATCTTCTCCAGCACCACAGTAGAGATACATCAATTCTTCTGTCATACTTATTTCATATCTAGCTTTCAACAGCATAGCAAGTGATTAAAAAGACCACAGCCTGAATCAGGCACAGTTCAATTCTCACACTAACATTATTGATTCATGATAATTTGTAGAGGTTCTTTACAGCAAGCTTTACCAGCGTAAGAGTTCTCCCCTCTTCTGACTGCTAGGACCAGGTGTATTGATTGTGCATCCAAGTAAGATGCAATTATTGATGCATTCAATCTTTTCTCCATCTATAATAATGTTACCATACTTTTTCAATCTGTATGCTGAACACATTATTTGGGAGTCTGGGCTTGGTAAGGAGGAGTGTGGCATCAGAAGTAGAAGACTCATTAACAGCTTGAGTTATGCAAGAGACAAAACCTTGTTTGCTGAAACTGAGCACGACCTGAAGCATTTGCTTCAGAAGGTCAAGGACTGTAGTCTTCAATATAGATTGAAGCTCAATATCAAGGAAAAGAGTCACCACTGGGCCAATGGGCAGCACCATGATAGATGGAGAAGAGGTTAAAGTTTTTAGCAATTTCCACTTGCTTGGCTCCACAACCATTACTCTTGACCCCAGCAGTCAATAAATTAAAAAACTTATTGCATTCAAAAGTCTGCTTTCAGGGACCTCTCCAGAGCACTAAAGAGCATTGATGTCAATCTAGAGACTAAGGTATATCTGATTCAGCCCATGGTCTTTGCAGTTACTTTCTGTGCATTAAAAACCTGGACACTGATGAAGTATGACAAGAACTGATGGATTTGAGCTGTTGGAGAAGAGTGCTGAACATACTAGAGACCGCCAAGAGAACAAACAGGTCTGTCTTGGAGAGGGTCCAGGCTGCTCCTAGGAGGCAAGGATTTTGAAGCTTCATCTCACATACTTTGGGCACATGGCCAGAAGGGACCAGTCCTTGGAGAAGAACATCATGTTTGGGAGGGTGGAGAGAAATCAAGAGTTTAAATGGTTTAACTACACTAAATTCACAGTATAGTACTCACATTTTCCTTTTCTTTTCTTTGAAGAAATTAGCAAGTATCTAATAATTATGAAAAAAGACATTTATGAAAAATTAAGATAATTTAAAGAAAAAAGATCCTGGGATTGAGAAGATAAGTTATGCATACTTCCTATTACAGAAGGGAAAAAAAATCAAACCTATTGCTGTGGGTTTGATTCTGATCCACAGAGAACCTACATACATAAAACAAATTCACTGGAATTTGAAAAGTATCAACTTTGGAAATATGAACACATATAACACATATAACCCCACAACAGACAGTGACTATGGAAATGGATTTAATTTTCAGCACCACAACTCAAAGGCATCAATTTTTCTTTTGTTATCCTTAGTCATTGTCCAGTTCTCTGATGCATAGCGAGTAATTGAGAAGATCACAGTCCTGATAAGGCAGAACTTAGTCTCTGGACTGATATCATTGCTCTTCAGCACTCTGGAAAGGTTCCAGGCAACAGATTTGCCTGAAAAATTTGTCTTTTGATTTCCTGACTACTGGTGCCAAGAGCGTTGATTGTGTAGCTGTACATATAGATTTAAAAGGAATGGAGAAAAGGCAGAGACCTGATGAACTGCTTTCTTGATTTTGGATCCTGCTGTGTTCCTTGCTCTATTTTGATGACTGCTTCCTGGTCTAGATATAAGGTTCGCATGTGCACAATCAGGATCTCAAGGTTAACCATGATTTATTGTAGTTAGGTTTAAACAGTAGGATATTATTTGGTTCTATTAAGGATTATTCCTTACTACAAGATAAATAGTGGGCACTCTCTTGCTAAGTAGAGTAAAAGATCATTTGCTGTGTGGTTTTCAGCTATCGTTGGCTCAAATCTCATAGTGATCTTGTGCACAGCAGACCAGAACGTCTAACCCCACACCCTCCTGACAGCAGCGCTGTATTCTACCCCCAACTCATTGAGAGGCTTTTGCTTATCTTCTACTTTATAAAATAATGGCATATTTTTCTATGGACTGGCCTCTCCTGACAACATGCTCAAAGGTTATGAGACAGTCTCTCTGCACTTGCTTTGAAGGAGCATTCCACTGTCTTTTTCCAAAAGAGACGTGAGTATTATTTAGCAACCCACGGGTCGGTGATGTATTCCACAACCTTCACCAGCACCACAATTCAATGGCACCAATTCTTCTTTGGTCTTCCTATCACTGCACAGATCGCACAAACATGAAGTGATTAAAATCACAGTCCTTGAAAGGCCTTCTTGGTACCCAAAGTCACATCCTGGCTCTTTCAGCATTTTAAAAGAGGTCTTTACAGAAGATGTGCCCATTTTAATATGTTTAATTTTTTATTACTGCTTTCACGGATTACATCTCAACAATTAAAAAAATGAAAATCCTCGTTGTTGAGTGGAAATGAGATTGGACCTATCAGTTCTTTCATGTTACTTGGATCTACACAGTCAACACTCATGGTGGCAGCAGTCAAAATCAAAGCCGTGGTGCATCGGGAACAATCTGCTCTAATGATCTTCAAAGTGCTAAGAACAAAGATATCAGTCTAAAGATTAAGGTGCACCTGGTCCAGTCCTTGGTCTATTCAGTGGCTTCATATATATCTGAAAGTAGACAATGAATAAGGAAAACCAAAGAATTAATGCCTTTGAATAGTGAGGTTGGCAAAAATGTTGACTATCCCATGGACTGGAAATACCAAGCACATCTGGCTTTGAGGAAGGGCTGCAGGGTGCTCCTTAAAGGGTTAGTTTCACATTGTTGGACATTTTTAGGAGGAATGAG
>NW_006399754.1:34104478-34130031 GCF_000299155.1 Elephantulus edwardii
TTAGATCTAGAGGCAATGGCATTATCACCAATGTTAGATAGATCTTAGTCAAAAGCAAAGAGTACAGAGGAATATCTACCTGACTTTCATTGACTATCAAAAGGCTGTGTGGACCACAACAAATGATAATTAACCTTGAGAAGGATAAGACTCCCAGAACACTTGATTGTATTATGCCAAAGCTAAGAATGTCTATCTGTGCTTCGCTGACTATGCAAAGGCCTTTGACTGTGTGAATCACAACACGCTGTGGCTGACACTGAGAATAATGGAAATCCCAGAACATTTGATTGTGCTAATGCGAAACCTATACCTGGACCAAGAGGCAGTCATCAGAACAGAGCAGGGAGACACTGGATGGTTCAAAATCAGGAAGGGGGTCCATTAGGGGTGTATTTTTGTCTCCATACCTTTTCAATCTGTATGCAGAACAGATCATCCAAGACGCTGGGCTGCATGAGGAGGAATGTGGCATCAGGATTGGTGGAAGAGTCATCAACAACCTGGTTTATACAGATGACACAACCCTGTTTGCTGAAACTGAGGAGGACGCGAAGCGGTTGCTGCAGAAGGTCAGAGACTGCAGCCTTCCCCACTGGGTCAATTGACAGCATCAGTATAGATGGTGAAGAGATTGAGATAGTAACAGTTTTAGTTTACTTGGCTCCACAGTCAACACTCTTGGTAACAGCAGCCAGGAAATCAAGAGACTAATTGCTTTGGGAAAGTCAGCTGTGAGGGACCTCTCAAGAGTACTGAAGAGCAATGATGTCAGGCTGGAGACTAAGGTGCGCCTGATCTGGGCTATAGTCTTCGCAATTACGTGCTATGCATCAGAGAGTAGGACAGTGAATAGGGATATACTAGAGAATTGATGCCCTTGAGCTGTGGTGCTGGAGAAGAGTGTTGAATGTACCATGGACTGCTAGGAGAACAAACAGGTTTGTCCTGGAGAAAGTGAAGCTGGAATGTTCCCTGGAGTCAAGGATTCTGAAGCTTCGTCTGACATACTTTGAGCATGTTGCAAGGAGGGACTGGTCCTTGGAGAGGAACATCATGTTTGGGAGAGTGGAGGGACAGCGCAGTAGAGGAATACCCTCAATGAGATGGATCGATGCTGTGAGTGGAGTGGTGGGAATGAGTGCGTTTGACATGGCGAGGTTGGCACAGGATAGAACGGTGTTTAGAGCTCTTGTACATAGGGTCGCTATGAGTCACAAACAACTTGATGGCACATAACAACAACAACAACAATTCTTGAATCAGGAAGCAGTCCTCAGAGCAGAGCAAGGAAATACTCCAGAGTTCGGCATCAGAAAAGGAGTGCATTGGGGATACATTCTATCTACATACCTTTTCATTCTATATGCATATCAGATCATTCTGGATTCTGGGCTTTATGAGGGGGAATGTGGCATCAGAACTGGAAGAAGACTCATCGTCAGCCTGTGTTATGAAGATGATGCAATCTTGTTGCTGAAACTGAGGAGGACATAAGGTATTTGCTGCAGAAAGTCAAGGGCCTTCAGTATAGATTGAAGGTCAACATCAAGAAAACAAAGATTCTCACGACTGGGCAGCATGATGATAGAGAAGATTGAGATTGTTAACAATTTAGCTTGTTTGGTTCCAAAAATAACACTCTTGATATCAGCAGTCAGCAGACCAAAAGATTAATTGCATTGGAGAAATGAGGTCAGTCTGGAGATTAAGGTACACCTCGTCCAGGCCATGCTTTGTAATTGCTATGCATCAGAGAGCTGGTCCATGACTAAGGATGATAGAAGAAGAATTGATGCCTTTGATTTGTGCTTCTGGAGAATAACATTGAACATCCCATGAACTGGTAAGAGAATAAGTCTGTCATAGAGAGGGTGAAATCAGGCTGCTCCTTGGAGGCAAAGATTTTGAATCTCCATCTCACATACTCTGGACACATGACCAGGAGGAACCAATCCTTAGAAAAGGACATCATGCTTGGAAGGATGGAGGGACAGCACAGGAGAGGAACACTGGATGAGATGGGTTGACTCAGTGACTGGATTAGGTATTGGATTAGGTATGTTAGAGACAATTGAGACTGTCACACATAGAGATTGGCACAAGATAGGACGGGATTCAGAGCTAATGTTCCTAAGATCGCTATGAGTCACAAGCAACTTAACAGAACATAACAACAACAATATTGAACATATCGTGGACCTTCAAGAGAACAACCAGATCAGTCCTGGAGAAGGTGAAACAAGGATTGTGAAACTCCACCTCAAATTGTTTGGGTGTGTTGTCAGAAGGGACCATCCTTGGAGAGGACGTCGTGGTTGGAAGGGTAGAAGGTTGACTTGGGAAAGGAAGGCTGCGGATGAGATGGATTGACACAGCGACTGTGGCAATGGAGGCAGAGACAGCGAGCCTGACTCAGACCCGCTGAAGGTTCAGAGCTGTTGTTCATTGGGTCATAGTCGTAGTCAATTTGACCACACCTAACAACAATTATTAAGTAGAGTTTATGTTTCTCAGTTTAGTCTTTGTAGTGTGTATTTGAAAACACACACATATACTTAGTACATTCAATTATACTTCCCAAGTCTTATTTTTCCTTCCCTTTTTACTTCATGGCATTTTCTCAAGAACAAACATTTTTAAATCTCTCTTTCTTGGCCCCCTGAGATGTTGCTGATAGTACTGGAGTTTTTATTTGCAATTTGTTTGTTGTTTATTCATTTAGTAATTTGCCTTGGCTAAATCTGTGGAAAAGATCTGTTGTGGTGGAGTGGCTCCAGGAGTCAGAGGTTAGCTAATGGGGACATCATGGTTTCTCTAAGAGTTAGAAATTAGCTGAGGTTTGAGAATTTGAACCTACCATGTGCTCTGTGTGACAAATATGTGACAGTCTGCTTCTGTGAACCAATTTTATTTTACATCCCACCAGCAGCATATGAGAGTTCCAATCTGCCCAAAATCCAGTCTGTCACTGTAGTTGTTTGCTGTCCTGTTGATCTTTGCTGTTGTTGCTGGATGTATCATATCTCATTGCTGTTTTGATCTGCGTCTCTGTAATAGCTAGAGCTTTTGAACATCTCCTCCCTGTTTGTTGGCCATCTGCCTTTCTTCTTTGGTGAAGTGTCTGTATATTCATGTCTTCTTCCCATTTTGTGATTAGACATTATATGTCTGACAATTAACAATCTGGAACAAATCATACGTTACAAAGTGAACTGGGGAATGTGTATCCATGAGTAAATCAAAACCCATCCTTTCTGCAAACTTTCATTAAAATAACAACAGCAAAGCCATGAAGGAAAATAATGAGCGGCCTTGACAATCCTGGAGCAAGTGTACTTTCTCTGTTAGGCCACCATGGGTCATGATCAGCTCACAGGCTGAGGGCTTATGTCCCTGAAATCTGCCTCTACTGGGAGCAGTGGCCGCTGATATTTCTACTGTTGGTTTCCTTGGCTGCTGATGGATTTTTTAAGCATGGTCTCTGTACTTTGTTCCTGTGTTTGTGTAGATTGGTGGTCAGCCAGTGAATGTACTGGGTTTGTACTGAAAAACTCAGTCAAGTTTTCGTCTTTTGATGATTTTCTCTACAAATAGAGCAGGTTGATAGGTTACAAAGGCAACTTGTCATTGGTCCCTTTTCTTCTCTGTTTTAACATGTAAGTTATCTCTAGGACAGATAACTGTTGTCTGGTAATTAGTATCTCAGAGTGTAATCAGGAAAGGGAGAATCAAGTCAACAACAGAACAAATGAGCTTGAATTAAAAAAACAAATGAATGAACCAAATCGTAGAGTTTCTATCAAAGAAGAGGAGGCAGGTCTAGCTTGAGGTTGGAGAGCATCAAGAAAAATTTCGGGTAAAATGTACCTTATTTCTTCTGTGGTTTTAGGGTATCTTGAACTAAATGTGACTTGTCTTCTAAATTTATAAGAAAATTATCAGTAGAGTATTGCATGTTGTTGCTGTTGTTGTTGTTATGCGCCATTGAGTTGCCTGCGACCGTATGTACAGCAGCTCTGAAGCCTGCCCTGTCCTGAGCCAGGCTCACGAATTCCGACACACCAACCCCCATAGCCCCAGATACTGTATCAATTCATCTCATCCAGAGTTTTCCTCTCCTGCACAGTCCCTCCACCCTTCTGAGCATAATGTCCTCCAAGGACCATTCTCTTCTGGACACTTGTTTTCTTGGAAGTCCTTGGTATGTTCAAGACTCTTAACCAGTACCACAGCTCAAAGGCATCAATTCTTCTTCTGTCATTCGTAGTCATTGTCTAGCTCCCTAATACATAGCAAATAATTGCAAAGACTATGGCCTGGATCAAGCATAGCTTAGTCTCTAGATTGACATCGTTGCTTTTCACACTCTGGAGAGGTCCCTGACAGCAGATTTTCCCAATGAAATTTGCCTTCTGATATTCTGACTGCTCATGTTATATGTGTTGACTGTGGAGCGAAGCAAGCTGGTGTTGCCAATTGGCCCAGTGGTGAGAATATTTGTCTTCTTTATGTTGAGCTTCAATCCTTTTTTTTTTTAAATAGGTCCTTAATTTTATTTTCTTAAATTAACCAACTGGGTTTTCTTTTTTGTTTTAAAATAATTTTAATGAGCATTTACAGAGATTTTGGATTTCCATTAATTCATTGCTGCACTTCTCTCCCCGCC
Organism: Elephantulus edwardii; assembly: GCF_000299155.1. Lineage (NCBI taxonomy): Eukaryota > Metazoa > Chordata > Mammalia > Macroscelidea > Macroscelididae > Elephantulus > Elephantulus edwardii. The sequence continues at coordinate 34,109,148 of NW_006399754.1, forward strand.
CAGCCCTAACACCCCCCCCCAGTTCACTCCTCTCTTTCTAAAGTAAAAGAAACACTCCTTCCCTAATACACAATCCCCTCGCACCCCTCCCACCACCCCAAGTACATTCCACTATGCAACCTTAATTGTGGACCCTTGTGATAATCCTTATTGAAGACTACCATTCATGACCTTCTGTAGCAAGTGGAATGTGGACTGTGAGAAGCTTGAACACAAGAAAATTAGGCAGTATTAAGAAAAGAAGTAAAATGCATAAATATTGACATATTAGATATTAGCAAAATGAGATGAATTGGCATGGGGCATTTTGAATCAAATGATCATATGATCTACCATGCTGGAGATGAAAAGGTGAGAAAAAATGGGGTCACTTTCATAGTTAAAAAGTCCATTTCTAGATCCATCTTGAAATACAGTATTTTGAGTGATAGGATAATATCCATATGCATACAAGGTAGACCTGTTAATACCACTATTATTCAAATTTATATACCAACATCCAGCCAAAGAGGCGGAAATAGATAATTGCTACCAACTGTTGCAGTCAGAAATCAATGGAACATGTAACCAAGAAGCATTAGCAATAATGGTGACTGGAATGTGAAAGTTGAGAATCAGATAGAAGACTTAGTAGTCAGAAAATATGGACTTGGTGACAGAAATGAGGCTGGGGAGCGAATGACAGAATTCTGCACAATGATTTATTCATAGCAAATACCTTTTACAAGAAACATAAATGCAGGCTATACACATGGATTTCACTTGGCAGTAGACATAGGAATTATATCAATTATATCTGCAGAAGGAATTATTGCAGAGTATTGTTGTTGTTATGTGCTGTCGAATAGCTTGCGACTCATAGCGACCCTATGTACAACAGCCCTAAACTCTGTCCTGTGCCAATCACACTGCCTCTGACACACCCATCCCGATTACCCCAGTCACTGAATCAATCCACCTCCTAGAGGGTCTTCCCCTCCTGTGCTGTTCCTCTACCCTCCCAAGCATGATGTCCCTCTCCAAGGATCTGTCCCTCCTTACAACATGTCCAAAGTATGTCAGATGAAGCCTCAGAATCCTTGCCTCCAAGGAGCTGCCCCGTTTAATCCTTTCCAGGATGAATCTGTTTTCCTACCAGTCTATGGTACATTCAATACTCTCCTCCAGCAACACAGCTCAAAGACATCAATTCTCCTTCTATCCTCCTTAGTCGTTGTCCAACTCTCTGATGCATGACAAGTGATTACAAAGACCATGGCCTGTATCAGATGCATCTTAGTCTCCAGAGAGACACCATTGCTCTTCAGTATTGGCCCAGTGTGAGAATCTTTGTCTTCTTGACATTGAGCCTCAATCCATATTGGGTGCTACATTCTTTGACCCTCTGCAGCAAGTGCTTAATTTCCTCCTCAGTTTCAGCAAGAGGGTTGTGTCATCTGCGTAACACAGATTGTTGATAGATCTTTTACCAATCTTGACCCCACATTTCTCCTCATAGAGCCCTTCCTCCCGGATGATGTGTTCTGCATACAGGTTGAAAGGTATGGAGATATTGTATACAAGCCAATTAATGATCAATTAAAGAAAACCAAATTGGGAAGAATGGTATTATATTGAACTTATTTTTTCAGTTAAAAAATGAAAAAAATGAAATTTTAGTGACTGTGTTTATATAGTTTTAACAAATTCAGTTTCAAAGATAATTTTTGTAAATTAGGAGAAAATATCATTTTTTTTGAATCATGTTGTTCTAACTTGTAGAAATATATGTCAGTTGTTCTTGTAAAAGAAATGACTCTAGTGTCACAGTGTTTGTGAATACAAGAGGGTCTTTGCCTCATCAGTCAACAAGATTGCAGAGTCCAAAGCATGTCCTTAAAGAGAGAAAGAATCCTCTCAAAGACTGCCTCACTAGTAAAGGATGGCAATTGGTTTGTACACTGGAGTTAGATCTACTTAGCATATTACTATGGCTAGTTCAAAGCTACAGGATTTTTACATTCAAAAGAACAGTCAACATTCAGTTACTAGTAAACAAACAAACAACTTGTGTTACAGTTTACATGTGGCTGAGAAAAATAGTTTCCAAAAAAAAGTGCTAATTCAGAGAAGATGTGTTTCCCCTCCTGATAAATAAGACAGCTTACGGTACAGTTTACATATGCCTGAAAAAGGAAAATACAATAGGTTTCTTGAATACAGTTTCTAGTTAACACATACCTTGGAGTACAGTTTACATAGGCCTGAGAAAAGACAGATGCTAATTCAATGAAGACAAGTTTCCGCTCCTGGTGAACAGACAATTTAAGGTGCTATGCATGACTAGGCAGAAGCCACAGCAGGTCCCAGGACCACACAAATGTTCACTAGATGGTGACACCAGTTTTGCAGGCTGGAGGCATGTGATGTCAGTTTTACAAATATGCCAAATGTTTGCATAATTCTGTTCTCATCAACACCACCCTATCGGTGGTGGGGAACTCTGGTGACCTCATGGGTAAAGAATAGTGTTGCCAACTCAAAGGCGGGCATTTCGAATATACTAGCTGTTCCAAGGGAGAGAGATAGTCAATCTTCTGTCTGAGTTACAGCCTCTGAAAGCCCACTAGGGGTCAGCGATGAGTTGGTTCCAACCTTACAGCACACAACAACGACAACGTTGCAGTGCTTTGGGCATTTGGCTGGTAATCACAGCCTCTGTGGGATAAAAATGAGATCATCCATCAGATAAAGATTGATTTCCTTGGAAAATCTTCAGGGCCATTCGACTCGATCCTATAGCATCATTACAAGAGAGATTCTTATTTGTTTTTAATTGACATTTCAGGTCTCAGCTCTGTGAGAGAATGAAACTCTTACACGACTTAAGACTTGGCAATCTGGAGGGTTGATATGAGTTTAAACCCACCTGATGGCAGGCAGTTTTTTATTTACTTAAGCTAATACTATTTTTCTCAAGATGCTTTTCAAAGTACTGGATTAGTTTTAAGCCTTAAGGGTTTTTGTGTTGTTTTGTTGTTTTTTGTTTGTTTGTTTGTTTTTGTTCTTTTTTCACATGTTAAAAAAATACATGCATTTCAAACCTTTGTTATTCCTAAAACATATTCAAAGCACTAGACTCTCAAATTAAGGTGGGGGGCGGGGAAGGAAAAGAAGAGTTCAATTTTCAGTAAGAAAGTGAGAGTTTTTTGTGTCACCAGGTCAGAACCAACTCACAGCTGAGAGAGCTGGAGTTCTTTTTCTAAGAGTCTGGCCAAAGAGGGAAACCAGCAGCCAAAAGGCAGCCATTCAGGGTTCCCTGACCTCTCACGGGACAATCATCAGAGGGCTTGCAGATGCCAAGTGCAGAATAAGAATTAGTAGTTGCTGTAAGAATTAGTAGTCGTTGTAATGCTGGTCAGCACATCCTTACGTGGGTTTCTAAGCTTTAAGGCTCTTTTTCTGTCAAGCCAGATACCCGGTTGCCTTAAGGAAGGTCTTTAAATGTTCCCCTGGCTGTTCTCCAACTTGTTCTCAAAGTGATCAGCATTCCTACTTTACTTAAAAAGCTAAACTCAAAGTAAGTTATTAGCATAGGATAAGATACTGGAAAGCATACTATAGCGTAAAAAAAAAAAAAGACAAAATGGCAGTTGTATTGCTAAGTGGCTGTACCTATCTTTCTGTACTTGCAGACATCTTGTAATAGACCGCAATTAAAAAAATAAGTTATCTATTATTGCTGCACTTAGAAGCAATCATGTAAGGGGAAATTTTTAACAATGCACAATACCGCCATGTGGTAGTCTGCTTTCATAAACATGTGTAGCCTTGGAAGCCATCTAGAGGAGTTTTCTCTCCTGTAGGGTTGAAAATGCCCTCAGAGGGGAGAAAAAAAGGCTTTTTTTGTTTTCTTTGTTATAAAGAAATAAAATAACATTATATGTAACATTTACAAAGTAACATTAAATATTTTAAGGCTAGTTGCTCAAACTGAAATCCAGGTAAAAGATTTAATTCTGCAATTCCCTGTGCTCTATTTTTGTGTATTTCATTTTAGAAATTTCATCACTTTAAGCAAGCTAACTACAGAGCAAAACATGTCTCTGCACATTTTCTCTCTTGGTTGGTACAAAACAGCACCATCACATTTATGGGGGCACAGGGATTAGGAACATTATGCTCGAGTCTCATTTAACCAATATAACATTTCAGAATTCTGTCCTTAAATCCCTATACTATTTATCATAAAACAATATATTCACATTCCAATTTTTATAAGCAAGAGCATTCTGCTTTTAAGGAAATGTCCAATTTACTGAAGCACTCGAATGAGCTCAGCACTGTGCAAGGGGTAGGGTAGAGGAGCTGACGGTGTATCAAGGGTTTACTTTGATCTGAATGTTTAATATATTTGAAAGACAAATTTATTGTTGCCAAAAAAAATGGAGTATATAACAATGTTACTCTTAATGTTAAGTTGTCAAGCACTAGGTACACTTTTTCCAACCAGTAATATGTGAAATTTTTTGCACATATTAAAAAAGGGTAAAATGAAGACTTTAAATACCATCAGCAGCAGGTTACAGCATTATGCAAATGAAGGATTGGAATCCTGCAATGCCATTCTAACATATTTTTAAAATCCTGTTTTTCTCTTTGTATGCAGATTTTACAAATCTTTCTAAGCTTTAGCATCTGAATGAGCTCCTCTCTGCATCTCTTTCTTTCTTCTGTGTAGAAGGAGATTTACAAAGGAGAAAGATCAATGAGCCAAGGTAAACCAGGTGTGTTTCTCTGAGCATCTCCCAGAAGGGCATGGAGCTCTGCAGAATGTGTGGGCTATTCCAGTCCTGTAGCCTGCTCGGAGACTGGAGGGATCCAAAGACAAATAAGGAACGATCCAAAGAGAAAGAGGAAAGAGGGATCTGCAGCTGTTTGTGGTGGGTACAATCCTTCATGTCCCCCTGCACTTGAACCTTAATAATCTGCTTGGAGGATACTCTGCAGCGTTCAGTCTGTTCCTCAAACCACAGCACTGGTCTGCCCAACATACTGGACACCAACAACCCATATGTGTCTCCAATGAAAGGAGCTTGCTATAACCAGATTACAACAGTTACATAAACAAGCAAAATTCCTCCGTTTTCCAAGCCTGGTAATACATGTACTTAAGAAGTTTGACTCATCAGACAATTTAGTTCAATGTTGCAATGTTTTGAGTGAACAACTCCGAATAAATATTATTTGGAAAACCTAATGTCCACAACTATGCAAGACATCGATATGTAATTGATTCTCTAATATAGATCAAATTAGCATTTTCCAGCCAGCCAAGATATGTGGGGTGGGAGAGCACTGCACGGAAGGGATTCAAGCATCTAAACTCAGGAAGGGTATGCATCAGGGATGAACCCTTCCTCCACACCCATTCAGTCTTACACTGAGCAAATGACTGGTGAAGCTGGACTTAGGAAGAAGAATGTGGCTTCAGGATGTGAGTGATACTCATCAACAACCTGTGTTATCAGATGCTGGTCGCTGAAACTCAGGAGGACTTTGAAGTGCTTGCTGCATAAGAGCGAAGACTACAGCCGTCACTATGGATTACATCTCAACTTCAACAAAACTCAACTTCTCACCAATAGACAACATCATGATAGAGGAAAGAAAGATTGAAACTGGCAACAACTTCATCTTGAATCCAAAGTCAACACCCTTGGTGCCAGCAGTGAGGAGATCAGGAGATGTATTGCATTTGAAATGTCTGCTGTCAAGAATCTCTCCAAAATACTGATGAGCAAAGATGTCAGATTCAAAACTAAGGTGCTCCTCATTCAGACCATGGTTTTTATATTTTTTTAATATACTGGTTTATTTACAAACTTCGAATGATCATGATCTTTTAAATCACTTGCTATGCAACTGAGAGCTGGGCAGTGAAAAAGGATGGCAGAACAATTGATGCATTTGAGCTGTGGTATTTGAGAAGAGTACTGAATATCCCATGGATGGCCAAACGAACAAAGAAATACGTCTTGGAGAGGGTGCAGCCAGAGTGCTCCTTGGGAGTAAGGACGGTGAACCTTTGTCTCTCATACTTTGAACATGTTGCTAAGGGAGGATAATCCTTGGAAGATTTGCTTGGAAAGCTGAAGCATCGATGAAAGAGAAGAATGGGATGGATCGATGTGGCAGCAGCAGTCAGCTTAGTGTGTCAGGAATGCTGAGGGCGGCACAGGAGAGAACAGCGTTCAGGTCTGTTGTTCACGGGGTCATTATGAGTCAGACTTGATTCAAAGTCACCTAACAACAAAAACAACCTCATTCAAACCAACACCAAAGAGACTCATTGTTCACTCAAATGCCAAGAATAGTGGCATGAATAAGGAGGTCAGTGATGCCAGTCAAGTAATAGGTCATAAGTGTGGGAACTCCACTCCAAGCCTCCGTTTTGGTGTTTCTGTGATCAATATGTGCATTTTCTATGTAGAAGTTACTGTTTTTTAATATCACCAGTGGTGAAACAATTTGGAGTAGTGGTTTTTGTTAGGACCGCAGAGCCCTCTTCTTCCTCTCCCAGAATGGCTACTGAAAGAATCCAATCCCAGGAAACAGCAACTGTGCTTGTTCTCTCTGTGAAACTGCCTTCCCATCCTGTATCCCAGAAATAGTTATCTGAGACCCCAGCCCACTTCCCTATCTTGAAGGAAACATCCCCTTTCCCACGCCCCTTATAAGAAAATATAAAATCCCCCCTCTAACTCTTAATGCGGGCTGGTCTGCTTGAGGGCCAGCCCGGCAGTTTCTCCTCAATAAACTGTCTTTCTTGGCCTGCACTGGGTTCTGTCCTTCCTTGGTGACCTTACAGTTTTAATTGCCTAAATAGTAGTTTGGAAATATTGAAACTTAATGAAATTTCAGCGTCATATTTTGTTATTGTTAGGTGCCATCAAATTGAGTATGACTCATAGCGACCCTATGAACAAAAGGTCTGAACCTAGTCCTGTCCTGTGCCATCCTCACACTTCCTGACATGCAAGAGCCCATTGCAGCAGTCACCATGTCAGTCCACCTGGTTAAGGGTCTTCTCGCCTTCACAGACCCGCCACCCTTGTTTTATTTATATTAAAATAGCACAAGAAATTTTCTATATATTTGTTTTAGATGATAAAATGTAAAGATGATCATCAGCTTGAGAAATTTCGCTCTGTATCACTTTGAAAGATGCTTCCAGAATTAAAGGTGGATCATCCCCATTGTTCGTCCGCGTGCTAAAGAGAATGCACGGGGAAGGACCACAGAGAAAGAAACTTAGAAACAGAAGAACAGCTGCCCAGATACTAAGATAAAGTCAGCTAGTGAACCACACAAATACCCTTAGTTAGAAAGATGGAAAGGGAACGCATGCTAAAATACAGACCAGCACAAGCAAAATAAATAATCATACAATCTCATCGGATGTTGAGACTATTCGTGTGTTCTTCACTAGGATTAATATCTCTTGGGTATTTTATCAAACATACTATGGAGAGCTCCATAGGCATATTTAATTACACTCATATTAGATACAGGTATTATCAATTTATAGGTTAGGAAACTGAGGCTTAGCTCTATTAAATAAACAAAATAGACATACTCTTTATGATTATACTATTTACATAAACATTCGTACATATATGTGTCTATCACAAGCTTGTATCTATTACATATGTATTTCCATATTTATGCATATACCACTCATGTTTCTGTATACTGCATGTCACCAGTGGTGGTGAAACACTCCTCCCAGGGTTTTGTTTGGGAATCCTTGGGCATACTGAGAGGTCAGTCCGTGTGGAGCTGCTCTGATGACAGAAGGCTCCACCCTCGCCCCACCCCCTCACCTTCCTCCTCGCCTTTTCCCCGCCCCCACCCCACTCTCTGGCTATCCTGGCACTTGGCAGCTCCACAGGAGTGAAAGGAGTGATGATTTGTTCACTCTGTAGCCTCAGAAACCCAAGGAGGGTCAGCTGGGAGGCGTGCCTGACACAGGGCAGAGTCTGGGAGGAAATGTCAGTGCTGTGTCTCTGTGTTTATATCACACAGTAATGCTAGGAGAGGAAAAAAGGAAAATTCAACAAAGAATCATGGCACTTTCTGTTTATCATTTGTTTATAACGCTAGGAGCTATAATGCAAATTTGATTTAAAAGGAGACCTACAAAGTTTTGCTTTTATAATTTTGTATTCTAAAACATCTAACTTTAGGAAGACTATTTTTTTTTTAATATTACTTATTGATTCTGGTACAATGACTGGCACATAGACCAATGGAACAGAATTTAAAACCCAGAAATGGACCCTGCTCTCTATAGTCAACTGATATTAGACAAGGACATCAAACCTCTCAAATGAGGAAATGACAACAAATGATATTGGCAAAACTGGATTTCCAACAGCAGAAAGCTGAAACAGGATCCACATCTCACACCTGCACAAAAATCAACTCAAGGTGGATCAGAGACCTGGGAGTAAAGTGCAAAACCAAAAAGTTCATAAGAGACAAACTGTGATCAAGTTTAGAAGGCCTACTCTACAGTTTAAGGAGACTGCAAAATACAACCAGAAATGTACAATCTGAAGAGGAGACAATTGATGAATGGGACCTTCTAAAGGTCAAATCCCTGTGCACATCAAAAACTTTTTCCAACAGGGTGAAAAGAAAACCTACCGACTGGGACAAAAACATTTGACAATACCATCTCAGACAAGAGTCTCATAATGAAAGTTTACAGAATACTCCTGAGTCTCCACAAGAAAAGACTGATAACCAGGACTCAGTCCTCATAACAGAGCAAGGAAACATAGCATGGCTTCAAATCTGGAAGGGTGTATGCCAGGGATGTGTCCTATCTCCATACGTTTTCAATCTGTATGCAGAAAAAGATCATCCAGGAGGCTGAGTTCTATGACAAGGACTGTGGCATTAGGATTGGAGGAAGACTTATCATCATCCTGTGTTTTGCAGATGTCACAACCCTGCTTGTTGAAACAGAGGTGGACTGGAAGCTCTTACTACAGAAAGTCAAGGACTGCACCTTCAATATGAACTGAAGCTCAACATCAAGCAAACAAAATTCTCACCACAATGGCAGCATCAATATGGATGGTGAAGAGATTGAGGTTGTTAACAGCTCTTGACTCCACAATCAACACTCTTGATACCAGCAGCCAGGAAATCAAAAAATAACTTGTATTGGGAAAGTCTGCTGTCAGGGACCTCTCCAGAGTACTGAAAATAAACAACGCCAGTCTGGAGAATAAGATGTGTCTAACCCAGGCCATGGTCTTTGCAATTGTATGCTATGCAGCAGAGAGCTGGACAATGACTAGTGATGACAGAAGGAGAATTGATGCCTTTGAGCTGTGGTGCTGGAGAAGAGTACTGAATATACCATGAAAGGCTAAGAGAACAAATGGGGTCGTCCTGGAGAGGGCGAAACCAGGCTGCTCATTGGAGGCAAAGATTCTGAAACTTCGTTTGACATTCTTTGGACATGTTGTAAGAAGAACCAGTTCTTGGAGAGGGGCATTGTGCTTGGAAGGGTGGAGGGTCAGTACAGGAGGGGAAGACCCTCAATGAGATGGATTGGTTCAGTGACTGGGGTAATAGGGATAGGTGTGTCAGAGACAATAAAATTGGCACAGGATAGAGCAAGAGTTAGGGCTGTTATACATAGGGTCACCATGAGTCACAAGGAACTCGATGGCACATAACAACACCATATACAGGCAACATAATCAGGGACGTCTAGCACCAACCCATTGCAATCCAGGTCATTGTGACGCATGGCGGTCTTCCCTAGATTCCACTGGAGGAGACTCCCATCACTGTCCAGTGGATTGGCTGCTAGATTCACACTGCTGAACCATAGGCTGGTAGTTCAAGACGTGGTAAACTAAACTGTCAGAACTCTTTCATCTAGAGTCACATCATCTAATTTTTTTAAAGCTTAGTTTTGTCATGTTCCATTGGTTCATATAACCAGTCCACTATTTTTTCATGAGATTCATGTTAAACTATGGAAATAAAAGAATTCTAGTCTGCACCTTGACTTTGATCCTTACTGTTGTTGTGTGTTGTTGAGTTGAAACTGACCCATAGCTGACCCTCCAGAGGGTTTCAGAGGCCGTGAATCACAAGAGGAGAGACTTCATTCTTCTCCACTGAAGAGCTAGTGGATTTGAACCATAGGCCTCTGGGATTGCAACACAGCTTCTTACCACTGAACTACCAGAGTGTATCCTTGGGAGTTGCTATTAAGTGCTAGGTAACTAGTAGAAAGGTTGTCAGTTTAAATCTACCGTCCTTTGTTGGCAGTAGAACTTAAATCAACGTGGTGGCTGTTGCTGTGCGCTGCTGAGTCAGAACCGACCGCACCAGACCCTCGAGTGGCTGCGTTCAGAGGCAGTAAATCACATGGGAGGTGATGGCTCATCCTTTACCCGCAGAGAAGCTGGTGGATTCCTAGTGCGTTTGGACCTGCAGCAAAGCTTCTCACCACTAGGCAGCCAGCACCCTCTCACTGTCCTGTTGTTGTCGGTGTTGATTGCCATCGAATCGAGGATTACGAGCGACCCTATGAACACAAGGCCTGAAGCCATTCTATAACCATCATTGTTTCTCCAGGTTCATAGCTTCCAAAGGCATGTGGTTTAGGAAGTGGATGCCACTCCTGCTTCCCAACCTGTCTTAAACCAGAAGCTCCATCAAACACTGTCCATCATGGGCAGCCGTTATGGCATTTGACCCCCCAATGGCACAAGGTTCAGCTTCACAGCAAACCCAGATTACGTTATTACAGCAAATTGACATAAGATATACCTGATATTAGGCATAGATGTGGCTCCTTTGTTTCTAGAAACCACTGGATAACTGCAGCTCTGGGCAGGAGATAGCAGAGAACCATGGAGCTTCATTCATTCTAGTGCAGATGCAGAGAGAGAGAGAGACAGACAGAGACAGACAGACAGAGAGACTTCCTGCTGGAAATCCTGAGCACAAAACAGCGTTTGGCTATTTACAGTTTTGGTTCTGTTGACTGTGATTTGTTTGTTTCCAGAAGGGGGGAAAATCTAATTTACCGTATAATCTTACTTTATTGTTGTTGTTGTTAGGTGCCATCAAGTCAAGTACAATCCTAATGACCCTGTGAACCAAAGATATAAACTCTGCTCTACACTAGCTTCATACTTCCTGACACACTAGCACCCGTTGCAGCAGTCACTGTGTCAATCCACCTGGCTGAGGTCTTCCTCTGCTTTGTTGACCCTCCACCCTTCCCAGCATCACGTCCTTCTCAAAGGAATAGCTCCTCCTTGCAACATGTCCAAAGGATGTGAGGTGAAGCCTCATGATTGTTGCCTCCAAAGGGCACTCCGGCTGCACCTTCTCCAAGCCATCTCTGTTCGTTCTCTTAGCCGTGCATAGAATGTTCGGTTTTCTTCTCCCACACCACAGCCTAAAGGCATCAATTCTTAGGTTGGCCTAAATTAAAATAAGTCTCTGCTCTCAGCAGCAATTTTCTATAATTCTTAGATTTAATGCACATTTAAATTTTTTGTTTTTCAATTAAGAGTTTTGTTCCTTTTAGATGTGAAACCATAAAGTGAAATGCTCTGTGCTTGTCAGGGGAGTTGTTTCATCTTTTCAAGGGCTTCCTGATGCCTTAGAAAGAAACTAAAATCTCTCTCTATTCTTTCCCCTTTCACTTGAAGTAAGTAGAACTTTAAAACTGAACTCACATTCTAAAATACTCACCTCCAGTGTACTTCCCACCGTTCAACACGTGACTTAGTGTACCATAAATTATTCATTAAGATGAAATGTTCTGACCTAGCAACTTTATTGTCGTTATGAGGATTGCTGTTGAAAACCTCCTTTGAATACAAATCACAACTACAAATCAGTGTACCCTCTCAGTGTCACCCCAAGTCTACTCAGGAAAGGCTCTGGAACAAAAGCATGGGAATGGCAGCCGTGTGTGGGATGTTGTAAGCAGTTGCTCACGTGAACGTGAAATATAATACATCCTTTCTGTGTAATGACAGTGAACCTCACAATTTACTTTGTTTCTCAGTTAAAGATTTCCTTGTTGCCCTCTCCAGAGTGACTTGTCATTTTATTCTTGTGTCTATGCTCCATATACAGCAATTTTCCACGTGTGTGTCTCCCTTCTTCCACGCTTGCAAAACACACAAAGTGCCAGAGAGCCCTTTTCTGCTTAGCCCTGGCTCCTAGGGCATGTCTGGCTCTTCTATGGCAAAGAGAGTCAAGCAATGTCTTTCTCAGATCTAGAAAGGAACCCAAAACCAAGTTCCATGTTTTCTCATGTAACTCATGTATTAAGTTGGCTGCGAACTAGGGGATCATTTAAAGAAGGCAGGCTGTTCATACAGTACTGTGTGACCTACCTCCGGGATGATTCTGTCTCAGTGGTAGTAGATGTGTACAAAAAGAAATACATGTGCATATGCACATGAATACAGTTTTAGGGTACTATTAAGTCATTTTTTTTATTCATAGTTGTCAAATGTGGCAATAAAAACTAACTCGCCTGGGTTTTTACCCTGTAATTGTGTTATATGAGGAGAATCAAAGTGGTTTGATCCTGAAAGATGGTTTCTTGCTTCTTAATGAGGGTTACGTATGGAACTTTTTTTTCCCCACCCACAAGTGGGTGTCAGCTTATTAGACTTGCCAAATTTAGCTAACAATGAGCTGCAGGCTGGGGGTCTCTTGGTTTATAGTCAACCAGCACTTGGTGGCTGTATCTGTATAAAAAAAAAAAATAGGGCTCTTGGGCCTGCGACCCTCAAGCTTAGCATTAATTGATTTGGGCATGAACATTCTTTTAAGTGGTACAGCAATGGTCTGTCTATTTGCTGTACTGAAGTAACTTGGAGTTGCTGTGGTGCTGAACACTGTGTCATAGGTGTATCCAATGCCATAATGGTTATCTATCATGGACAGTGTTTGGTGGAGCTCCCAGATTGATTCAGGTTTGGAAACAGGAGTGGCATTCACTTCCTAAACCACATGCCTCTGGAAACTCTAAGAAAATAGAGAAAGGATGATTGTAATATAATGGGCTTCAGGTCTTTTGTTCATAGGGTTGCTATGAGTCATGCTTGACAGCACTTAACGACAATTGTTATCTGAGGAGAAATACTTATCTTTCCTTCCATGAAGCTTTGTTGTTGTTAGGTGTCATCAAATCTTCTACAACTCAGGACAACACTCTGAACAAACAACTTTGAACCTTGCCCTGTCCTGAGTGAAACTAACCATTTCAGACACAGCTGACCCCCTGCCACAGTCACCGGGTCAAATCTTCTCTTCCTGAGTCTTCCTCTCCCACACTGGCCCACCACCTCCCAGCCTTACTGATCCAGCAGCAAGCTTCTTCCCTTCTCTCTCTCGGAGACAAAAACATAAAGTGAGAAAACAGGAGTAGGAATAAGAAGTGTGTTATTTGAGACTGAGTTGCTATGGAAAGATCTCTGAAGAAGTGTTTTCTCAAGATGGAGAGGATAAAATAGATGAATGGAATCTTCTAAGAATATAATCCCTATCCACATCCAAAATCTTCTCCAACAGAGTAAAAAGGGAAGCCACAGACTGGGAAAAAATATTTGGTAATTACATGTCAAATAAGGGACTTATATCTAAAATTTATAGAATACTGGAGTGCCACAAGATAAAGGTAAATAAGCCAATTGAAAAATGGGCACAGGATATTAACAGACACTTCACCAAAGAAGACATTCATATGGTGAACATACATATGAAGAAATGTTCAAAACCCCTAGCTCTAAGGGAGATGCAAATCAAAACAACTATGACATATCATCTCACCCCAGTAAGAATAGCAAAATTCAACAGAGCAGCAAACAGCAAATGCTGGTGAAGTTGTGGAGAAACTGGAACCCTTATTCACTGTTGGTAGGAGTGTAAAATGGTGCAACCACTATGGAAGGCTACACGGCATTCTCTCAAAAAGTTGCAAATAGAAATACTATTTGACCGAGCAATTGCACTACTAGAAATATACCCAAAAGAAACCAAAACTGCCACCCAAGCAGATATATGCACACCCATGTTTATTGCAGCTTTGTTCACAATAACAAAGAGTTGGAAACAAATCAAGTGCCCATCAACAAATGAATAGAGAAGCTGTGGTATAATCACACAATGGAATACTATGCTACACTGAAAAGCAAGGAACTCATGAAATATTATTCAAAATGGGTCACCCTGGAGGAGATTATGCTGAGTGAAATATCCCAGTCACAAAAGGACAAATACTGCAGGGTTGGGGAGAACCTAGAAAAAGAGGGGATAAATAATGCATACTGCATTGAAACAGATGATGGAGAAAACTGTTTGAAAGGAATACAGGATTAGGTATTGTTTTCATGACAAGATTACAGAAAAAGAAATGCATAGTAGACTGTGGACTGGGGTTTGATTGTATAACAATGAAATAATATTTTTTCTTCAAAGAGAATGAATTGGGTGGGGTGGGCAGGGAGGAAAATACAACAATGAAGGAATGGGGGAAAATTAAATGGGAAGAATATGCTATAAAAAAATTTTTTTAAAAGTAAAAAAAAAAGAAGTGTTTTCTCAGAAGATCAGGAAGAATGAGGATACTGCATCTAATACACGGACCTTGAGGCCGTGTGCAGTTGCAAATGAAAAGTAGTCAGGCAAGCGTCTTGCACATTAATGGAGGTAAATGCAGTTAGATAATAGGAAGTGAAAGAGGTGGTTGTTAGAGTCATTAAGTGAACCGGGACTCAGCCACCCTCTGAACAGCTGACCTCTGCCCTGTCCTGTGTCCTCCTCAGCTTCCCTGGCATGTCCAAGCCCATCATACAGTCACCATGTCAGGCCATCACGGTGTCGTCTTCTCTTTCCCGGACCCTCCACCTTCCCTGGAATGATGTCTTTTTCCAAGGGCTGGCCCCTCCTGGCATCATGTCCAAGCACGTGAGATGAAATTTCACCACCTGGGCCTCTAAGGAGCACACTAATTGCACCTTCGCCAAGACACAGCTGTTTCTTCTTTCGACATTTCATGGGATCTTCAGGAATCTTCTACACTACAATTCAAAGATATTGATTCAAAGCAAGAGAGGATACAATATAAGAATAAAGCTGAAGAGGTTTTATGTTGTAGTAAAGGGCTTAAGTTTTATCTGTGGTGTAATAGAAAGACATTAAAGGGTTTTAAAATGTGAAATTAGTTTTTCTAATATAAGGTTTTAAAACCTTACTCTTGCTTCTGTGTGAAATATAAATTGTAGCTTAGTTAAGATGGTGCCCAGACAGGTCATTGAAGTTACTGAAGCAAAAGCACGGGTGTGACCTGGCCTAGTCGGACAGCTGAAAAGATAATGAGTTTGGGCTGTGTATTGGATCTCCTTCTAAAAATAGGAGGATTGGATGGTACTTTGACTGTGAAAGATTCAAGTTTGGCATGAATTAAACATCACTTCCAAGCATTTTGCGTCTTGTTATTGTTAGGTTCTGTCCTGGTGAGCATGACTCGTTAGTGATAATCAGAATCCTGCCCTGTCCATCTGGGCCATCCTCATAATCTCCAACGTCCGTGAGCCGAGGGCTACACTCACTGTGTCCAGTCACCTCATTGTGGACCTTCTTCTGTTTTGCTGACCCTCCACCTTTCAGAGCACTCTGCCTTTTCTAAGGTTTAGTTCCTCCAAAGAAGCATGCCCACAAACGTGAGACGAAGCTCCCCCAGCCTTGCCTCTGCAGCGCACCCTGGTTGCACTTTTCCCGCCACATTTCTTTCTTCTTTGTCGGTCCATGGAATTTTTGTTTGAGGGTTCATTAAGTAATATAGGCAGGAGTAGACAACAAAAAGGCTTGGATATAAAATTAGAAGTGTCATTTTAGATTTATTAGTATTCAATTGAAATATATTTAACTTGAACTTTAAATACCCCAAAGCTCCCACAATGCATTTTTCCCTCCCAGAAATGTACAATTGTGTTTATGGTTGTGTGATTTTGTGTACCTGAAGGCAAAGTGCTTGTTGAAGACAATGAAGGACTGCAGCCTGAAGGCAAAGTGCTTGTTGAAGACAATGAAGGACTGCAGCCTTCAATAGGAATTATATCTCAACAAGAAAACAAAAATCCTTGCCACTGGATCAATAGGCAACATTATTATAGATGGAGGAAGGATTGAAATTGTCAACAATTTGACCTTGCTCGGATCCACATTCACACCTTTGCAACCTTGGTCAGTGCGCACTGTCCTGGGATCTACCTTGTCTGATGCTGTGAGTCTCTTTTATTTGATGGCAACTTTCTTGATTTTGTTTGCCACGTAGCAGAAATAACTGCTGCAGATGTTTACATTCATATTAACTATGGAATTGGGTGTAATTCTCTGTACCTTATTGTAACTACAGAAACTATGTACATCATTTCCAAAGTCATTTCATATAAGGTGAAAACTTTTTAAAAAAGGAGATCACGAGATGTATAACATTTGGAAAGTCTGCTGTCAGGGATCTCTCCCAAATCCTGAAGAATAATGATGTCAGTTAAAAACTAAGGTGCACCTGATCGAAGCCAAGTCTTTCCAATCACCTGTTATGTACTTAGAAGCTGGACAATAAATTAGGATGGCAGAAGAATCGATGCCCTTGAGCTGTAGCATTGGAGAAGAGTGATGAATATACGTGAACTTCCAAAAGAACAAACAGATACCTCTTGAAGAAATTGCAACTAGAAGGTTCCTGAGAGGCAAAGATGGAGAAGCATCATCCAGCTATTTTTGAACACGTTGTTAGGAGAAGTTTTCCTTGGAAAGGGACATTGTGCTTGGAAAAGCAGAGAGTCAGTGAAGGAAAAGACCCCCAACAGGATGGATTTATAAAGTGTCTGTAGCAATGAACTCAATGTGTGGAGGATGATAAGAACAGTGCAAGTTAGGAGAGAGTTCAGATCTATTATTTATAGGGTTGATCTAAGTGGTACAAGACTCACTAGCACTTACCAATAACAATTTGAAGGCTGACTAACGCTTAACCACTGCTAAATGAGACTAGTGCTGCTGTATCTGGATGAACACTCTCCACTTTGCACATCCCTCTTTGTCAATGTTCTGTATGAGGTAACCTGGGTTTGCTGTGATGCTGAACCCTGTGCCACTGGGGTATCCAATACCAGAATGGTTTCCCACTGAAACAGTGTTTGGTGGAGCTCCCAGTTGTAAAATAGGTTTGGAAGTAGGAGTGGCATCCACTTCCTAAACCACATGCCTCTGGACACTCTGTGAACTTGGAGAAACAGCAAATAGCTATGGAAAGGCATTAGATCTTTTGTTCATAGAGTATCTATGAGTCAACCCTGACTCAATAGCAATCAACAACAACAACAACAGTGCTTTCTATTACCAAGAAATGGATAAACACATACCTGAAAACCATGGCAAGCCTGCCTTCTTCAGGGAAAAAAATTCCCATTAACTAGGACTTTGTGTGCAGTATGGCCTTAATATTTCAAAAACAAAGGGACTTGCCATGGTAAAATTATAATCTCCAGTTTTCTGAGAATCCTCTATCTAAGACCCTTGCTCCATACCAATACCTATGTGAAAAGGACACGTTGTTTAAAGAAGATTGTTATCTTTGAATGAAAATGTTCACTGTACAATGTTATAAAGCATTTCCTGATAGCTTAACCCAAGTGAAAACCACACCAACTTGTGGATTCTAAGTCAAACATGGAGAAAGGAAAATGACTTACTCCTTCAAATTTCTAAATAAATAGGGCTATTCATCCCATACTTATTATTTTAAAAATATGTGTGTGTTTGTTTGGCTTGTTTTTTTCGAATGTCAGGATTTAAATGTTATGCTATGAAAAGATTGTTGAAACATTAAGCTTGTAGCAATGGTTCACATTCTCCTCGTGCTATCGCATTAATTAGGTTAGGTAAGGATGCCTTTTTAATTGATTTCATTTAATTAATGTGGGATAGAAAATGTCCCAATAGGTAAATACTTTGCCAATCCATTAAAAGTAAGCTTTAATGATTGCTCTTTGAATACTCTGTTATTAGGATGTACAGGCTAAAAAAGAAATAAACTTCTATTTGTGAGAATGTTCTATTTCCAACTATTTGTTACAGTTTTGTTCACTTATTTTAAGTAGAACTAGTGTCATCAGGGCCTTCTAGGTATTGCTTTACTTCTTTACTGGTAGACCTTGTATTTTTCTTCATTTGATTTTGTGCTGTCTAGTTAGTTATAGAGGGGCTTCAAGCCTTTTGTTCATAGGGTCACTATGAGTCATGCTTGACTCAAAGGCAATCAACAACAGTATCTACACAAAGTCTAGAAATTGTGAGAGAAATTTCCTTTTTAATTCATATTAAAGTCTGATTTCTCTTGCAAAAGAATGTATTTTAAGTTTACTTAAATGCTTAAATTATAACTTTTCTGCCGCTGCTCACCTTTCTTGGACTCTAGAAGTCTAGTTTGGAGGCGGAGTGTCTACTGCATAATAAGTGAGCCTATTAAACCAAGTCATCAATTCCAGTCCACCCAACACTCTACAGGGAAAGATGGTCACTCCCCTTCCAGAAAGGTCCACAGCCTCAGAAAGCATGTCTGTGAGTCTTAACCAATTTTAATGCAATGGCTTAATAGTTGGATCTCAGACTCTAACAATCTATGAGTAAAATAGATAAAAAGTTCTAAACTCTGAAATTACTTGGTTTAGAATTTTACAAATGTCTATGTAATAGACCCTTCTTTATCTATAAATAAAATTCTGTATCCACATCGGTCTATATCTGTCTGTCTGACACTCTATATCTATCTATCATCTATCTATCTCTCGATCCATCCATCTATCTATATCTATCTATCTCTATCTATCCTTGAGAAGAATGCGAATTCCAAAATGCTTCATTGTGCTTGTGTGGAATCTGTACGTGGACCAGAACAATTTAGAAATATATTCCCAAGGTTGTGACCTTTAAATCAATATCTTCAATCTGTATGCTGAACAAATATTCTAACATAGATTATATGAAGAAAACTGTAGCATTATGATTGGAGGAAGACTCATTGATAGCCTACAACACATAGATGAGAGAACTTTGCTTGCTAAAGGTAAGGAGGACTTGAAACACTAATTAAGAATAAACACTGGTGTCTGATGCCTTCAGAATGAATTTATTTTTCATGTATGGAAAACAAATGCCCACAACATGACCTATAGGTAACGTCATGATAAATGGGGAAAGACTGTCCAGCATTTCCTTTCCTGTGGAACCGTAGTGAACACCTACGCAAGCAGCAGTCAAGAAACCAGAAGGTGCCCTTTATTAGGCAAACTTGCACTTTAGGATTTCTTTCAAGCTCTATGGAACCAAGATGTTACTTTAAAGACTAATGTGTCCCAGTAGCAATAGCAAAGTTCAACAGGACATCAAACAACAAATGCTGCTGAGATTGTGGAGAGACTGGAGCTCTTTTGGTCAGGTGTAAAATGGTACAGCCACTATGGAAGGCTGCCTGGTGCTTTCTCCACAAATTGGAAAATAGAGATACCATTTGACCCAGCAATTCCACTACAGAGAATACACCCTGAAGAAAACAGATCCTGGACACAAACAGATGGATGCACACTCATGTTTATTGTTATGTTACTCATGATAGCAAAGAAATGGAAGCAACACAAGTGCTCCTCAACAAACGAATGGATAGAAAAACTACGGTGTATTCTCATAATGGAATATTACGCAGCACTGAAGACAATGAACTCATAAAACATTACACAACATAGGAGAGCCTAGAAGACATTATGCTGAGTGAAATCTCTCAGTCACAAAAGGACAAACATTGTAAAACACTGTCGTTATAGGACAGATGGTGGGAGGGCAGAGAATGGGAAAAGAATGGATAGATAATGAGCATTGTATTAGATCACATGAGGGGAAGAACTGTCCGAAACGAATACATGATTAGGCATTACACACATAACAATCTGGATTAAAGGGTGCAATCTGGGGTGGGCTGGGGGAGAAGATGGGGGGAATAAAAGGTGCAATAATATATTTTAAAACCTAAGTTGTGTTTAACTCAAACCATGGCATTTTCAGCTGTCTCATAAGAATGTGAAAGTTGTAAGCTGAATAAGGAATAGTGAACAACAATCAAAGTCCTTGAATTATAGAGGTTATTATAGAATTATTTAGGGATGTTATCTGGAGGGTTTGGTCAATGATGAAAGATATGCTTGGCAAAGTAGTAGTTGTTGTTATGTGCTGTGGAGTTGAACCTGACTCCTTAATGACCCTTCAGCAGGTTTTCAGAGGCTGCTACCACGTAGGAGAACATGGCCCATCCTTCTCTTGTTGCCTGTCTTTGGACTGGCAGCACAACTCCTCGCCTACAAAGCAACCTGCAAAGTGGAAAGCCAGCAAAAAGAGGAAGACCTTAAATGAGGTGGATCAATGCAGTGGCTGAAACAGCTAGATTAGAAGAGCAAAGTTTGGGCAAGATTGGCTGAATTTGTGTTTGTTGTACGTGGGGGTGCTCTAGATGATTGTTTATCTTTCTGTCTATCATTTCTCTACCTAATGTTTTATTTTAAATGAGTCATTCAATGAGGATTGATCTTAAAAATATAATCTTGAATTAGTTTATAATTTTTAAAATCTATGTTTTATAGAAAAGGTGAAGAAAAATGGAGTTGCTTTCATAGTTAAAAAAGTCATTGCTAGATCCATCTTGAAGTACAATATTGTCAATGACAGGATAATATCTATACGCATACAAGGAAGTCCAGTGAATACCACTATCATTCAAATA
>NW_006399754.1:34133606-34134474 GCF_000299155.1 Elephantulus edwardii
GTCTAACATACTTTGGACATGTTGTGAGGAGAGACCGGTCCTTGGAGAGGGACATCATGCTTGGGAGGGTGGAGGGACAGTGCAGGAGAGGAAGGTCCTCTATGAGGTGGATTGATTCAGTGACTGGGATAATTGGGATAGGAGTGTCAGAGACGGTGCGATTGGCACAGGACAGAGCAAAGTTTAGGGCTGTTGTACATAGAGTCGCTGTGAGTCGTAAGTGACTCTACGGCACATAACAACAACACAACATGTTTTATAGTCTTTCTAGTCATAGAAAGTCTTGAAAGAGCATTAATTGTAATTTGTATTTGTTAGTCTTGGTTGCAGTATTTCATTTGGAGAAATCTTTCATTTAAAAATTAATATGTGCTTTTTGTAAGATTTAATTATAAGGCATTTTCTAACTATGTATGCATGTAAGATTAATTAAATGCTTTAAATATAGTAAATTTTTTAGACATTAAAAATACTGTTTTGTAATTTATAAATGTTAGTCAATATATGAGCACAAGAATCCTCCTTCGATGAGAACATTGTCTCAATTATGATTGGATGTGTCAGTAGTAAAGAATACCTCATAAATAAAGGATTAGAAAAAAGAGAAATATCTTCACTATGAAGACTTGAACACAGTGACTGAAACAATGGTCTCAAACAAAGGAATGACTGGAGAATTGTTTAAGAACAGGATCTCTTTGTCAAAAATCAATTGACCATAGGTAGATGGGCTTATTTCTGAATTCTCTGTTCTATTCCATTCCATTGATCTATGTGTCTGTCATTATACCAGTACCACACTGTCTTGACCACCATGGCAGTATAATAGGACATGAAATCAGGGAGTGAGATGCCTCCTAACTTGTTT
>NW_006399754.1:34135894-34137472 GCF_000299155.1 Elephantulus edwardii
TATCTGTCACAAAAGGACAGGTGCTGCATGGTGCCACGAT
The DNA here is from genome assembly GCF_000299155.1 of Elephantulus edwardii. Lineage (NCBI taxonomy): Eukaryota > Metazoa > Chordata > Mammalia > Macroscelidea > Macroscelididae > Elephantulus > Elephantulus edwardii. The sequence goes on from NW_006399754.1 coordinate 34,135,935, forward strand.
TGTAGAACAGGACTGACATCAGTGTTGGGGTGGGACTGAGAAAAATTATATAAATTATGTATTGAAATAGATGAGGGAGGGAACTATTTGAAAGCTATATATGATGGGTATTATGGTTATGACAAAAGTCCAGAATGAAGGTTGCATAGTGGAGTGTACTCAGGGCAGGATGTGGGGAATTCTATACCAATGAAATAATTTTGCTTTTCAAAGAGAAGTGCGAACTGGCTGGAGGGGTGGTCAGGGAGAAAAAGGCAACAATGAATGTATAGAAATTCAAAATCTCTGTAAAAATGCATTAAAATTAATCTTAAAAAATAAAAAATTAAAAAAAAACAGGATCAGTTTCTTTCTATTATATATAAACATATCCAGGCCATCGTCTTCACAATTATTTGTTATGTATCAGAGAACTGGACAATGATTAAGCATGACAGAAGAAGAACCCATACCTTTGAGTTGTGGTGCTGAAGAATAATAAACAGATCATGGACTGCTAAGAGAACAAACAGGTTTGTCCTGGAGAGGAAATCAGGTTATTCCTTGGAAGCAAGGATTTTGGAGCTCTGTCTGATAAGACCCCAGAAACTGATGGATTAGATTATCAACTGAATTATTTCAATAAACAGATAATATTTTGGATGTGCTCACCAGGTTGTGCCAAGAAATCTGGAGGGCAACTACCTGGCCAACTAACTGGAAAAGATCAATATTTATTCTGATTTCAAAATAAAGTGACCCAAAAGAGTGTGAAAATTATCGAACAATATCCCTAAAATCACACACAAGCAAAATCCTGCTGAAGATTATCCAACATCAACAAAAAAACTGCCAGAAGTACAGGCTGGATTTAGAAGAGGTTGTGGCACTAGAGACATTATCGCCAATGTCAGATGGAACTTGGTGGAAAGTAGAGAGGACCGGTGAAATGTCTGTTTCATTGATTATGCAAAGGCATTTGACTGTGTGGATCACAACAAATTGTGGTTGACCTTTAGGAGAAAAAGGGAATCCTAGAACACTTGCTTGTGCTTATATGAAACCTATACTCAGACCAGGAAGCAGTCCTCAGAACAGAGCAACGAAACTGCAGAGTTCAATATAAGGAAAGAATTGTGTCAGGGATGTATCCTGTCTCAATACTTTTTCAATCTATATGCAGAACAGATCATCTGGGAGGCTGGTCTTTATGATGAGGAATGTGACATCAGGATTGGAAGAAGACTCATCAACAACCTCCATTATGAAGATGATATAACCTTGCTTGCTGAAAAAGGGAGGACCTGAAGTGCTTGCAGCTGAAGGTTAAAGACTGTAGACTTCAATGTGGGTTGCAGCTCAACATCAAGAAGAAGGAGATTCTCACCACTGGGAGAATTGACAGCAGTATGCCAGATGGAGAAGAAATGAAGGTTAACAACTATAGTTTACTTGACTTCACAGTCAACACTCTTGGCTCCCAGCAGTCAGGAAATCGAAAGATGATTTGCACTGGTAAAATCTGCTGTGAGGAACTTCTCCAGAGTATTGAAGAAAAT
>NW_006399754.1:34138473-34146484 GCF_000299155.1 Elephantulus edwardii
CTGCCTCTTGGTCCAAGTATATTGTGTCAACACAGTAATACTCTTTTAGTTTTATATTATCTCTTTAAGTTGCACACTCAGCTGATTATCAAACTTTCATGGATTCTCCTAACCACCATGAAGTATTGTTATTTCTATACCAAATCCCACTGCATTCTGCTTGTATCTCATCATTTCATGCACTCACTCTGACGTTTTTCTCCCAGATGACAACTCCTACCACACTCTGATGACTCACAGTGTGTATAATTCCACCCAAACCAGCCACTTGAATGCACACCCAGACTTATGGTGTATCTGTATTCCTTCAATTGGAAAGTCAGAAAAGTTTGAAGCAATAACTTTAAAATTAAACTGAGTGCAGGATAAGACAAGGTTCAGATCTGTTACCATGGGTCATAGTCAGCTTGATGGCCCCGGAGAAACTGACTGAATGTTTCAATCCTAATCACCCTCCTCTCTGTATCGTGAATAAAGGTAAGTCATCCACCTAGGCTTTAAGCCAAACCCATTGCGATCTGGTCAAGTCCAGCTCATGTCTACCCTGTTGTTTTTTATATGATTCCTCATGTTGGTTCCAGCCCAAATCAACCCCACATACAACAGTGCTAATCCCGGCCCAATCCTCATAGTCTCTCACAGTGAGGATTACTTAACCCTCATTGTGCTTAAACCCACTGGGTAGCCATTGTGCCTGTCCACCCAGAGAGTCTTCCCCTCCTTTGCTGACCACTAATTTTCATACTATCTTGTCCTTCTCCGAGGACTGGCTGGTCTTCATAACACTGCCAGTGTATGGCAGATGAAGTCTTACTGTCCTGTGTTTAGGAAAAGTCTGGTTGCATAGCCCTCAAGACAGATTTGTCAGGTTTTTGACAGTGCATGGGATAGTCAATATTTTTGGTCAATACCACAATTCAAAGACATCATTTCTTCTTTGATTGTCCTTATTCATTGACCAACAAAGTAACAGTGGCCCGCAGAGCTCCGGCTGTGATCTGTATGGAGCTGTCATCCTGGTGGCGCAGTGCAGGATGTATCAGGCTGCTAGTTGTGTTGGTGATTCCAGCACCCTGGGAACTCAGAGGATGATGAACGTCTCCTTCTCATGAAGATGTGCAGGGTTGGAAACCTGGGCAGTAGGGGGTTAGAATCAACCCCAGGGCACTGAGCTTGGTTTAGGTTTGAAATCTTTAGTTCAAATTCTTTATTTATGAAACAGGCTGACATTGTTCTTCCGCTAAGAGGCTGATGGGTGTGAACTCCCTACCTTTCCTTTAACAGCCTAATGCTTAAAAATGATGCCACAAGAGAGTCAGGGTATAGAGACAGAAATACAAAGTCATTGCAATCCCACTTTCTCAAATTCAGTGGTGAAATGAGCTCAAACGTTTTCATTTTCTTTATGTTACTGATGATCTATGTCTTCATTCATTGATCTGCACTGTTGTAACTACTAGAGAGCCCCAGTGGTAAGTTGTGCTGCCAATCCAAAGACGCCCAGTTCAAATCTCCCACCTGATCTCCAGGAGAATGGTGGGCAGTCTCCTCCAGTGAGATTTCCTTCAGTGAAAATCCCCTGGAGCATCAACTAGGGGTCAGTTGAGACTCAATGGCCCATCATAACCATGTTACCATGTTACAGTTACTGAGGGTTCTTCTCCCTGCTTCCAGGTTCGGAAACTCCCAAACAACTTTCCCACTAACTTTCAAGAGAACTTGGGAAATTGATTATCTGATCATGTCACTCTACCACTCAGCAATCTCTCACTGGATCTTCTTTGCCTCCAGGAAACAATAACCGAAGGTAAGTCTCCATGAAGGAAGCCCACTGGGATCTTACCTCTGCGTTGATTATAGTACTAACTTAACTACTTTCATTCTTCAGTAAAACACAGGCAGTCTGATCACACCATTATGCTTCAGTGCAGCCTCTTCGACCAATTACCATTTTACCAGTTTTCAGCTGTTTTCCATGTGAAGTTCACTCAACAGTTGGTTCTTTCCCCATGCTCCCACTTTTCAACTTTTATTTACCAGAACAAAATCTTTTTTTAATTTTTTTATTTTTATTGTTGTTTTAATTAAAGTTTATAGAAAAGTTAGATTTTTAAAAATTATTATTCATTTATTGTTGCACAATTACACCCTCCTCCAATCGTCTTTGCAATGTACCTCTTATTCTGGGCTGTTGTCGTACATATAATACCTAATTATATATTCCTTTTAAACAGTTCTTTTCTTCATCTGTTTCAATACAGCGTTCATTATTTATCCATTCTTTCCTTAGTTTTCCTTCAGCACCCATGTCAGTCCTGTTTTATAACAGTGGCATTACCCAGTATTTGCCTTTTCGGACTGAGACATGTCACTTCACATAATGTCATCCAGGGTCACCCATGTTGTGCAATATTTTATGACCTATTTGTTTTCAGTGCTGCTTAGTATTTCACTGTGTGAACGAACACACCATACTTTTTTTATCCCATTATTTGTTGATGGGCACTTGTGTTGATTCTGTCTCTGCTATTGTGAATAACGCAGCAATAAGTGTGGGTGTGTTTGGGTGGCCACTCTGGTTTCTTTAGGGTATATTCCCAGTAGTGCAATTGATGGGTCAAAGGATATTTCTATTTTCAACTTCTTAGGAAAGCGCCAGACCTCCTTCTATAGCAGTTGCTCCATTTTACAGTCCCCCCAACAGTGAATGAGGGCTTCAATCTCACCACAACCTCATCAAATTTGTTGTTTGCTGCTATGTTGAACTTTGCTGTTGTTACTGGGGCAAGATGGTATCTCATAGCTGTTTTGATGTGCATCTCTCTTAGAGCTGGAGATTATGAAAACATCCTCATATCTGTATTTGCCATCTGCATGTCTTCTTTGGTGAAGTGTCCGTTAATATCTGTTTCTTGTTGAGGTGTTGGAGTATTCTATAGATGTTAGATATGAGTAGTCCCTTAGCAGATATGTCATTAGCAAATATTTTTGCCAGTCTGTGGCTTTCCTGTTTATGCTGGTGGAGAAGTGTTTTGATGTGTGTAGGGATCTGAGTCATAGGACAATTCTTCAGCGACTTATTTTGGTTCTGTAGCTCCACTCTCACCTCTCCAGTTTAGCGGTCAGTCGTTTATTTACTTATCTCTTCTGTCAGTTCCACGTTCCTGTTACAAGCTTGGCACTGTTTAGGATTCTGAATTTAATGAGGAATCATAGACAAAGCTTCCTCCTTTGTTTCTATCCCTCTGTAAATCTACGATCAAATATTATCTGCACTGTAATAATAGTTTTTCTGGCCCTCTGTTGTAGCAATTTTCACTTACAATGCCCCCCTTTAACTTTTCCTACTGTCCATTGTGCAGAGAGCTTCTGAACAACAACAGTTTTGCCTCTTATTTTTTACTCTCAAGATCCAGTCACAACAGCTGACATAGAATATATGAAATAACTCAACAGAAATTAATAATTCTGAACTGACTTACTTGTTTCCAAGCCAGCTGCTGCTCCTTATTTTTCTGAGTTCTACATGAATAATTAAAAATTATCTCTTTGTTAATATTAGAAGCACCAAAAGTCTATAATGCTGCCTTTCTAGCATGCCATCCTTCCTAATTGCTTTCCGTGACTAACGCTAGTCTTTAATGTTTCCTTCAAATATTCCATTTTCAAAGAAGTCCTTGAAGATGCAGCAGTATAACTGACTTCTCTCTCCTGTTAGCTCAGATTAAGATTCGGAGATAGAACTCCTATAGCAATTAATCCATGCAGCTTTGTTATAGTTAAATATATCGCTATTGATTACAAAAGCTGTCTGTTTTCTTTTTATTATTTTTCATTCTAAACAGTCCCCAATGTTTAAAAATTACCCATTTGGTTCATTAAGTTCCTGTGTTTTATGCTTTATGTTCTCAGTTTTTAATTCATACGGTTCTTTAAGTTCCCATTTTTTAAAGGTTTATCATTTTTTAAGCCCTTGAAGGTTTCAAACCAATCAATTGGTGGTCCCAATTTGTTAGCAGTGGAAACGACAAACTTAAACAGCATTAAACAATTTTAAAAGGTATTATTTAATAAGAAGCTAAGCTCCAATTCTGATGGCACATGGTTCGTATCCACCAGCTGCTCCATGGGAGAAAGAAGGACAGTTTCCTCCCGTGCCATTAACGGCCTCTGAAGATCCAATGGAGAGTCCACTATGGGTCAATTCTGACTTGATGGTACTCAACATCAACAAGAATTCTTGAAAAATTCTATGTTATGCAAAAAGCTAGTCTGTACTATATACGATAGAGGCATAGAGGCCTAGTGATAAAGATGTGTTGCTGCCAACCCAAAGGCAGGCAGTTCTAATCCACGTGCTACTCCTCTGGAGAAAGGTGGACAACCCACTCCCATGCGATCTACAGACCGGAAACCAGCCGGAGGGTCAGCTGTGGGTCACTTCCAAGGTCAGGACACATAACAACGTGTTATGGAAGTTAGTGTTTGAATATTCTTTATATCTACACTCTTCCAAATAATTTCATTATATGGCCAGTTTTTTCCACATTAAACTTCTTTTCTTCAATCAATACAGTTATGACATAAAAAAGAAGACAAGAAATGGTAGATCGAGTACTCAATAGAATTCATCATCTGAAGTGAGTTATCAGGGGACAGGGAAGAATATTTCCTTCAGTCCGTGATTTAAAAATACGCAGCTGCAGAAATAAATTATATAACAACAACAACAAAAAGCACACAACACAAAATAACAAAGGAAAACATGCTAAAGCTAAAAAGCACCTTAAATCAAAATACGAAATACCTAACTCTGCGAAGTGATTTTGTAAAGTTACACAGCGAAGAGCCTCAATTTTGGTAGCTACATTTTGTCTCAACTTGCAGCAGAACCAGCTGGCTTCATGCTCCTCACCCGGCTGGCAGTCTAGTTACAAGAAGAGAGGCAGTCAGATTTATAAATATTCACTAAAGTTGACTTTGTTACTAGTTTTTCATTTTCCCTTTCTTGTTTGCATACAGATAATAAAATGAGGCAGCTTTTTGAGGTTTTTTTTTCTGTATTTAAAATGACAGTCACATTTTCATCTCTGAAGGAATGAAAGGAATCCAAAAAAAATAAAACTGGAAAAACAAAAGGAAGCGTTTCCCACTGGATGTTGGCCCAAGCACTGGGCGCACCCGCGGCTGGGAAAGCATGGATCTCCAGAAGTCACAGTGGCAACATGTGGCAGAGACCTCCCTGTAACAGAAGAGGCACCTGGCCACAGGGTTTTCTTGTAACTGAAGGTGAATGTTTAGCTATTTTCTTTCAGTTGTGTTTAATGATTAATATTAGAATTTCTTACCTCATTATAATGCAAAAGTTCTTTTTGTCCCTTGTAAGTTTGTTCAGATTCAGTGAGATGCAGCACTGAAACTAGAACCCGGCAATAGTGACTCATATCTGAGTGCACTGTTTTCAGATGCATTACATGTGAGACAAATCAACACTGCTGGGGAGGCAAGAATAATGAAATAAGATTTTGGCCGTCTTTCTGCGTTGATGCTCTTTTCTTCTTTATAAATCAGAAAATATTGATAAAATTCAACATTTTCTTTATGAATCTTGATAATTTAGACAAATTATAAAAGAACTACTTTTTACTCTTATAATCATCAAATACTGCATTCTCAGGCTTAGAAAAATCATGAAAGCTTCTTCTGCTGCAAGACTTTGTATTTTAATGTATTTTCCTTTCAATGGTCTCACTCACCTTACACTGTTTCTCATCAATTATGAATTAACAGTTTTTATATTGATATAAAATAATTGCATAGTCTTTTATATTTTATAAACCTTTTTGGGGGGAACACTAAGGGGAGTCGCAAGCAACTCGACAGCACACAACAACGAAGTGAATCCTGTTGGAAGGAACAGAAGTTCTGATAAAATTATTAAATAGTCTTTTCAACAAAGTAACTTTAGCCAAATTCATATTATGAAGAGGAGAAAAAAAGAAATTTGGGGAAGAGACACAAGAAAACAAAGGACTGCTCTCGGTTCAGTAATGTGAGGTGATTGATAGCTAAGACTCCTAAGAAGAACAGGTAAGGCTGATCACGTGAGAGGTGCTAGACACCAGAGGACTGAACACATCTGCACAGAGGATGAATGTTACTGGATTCCTTCACTGTTCTAAGAATGTTTACCTTCTCCATTATGCATACGTGGCCGTGCACCTCAGAGGCAAAGATCGGAAGACTTCACTGCACATACTTTGGGCATGTTGTCAGAAAGAGCCTTCATACTTGGACTTGCAGAGACACATCCTGCTTGAAGAATGAAGGGCTGGTAAAGGAGAGAGAGTTTCAAGGAGACGGACTGACATGAGGCAACACTGCGTGTGGGCACAGCAGGGACTGTGGAATAGACAAGGGTTTGATCGGCTAGACATACAGCCACTATTGTGAGGATTTGGCCAGTTGTTAACAAAATTGGTGCAAAAGAACACGGGCAGAGATTGAAAAGAAAAGTTAAAATCTCAAAGCGCCTCTCAGTGTCTACTGAAACCTTACCTAACCAGCTGGCAGGTCACAGCCAGAGCCGTGCAAGGTAAAGGGGCAGACAAAGGAGCAGAAGCGAGTCCTCATCATAGCCGCGAGACGCACGTGTCGCCTAACAAGGACAAATCGAGAACCTCATAGCTCTGACGTGTTCAGTAAGAATTACACCCCCACCCAAGTAACCTAATGAGCATCCAAGTGGGCAGAAACCTAACATGTAATTAGTGGTGTCATGGATAATGGATCAGAATGGGGACCTCCAGCCACATCTTTCCAGATACCACTAACCTTTACTTGCATAAAACGCACCCCAAGAGGCTCTTTGTCTCACGTTCTTTGGACTTTGGACATGTTGCTAGGAAAGTTTCCTTAGAAACAAACAGCATGCTTAGAAAGCTGGAATGAGGAAAAGAGAGGAAATCCCTCAGCCAGACCGCCTGACACAGTGACTGCAGCAACGGGCTCAAATGTGTCAGAGAGGATGGAGATGGCGCCGGACAGGACACGGTTCAGATCGGATGGTCACAGGGTTGCTATGAGTTGTACTTGATTCAACATCATGTAACAACAACAGCCACCACTTTTCAACCCACAATCCTCTCAACTCCTTCCTTTTCCACACACAGAACTCATTCCTCTCTCTTTAGTGATAATAAATGTATTATCACTCCTCAACTTTCCCTTTCACTCCTCCCTCTCATCTCTGAGTAATTTCAATGTGTGGTCTGGTGACCTTGAGCTTCCAGGCTCTAAACATACTCCATGTGCTGCAATAAGGACCTGGAACCACTTCAAGCAAGTCAACAGTGGCTCTTTTAAGAGCCAGCACATTTGCTGCTCCTTGAACAATGGTTTAAAAACCACTAAAATTGCTGGGAACTCTGGTAGTCTCGTGGCAAGAAGCTGTGCTGCAATCGCAAAGGCACGTGGTTCGAGGCTATCAGATGCTATGCAGGAGAAGGATGAACAATCTCCTCCTATGCGATCAACTGCCTCTGAAAACCCACCGGAGGGTCAGCTATGGGTTGGTCCCAACTCTATGGGACAAAACAACAACAGCAACATTCCTGTAAACTCTCTGGTGCTACAGTCATGCTGACCTTCCTGATGGCCTCACCCAGCTCAGTGTCTCAACTGGGAAAGGGAGACTGAAGCCAAGCTCACCATATGCTAATGCAAACGTGAATAGAGATTATAACAAAGCTCTACAGGTCTGAGTGGCAAATTTGCACATAACTGCTAACGTGAAAGTTGATAGCTTGAACCTACACATAGGTGCTGTAGAAGAAAGTTAAAATCATTTGCTTCTGTAAAGCTTAGAGCTAAGGGAAACCCTATGAACTAATTCTCTCCTGTAAACTTATATTGACATAGGTAGGAATGGACACACATTATTGTTGTCAGGAATATATGATATATCAATTGACCTATTTCAGCTAACAGATGCTGCCCTGGATGTGCTCAC
>NW_006399754.1:34147762-34148861 GCF_000299155.1 Elephantulus edwardii
GATTGATTCAGTGACTGGGGTAATCGGGATGAGTGTGTCAGAGACAGTGTGATTCGCACAAGATAGAGCAGAGTTTAGGGCTCTTGTACATAGGGTTGCTATGAGTCGCAAGCAACTCGACAACACATAACAACAACCACCATCGACTCAAAGGTGACTTGTAGTGACCCTATGAACAGTGGATTGAACCCTGTCCCATCCTGTGCCGTCCTCATCTGTGTCAATCCACCTCGTCACAGGTCTTCCTTTCTTTAGCTGACCCTGCACCTTTCCAAACATGATGTCCCTTTTCTAAGGAATTAGCCTATCTTAGCAACACGTTCAGTGTATGACCATATTTGACTCCAAGGAGAATGCTGGCTGCAATTTTTCCCAGACCTATCTGTTCTTTTCACCATCCACAGGATATTTAATACTCTTCCCCAACACAAATCAATGACATCAATTTTTCTGCCAACTTTATTCATTTTCAAGCTCTGATGCATAACAAGGACTGAAAAGACATTGGATTGGATTTTGTGCATCTTTGTCTTAAAATTGACATCATTGTTCTTTACTATTTTGGAGAAATAGCATCCCTGACACCTGACTTGTTAAATGCAATATGTCTCCTGATCTCCTGACTGCTGTTCCCGAGGGTGTTAATTGTTGATTCAAGCAAGAGGAAATCATTGACAATCTCAATCATTTGTTCATCCTTCATGATGTTTCCTATTGGCAGAGGGGTGAGGCCGTTTGCCCTCTTGATATTGAGATGCAATCCATATTGGAAGATTCAGTCTTTCATCTTCGGCAGCAAACATTTCAAGTCCTCCTCTCTTCAAGCAAGCGAGGTTGTGTCATCTGTGGAAAGCGTGTTGCCGAGTTCCCTCCCCTCCTGTGATGCACTCAGTCCTCTTCACAGTGTCCAACTCATGGATTATTTGCTCAGAGTACACATTGGTTAGGTATGGGGAAAAGATACATTCCTGTCACACAATCTTCCTGGTTTTGTGTTGTTTTTGGTAACTTTATTTTGGTTTTTTTACAAAGTTCTATACATTGTGTTTCAAATTATTCTTCATTCACACTGTGTTTCATACAATCTTTTTCGTGCATT
>NW_006399754.1:34149181-34157992 GCF_000299155.1 Elephantulus edwardii
GGATGAAATATGTTTATGGCATTGAAGTCTATGGGGGAGAGAATAGTCTAAAAGCATTATGTTTTATAAAATCAATCACCATTGGGCCTTGCCCATCATTACCCTGTCTATTCAGGTCCCTACCAGATCTTTCCCATTTGCCTCACCGCCTCCCTCCACCCACCAAGCTGTGCAACCCTGTGGTTTCCCCCCTATCCGTCCTCACCCCTCCACTCCCACCTCTCTTCCTGTGGGTCCCCATACATGTTTTATTAGTTATCCTTTCACAGAGGAGACATTCAGACAGCCAACAGACACATGAAAAAATGCTCAAAATCACTGGCAAGAAGAAAGATGCAGATCAAAACCACAATGAGAAACCATCTCACTCCAGCAGCGGTGGCAATGTGTTAGGGCAGCAAGCAGTAAATGTTGGAGGGGATGTGGCAAGCTGGGGACACTCCCACACTGTCGGTGGGCTGTAAAACGGCATGACCACTATGAAAGGCAGTTTGGCATTGCCTCGGAAAGTTGAACATAGAAATCCTGTATGACCAAACTATTCCTCTGCAAGGAATATACCCCAAGGAAGTGAGAACTGAGACATAGATGGAGATCTGTACACCGATGTTCACAGCAGCATTGGTCACCATCGCAAGAACATGGAAATAGCCCAAATGTCCAACCACAACGGAATGGATTGAGAAATTGTGGGACATTCACACAATGGTATAATATGCAGGACTCCGGAGAAATGATTTTTGAAAAATACACACTTGGGAGAAGCTGGAGAGCATTATGCTGACTAAACTAACTCAATCTCCTAAGAACAAATATTACCTGAGAACATTCTTGTGAAACTCTTCCTGGTTTTAGAGCATGTGGCATTCTGACGCTCTGGAGCAACGGAAGCAGAATTCCTCTGCTTCTTGATGTAGGTAGAGATTTCCCAAGAGTACAATCAAGTGTTGTGTGATGTCCATACTTCTCAGTGTTAGCCATGTCATTGTGCGAATGTTGTTTGACCACAAAGTCAAATTCCTTTACATAGTCAATTAAATAGACATTCTTCTGATAGTCGCTACTTTCAGCCAGGGCACATCTGACATCAGCAATGATACCCCTAGTGCCATGACCTCTTGTAAACCCTGCTTGGACTTCTGGCAGTGCCCTGTCAGTGTACTATTACAGTCTTTTTGCTAGTAGGAATAGAGGAACTTTTATATGAACCTTATTAATCATCAAGAAAGTGCCAGTCACATAGAATGAAAGCAGCAGAAGTGACCGTAATATCCTGGTAGAATGTAGACTTGGTCATTGGCTTTGAAGACAGTGTGAGCATCACAGGCACAGTGCCGACAGTGGGACATTTCTGCAATTCAAGTAAGACATCTTTCTTGCCCTAAAGGAATTCCTTGTCAAGCCAACAGTATTAACTTTGATAACATGCATGGAAGATGCTTAAAATACATGCCCTGGGCATAAGAAAACAGCGCCGAGCCTGCCTAGAGCAACATTCAAAACCCTTCAGAAAGCATTTAGTGTATTATCTGTGTTTTGCAAGTGGGATCAGAGTCAAACATGGTAACAAACTGATAATCCAAAACAAAATCAAGAGCATAAAAATGCAGAATCTGACATTAGAAAAGAGCAAAAGCCCAAGGTCTTCAGCATGTAAGTCGTTTCCAGCATTGATTTGAGTGGAGAATAACTAGAGAAATGCCAGTCAAGCCTCCTGCAATGCTGGCAGCGTGCTCCACGTCTTCTGGCGAAGAGGATGCTCCGATGCATAGACTGTTTTCCAATCGATCGAGTCACCGAACTCAGTAACAGAAGAAAGCGTTCGATTCTAATCAGGTAACAACCTGCCTAACAAGATCATCATAATAACTTCTCACACTGACACTGCACACTTCCTTACTCATCAGTCCGCCTCTATGTGACAATAGACAATGACCTTATCCATTGTTGTTGCTGTTGTTAAGTGCAGTCGAGGCCACTATTCCTCAGAGAGACCCTACATACAACCGCTCTGAACCCTGCACTATCCTGAGCCTCACTGACTCTGACACACCTACCCCTGTTATCCCAGTCACCGAGTCAATCCAGCTCATCTAGGGTCTTCCTCTCCTGTGCTGTCCCTCCTCCCTTCCAATCATGATGTCCTTCTCCAAGAACTGTTCCCTCCTGGCCACGCACTCAGAATATGAGAGACAAAGCTTCAAAGTCCTAACCTCCAGAGGGCAAGGTGGTTTCACTCCCTCCAGGAGAGACTTGTTAGTTCTCTTGGCAGTCCATAATATGTTCAGTACTTTTCTCCAGCACACAACTCAAAGGCATCAATTCTTCTGTCATGTTTGGTCATTGCCCAGCTCTCTGATACATAGCAAGTAATTGCAAAGCCTGGATCAGGCATACCTTAGTCTCTAGACTGATATGATTGTTCAACAGTCTGGATGGGTCCCTGAGAGCAGATTTTCCCAGTGTAATTCATCTTTTGTTTTCTTGAGTGCTGGTACCAAAAGTGTCAATTGTGGACCCAAGCAAGTTGAAATTGTTAACAATCTTTATCTCTTCTCCAAATATCATGATGTTGCCAATTGGCCCAGTGGTGAGAATTTTCATTTTTGTTTTGTTTGGTTCGGTTTTATGTTGGGCTTTAAACCATGTTACAGAATATAGTCCTTTAGTTCTAGTATGTATTTCAGAGATTTTTATACTCTAAATATTGTTTAATTAAAAAAAAAACACACCCCACCCCGAGACTAGATTGTATACTTTCTCTGCAAATCACAAAAATCACTTCCCACTAAATCAGAGTAAATACTGGAGGTTTTATAATGGCCTAACAAGTTCTACCCTATCGTTTTTCCCAGCATTCCTTGCTTCCTTGGTCCCCTTTTCACAGCTTTCACTTTTAGTTAATGTTCTGACTGTATTGTTGTCCTTATTAGCTCGACCACCTCAAGGAGACATGATGCCCAATTAAAGAGACTGCCTCCTGGTCCTTTGTCACCCCGTGATTGCCTGCTAACTGTTGCATGTATGAGGATTTCACTAGCAGATATTTGAAAGTAGTTCAACCAGTCATTTCTCCCATTTTAATATTAAACTAAAAACTATTAAAACCTGCTCAACATCACAGTAACATTGGGGCCTCCATAGACCAGGAGGTGCATTGAACACACTCAAACCATTTTCCGCATGGAAGTGGGACTTTTACACTGGACAGCCAGTGTTTCTTCCAGACACACTAGCTGCTGATTTAATCCCGTTTGGAGACATGTGCTCAGCATTGTTCTATGTGACAATGAAGCCCCTACACTGTTTTAATAACCCCGGCCCCACTCTAGAATCTACCATGATAGTTCACTCATTTATGTTGTTTTAATTCTAAGTGACCAGCACTGTTTTAATGATTAACGTAGCACTTATATTGTGGTATATATAGCAGTTACCCCACAAATTCCCCACACGGCCTCTCCACACTAGTCTTCTGTTTCCTGTTGTCTTGAGTCATGCAGACAGCTATGGACTATGGATGTTTCTGAGATAACACAAGAGAAACACATGGCAGTGGAGAGACTTGTTTACCATCAGTTCAAGGAGGATGAGAATGAAGGGTGACTATTCCAGTGAATAGAAGGTCATCCTTGTATTTCTGTTAGTCAACAATGAAGAAGTGCTAAGTGGGATAAGTTACTGCTCAGGAGGACACCAGGGGTGCAGCCTATTTCCACACCTTTATACATGTGGAACAGATCATCTAGGAGGCTGGACTTTATGAGAGGGAATGCAGCAGCAGGATTGTAGGAAGACTCCTCAACTACATGGGTTATGCAGATGACATGATCTTGCTTGTTGAATCTGAGGAGGACCGAAGGCATTTTCTACAGAAGGGCATGGACTGCAACCTTCAATATAGATTGAAGGTAAGTAAGAAGAAAACAAAGATTCTCACGGCCTATTGGCAGCACCATGATAGATGGTGAAGAGATTGAGATTGTTAATAGCTTTAGATTGCTTGGCTCCACAGTAAGCACTCTTCACATCAGTAGCCAGGAAACCAAAAGACGAATTGCATTGGGAAAATATGTCGTCAGGGACCTCTCCAGAGTACTGAGAAGCAATGATGTCAGCCTAGAGACTAAGGTGCACCTAATCCAGGTTATAGTTGTTGTAATTACTTTTTGTGCATCAGAGAGTTAGACAATGACTAAGGATAACAGAAGAATTAAGGCCTTTGAGCTATCATATTGGAGAAGAGTATTGAATATACCATGGACTGCTAAGAAAACAAACAGGTCCATCTGGGTGAAGGTGAAAACCAGGCTACTTCTTAGAAGCAAGGATTTTGAAGCTTCATCTGACATACTTTGGGCATGTTGTAAGGAGGACCAGTCCTTGGAGAGGGACATCATGCTTGGAAGGGTGGGGGTATAGTGCAAGAGGGGAAGACCCTTGATAAGATGGATTGGTTCAGTGACTGGGGTAATGGGGGTAGGTCACAGATGATGAAATTGGCTCAGAATAGATCAGGGTTCAGAGCTGTACGTAGGTTCACTATGAGTTGGAGTCAACTCAGTGGCGTATAACAACAACAACAATGGTGGTTAAGGTTGTGTCAATGTGACTGTCCAGGAGTCTCTGACTGGGCAGTTAGGATATAATTTGGCAGTTTTGTAATGGTGGAGTTATAACCCATAATTATATCTGGTATAATTGTGTCCTTGATGAAATCCATTTGAAGGGGGCCGCCTTGAAGATGTGGCCCACATCACATATAAATAGACCTTCTGGCATAGCTCTCTAGCTTTCCGCTAGCCCTGGATACTGCATCTGCTTCTCATTATCTGACCTGGACTCAGAACTCCAGCCAGCACCCTGCCAACTTGCATGCCCATCTTTGGACGTTTCGGCCTTCTATGCCTATGAACCAACAAGGCCTGCTGATCTGAAGGCCCTAGGTAACCCAGCAGTCACCACGGGCAGGAGAAGCCATGATACTTTACCCACTGACGTGGTACTTGCCACCCTTTTCAATCATTTGCACCATTTCTTTAGATAAATCTCTTCTACGATCGGGATGGATGTGTCAGAGGCAGTGAGATTGGCACAGGATAGAGCAGGGTGTAGCGCTGTTGTACATAGAGTTGCTATGAGTCGCAAGCGACTCGACGGCACATAACAACAACAACAACAAAACATACACACATTTCACTGGTTTTGCTTCTCTGGTGCATCTAGCCAAAGACATTCTGAGATTGAATCCACAAGCTAACATTTATGTCCATAACTAAATAAGACAGGAAACTTAGAAAGGGCACAGAGCACTGGGCCTGGGGAAAAGATGAAGACAATTCTTTGCAGAAGGTGCTGCAGAGATGGGCCTCCGAGGGATGACAGCAGAACTCAAGCTTGCACGGATCTTGTAACTCATTTTACCCATCGTGCCCCCATTCCCCTACATACCGAGGCAAGATTCCTCAGACATTAATCTGCATCCGCTCGGATCTTTCCTCATTCTAGCTCTCTTATCGTTGCCACTAACAATTAACAAGGCATTTTCTTACCCTGTTTCCTTTGACGTGTGATTTGCAGGCTTTCTCCCGTTGATAAATATTGAAACCTTGTGTGTTCTTTAGCCTGTTGCTTCCCTGTGTGCCAGCTTGTACCCCATCATCAACAGAGGCTTTTGTTTTAAATCGCACAATTAAATGGTCCAGAGAGAGACAGAGTCTCATTGATTCTCTTAATACCTGCATCCTGCTGGGGAAATCTTCCTCATTTAATCATTGAAAAGTCATTAACAAGACTCACTTTGATCACGTGCCATCTCTGAGTGGAAAAATTTAGGTGGAGGGATTCTCTGGGAGAAAGGCAATGTAACACGGTCTGCGGTTCCAGTCCTGGGCCAGCATTATGAGCATCGCTTCATAGCTTGGTTGTTATAGTTGTTATGTGTCGTCGAGTCACTTGTGACTCATCGTGATCCTATGTACAACAGCCTTAAACCCTGCTCTATCCTGTGCCAATCGCACTGTCTCTGACACACCCATCCCGATTACTCCAGTCACTGAATCAATCCACCTCATCGAGGGCCTTCCCCTCCTGCACTGTCCCTCCACCCTACCAAGCATGATGTCCCTCTCCAAGGACTGCTCCCTCCTTGCAACATGTCCAAAGTATGTCACATGAAGCATCGGAATCCTTGCCTCCAAGGAACAGCCTGGCTTCACCCACTCCAGGACGAACTTGTTTGTTCTCCTAGAAATAGAAATTCGTGGGCCACATTCCAGACTTTCTGAAATATGGGAGTCAGTCCCAGTAAAGTTTGCATCAGGAAACCCTGTCACACCAACATTAGATAACAACCTTCCTAAAAGGAGGTAGTGATGTCAGGGGTTTCTGGTCAACATGGATTTCCTAGCCATTGTTTGGCTCTGACTTTGTCACATGGATAGTTGGGATTATACAATAAGGTATGTTAGTCTGTCCACAAGTGGAATGGCTAGTTTTGCTATCTAGCCAGCTTTAACTGAGTGTATTCGGTGGTAGAATTTGGGAATCTACAACTAAGTATCAAAAAGAATGGAGCAGTGTTCATCCTTTAGAGACAGAGATTGTCGCACCAGCTAGACTGGGATCTATACGAGAGCAACAGACGCCTCAGTGGAGAACCAGAGACCAGCCTGAGACACAGCTCTCCTGGGACTACTGCCCACAGAGCCCGACCAGAGGCCTCGTCAGGCTTCCTGGAGGACTGAAGGAAGCCACCATAACAGACAAAGCTCAGTGAGCTTTGTAACACTGACCTAAACCGTGGTCAGAAGGCCTATGACCACACTTGGAAGTTATCTGGACTGTATTGTATCTGGCTGTAACCTGAATGTATGGCTTCTTAACTTCCTCAATAAACACCATAACTGTGAGATGATTCTGCAAAGTCTGTTATTCACTGCAATGGTTTTCACATCTGGTAAAGCAAAAAGACTTGTTTTGAAATTAGTAGAAAAAGGTACAAGAGCATGGGAAAACATGACTGGCCTTACAGGAATTAGTTTCATCCCGTTGGTGTAGTTGATGGGGACAGTTCCCCTTGGTGGATTTAGTAGAAGTCATACCTGACTGTCTGCATGCTGTCCTCACTCTTTTTACAGAGGTTAAGGACACTTCTAGAATAGTACCTTTTTGATATAAAGGAATTATTTGTTTCTGAGGAGATTTGGGGCAATTAACTAACTTACAACCTATCAAATACAGAAATGACAGTTTTAGGTGGAAAAGAAAATTACCTTGGCTTATAAAAATTCAGAGCCATTAGCTACTAAAATAAATATTGATGGTTTAAACCCATTCAGAGGCATCTCAGATGAAAGAGCTCATTATCATCTTCTGCAAATGGCCAGCCAAAACCCAAACACAAAAAACCAAACAAAAACCCCAGTCCAGACAGCTACACCAGCACATTGTACCAAATATTCAGAGGAGAATGGTCACCAATCCTACTAAACTATGTCAGAATGCCTAATCAGATGGAAGACACCCGGATTCATTCTATAAAACAAAATGATACCGTAACTCTGATACCAAAACCCAGTGTGTTATTGTTGTTAGTGTCATCAAGTCAAGTATGTCCTGAGTCCAGTATGACTCATAGTGACCCTGTGGGAACATGCATTCTGAAGGTTTCCCTACCCTGCGCTATCGCCATCGAGTATGAGACATTAGCACCCATCGCTGCAGGAAGTGTCGATTCATCTCATTGGAGGTGATCCTCTCCTCCTTTGACCCTCCAACTTTTCAAGCACGATGTCCCTTTCCGAGGTATAGCCTCCCCTAGCACCACGTCGAAAGTATAAAGGATGAAGCTTTGTCATCCTTGCCTCTAATGAACGTTCTGGCCACAACCTATCATAGGCAGCACTAAAAAGAAAATTGTTGTTGTTGTTGATTGCCATTGAATTGAGTACGACTCATAGGGACCCTATGAACAAAATGCCTGAAGCCCCTCTACAATCATAGACAGTTCTCAAAGTTCATAGCGTTTCCAGACACGTTATTTAGGAAGTAAATGCCACTCTTGCTTCCTATTCTTTATAAACATAATGGTAAAAATAAGCAACAAAATCCTAGCCAGTAGAATCTGCCATCATAGAAAAACTCATAGATGTAATCAAGTGAGATTCACATCAAATATAGAAGGATAGTTTAGCATAAGGAAAAGCAATTGGTCCAGTCCCTTACATCAATAAAATAAGGCAAACAACTACATGATCAGGTCAATTGATGCAGAAAAGACATATGCCAAAACACCATTTAGTGCCGTTTTACTCTCTCTCTCTTTTTTTCTTTTTTTTTTTTGTCTGATAGAAACTGTTAGAATATCAGAAATTGCTCCTAAGATTCTCTTCAGGCTGAACTTCTACAACAGGGTAAAAAGAGAAGCCACAGATTCGGAAAAATATTTGGTAATGACATATCAGATAAGAGACTTATATCTGTTGTTCTTGTTGTTGTTGTTGTTATGTGCCGTCGAGTCACGTGCAACTCATAGTGAACCAATGTACAATGGCCGTAAACTCTGTTGTTGTCCTGTGCCAAGGGCACTGTCTCCAACACACCCATCCCAATTACCCCAGTCACTGAATCAATACACCTCATAGAGGGTCTTCCTCTCCTGCACTGTCCCTCCACCCTCCCAAGCATGATGTCCCTCTCAAAGGACCTGTCCCTCTCCTCACAACATGTCCAAAATATGTTAGACAAAGCCTCAGAATCCTTGCCTCCCAGGAGCAGTCTGGTTTAACCCCCTCCAGGATGAATCTGTTT
>NW_006399754.1:34158412-34197255 GCF_000299155.1 Elephantulus edwardii
AGGTTGAAAAGGTATGGAGATAGGACACATCCCTGGTGTACACCCTTCCCAATTTTGAACTATGCAGTGTTTCCTTGCTCTGTTCTGACGATTGCCTATTGGTCCAAGTATAGGTTTCTCATTAGCATTGATCAAGTGTTCTAGGATTACCATTCTTCTCAGAGTCAGCCACAGTTTGTTATGATGCACACAGTCAAATGCCTTTGAATAATCAATGAAACACAGATATTCATTCCTCTGCTATTCCCTGCTTTCAGCCAAGATCCATCTAACATTAGCTCCAATATCCCTAGTACCACGAGCCCTTCTAAACCCAGCCTGGACTTCTGGCAGTTCTCTGCTGATGTGCTGCTGTTCCAGTTGTTTTTGGATAATCTTCAGTAGTATCTTGCTTTCATATGGAATCAGAGAGATTGTTCTGTAGTTTCCACACTCAGTTGGTTCACCCTTCTTTGGAATAGGAACAAATATAGATCCCTTCCAGTCAGTTGGCCAAGTGGTTGTTCTCCAGATTTCCTGGCACAACTTGGTGAGCACGTCCATGACAGCATCTGTTAACTGAAATATGTCAATTGGTATACCATCTATTCCTGGGGCCTTATTTTTTTGCTATTTCCTTCAAAGCAGCCTGAAATATTTCTTTCATCACTATAGGCTCCTGCTAATACGTTGTTTCATGAAATTCTTCTGTGTCTTCCAATTCCTTTCGATACAGCGACTCAGTATATTCTTTTCATCTTCTTTTAATACTTCCTGGATTCTGAAGCTTCATCTGACATACTTTGGACTTGTTGCAAGGTGGAATCACTCCTTGGAGAGGGATGTCATGCTTGGGAGGGTGGAGGGACAGTGCAAGAGAGGAAGACCCTCGATGAGATGGATTACTGGGTAAGGGGGTAGGTGTGTCAGAGGCAATAAGATTGGCACAGGATAGAGCAGGGTTTAGGGCTGTTGTACATAGGTTGCTATGAGTCACAGATGACTCAATGGCACATAATAATAACAACGGGTGTCATAGTTAACCAGGTAGCACATGAAAATAATAATATATCTAATTTTCATAACTCATATTTATTCTATAGTTTATGAAACCTAGGCTTGCAAGAGTGAAATTAACATTTTCATTTACATAGTCTCTAGGAAAAAATGCTTCCAATGTGTATAAAATTTTACTCATCATTCTCAGTAATATACTGTGGCTTCTTTGATCAAGCTAGGGGCTTGGTGCATGAGGTGTAGACTCTGGACCACACGAACTCCCCAGTGTCCCTTATTTTAATATGGAATCTAGACTCTCATGCCGCCTGGCAATGTGCACCGCACGTCGCTCTTGTCTCAGCTAGCCTCTCTCGACGGCTTCCCTTCTGGAGCTCCAGGGGAACTCGTCCTTGGGTTAGTGCAGCTGTTGCCTATTGTTGCTCTTAGTTGTCCATGGTCGGACCTGATTCATGTTCATTTTATGAGCAACAGAAGGAAACATTTTCTGGTCCTGTGTCAGCTTCGTGCTCACTGCTGTATCTGAGCTCATTATTATGGTCATGGCATCAATTGCATTGATAGTTTCTTTTCTTTTCACTGGTTTTCTATTTTATCTAACTCAATGTCCTGTTTAAAATGATCGTTCTTGATGACATGTTTTTAGGAAGTAAGATGGAGTTTGCATCTTCACTTCTTTTTCCTTTTTATCTTTTCTTCTTTTTTCACTTCAGATGGATAATATGCTGACATTGTAGCAAAGTTTAAGGGAGGCGCGTGTCATACAAAAGTGCATCTTCACTTGTAAGGATGAC
Organism: Elephantulus edwardii; assembly: GCF_000299155.1. NCBI lineage: Eukaryota > Metazoa > Chordata > Mammalia > Macroscelidea > Macroscelididae > Elephantulus > Elephantulus edwardii. The sequence continues at coordinate 34,160,203 of NW_006399754.1, forward strand.
TTTGTGTTTCCTTTAAGACTGAGTTATTGATTCTTCTGGTAATCTAGGGCATAGTCAACCTTCTAAAAAACCTATAATTTAAATGAGTACCTTCCACTTTATTGGTTTTGTTGTCCAATGCTGCCTGCATATCAGATGGTTGAGAAGATCATTGCATTGATCAGGCACACCTTGGCCAACAAAGTGCCTCATTGCTTTTGAAGCACTGGGAAGGAATTTCTATATACAGTCATGTCTAGTCAAGCCACAAGAGCCTCCTCACCCCACTCAGATTCTACTAACTTTTAATGACAAAGTCGAGCTGTTTTTTTGTGACATGCTAATACTAATTATTTTATTTCATGGTAAGATAGTTTAAATGACTTTCTCCTATGTTACACACATCTTTAATGGTGCAAGTATTATCTGTATACAAATACTCTGCTTCAATTGTTTTTAGGTGCTACCAGTGAACTACAACTCACAGCAACCCCATAAACCACAGACTGGGGCTCTGCCCTAACGCGAGCCATCCTCACGGGGGCCAAGCTCCACGTCACTATTACAGTCACCTGAGAGGCGTCCTCTCTTTTGTCGACACTCTGCATTTACCACCAGTCCCTGCATATTATACACGCTGAGTAATTAGATTCATCATATAGATTTTTACAAAAGATGTTCTTCTTTGTTTTTATCAAATTTCATATTTCACTTCAGACATCTACATTGATTTTTAAAAAAAATGTTGAAAGCTTATATGTGTAAGTCTTACGTTGTTGTTGTTGGTATGTGCCACTGACTTAACTACTATTCATAGCAACCCTGTGAATAATCGTTCTGAACCCTGTGCTGTGGTGGTCCAGTCTCATTCGTGGTCCAGTCTCACTGTCTCTGACTCACCTGCCCCCATTGCCACAGTCACTGCATCAGTCCGTCTCATCCAGGGTCGTCTTCTCCTGTGCTGACTCTCCACTCTTCCAAGTATGACATAATTTCAGATTATGTTATTGGGAGAACTGAGCTCACTTCTAAATCTACTCAGACCCATTCACAGTTTTAAACTAATCATTTTCTTTTTAAGGTCTTTACGGCTAAATGAGTATAATTGAAATGAGCCTTAAGAATCAAGGAAAAAGTGAACAGGCATTTTGAAGTGAACATGAGAGAATTTAATTGCACACAAGTGAGCACAGTGCTATCCCAAGAATAATATGTTTTTATTTAAGATACTGTAATCTAAAGTGAAATTGGCTACCCATCTTCCATTTCTGACTTCTGGGAATCTGAGAAGATTAAGCTAAGCCACACCTCCATATAAAAATGATCAACTGCATAATAGCTAAGCCCTTTGGAAATGAAGGCAAGTTGGGGGAGAAGATGACAAAGTTAAGATAGGAGACAGTGGTTGAAAGGACAGAGTATGAACTGACCTTCTCTGTAAAGAAGATGGCATTAATGCAGACTGTACAAGTCAAATCAAAGGTTTATTTATACTATTTCCTGCACCTAGTGTGCATGAAATCTCATCACCCACGATAGCAGTTAGTGACCCTTTGTCGGCATTAGGAAGACTCAGTGCATAGCTCTGTACGTGTGCTGTGGACTGTCAAGCCTTCTACAACTTGCAGTAACCCTCTAAACAACAGCTATGAACCTTGCCCTATATCGTGTGTCATGCTCAAGGTCTCCTACGTGCCCACTGGTCCAGTCACTGTGTCAGTCTATCTTTCTGACGGTCTTCTGTCTTTCTGACAGTCCCTTTCCCAGCTTGATGTCTTTTTCTAGCTTGATGTCTTTCTCCAAGGACTGTCTCCTCCTCACAACATGTTCAAAGTGTGTATGATGAATTCACACCACCCCTTATTTCACTTTTTAAATGGATTTAGAAAGTTGTGGAAATTTAGCAATTTCAACTACTCTACCATGGACTTTCCTGCCCATTAGAGAACTTGTGATTTGGTCTGTAGTCTAGATGGTTAAACCAGAAGCTGACAAGGCTGGCTCTCCTGTTCTGCTCTCCCAGTTGATGACTGGTCAGCTTGACAGGATTTCTTTCTCCTTGCTCTGACAGACTGGGCATGTAAATCATGTCTTTCTATTTCTCTTTCACATTGTGCTTTTAATTCATTGTGATAGATTCTGATTTTCAAGTCATGCCAGACCTACTGGAATTGATGAGCTTTTCAGCTGTCACTGTCTTCACACTGTTTGATTAAATTGGTCCGTCTGTTTTTATGGAGACAGACTAAAAAGCCTAGGAGACAGTGTCCAGCTTATGCAACCATTACACTATTGGAATTCTAGTCATCAGCCTGCAAATTGGATAAAAAGGGATTGATATAATCTATAAGCTCTAACACCATTTGAAGACAAGTATTTTAAATAAAATACCATAGTATGTAATCATGCTTATTTTATATGGATTACAAAAAATACATTTTTTTGGTTTTATTATAATTTATACACAATACATAAAGCATCATATCAGTTTCTATCTGCAATCTTATTAATTACATTCTTGAATGAAAACATCTTTGTACTCCTCTCTCAAATCATTCAAACATCACTAAAATGCCTTCTTCAGTGTATGTATTTGCTTTTATATTAAAATTATTCATACATTTGAATTTTAGTTTTGGTGTAAAGAGTGGGTAGGGACACATTTTTTTAATCAATGTTACTTTGATGGAGCTGAGGAATAGCTATAATAATACATCAAGACTGAAATATACACCAGTTCACCGGTGTCGGCATGCACGTGTACAATCCAGTGACACTGAACGTGTTCATGAGTTGGTCAATCATTCCTACCCTCCTTTTGTTTTTTTAAATTTTACATTGGTTTCCATATAAAGTTTATATACATTGTGTTTCAGGCTGTCCTTCAGTCACATTGTGTTTCATGCAATCATTCTCATTGATTCTGCTTCATAAACTCAATCACCATTAAACCATGCCCATCATCACTCTCTTTCTGGATCCCCACCGAATCTTTCCCGTTTCCTTTACCCATCGTCCTTCCACCCACCAAACTGTGAGACACTATGATTTCCCCCTTGTCCTCAGCCCTCTGCTCTCACCTCTCCCACCTTAGATCCTCATACACATTTTATTAGTTATCCTCCTGTTTTTACAATAATGGTCCTGTGCAGTATTTATCCTTATAAGACTGAGTTAATTCACTCAGCATAACGCCCTCCAGTCTTTCCCAGGTTATGTAGTAATTTTCAAAATCACTACATAGTAATCCATCATGTGATGAACCATAACTTCACAAATCATTTGACTGTGGTTGGATGCTTAGGTTGTTTCCATATTCTTGTGATTGAGAACATTGCTGCTATGAACACTGGAGTACAAGTCTTCGTTTGCGTCTCAGCTCTAATTTCATTAGGGTATATTCCTAGTAGTGGAATAGTGGGTCATATGGGTATATTCCTAGTAGTGGAATAGCTGGGAATTTCTTTGTTCAGCTTTTTTGTGAAAACACCAAACTGCCTTCCAGGGTGGTTGTACCATTGTACAATCCCACCAGCAATGTATGAGAGTACCTATCTCTCCACATCCTCTCCAACATTTATTACTTGCTGTCCTATTAAACTTTGTCTTGGCTACTGGGATGAGATGATATGTCATTGTAATTTTGATCTGTATCTCTTTTATTGCCAGTGATTTTGAGCATTTCTTCATGTGTTTGTTGACTATCCAAATGTCTTCCACTGTAAAAAGTCTTTCCATGTCTTTTGCCTATTTAGTAATTAGGTTATCAGTAATGTTTTTGTGGAGGCTTATAGGACTCTTTAAACTGATGTTATGAGATCCTTGTCTGAGATTTTATTGCCAAATATTTTTCCCAGTCAGTAGCTTTCTTTTCACTCTCTTGGAAAAAAAAACTTGATGTGCACAGGATTTAACCTTTAAAAGGTCCCACTCATGAATTTCATCCTCTCCTGGTAGTGTATATCTGGCTGTGTTTGGCAGACTCTTTTTATACCATTGGTGAGGTCTTGGCAGTAAACCCATTGTGTTTCATTATGTTACATTTGTAAAAGATCACCTACCATATTAAACATTACGTAAGCAAAAATTTCCTGAGGAATAAGAATTGAAAAATTTACTATTTTACTATGCTATCTGCACAAATTAGATTTCTATTTACATAAGAGTATTGACATTAATGCTATTTTCTAAGTTTATTGTAAAATGCATAAGGAATTAGAGTTCTGGTTTTGCTGTTTAGAGCTAAGGCCTGCTGTTGACTTTCTGTGTTTACTTATTAACCTATAAATTGAGAGAGTGGAATTTAATCGAGTTGGGCTGACCTAGTCCTTTCAGTGCTCCTGAATCAGAACAAGACTCAGAGCGGAGCCTCCACTGGATTTCCAAAGGTGTAAATCGCAAAGAAATTTCTCGTCTTTCTCCCCTGGAGCTGCTGGTGGATTTTAACTGAGTGAGAAGTGTGACTTTTAGGTTAACAGTGTAACTCCCCGTAAAGTACATCTGCACAGCTTCTTAAAAATAAAAAATCCATGCTTAGTTTAAGAGGGATGTGTGTGTGTGTGTGTGTGTGGTGGGGAGAGAGAGAGAGAGGTGGAGGAGAGAGAGAGAGAGAAGAGAAACTGTTGGTGTGTGTTTATAGACATGAATGAAACCATTAATAACTTTTATTAAATACTCCTTTGTGTACCTTGCTGTTTCCTTTTCGTATCTTTTCATAAATTTTGTATTTACTTTAAATGGTTCAAGTGTTATAGAATTTATATAAACTGCAATCAAATTCTCCATTTCTCACATTCGCTTGTTCTCTGATATTTGATCTTGCAGTATCCACGCACACTCTCTCTGCACACCCACACTCACACACACAGGTGGCGTCATCTTTGTTACTTAATAGAGTTTGTGTAAGTTACTTAGTGCAGCTTGTGAAAGATACCAGATGTTTACTGAAGTGTAGCTACATAGATAATTATGAATTGATAATAGATGCATCCTTGGCATATAGGTTTCACATAACACAATCAATTGTTCTGGGATTCCCATTCTTGTCAGGGGTAGCCACATTTTGCTGTGGTCCACACAGTCAAATGTCTTTACATATTCAAAGTTAAACATTCCTCTGGTACTCTGCTTTGAGCTAAGATCCATCTAACGTTGAATAGAATATTCCTAGTGCCACAACCTCTTCTAAATCCAGCCTGCACATCTGGCGGTTATCTATTAAAGTGCTGTTCCAGTCCTTTTTGGATAATCAATATTCAGCAGGATTATGCTTGCATGTGAGATTAATGATATTGTTTGATAATTTCTACACTCTCTTGGGTCACCTTTCTTTGGAATGGGAACAAATATGGATCTCTTACAGTCCATTGGCCAGGTGGTTGTCCTCCAGATTTCTTGGCACAACTTGGTGAGCACATCCAGGGCAATGTCTGTTTGTTGAAACATATCCATTGGTATGCTGTAAATTCCTGGAGCCTTGCTTTTTCCAATTCTTTCAGAGAAGTCTGAAGCTCCTCTCTCATCACCATATGCTCTTGATCAGATGTTGTTTCTTGAAATTCTGTGTCAGCCAATTCTTTCTAGCATAGTGACTCTGTGTACTCCTTCAACCTTCTTTTGATCCTTCCTGAGTCATACAACACTCTGCCCACAGAAGCCTGAAGTATTGCAACTTGAGGCTTGAATTTGTTCTTCAGTACCTTTAGCTTAAGAAATAAGTGAGTTTGTCCCTTTTGATTTTCCAACTCCAGCTCTTAGCATATTTCATTATAATACTTTGATTTCTGTTCCTGTGCTGCCCTATGAAAGCTTCTGTTCAGCTGCTTAACATCTTCATTTTTTCTCTTTGCTTTTGCTTCTCAGAGCTCTAGAGCAATAATCAGAGTCTCTTCTAACAACTGTTTTGACCTTTCTTCTTTCTCCATCTTTGTAACTACCCTTTGCATTCTTCATGGAGGTTATTCCTGATACCTTCCACAGCTCATCTGGTCTTCACTCATTAGTATTCAAGGCCTCAAATGTGTTCCTGAGATGATCTTTAAATTCAGAAAGGTCCAACTTTGGTTTGTGTGGATTGGATTTTCTTTCTCTTCAGTTTAAATTTGCATACAAGTAATTGATGATCTGATCCCCCCCGCAGCACTTGGCCTAGTTTTCACAGCTGATGTTGATCTACTCCAGTGATTTTCCCCGCATATGTAAACAGTCTGAGTCCTGTGTAGGCTGTTAGGTGAGGTCCATGTGCATGATTATTATTTGTGTTTCTTAGAAAAGGTATTTGCAATGAATAAATCATTGATTGTACAAAATTCTATAATTTTGTCTCCAGACTCATGTCTGTTCCCAAAACCATGTTTCTCAGCTTCCTGGTTCCCACCTTTTCACGCCAGTCACCATTATCACTAATGTATCTTGATTGCATGCTCAAGAGACTTCCAATTGCAACAGTCGGCTCTGGTTGTTGGTGTGTCTCTGTGAGTGGTAATGGTACTAACAGGTCTTCCTTGTATGTGCATGGATATTATCTGGTCACCCACAACATTGTTTTTAAAAATGAATCTAGAAATGGTCTTTTTAACTATGAAAGCAATCCCATTTTTTTCCTCACATTTGTCTTTCCAGAATAGTGGATCGTATGATTGATTCAAAATGCCCCATGCCAATTCATTTCCTTTTGCCAATGCTTAGTATATCAATATTCGTAAGTTCCATTTCTTCCTGAACAATCTCCAGGTTTCCTACATTCACACTTCTCATATTCCACATTCCAATCATTAGGGTCTGTTTGCAACTCTTCCTTGTCCTTTGTGATTCCCAACACAAAGGCTCAGCCTCTGCACCATATCTGCTTGTCTAATCTGTGCTATGTTGTAGGGTTTTTGAAAGCCTGTTAGTGCAAATAAAGATGGCCAATTCTTCTCCCTGTCTTCATTTGGGGGCTCAGCTTTAGAGCAATATTTGACAGACACGCATTTTACATAAAAAAGCTGATGAGATTATGCAGGTAACGGATCAGGTGTTGGTCCAGGGGGCCACCCCTTCAGCACAGGTGCTGTGTTCGCACCCTCAACCCGCCCTGTCGGCACCTAGCTCTATTCCCTCTTCTTGCTTCCCTGGCGCCTCCCATCCTCCTGGCTTGGTGGCTCAGGCCTCCCAGCACCTCCGTCCTTTCATTTCCTCTTCACTCCTCTGTGATATTAGTGCTTCTGGCATGGGGTTGGGGTGGGGGGCTGGGGGCGGGGGGCAGCCTTTACCATGATGGTGGTCTCTACATGCTTCGGGAATTGATGGTCCCAGGAGAGGGCAGTGGTTCCAGGAGGGGTGGATGGTTCCGGGAGGGGGCTGTGGTCCCCTGGCAGGAAACCCTTTCATGACATACTATCTCTCTCCAGCAACTGGTTCCCTCTGAAAATGTGCCCAGATCAGTGATGTTTCACTGTATTTGCCTCTAATGAATGCTCTGTTCTGCTTTGGTTTTTCAGTTGTCTTGGTTTTTTTCATTGGTTTGCATACAATAAGCAGTCTCACTGTGTTTTATTGATGAACATTGTGTTTTATGCAGTATTTTGCTTATATTGTGTTTCATACAGTCATTCATAGACACTGTATTATATATGATTAATTACTATCGGTACAACTGTTATTTATCCTGTCTTTTTGTGTATCCATTGAATCATGCCTGTTGCTTCACGCCCCACATCCATTTATTAACCTCTCCTACCCTAGTGATTTCCCCTGGCCCCTCTCCACCTCCTTCATCTCTTCCCTCTTGCCTTTTGGATATTTTTACACCTCTTACTAATGGTTTTAGTTTACTCAGCATAATGTACTTCCTTCAAGACTGATTTATTTGTATTTTTGGCATCTCATGATAAGTTCATTACTCACCACCAACAATGTAATTAACATGTATAGATACTTCTTTGATCTTCCTTACATGTGACCCAACTTTTAGATGCATAGTAAGTAATTGGAAATACCATGGCTTGAATCAGATTTACCTTTGTCCCAAACTGGCATCCTTATTCTTTACTACTATGGAGAAGTCTATGAGCACATATTTTCCCAGTGTAACATGCTATCTGATTTCTTGATAGTTGCTACCATGACTATTAATTTGTGACTCTAAGTAAAAGGAAATCATTGACAACATCAATCTTCTCTACATCAATCATGATGTTGCCTATTTGGTCTATTGGTGAGGATTTTGGGATGGTTTTGGGTTGGTTTTTTTTTTTTAATTTTCTTGATGCTGAGATGTAATCCATGTGGAAGTCATTAATCTTGTACAGAAAGTACTTCAAGTCTATGGGAAATATCAAACAATAGAGTTAATATGACATGCAAGTAAAATCTTGCTTAAAAATTTTAAAAAGAGACTTGAATAGTACATTGACAAGGAATTTCCAGAAATTCAAGCTGGAGTCAGAAGACGCCATGATACAAAGGATATCATTGCAGATGTCAGGTAGATTTTGGCTAAAACAGAAAATACCAGAAAGACATTTGTGTTTTATTGACTGTGCAAAGGTATTTCATTGTATGTATTATAGCAAATTATTGCTAACTTTAAGAAGAATGAGAATCACAGAACACTTTCTTGCCCTCATGCAAAACTTGTCCATAGATCAAGAAGCAATTGTCAGAACAAAACAAGTAGACATTGTATGGTTTAAAATCAGGAAAGATGTTTATCTAGGTTGTATCCTTTCTCCATACTTATTCAGTTTGTAGGCTGAGCAAATAATTCAAGAGATACAAGAGACCTATACAAAGAAAACTACAGAGCATTTCTGAAAGACACAATAAAAGACCTAAAGAAATGGAAAAATGTACCTTGCTCATGGACAGGAAGACTCAATATGGTGAAATGACAATCCTATCAAAGGCAATTTACATGTTCAATGTAATCCCAATTCAGAAGCCAAAGTCATTTTTCAAGGAGATTGAAATGGAAATTATCAAATTTATTTGGAGAGACAAGAGACTCCAAATAAGCAAAACACTTCTGAGAAACAAAATGAGGTTGGAAGCATAGCATTCTGTGACCTCAAAACCTACTACACAGCAGCGGTAACTAAAACAGCATGGGACTGGTACAATGATAGACACACAGACCAATGGAACAGAATTGAGAATCCACAAATAGACCCAGCTACCATTACAATCACCTTTAGTTATTGCACAACCATGTTTTAGATAACTTAAAAGGATTAGAGCCTTTCGCTTGCACCAAAATAAGGCAAATAATAACAGTATACAACTAATCCAATTATGTTACAAATTCCTTATTTGGAATGCCTGGACTTTTTGTAATCAGCAGTCTGTTGGTACTTTTTTAGCCTCTGACTATGGACAAAAAAAATAAGTGTGCATGTACACCGACTCCTAATTCACTCCTTCGTACTCTGGAACTCATTGTTGTTGAACTGGCGCTGACTCCTGCTCCAGCAGGTTTTTTGTTTGTTTGGTTTTTGGTTTTAATAGAATCATTGCAGGATATTTTACTTGCATTTATACAATACATTTGAGAACTGAAAAAAAAAGAGATGATTGTCTAGGACAATACAGATTTTGGAAACCAGTCCCCACAGAGACGAAAAAATTGGAATAAGTTCACTATTATAGCTCCAGCAGGTTTTGAGAGAATGTTAATCACACAGGAAGAGCTCACTCATCTTTCTTCATAGACTAGCTTTTGGAAGAGAAACGCCTTGGAACGGCAGAGCAGCTCCTTAGCCACTATGTTGTCGGATATTTTCTGTGTATTGGTAAGTAAGATGAAAGGGAAACAATGCAGCTCAACGTCAGAACTTGATTTCTTCACTAGTAACTTGCATGACTTATGGACTGATTCATACATCCATTCCTAGTTTATCCACAGGATTAAATTCCAAAGACCAAGATTATTTGTAAAAATGTGCGTTATATGAAAATGAAGAATGACCAGCAGATGACATATTTTAGTCATGTTGTCAGGAGAAGCCAGTCTTTGAAAAAGAATTTCATGCTTGGAAAGGTGAAGAGCCCGCAAAGTAAGAGAAGACCGTCAGTGAGACTGACTGACATAGTTTGTAACAGTGAGCTCTAGTGTGTCAGAGATGATGATGAAGGCACAGGTTAAGGCAGGGTGCAGGTCCACTGCTTAGAGGGTTGCTATGAGAGATAGTCAACTCAGGGGCACTTAACAACAACAACACTGAAGCTTCTCTACACTTTCCTTTCGGTGCAACTTAACCATTCATTTGTTAACCTCTGTTCTCTCACCCCTCTTCTGCCCATATTTATTAACCCTCTGCAATTGATTCTATCTGTAAGTAAAACTGTCCCACAGTTGATCTTAGGTAGATAGGTTGATTTCTGGTTTCTCACTCATATTCCATTGGTTTATGTTTACTTCTGTACAAAGTAAGTACTATGCTGTTTTGGTTACTATGACTGTGTCCTAGATTTTGAGGACAAGAAGTATGCTATATTGTAATTTGTTTTTCTTGTTCGGTAGAGTTTTGCTTGGTTTGTGTCTCTTTCCTTTCCAAATAAAGCTGGATACTACCTTTTCTATCATGTTGAAGAATGACATCAGTGACTGTATGGAGATTACATGGTGTTAGTCTAAAAGTTGGCTTTTTCTTAGTCATTACAACTAGCCACCTCTGGTCTCCAGTCATCTTAACTATAGACACACAGTCCTGAAAATCAGCATGAGCTACAGGACAAGGATAAAAGAAAGTACTTTCCACAGGGGGAAGCAAGACTTGAGGCGAGCAGGCCTTGTGACAGCAAGTCCCTGGTGAGAGCGAGACCCTGGTGATGGAGAGACTGTGGCAATGCTGTGAAGAAGCAATGGCAAGGTGTGATCTGAGGCTTTGCATTTGTGCTGGCCACAGTTAAAGGTATGGCTATTCCTGCTAGATGTTTGAAGGAGAAGTTGCTCTGAGGCAAACCTTGCTGGATGGTTTGGTTATGACTACTCTCAGGTGATCCTTACTGGATGATTTGGATTTGACTGCTGGACTCAAACCTGATCCTGGACTTATTGAGGAACTGTGCCTTGGAACTTTTGGACTGAAACTTGGACTTGTCCTGTGAGATAGTCTTTGCCTCCCCCACTCTCTTCCCTAAATAAACCTCACTGTTGGTGCCATCACTGAGTCAGCTCTGCTGCTGGTGCCATAGAGATGCATTGGACCTGGCCTCTGGGCTTTTATCTACTTTCTGCTTTGAAGCAGTGAAGGGCTGTGCTATTCTTACTCCCTCTGGCCTTTTCAGAGTGATGTCCATGGCCCGGTGTCTCTATGTACCATTATCTCCTCTTCAGATTGTATTTAACCTTTAGACACTTTTGGCAAAAATGAGGTCTTCACAGTATTGAGTCTTCCTATCCTTGAGATATTTGCTTCAGAAGATTAAAGTCTTCAATATGGATTGCATTTCAACATCAAGAAGACAAAAATACTCACCACCGGGCCAATAAGCAACATTATTATATATTGAGAAAAGACTGAAATTGTCCAAGATTTTATCTTATTTGAATCCACAATCAGCACCCTTGGTTCCAGCAGTCAGGAAATCAAGGAACTGTATTGCATAGAGCAAGTCCACTGTCAGGGACCTCTCTAAATCACGGAGGAACAATTATATCAGTTTGAAGACTAAAGCATACATGATTCTGGTCATGACCTTTTCAATCACTTGCTGTGCTTCTGAGAGCTGGATTTGGAAGCCAGGTTGGCAAAGCTTCATCTCACATAGTTTCAGCATTTTGCTAGGAAAATCTTGGAAAAGGGACATCATGCTTGAAAGGTGGAGGATCACTAGAAGAGAGGAATAGTGATTGCAGCAATGAACGCAATGATGTCAGAAATCATAAGGACAGGGTTCAGATCTGTTCTTCATAGATTTGCTATGAGTCATATTTGATTCAACAGCATCTAACAGCAACAACAACAATCCATGAACATGGTATATTCTTCCATTTATCTAGATTTCATTTTGTTTTCTGTAGCAATGTTTTGTAATTTTCTTTATGTAGGTCTTCTGTGCCTCTATTTAGATTTAATTTTAAGTATTTCATCATGTGGTTGACTATCATAATTGCTATATTTTCATTTCTTTTTCAGTGTTTGTTACTGTAGAGAAATCGGATAGATTTTTTAAAAATTTTGATCTTGTATCCTATCACTTTGCTGAATTGGTCTACTAGGTTTAAGAGTTTTCTTGCTGAGTCTTTGGGGTTTACTATGTACACTATCATACCATCTGTATATAGAGATATTATACCTCCTCTTTGCCAATTTGGAAGTCTCTTATTTGCCTCTCTTGCCTCGTTGCTCTAACAAGTAATTCTGTTACAATTTTAAAGAGGAATACTGATGGTAGACATGCTTGCCTAGTCCCTGTTGCCAAAGTTAATGCCTTTAATCTCTCTTCATTGAGAGTGAAGTTGGATTTTTGTTTATATGCTCTTAATTATGTTGAGGAAATTCCCCTCTATTCCTATTGTGTCAAGCATTTTAATCAGGAAGGGTGTTGGATTTTGTCAAGAGTCTTTTCTGTATTGATTAAAATGATTATGTGATTCTTATGCTTTATTTTATTGACATTGATTATTTTTATTATACTGAGTTGTTCCTGCTTACTTGTTATGAATCCCACTCGATCATGATGAATGATTCTTTTGATATGCTGTTGGATTCTATAGGCTAGGGTTTTCTTAAGAATGTTTTGTGCTTATAAATATTCATGAAGAATTTACGTCTGTAGATTTCTTTTAGGTAATGTCTTTACCTAGTTTTGATGTCAGAGTTATGCTTGCTTCATAGAGTAATTCTGAGAATATTCCTTGTTTTCTATATTCTGAAATAATCCAAGTAAGACTGGTGTCAGTTCTTCTCTGAATTGTTTGCTAGAATTTGCCTGTAAAGATGTCTTAACTGGGTTTGTTTTTGTGTTTTTGGGATTTTTTCCCCCCTGGCAGTTCTTTTGTGACTTGCTTGATTTCTATTTTGTGATGAGACTGTTCAGTTTGGATAAGTTGTGAGTATGCAAGAATTTGCTATTTCCTCTAAGTGTGAGGATTGGGTTTGTTTTTGTTTTGTTTGTTTAGTTTTTTTATTATTATCCTCTTCTTTTAAAAAATTATATTGGTTTACTTACAAATTTGTATACATAATTGTTCACACAGATCCTTCCCCATTCCTTTGCTTACCCCTCCCTCCACCCATTGAATCGTGTGATCCTATAACGAAGCCCCCCATCCTCTTCAACATTGTATTAGAATTCCAGCTACAGCAAAAAGGCAAAACAGGGAACTAAGAGCCATCCAAACTGACAACGAGGAGACAAAATATCTGTCTATGCAGATGATATAGTAGTACAACCCCAGAGATTCAGTAAACACCAAAATAAACCCCAAATCCCAGTAAGAAAAACTCTTAGACTTTAGTAGACTAATTCTGCAAAGTGTCAGGGTACAAAACCAGAAAACAAAAATCAGTCGGATTTCTCTACAAGCAAGCTTTTGAAAATATTCCATTATCATTCTCATTATTTAATTGGTGCTATTATTCATCAATCATTTCAATCCCAATTTGTGTATTTTCTTTCTTTTTCTTTGTTAGGTTTGACAGTGATTTGTCAATGGGAGATGTTAGATTAAACAGTTGATTTTAATTCTTTCTTCCTTTATGATGTATTTACTTGTTGTTATGTGCTGCCAAGTTGCCTGCAACTCATAGCGACCCTATATACAACAGCTCGGAACCCTGTTCTGTCCTGAGCCAATCTTATTGTCTGATGCATCTACTCTCATTACCCCAGTAACTGATTCAATCCATATCGAAGGCTGCAGTCCTTGACCTTCTGCAGCAAGTGCTTCAGATCCTCTTCAATTTTGGCAAGCAAGGTTGTGTCTTTTACATAACACAGGTTGTTGATGAGTCTTCTTCCAATCCTGATGCCTCCTCATAGAGCCCAGCCTCCCAGATGACCTGTTCCACATATAGACTGAAAAGGTCTGGAGATATGACACATCCCTGGTGTACATCCTTCCTGATGTTGAACCATGAAGTGTTTCCTTGCTCTGTTCGGAAGACTGCCTCCTGGTCCAAATATGGGTTTCGCATAAGAATAATCAAGTGTTCTGGGATTCCTATTCTCCTCAACCACAGTTCGTTATGATTCACACAGTCAAATGCCTTTGTCTAGTCAATGAAACAGAGAAAAACATTCCTCTGGTATTCTCTGCTTTCAGTCAAGATCCATTTAACATTAGCTATCATAGCTCTAGTGCTGTAACCTCTTCTAAATCAGCATGTACATCTAGCAATTTTCTGTTGATTGGCTGTTCCAGTAGCTTTTTGTTAAGTTTTAGCAGAATCTTGCTTGAATGTAATATTCATGATATTGTTCGATATTTTCCACATTCTGTTGGGTCACTTTTCTTTGGAATAGGAACAAATATGGATCTATTCAAGTCACTAGACCAGGTAGCTGTCCTCCAGATCTCTTGGCACAACGTGATGAGTGCATTTATGACAGCACCTGTCGGTTGAAATAGGTCAATTGGTATGCCATCAATTCCTGGGGCCTTGGGTTCTTGCCAGTTCCTTCAGAGCAGCTTGAACTTCTTCCTTCATTACCACAGGCTCTTGCTTATACATTGTTTCATGAAATTCTTCTGTGTTGGCCATTTTTTTTCTTTTGGTATTAGTGCCTCTGTATATTGTTTCTATCTTTTCTTTTTTGTTAATGCTTTCTGGATCATTTAATATTCTGCTCGAAGCATCCTTAATTATTGCAACTCATGACTTGAGCTTGTTCTTCAGTTTAAGAAATGCTGAGCAAGTTCAGCGTTTTTGATTTTCCAACCTCAGCTCTTTGCACTTTTCATTATAATATTTGGCCTTGTTGTCCTGCAACACCCTTTAAAATCTTCTGTTCAGCTCTTGAATTTCTTGATTTCTTCCCTTTGTTTTGACTACTCAGCACTGTAGTGTGTTATTAAGTCTCATCTGACATCCATCTCAATCTTTTTTCTCTCTGTCTTTGTAAAGGACCTTTTGGGTTCTTCATGGATGATATTCTTGTCATCCTCCAACGGCTCATCTGGTCTTCATTCATTAGTGTTCAAGAAATTCAAGTGGAATAGACTCAAGGTCAAATTTGGTTCCTATGGATTTCATTTTCTTTAGCATCAGCTTTAAACATGAGTAGTTAGTGGTCTGTTCCAAAATCAGCACCTGGCCTAGTTTTCACAGCTGATGTCACACTTCTCCAGCAATGCTTCCCACAAATGTAGTCAATCTGACTCCTATGCATACCGTCAAGTGAAATCCACATGTATAATCCGCATTTATGTTTTGTATAATAAGTATTTGTGATGAATAAGTCATTGATTGTACCAAATTCTTTCTGTCTCTAGCAAAATTTCTATCATGAAGTTCTTGTTTTCTAACTAATGATCCTTCTTCTCTGTTTCCAACTTTTGTATTCCAGTCACCCATTATTATTAATGCATCTTTATTGCACGTTTGATCAATTTCTGACTGCAAATATTAATAGACGTCTTCTTCTGTTTCCTTCTGTTTGGCTCTAGTTGTTGGTGCATATATTTGAATGATAGTGGTATTAACTGGACTTCCTTGGATGCGTATGGATATAATCCTGTCACTCAGAACACTGTGTTTCAAGATGAATCTAGAGATGACTTTCTTACCTATGAAAACAACCCCATTTTTCCTCACCTTTTCATCACCGGTGTGGTAGATCTTGTGATTATCTAATTCAAAATGCCAGTCCATTACATTTTGCCAATGTATATTTATGGATTCTATTTCTTGGTTAACAATGTTCAATTTTCCTTCTTAGTGACATGAAATGACTTCTTAGTATTCCCCTTATTGTGTTCCAGAGACTGTATAATGTTAGATGTTTTTATTCTCATTTGTTTCAAGAAACTTTTAAAGGTAGGTTTTTTTTTTTCCCTTTTTTATTTCTTCTATTACCCAGCACAGGAGAAAGAAGATTAATCTCCTCCCATTTAATTAACTGCCTCCGAGAACCTGCTGAAGGACCAGCTGTAGGTTGATTCTGACTCCACACCACACAGCACCAACAATTACCTAATAGTGATCGAACAATATTGTGTTTGGCTTCCACATGCATGTTTGCTTTCTCCTTATCTTCTTGTTGATATATAATTTTATAGTATTGTGGTCTAAGAACGTGCTTTCTTGCATTTCAGTGCTTTTGTTTGTTTGTTTGTTTTAACTTATCGAGGTTTGCTTTGTGCCCTCACATATGGTCAGTTTTGGAGAATGTATAGTGTGTGCTGAAGAAGAATGTAAATGAAACTTTTGTTGATTGCAGTACCTGAATATGTTTATGAGGTCAATTCTGTTGATTGTACAGTTTAGTTCTTCTGAATCTTTTTCTAGCGATCTCCTGCTATTGTGATGTTATCTAATTCTTTGAAGGCTGCGAGCATTTGCCTTATCGATTCTCCAGCTCTCTCATTCAGTGCATAGGGGTTAAATAAGCTTATGTCCTCTTGTTCGATGGATCACTTCTGATTATATAGCATCTTGTCTCTTTTGTTGCTTTTTACCCTGAAGTCCATTTTATCAGATATTAGCAGTGTCCCTTCTGCTTTCTTTGTTGAGTTCCTTTTTGTGTTCTTGCTGGTGACTTTAGTCCATCCACTTTTCTACAATTGTGTCTGTGTGAAGAACTTCTTTTCATATTTCTTGTAAGGTTGGTGGTATTGACTTCACAAGTTTCTTCATTTCTTGCTTTTCTGAAAATTACCTAAGTTCATTTTCATATATGATGGACAATTTTGCTAGATACAAGATTCTCATTTGGCAGGTTTTTTTCTTTCAACCTTTTGCATATATCATGCCATTATCTTACTTGCATGATTTCTGTTGAAAAACCAAATCATAGTGGCTTTCTGTTGTACTTAGCTCTTTGTTTTTCTCACACATCTTTTCATATTGTACCCTTATCTTTGATTTTGGAAAATATGACGATGATATGTCTTGGCATTTTTCTTTTGAGGTCTAACCTTTTTGAAGTTGGCTCAAATTCTTGAATGTGTATTTGCTTAATTTTCATGATATCTGAGAATTTTTATTCTGACATTTCTTACACAGTTTTTGCAAGTGCTTTTTTTTTCCTCTACCAGTTCAAGAATTCCAATCAAAAGTTTATTTTCCTGATGTTATCCTACATCTTACACATTCTTCATTTTCCTTCTTTTTTCTACACTGTCCTCTAGTAAATTAGTGATAAAATCTTGTTTTACTGATTCTGTGTTCAACTTCTTTAGTTCTGTTCTTTTGTCCCTTTCATATGTTCATAACTTGTGTAATGTTGGTTTTATTATTCTAGATATTTTTATGTTTTTCTCTGTTTTCTAATATCCCACTAATTGCCATTTTTTTCTCATAATGATTTTGTATTGCTTCAGTCTTTTTGTTTGGGCTTCAAGTATTTATCCTATCCTTTGCAATTTCATGAACACCATTCATCTGAATTCTACTCCAGATTATTCTATCAGCCTTCCTGCCCCTGGAATATTGGTTCTGAATATTGATCTGTTATTTGGTGATAATTTGTTTTGGGCTGTTGTGTGCATGTGTGTTAGTTTAAAGTTGTCAGCTCTTTCTAGGGCATTGCGGTGACATTGTTGTAGATTTCTTTATCCTCCTTTCCTCTTGGGTTGTGGACCTACCAGCTGGTGTGTTTTATCTGTAGTTATCTGTACAGTCTTGTTGTTTAGGGCTGGTAGTTAATGGTGATTAACTAATGCTTGTCAGTTGGTGTACATGGTGACCTTTGCTTTAATTGAATATGTGGACACTCTAACCAGACATGCCATGGGCCCACAATAATGATGGTGCACAAGTCAGCCCATAGGAGGGACTACTGTTACTTTCTCATTACCTCTTGGTGAAAGGGGTCTTTGAGCCTCTGTGCTGAATTTCTGAGTCTTTGGCTCTTTAAATCTGGGTTCCTGCTGCTTCTGTGTCTCTCTGTCACTCACTGAATTATTGTATTAGTATGTTTTATATTGTGGACACAAGTGAGTGCTGATTAGGTCCCCAGGGCAGGAACTCTGGAGTCAGCTCCTGGCTGTGTATGTGGTCTGGGCTTTGCATTGTGACTGCCTGTCATGCTAGCTGGTCAGCTCACTGGAATAGACGTAGGGGACAGATTAGGATCAAGGGGAATGTTCTTTCTATGAGAAGAGAAAGATAAAAGTTCACATTCCCTGCTCATGTTCTCCCTTTTTCAGTGTAAAGTTAAAAATTATTTTATTGGCATTGGGGTTATCTCCTGACCTGACTTATGATGGCATTGGCCAGCTCACTATGGGGACAGGGGACTTGTTCCCAGGGGCTTTTTGTGTTCTAACCATTCAGGTGGCTGTTCACTGGGACAGTTGTCCATGAGCAGCAGTACGTCTCCATGGCGGACCCCTAATGCTGGCAGGAAGTTTAGTTTCCTTCTCTTTTTGTGTAATATGAGTCCTTCCCAGGACGTGTTTATGGTGGTGGTCCCACTCGTCCCTTCACACTGCTTTGTGCCGCATCTTGCTTTCAACAGTTTCTCCAAATTTCAGAGTCCTTGAATTATTCTGGCTTGGGGTTCTCTGTTAACAAATAAATAAAGTTTACACGACAGGAGAGAATCAGGTCTGCTGGTATGACAACCTGACCTTCTAACCAGGGCCTTATTTCCATGTACAATTTGAAATTATCAACATTAGGTCATTAAAAATTGAATTGTGAAGAGATGTGTATATCACAGTACACTATTTTTATATTTTATATTTTATTATAAATATATTTATATTATATTTTATTACAAAGCCACTAAAAATCTCAAGAGTATATATAATAATAAAATGTAGCAATATCACTGAGAAGTGATAACTTGTAAATATTTATTACATTTATTTTTAAATAAAAATACTAAATAATTTTTTAAATTTTAGATGTGAATCATTAACTATTAAAGTAAATTTGTTAAGCTTTATTTATAAAATAACTCCGAAAATCCCAGAATGTTTTAGTAATTATCCCATATACAAAAGCAAAAACCAGCTCTAAGCATATTACTGATACATATGGCTAAAGAAGAAAACAAAATTCTTAATGGTATGTAGATGACGTGCTCAGGAAATTTATTAAAGGGGCAAACAATAGGAATGATCAATGTGGTACACTAACCAGATCTAGAAAAAACTTCTAACTTAAAACTGCATACACTCAGTAAAAATTCTTGAATTCTTTGAATTCTAATCCTTTTCAACTCTCTAGAATTGCTGAGAAAACCCAGGCCAAAAGAAATTCCAAACAGCAGAAACTTTACTTATGAAATAAAAAAAGAAAAAATAGAATTTAATATGATCCTTTTAACCTAATGCAAGTCTCTCAACACTGCTGATAAACCATCATGGCTAGAAGAACATAGTAATTCAAAATAATTTCATAGATGTGATTATTTTCTGAAACTTGAATTATAAATACCTAACTTTAGAAAACATCTACCTTGTGAACATAAAGTCAGTAGGTTTTTTTTTCAAAGGACTATTTGAAGAGTAATGTGAATTTTAAAAGGATAGAAGTAAAAAGAAAAAATTTAGTAAATAGACTCTGCAATTAGCTTTCACAGACATAAATCTAATTTGTTTAGTTGCATAACTTTTATTCCCCAGAGGATGTTTAATTTAGCTTGTCAAATATACATTCAAAATTTGATAGCAAGCATATTCACATTTAAAATTATTTCTGTTA
The DNA here is from genome assembly GCF_000299155.1 of Elephantulus edwardii. NCBI lineage: Eukaryota > Metazoa > Chordata > Mammalia > Macroscelidea > Macroscelididae > Elephantulus > Elephantulus edwardii. Next base: position 34,179,984 of record NW_006399754.1, read on the forward strand.
TAATTATAAACATAAAAAAGACAGGACAAATAACATTGTCCCCATTGTTTAAGAGGATTGTTTTTTGAAATGTTTTGAAAACCATTCTCAATTGTTATGAGTAGTTAGTTTAAAAATAAAAGCTCAAATGTCTCATTATTTATATTTACGTCCATCAAGTGATTAGACATAATGTAGAGAAAACAAAACAATATTATTTGGAATTGTATTCAAATAGCAATCAAGAGACATTTGGCAAGAGGCATCTGGCATGAAGCTCTTGTACTGAGATGTGTTAGCTCCTTGTGTCTAAGAGGGGAATTCGCTGACATGGTCCCTGAGGAGTTGTTGTGACAACCCACACGTAATGGTTTTCTGGTGTTTAGAATCTACCAGCAGCTCTGAGGAGAAAGAGGAGTAATCTTCTAAGTAATTTACATTCTGCTAAGGGTCACCCCAGAGTTGCTTCTGTCTCCAGGTCAGTGAGATATTACCAATGATGATGAGGGCTAATCTAGCAAGCTTTGTTTCTCCATAGTCTACCTCTGGACATTGATTTCATTTACCTCGAACACTAAATACATACATGATAATTAACACTCAATCTGTATACAGAAAAAAGGAGTGTTGACATGACAATAAAAAGAGTATACTACTAACACAAAAGTCCCTCAGCCCCTACCACCCAATATAAGTGGTACTTGTGGTTCAAAAAGAAATACTGATATTCTATTTCATTATTTGTCAAAAGTAGATGCTGTTTGTCATGAGTACACATTACATATCTTTTTAAGAAACTTGTTTTTCTGTGCCCTTAAGTCACTTGCAACTCATAGCGACCCTAGTACAGCAGCCATGAACCCTGCCCTGTTCTGAGCCAGTCTCACTGACTCCCACACATCTACACCCACAACCTCAGTTACTGTGTCAATCCATCTCATCCAGGATCTTCCTCTCCTGTGATGTTCCTCCACCCTTCTGAACATGATGTTCTCCAAGGACTGGTACCTCCTGGCCATGTTCCCAAAGTATGTGAGATAGAGCTTAAAATTTGAGCTTCCAAGGAGAAACTTGGTTTTACATTCTCCAACACATTTGTTGTCTTGATTATCCGTGGTTTGTATGTTCAAGACTCAACACCAGGACCACAACTCCAAAGCATCATTTCTTCTTCTGTCATCCTTAGTCATTGCCCAGCTCTCTGCAGCATAACAACTAATTGAGAAGACCACAGCCTGGATAAGTCACACCTAGTCTCTAGGCTTACATTGTTGCTTTTCAGTATTCTGGAGAGGTCCCTGACAGCAGATTTTCCCAGTGCAATTTATCTTTTGATTTCTTGACTGCTGGTGCCAACAATATTGATTATGGAGTCAAGCAAGCTGTAATTGTTATCAACCTCAATCTCTTCTCCATCTTTCATGGTGCTGTCATTTGGCTTAGTGGTGAGAATCTTTGTCTTCCTGATTTTGAGCTTAAATCCATATTGAAGACTACAGTCCTTGACCTTCTGTAGAAAGTGCTTCAGGTCTTCCTCACGTTCAGCAATCAAGGCTGTGTCATCTGCGTAACGTAGGTTGGTGATGAGTCTTCCTCCTCATATCTCAATACTACACTCCTCCTCATAAAGCTCAACCTCCCAAATAATCTGTTGTTCATATCGATTGACAATGTATGCTGAAAGGATGCATCCCTGACACACTGCTCTCCTAAGAGTGAGCGGTGCAGTGCTCCCTTGCTCTCTTCTGAGGACTGCTTCCTGGTTCAGCATAGGTTTTGCATGAGCACAGTCAAGTATCCTGGAATTCCCATTCTTCTCAAGGTTGGCCATAATTTTCTGTGATCCACAAAGTCAAATACCTTTACCAATGAAGCACAGGTAGACAATCCTCTAGTTCTCTTCGCTTTCAGCCAATAATATCTCTAGTCACATAACTTCTTCTAAACCCAGCTTGTATTTTTGGTAATTCTCTGTCAATGTACTGTTCCAGTTATTTTTGGATAATCTCCAGCAGAATTTTGCTTGTGTGCAACATTGTTTGATTTTTTCCATAAAATTCACTAGGAAAACAAATTCTTCAAAGTAATAAACAATTCTTACAAATATTTTCTTATTTTTTTTGTTTACAATAGTCTTAAATTCTTATTATAATATTAATGTCTGAATGAGAATCAATTTGAGAATTATCATTTTATGGCATTTCCTGGTTTTGGTTAAGATATTTTTCCTTAAAACTCAAAGTATATTCTTTGTCCCGCGAGTCACATAAAGGAGATTTCTTTATTCTTAATTAAAAATATTGTAGGGTCTTAGTTACCTTTTTCTGTCATAACAAAAAGTTCAAAAGTGAGTGTCTTCAAGGAACATGATTTTGTTATCTACCAGTTGTGGGGCTGAAAGTCCATTTTCCTACTCTGTTTATGCCTCTCTGTCTATTCTATTATTTTCACACAATATCACTCAGAAATCCCTAGATTTAGAGTCCATTCACTTTAATATTACCTCATTAACATAACAAAAAATATTATTCCCAAACACATTATGTTTACAGGCTTTGTAGGATGCTAGCATAATCTCTTGGGGGATACAATTCAACCAAAACAGTAAATAAGCATTTATTTATTTTACAAAGGAAAAAATGTAATAATGACAATTGTGTGTACAACATTATATGGTTTTCAATGTTGACTCTGGATTAGGATGTAATCATATCAATAATTCTACTAACTGATGATAATATTTAGCTATATTTTCAATTTTTTATATTTCAAACATAAAATTCCATAATTATATTTATATTGAATTTTCTTCTCAATTAAACAATAAAGCATTTCAGTACAACAAATTAATATCATAACTCTGGGGCACTGTAAACATTTCTTGTATAATTTATTTGGTATGAAATATAAAATAACAAGAAATAAAATTATCAATTACATGATCAATATTAAATTCATTTATCTGAGTTTCTGAAGCTGTGGAATTCACATTAAGATCTATATCTTGAAATAGTCTACAGTAAAAAGTTGAATTGAGGGAATTTAATGTATTTACTTGGAAGCAGGAGTGGCATCCACTTCCTAAATAACATGCTTCCAGAAACTCTATGAACTCTGATAAATGTCGATAGTTGTAGAGGGGCTTCAGGCCTTTTGTTCATAGGGTCACTATGATTGGTGCTCAACTTGAAGGCAATCAACAACAACAACAGTTGAGATGAACTCACTCCTCTGGTTATTGTTTCCTATTTTATTTTTGAAATAATAATAAAGCAAATTGTGAATGGAATTCCAGCATAAAAGGGTATGCAAAAAACCAGAGATATGTAACATACTTCCTAGAGATTCCAAATATCTTTTTTCTTTTTTCTTATTTTATGTAGATGATATCTTGTCAGCTGTAATTATTTAGGAGTAATAAGACAAAAGATTATTTGATACAATGAGAAATATTGTGGCTTTAAAGTTGGTTCAATAGTTCTCATCTATGAATAATTATTGATATGAGTTATTATTATGTTCTTGTTACGTGATAGCAAGTTGCCTAGGACTTATAGCAACCCTATGTTGAGATATATAGATTTTATATATATATATATATAAACATTTGCTCTGAACTCTGCCCTATCTTGAATCAATCCCATTGTCTCCAACACATCTACACTCATTACCCCAGTTACTGTGTCAATCTGTCTCATCCAAGGTCTTCCTCTCCATTACTGTACCTCCACCCTTCCAAGCATGATGTCTTTCTCCAAAGACTAGCTCCTTCTGGTAATATACTCAAAATATAGGAGATGAAGACTCTAAATTATTTCCTTTAAGGAGTAAGCTGGTCTCACCCACTCTAGGACAAACTTGCTTGTTATCTTGGCAGTCCATGGTATCTTCAGTTCTTGACCTTCTGCAGCAAAACGCCTCAGGTCCTCCTCAGTTTGAACAAGCAAGTTTATGTCGTCTGCATAATCCAAATTTTTGATGAGTCTTCCTCCAATCTTGATGCTTCCTCATAAAGTCCAGCCTCCCAAATGATCTGTTCTGCATATAGATGGAAAAGACATAGAGTATTTATCCCTGAGGTACACCTTTCCTGATTTTTAATGATGCAATGTTTCCTTGCTCTGTCCTGACCACTACTTCCTAATCCAAATACAAGTTTCACATGAGGACAATCAAGTGTTCTGGGATTCCCGTTCTCCTCAAGGTTAGCCACAATTTGTTGTGTTTCACATGTAAAGATCTGTATATAATTTAACTTTCTTTCACCTGCCATAATTGTTGTCTTGTTATGTGTTATCAAGTCAGCTAAGACTCAAATTGGCTCTTTGAACAACAGCTCTGAACCTGGCCCTATTCTACGGTCACCGTCTATGACACACCTGACATAATCAGCACAGTCACCGTGTCCATCAATCTCATCCAGGGTCTTCCTCTCCTGTGCTGACCCTCCACTCTTTCAGGTGTGTCATCCTTCTCCAAGGACTGTCCATTCCTGACAACATGACCAAAGTATGTCAGATGGAGGTTTAAAATCCTTCCTTGAACAGTTTTGAAGGTATTAAAAAGTGAAAAAACTCCCTGGAGGGTCAACTATGAGTTGGTGCTGACTAAATTACAAGATCATAAGAGTAGATATGAAAAGGAAAATATATCTTAATATATTCATAAGGAAAATATTCATAGTAAAAAAAGACCATTTCTCTATCCATCCTGAAAGAAAAATGCCGTGAATGACAGGATATGCTATACTATCCATATGCATAGAAGGAAGATCCATTAATACCAATATCATTCAGACATATGCACCAACAACCAAAGCTAAAGAGGAGAAAATAGAAGATTTCTACCAACTTTTGAAGTCTGAAATCAACCGAACATGCAACCAAGATGCACTAATAATGATTGACACCTGGAATGCAAAAGTTGACAAGATAGAAGGAGAAGTAGTTGGAAAATGCATTCTTGGTGACTGAAGTCAGGCTAGAGATGGAATTTTGCACAACTAATAATTTATTAATTGTAAATGTCTTTTATAAAAAAATGCAAATAGCAAATTTACATGCAGACCTGGCATGATGAGGTACACAGGAATGAGTTGGAGGAACTCAATATCAACTGTGAAAAGCAGGCCAGGGGATGAAAATGGAACAGACCTTCAACTGCTCTTGTGCAAATTCATGTTGAAGCTAAATAAAATTGCAACAAACCCACAACAATCAAAATATGGCCTTCCATCTATTTCATTTTAACTTTAAAGCCATCTCAAGAACATGCGAGGCTTTGAACAAAGAAAAGAGAAAGTGAGCTTTGAGATACCAAGGATATCATCCATGAAGAAAGCAAACTTTGTTACAGACATAGGAAGAAGGCCAAAATGGATGTCTATCTGCGTCCATCTATATAAGCAGTTATTTGTTATTGATTCAATACTGGCCCATAACTGACCTTCCCGCAGGTTTTCAGAGGCAGTAAGTTGTATAGGAGAATACTTCCCACCTTTCTCCCTCAGAGTAACTCATGGTTTCCAACTACATCCTTTGGGATGGCAGCGTAACTCCTTAGTACTAAGCCACCAGTGCTCATATGTGTGGATATATAAACACACTTACGTATGCTGCACATCCAGTTTCTTACAGGAAGACTAAAAGTTCTTGTTAATTTCCTGGAAGTTATTCCACTGAGCACAAATAAAGAAAGAGAAAGCCACAATCACTCTGAGACCTTTTTTATTTTTCAGAAATTAGTTTCTAGCTTTTTGTTATTATGAATTTTTAATGTGTCACCCTTTGAGACCTTAGATTTCATTTAATTTCCATCAAGTCTTATGAGGTGTGACAGCCTTCTCCCATGATATGAGTTGAACTAAATGAACTTTGATATGGTTGCTACATCCAATCTACAAATAAGCTAAAATCATAAAGTTTGGAAAACTGTAATTATTTACGAGCTGATTTACGAAGAAAAAGGAAATTAGTAACAATCCCATATATGTATACTCACGCACTACCATCACTAAAGTGAAAGCAAAATATTTCCCATCAGCATCATTAAATATAATTTTCCCTGTTTAATCAGATTTTTTTTAAAATACATGTATGTTTTAATTTTATTGTCTTTACAAATTGCTTGTATTTTACATTTAATTACTTGTTACTATAAAAACTTAGGGTGCTCTGGTGGCTTTGTGCTAAAGGGTCGCACTGCCAGTCGAAAGGAATGTGGTTCAAATCGTCCAACTACTCTGCAGACCACTCCTGTGTGATTTACATCCTCTGAAGACCAGCTGAAGGGTCAGCTATGGTTTCGTTCTGACTCAGGGGTACACACAGCCCATCAGATTGGGGACCCCTGGTGGCCTCGTGAGGAGCTGTACTGCTAAACCAAAGGCAGGTGATTGAAACGCAGGAGCTGCTCTGCAGGAGACAGGTGAGCAGTCTCCTCCCATGACAGAGATAACAACCCGAGAAGAATCCGCTAGCACATCAACATCATCTAACAAACTGGGAAAACCACGGAGGTATACCAGTTAAACACCTGGTGAGCTTGAGCTGCTCTGCAGAGGTGACAATTTGCTTCTGTAAAGATTGCAGCTCTGGGAAGTCTGTGAGGGACCCGATCTCTCCTTATTAGTCTCTCTAGGTCAAAACTGACTGAATGACAATGGATTCTATTTTTTCTGTTTTCTTAGAGTGGGTTCTCTAGATGAACAAAACGGAATTCTTTTTTCAAGAAAATTGCATAAACTTATAATAGTTGACAAGCTCCAAGCCAATGATTTAGGTTGTAGGCTTTTCCTGCCTGACCCACTGATGCAGAACCGACAAATCTAAAATAGGCAGGTCAGGCCGCGCGTTGTACCTCACAAAGCTGCTGGAGTCACTAGGTATCATCGATCAGTCAGGTGACGCTCCTAGTAACCCCATGTACACCCGATCAAAGTCCTACTCAATCCTGGACCACCCTTACAATCTCCTCCGTGCTTTGTCCCCATACTCTACACATTGTGTCACTCCATTTCATTAAAGGTCTCCTTAAAAACCGTCCGCCTTTCCAAGCCCGACAGCTGACTCCAAGGGCTCGTCTCTTCTAACAACACACTCAGAGTATTTGGTTTGAATTCTCACCATCCTTGTTTCTAAGATGCACCTCTTTCAAGACAGATTTGTTTGCTCTTTCGGCAGTCTAACAGGTATCCAGTGCTGTCTCCAATACCACAATTGAATGACATTGATGCTTTTTCAGTCATTCTTACTCGTTTTCCCACTGTAACGTACACATGAAGCAACTGAAAATACCCTGACTTAGATCATACACACTTCACTCTTTAAACTGAGATCCTTGCTTTTTAACACTTTTGAGAACTCCTTGACACAGAGGCACATGATTCGAATCCATTAGTTGTTCTACTGGAGAAAGTTGGGCAATCTCTTCCCATTTAGTTTACTACTTCTGAAAATTCACTGGATGGTCAGCCATGGGTCATTTCTGACTAGATGACACATGAAAACAACAACAGATTATCACAGGTTAAAGAAAATTAAATAATTTTATTTCAAGCCTAAATGACTATGAGATAACTTAATGTTGTTGTTATGTGCCATCGAGTTGCCTACAATTCGTAGTGATTCTTTGTACAACAGCCTTAAACCCTACTCTATCCCGTGCCTATCTCTTCATCTCTGACATATCTATCCCCATCACCCCAGTCACTGAATCAATCCGCTTCATCGAGGGTCTTTCTTTCCTATGCTGTCCACCCTCCCAAGCATGACATCCCTCTCCAAGAACTAATCCTGCCTTGCCATATGTCCAAAGTATGTCAGGCAAAGCTTCAGAATCCTTGCCTCCAAGGAGCAGCCTAGTTTCACTCTTCCCAGGATGAACTTACTTGGTCTCCTAGCAGCCCATGGTATATTCAATACTCTTCCATTACAACTCAAAAGCATCAATTCTCCTTCTATCATCCCTAGTCATTGTCCAGCTCTCTGATGCATAGCAAAAAATTGCAAAAACTATAGCCTATACCAGGTACACCTTAGTCTGCAGACTGACATCATTGCTCTTCAGTACTCTGGACAGGTCTCTGACAGTTGACTTTCCCAATGTAATTTGTCTTTTAATTTCCTGGTTGTTGGTACCAAAAGTGTTGATTGTAGAGCTAAGCACTGAAGCTGTTAAAAATCTCAATATCTTCACCATTTATCATGATGTTGCCAATCAGCCCAATGGTGAGAATGTTTGTTTTCTTGATGTTGAGGACTGAAGAAAACTTAATACCAGATAGAAGATAATCACACATCTAATACCGTTTTGTTCAAAATAATGATAAATGGATATTGTAATTACTTTGTAATGTTGCCAAAAAGAAAGGGGGTAAAGATACTAGAAATAGCTAAAAGATAATTTTAATCTTCTGAAAAGATTATTTAGACATGTGACAAAAGATAATAATAATAGAAGATTAATGTTGATCCTAAGCAAATAGTGTTAAATTTAGCATCAGTCTCTTTGTTGTTGTTGTTGTTGTTGTTGTTAGGCACTGTTGAGTACAACTCATAGTGACTCTATGAATGAAAGATCTGAACCGTATTCTCTGCTGGGTCAGCCTCGCACCTCATGACACAAGAGCCCACCGCAGCAGACACCATGTCAGTCCACCTGGTTGAGGGTCTTCCTTTGCTTCACCGACCCTCTACCTTTCCCAACATCAAAGAAATAGCCTCTTTTAGCAACATACCCAAAGTATGTGAAGCCAAGCCTCATCATGGTTTCCTCCCAAGAACACTCCCGCTGCACTCTCTCCTAGGTATTTCTATTTGTTCTCTTGATCATCCATGGTTCTTCAGTGCTCTTCTCTAACACCACAGCTCAAAGGCATCAATTCTTCTTCTGTCATCCTTGTTCATTGTCCAGCTCTCAGATGCATAGCAAATTATCAGAAACTCCGTGGCCTGAATTAGACACTCCGTGGCCTGAATTAGACACGCCTTAATCCTCAAACGGATGTCATTACTCCTCAATAATTTGAAAAGGTCCCTAACTGCAGATTTTCTCAGTGCAATACATCTCCTCATGCCCTGACTGTTGGTACCAAGGATGTTAATTATAGATCCAGGAAAGATAAAGTTGTTGACAGTTTCAATCTCTTCTCCATCCATCATGATGTTGCCTATTGGTCCAGTGATAAGAATTTTTGTTTTTTACTTGGAGACGTAATCCATATAAAAGTTTTCTCTAGATACCTTCCATTCATTAGTATATTTCAATCCATTTTACAGACAGGAGCCAGAAATGAAGATGATAATAGTAATCAGAAAGCATGTTCTACGAATATACTGTAAGATTGCTCGGTATGTTACCAAGTTTTAATGGTAAACCTTGGAGCCTGAAAAATAAACTTACTGCAGATATACTTTGTCTTGGAGACAATCTCTAAATGAATCCTAGTGAACCCTTCTAAATTCATTACCAAAAAAAGAGCAAAACGTGTAACTATTGAAGCATTTCTGATGCACGGGACCAACGTGCTTCAGAGTAGAGCTTCTCTATAAGGTTTTCCAATGGCTGTGATGATTCACAAAGGATGCCCCAATCTCCTTCCCAAGTTCTTGTGACTGGATTCCAATATCTAACCTTTTGTAATAACCAAGTGTTGTCCTCCGTTCCCAGATCAGTCAAATCTAGGAACTTCTTTGTAATAAAGAGGATATGAGAGATGCCATTAGCAATATTTGATTATAGAATTCAGTTAAAATATTTTATCCCATTTTAGTTGTACACAATCTCTTGATGATTCTCTGTATAAGAAGGCATATATGATGCTGCATGCCCAAGAAGGTTTATGTAAAAAAAAAAACGTTTATGTAAAAAGGGTATTTCCAGCAGAGAGCTCAGAGGGAAATGAGGCTGCAGTCCAACCTATGATGGACTAACTCGCACCAACGGTGAGTGAGGAATCTCATCAGGGACGGTGCTCTGTTAGAAGAGCACGCTGCCTTGTCTAACACCTGGAAATGCTTTTGCCAGAAAACAAATTAAGATGTGTTGAGAGTACAAACGTACATAAACAGTGAAAGGATAAATGTGTGTTCTTTTCAATCACTTTGCTTTTGAACAATTTGTTTCACAAAATACTTAGGTAGCAAAATGGGTAATTATTTTTGAAATCTCCATTTCTGTAGCTTAAATATAAGTTTTAGTTCTACTGGATGGTGGGGAACCGCCATCCACTGCCATTCTGACTCCTAATAGCGTCACTGTATTTCTTTTTTTTTTTCCTATAATTATATTTTATTAATTTTCATAAACATTTACAGAGATTTTGGGCTTCCACTCATTCATTGTTGCACTATTCTCTCTACCCTCCTCCCAGTTTGTTCTTGTCCAAATGCCACAGTGCTTGTCAAAGCCAGTTCTGATTAATCTTCTTTGTCAGTGTGTCCTTTGCCATTCCCTATCACTCCTCCCTGAGAGAGACTTCACCCTGAGTCATAAGGAAAAGGGGATGGCGTGACAAGCTGGTGTGTTGGGACCATTGATGTTTTGGTTGGGACTGTAGTCGGAAGGCAGTAGGCCTCAAGAGCACCCGAGAATTTCCTACCAATATTTATGTTGTTAATCGCTTTACTTTTATTTTCCTTCTCTAATACCCAAGTAGATGAAGGATCTTTATTCTCTCACTATCACAAGTGCATGATTAATGCCTGCTTTATAATTTGATTAAAAAATACTGATTGAATCAATTACTATAGATATTTCCAATGTATCCCAAATTTAGTAACTGTTATAGTCATTACTGAAAGTCTGTAACATAGTTCTCTCCAGAATCCTGCCATTTGAGACTTTTATAAGTTCACATTAAGTGAAAATATATTTCTCTAAGTTAAATAGAAAAGAAAATAATTCCTGAATTGTGAGGGGTTGGGCTTAGTTCAGGTCTGCGCTCCCTTTCAGACATCATGAAAAACGCAGCGTCTAGGCGGACTCTGAAAGGATTTGGGGCGTTTTAGAATTGTGGAGGGGGCGTCTGTATAAGCAGTGCAGCTGGAAAGAGCGGCTTATTCAAAGCATGTGCAGAAAGTTGTTCATTTTCAGACGCAGCAGGCAACTTTGAGATGACGTGGTTCCTAAATCATGAAAGATAGATTACACTGCAATGGACAATGACGCTCTGGCCCACACGCCATTCTATAAAGGAAATGTGTACATCAGTGGAGAGAACACTGCAGAAGTCTGTTGGATGCCATCTCACATGTTCAAATTCATGTGTCCCGGTGATTTAAATAAATTTGTGTTTCTACACTGAGTAGGGAACTCTGGCGTGTTAGTGGTCAGGGGTTGCACTGCCAGCCCGAAGGTACACAATTTGAACCCATCAGCTATTCCACAGGATAGAGATGGGCAGTCAACTCCCATGCAATTGACTGCCTCTGAAGATCTGATGGAGGATCAGCTATGAGTCGATTCTAACTCAGTGGCACCCAACAACATAATAATAAATATAATCAAGCAGGACTTCTAATGTATTTACTGTTGTTGTTTTGTGCCATCAAGTCACAGCAGTTCTGAAGCCTGCCCTGTCCTGAACCAGTTTTACTGACTCTGACACACTTACCTCCATTGCCCCAGTTACTGTATCAATCCATCTTATCCAAAGTCTTCCTCTCCTGCACTGTCCATCCACCCTTCCAAGCAGGATGTCCTTGTCCAAGAACTGGTCCCTCCTGACCATGTGCCCAAAATATGTGAGACGGATCCTCAAAATTCCTAGCCTCGCCAAGGTGAAACTTGATTTCACACTCTCCAAGACAGACCAGTTTGTTCCCTTGGCAGTCTATGGTATGTTCAATATTGTTCTCCAACACCACAACTCAAAGGCCTCCATTCTTCTACTGTCATCTTAAGCAAATAATTGTGAAGACCATGGTCTGGATCAGGTGCACCTTAGTTTTTACAGTGACATCATTGCTCTTTAGCATATTGGAAGTATCCTTGACAGCAGATTTCCACCGTCTAATTCATCTTTTGATTTCCTGACTGCTCGTGCTAAGAGTGTTAACTGTGGAGTTGAGCAAGCTGAAATTGTTAACAACATCATTATTTTCACCATCCATCATGATGCTGCCAATTAACCCAGTGGTGAAAATCTTTATTTTTTTGATGTTGATATTCAATCCATATTGAAGATTGCAGTCCTTGACCTTCTGCAGCAAATGTTTCAGGTCGTCTCAATTTTGATGGGCAAAGTTGTGTCATCTGCATAACGCAGATGAATCTTCCTCAAATCCTGATGAAATCATCCTTATAAAGTCCAACCTCCTGAATGAACTCTTCTGCATAGAGATTGAAAATTTATGGAGACAGGATGCATCTCTGACACATTGCTTTCCTGACTTTGAACCAAGCAATGTTTCCTTGCCCTGTTCAAACCACTGCTTCCTGGTCCAAGCATAACTTTTGCTTGAGCACAGTCAAGTGTTCTGAGATTTCCATCCTTCTCAAGGTCAGCCACAATTTGTCATGATTCACATAGTCAAATGCCTTTGCATAGTTAATGAAACACAGATAGACTTTTCTCTAGTACTCTCTGCTTTTGGTTAAGATCCATCTGACATTGGTTATAGTGTCTCTAGTGCCATAGCCTCTTCTCTTTCTAGTAGTTCTCTGTCAATGTATTGATCCACTCATTTCTCAGTAATCTTTAGGAAGATTTTGCTTGCATGTGATATTAATGATATTGTTAGATATTTTCCACTTTCTGTCAGGTCACCTTTTTTTTGAATAAATGTGGATCTCTTCCAGTCAGTTGGTCAGGTCATTGTCCTCCAGATTTCTTGGCACAACTTGGTGAGCACATGCAGGCCAGCATCTGTTATTTGAAGTATGTCAGTTGGTATGCCATCTACTCCTGCTGACTTATGTTTTGCCAATTCTTTCAGAGTGACTTCAGCTTCCTCCTTCATCACCATTGCTTCTCGATCATATGTTGTTTCATGAAATTCTTCTGTGTCATCCAATTCTGTTTGGCACAGTGAGTCTGTGTACTCCTCCCATCTTATATCAAAAATAATTATGTGCATCTCCTCCTCATCAGATTGCATTCACTCAGATGTTTACAGTGGACTGCAAAGTACAGTGAGTGTATTAAATACGTCTGGACTCGAGTGACTTATTGTGAGATCATGGTCCTCACTTTAAAGAAACCAGCTGAAAATAGATCTTATTAATTATCTGCAAACAATTTTGTCAGAACATCAATTTCACAGAAAAACATGTACATTGAAATATTTCCAATGATCTTAAAATTAAACCAATTAATATCTTCGTTACTAACATGTTGGAAAAATGTCACTGTGTTTCTAAGACATGACCGCTAATGGAACTGTATGTATAAATATGCTTTTTAAGTGCAGTGCTACCACTTCAAACATGTAGGTAGAGATAACTGACTTATTCTTACTAAGGGCTATCAAGTTGGCCAAGCCTCATGCTGACCCGTGAACAGCGGCTCTGAACCGTGCTGTACCCTGTGTCATCGCCGTCATCTCTGACATGTTCCAGCCCAGCATTACAGTCACCGTGTCAATCAATCTTATGTAAGGTCTTCCCCTCCTTCTTTCCAAGCACACTGCCCTTTCCCAGGGGTTAGCATCAGCATGTCCAAAGTGTGCGTGATGAAGTTTTATAGCCTTGCCTCCAAGGAGCATCCTAGCTGCATCTTTTCCTAGCTGCTTGCCTTTGTGGAAGTCCATAGGATACTCGGCACTCTTTTCCAATACCACAAATCAAAGACACCAATTCTTCTTCTATTATCCTTCGTCATTGTCCAACTTTCAGGTGTGTAGCAAGTAATCAAAAAGACCATGCCTTGAACCAGGAGCACTAACGTCATTAAATTGACATCCCTGCTCTTCAGAACATTGGAAAGGTCCTTAACTGAGCATTTCCCAAGGTTGTTAACAGTGGATCCACGTAAGATGAAATAATTGACAGTTTCCATTTTTCTGTGTATATCATGATGCTGCCTGCTGGTCCAGGGGTGAGGATTATTGTCTTCTTGATGTAATCCATATTGACGGCTGCATTCCTTAATCTCTGCAATAAGCACTTCAAGTTCTCTCCACTCTGAGCAAACAAGGTTGTGCATCTGCTATTGATGAGTCTTCCTCTGATCTTGGTGCCACATTCTTCTTTATAAAGTCTGGCTTTTCAAAGGACTTGTTCAACAAACAGATTAAATAGATATGGAGAAAGGAGCATCTCTGATGTACCCTTTCTAGGTTTTAAAACAAGTAGTGCTTCCTTGCTCAGTACAGACAGTATCTTCTAGACAGTAGTAGTGTCTTCAGACAGTAGGTAGAGATTTGCATGAGCACAGGTAAGTGTCTAGGATTCCTGCTCTTCTCAATATGAGTCGTATTTTGTTGTGATCCATTCAGAGAACCATAGCAGCACAGATTTTGACCTTGTTTCCAGTTTCCTTTATGCTTCTGAAAGAAAAAGAAGTAATGTCTTCTCTAGTGTTATATAGCCTCTAAAAACCTGCTGGAGGGTCAGCTATGAGTAGGTTCCAACTTGACGGCAGTGAGGATGAAGATAAATGATGGTTTGTATTTTATATTCAACTTTGAAGGACAGTAATATACAGTCTCCTTTTCTTAAGATTTATACCTTCAAAAATCTAGTGACGAGTTTCTATGAGTTGGAACCAGAGAATGAGGAAATTACAGCGTTGTATTGTTGATGTCAGATGGAGTTTAGCTGATTATCAGAAAATCTCTATCTGTATTTTATTGACTGTAAATCCATTCAACGTGTAAACATAGGAAATTATGGATAATATTACAAAGAATGGGAATCTTAGAACACTTAACTGTGTTCATGTGGAATCTGTGCACAGCAAGAGACAGTTAGTGGTACAGTCTGAGGTGGTATTGTGCAGTTTAGAGCAAGAAAAATGTGTCTTCGGTTGTCTTCTTTGTTTGATTTGTATGCTTAGCAGTTAGTCTGTGATGCTGAAGTAGATGAAAAAGGGAAGGCGTTAGGACTGTGGAAAGACCCTTTCACAACCTGTGATAGGCATTGGAGCAACCCTGCTCATTAAAAATGAAGAAGAGAGCTTTGTGAATATCGTGTTGAAGATCAAAGATTGCATTTTCTGATACTAAAGAAATAAAAAGAAAACAAGCTTTTATTTTTATGTTAAGGAAGAAAAAATCACTACAACCATACTAATAAGCAATATTATAATAAAGGAAGAAAAAACTGAAATTATCAAAGATTTAATTTTATGTGGGTCAAAAAATTAACAGCACCAGAAAGCATATAATGCAATGCATTGGGTAAATGTCTTACAGTGGACCAATTTTAAGTGTTAAAGAGTGTGAAAGTTATGGAAGGCAGTTTGACGTTTCCTCCAAAAGGTGAACATAGAAATTCCAAATGACCCAGCTATTCCATTACTTGGAATTTTGTTGTTGTTGTTGTTGTTGTTATGTGCCGTTGAGTCGCCTGCGACTCATAGCGACCCTATGTACAACAGCCCTAAACTCCGCTCTGTCCTGTGCCAATCTCACTGTCTCTGACACTCCCATCCCAATTATTCCAGTCACTGAATCAATCTACCTCATAGAGGGCCTTCCTCTCCTGCACCGTCCCTCCACCCTCCCAAGCATGATGTCCCTCTCCAAGGACTGGTCTCTCCTCACTACATGTCCAAAGTAAGTTAGACGGAGCCTCAGAATCCTTGCCTCCAAGGAGCCACCTGGTTTAACCCTCTCCAGGACAAATCTATTTGTTTTCCTAGCAGTCCATGGTATTCTCAGTACTCTTCTCCAGCACCACAGCTCAAAGGCATCAGTTCTTCTTCTATCCTCCTTGGTCATTGTCCAACTCTCTGATGCAAAAAGTGATTGCGAAGACCATGGCCTGTATCAGACGCATCTTAGTCTCCAGAGAGACACCACTGCTCTTCAGCACTTTGGAGAGGTCCCTAATAGCAGACTTTCCCATGGCAATGCACCTTTTAATTTCCTGGCTGCTTGGAATTTACACTGAAAAAATGAAAACTGAGGCTCAAACTGATATTTGTACATCAATGTCCTTAGCAGTGTTATTCACCATCTCAAGAACATGGAAACAGCCCAAATGTCCAACCACAAACAAATGGATTGAGAAATCATTGTACATTCAAACAATGGAATACTATGCAGCACACAGGAGCAATGATTTTGTAAATTATTACCTAACTTGGGAGGAATTGGAGAGCATAATTGTGAGTGAACTAACTCAGTCCCACAAAGACAAATATTGTATAACACCATTATTGTAGAATGAGTATAAGGTTCCAAGTGGGGTCGGAGAAATTGGAAGCAGAGAGATGAGGAAGTGCAGGGGGTGGGGGAGGTGTGGATTAAACACGGGGTTATAGAATTTGACATGGCGGTATGAAGGAAATTGAAATCATTTGTTCCTGAAAATAATATATTCAAATTTTATAACTAAACTAGTAGAAAATTTAAAAAGGGCATAAAAGTTTCTTTGAGGATTAGCGTGCCTGACCTGACCCACATCATGGCATTTCGTTCTCATGAGATTCTGGTTATGGGGTCCATAGGAAGTTGTTTTTGAGTGGATCACCAGCTCTGGGGGATGAAGATGAACCATTTCCTCCTGTGTGATTTATGACCTCAGAAACCTGGTGGAGGGTCAACTCTAAGTTGATTCTTACTTCATGGCACTAAGGTTTGAGCGGTTCATATGCAAACTGTACAATGAATATGAAAAAATTAATTTCTTTGTATTGTGGGTGGTGAAGAATCATTAGTATAGCATGGGCTACCATAACAATAAACTGTTCTGTTTGGGAAGAATTACTACCAGAACCTTCCTCAGTACTAAGAATGTGAAGGCTTCATATCATATCTTTCAACATGTTGTCAGAAGAGGTTAATCTTTGGAAAAGGACTTTATACATTGGGGTATGGCACTTGATAGGACGGGTTCAGATCTGCTGCCCGTAGGGTTACCATAAATTGTACTCAACTTCATGACGCCTAACAACAGTAACAACTTTGGTGCAAGGCACAATTCCATATGAACTACGCCACAAGCTGACCTGGTAAAGTAAAAGCGTCAGTGAAGAAAATGAAGATTCCAAAGGAGATGGATTGATGTGGTGGCTGCAACAGTATGTAGAGATATAGCAATGATTGTGAGAATGACCCAGGACTGGGAAGTGTTTTATTCTTTTGTACTTAAGGTGACATCAATAGCAACCTACTTGATAGAACCT
>NW_006399754.1:34197525-34250152 GCF_000299155.1 Elephantulus edwardii
GTCCCTCTTTGCAACATGCCCAAAGTATGTCAGACAAAGGTTCAGAATCCTTGACTTCAGGGAACATTCTGGCTTCACTCTCTCCAGGACAAACCTATTTGTTCTCCAAGCAGTCCATGGTATATTCAACACTCTTCTCCAGCACCACAGCTCAAAGGCATCCATTCTCTTTCTATTGTCCCTAGTCACTGTCAGCTCTCTGATGCATAGCATGCAATTGCGAAGACTATAGCCCGGATCAGGCACACCTTAGTCTCCAGCCTGATGTTGTTGCTCTTCAGTACTCTTGAGAGGTCCCTGACAGCTAACTTTCCCAATGAAATTTAGTAAAAATATATAATCATCTTTAATGCCTGTAATGTAAAAGGTATGCAAATAAGACTACATTTTCTCTTGGCTTTTTTGGGTTTTTTTTCTCTTCTTTTTTGTTTGAACACTTAATTATTTTATGAAATTATTTTGGTCCATGCTTGCTTGTATCTGTGCCTAGAGAACCAGATTCTGGAGGCCAGCTGTATTCTATCAGAAAAAAGTATATTTAGATCATAGAGTTGATTTTGCATGAATAAAGAAAGACTGTAAGAGTAGAATAAAGAAGATAAAATAATCTTTTAATTTTGAATACCCAGAAAATATAAATATTTAAAGCAATAGCAATGGGATTTTTAGTGTGCTATGATCTATAAAAACAAAGGATGCTACTTATTTAATAAAAATCTTTAATATTTCTTTAGAATTATGGAGTGAAAATATCTTATATATGATACATATTGCACATAATCTTTTGAATTTAAATTACATATTTTACAGCAACAACTATCTTATTTCACATTATCACATCCAAAAGTTTAGCTACCAAATGTGTACATAATGGTAGACAGATGGTATCTTTAAATCTCATCCAACAAACAATTTATTGCAAGGGCTTAAAAGTTCTATAACCGAGCTGTCTTGATTCCAGGCTTTGTACATCAATTCGTAAGTGAAAGAATGATTCTTTAATTTGCTTTTTAAATTATATATGACATTAATAAAATACTAGCTTGTAAAAAATGAAATCAGTAATTTTAGTGTAAAAATTTAGAATTTTTAAAATAATTTAAAAAATATGTCTTTAATATTATACAGAAAATTTAAATGGACAAAATCTCACTTAAAATGCTGTTGAAAAATTTTAGAACAAATGGCTTAGTATTATGATTTAGTACTCTTGCAAATTAAAAATAAAACAATTTTGCTTTGCTTGGCAAGATTAATCATCTTTGTGTTAAATGTTTATATCTGAAACTGAGCAGTGTTATTTGCATTTAACATTCAGTGCCTCAGGATATTATAATTACATTTGTATATCTACTTCAAACCTTATGAATATATTTTCTGCCTAATAACATCATTGCACCAGTTGGTTTATTTTAATGTAACATATTAATTGCGAGAAAAATAACCAATATTACCAGAAGTTATTTGGAATCATGAAAACTGTACTCTTATCCCTGTAATGTAATAGAGTAATCTGGCTTTTAATTCATTAACATTCCATAAATAAATCATATATGACACAAATGGACCCCATCGTCTCATAATTGGTTTTTAGTCCTGCAGGAGGAATTATCTATGGCTATTGACAAAAAAAAATGTATAATTCACACATTTTACAAAAACACATATGAACTCAGTACCATAGAATAAATCATTTAAGAAGCTGGACTCTATGAAGAAGAATGAGGCATCAGACATGGAAGAAAACTCATCAGCCATCTGTATTATGACAACCTTACTTGATGAAAGTGAAGAAAATCTCACTGTAGAAAGTCTAAGATTTCAGCCTTCAATATGTGCTGCATTTCAAGATAAAGAAAACAAAAATCCTTACCACTGGACAAACTGGAAACATTGTGATGATGGAGAGAAGACTGAATTTGTCAAGGATTGCATTTTATTTGGATACACAATCAACACTCATAGCAATGGCAGTCAAGTAAAACAACACAAGTCAAAGTGTTCCTTTGAGAAACTGCTGTCAAGTATTTCTCCAAAGTGCTAAAGAACAACCATATCAATTTAAAGATTAATATCTATCTGACCCAAGCCATAATATTTTTAACTACTCCCTATGAATCTGAAAGTTGGACAACGAATAAAGATGATAGAATTATAGATAGCTTTGTCGTATACATCCCATTAATTTCCAAATGTATAAGCAAGTCTGTGTTGGGGGAAGTATATCAAGGGGACTCCTTAGAGACAAGGATGGTGAACGTTCATCTCACAAACATTGGGCGCATGAAATAGAGGAACATACCCAACAAGACAGATTGACACAGTGACTATGGCAATGAGCTCAGGCATAACAGAGATCACACAGATGATACAGCACAGAGCAGCGTTCAGATCTGCTGCTCACAGGGCCAATGCGACTTGTAGAATAACTTCTGGAAGCTAACAACTACAAAGGAGTCCCCAGGTGCTGGCTTGTTTCAGTTTCAAAGCAGAGAAAATTAATAAAATTGATAGTTTTATTGTAATAGACATTTACTTTATTGACTCCTTATTATCTCTTGTGAGAGGTCTGATGGCCCAGTGATAAGGAATTTCATTGTCAATTTGAAGTCACAAAATTCAAATCCACCAGCTTCTTTGTGGGAAAGGATAGCTAACCTTCTTCTGTGCAATTTACAGTCTAACAGTGTTTGGTGGGGCACCCTAATGAAAACAAGTTGGAAGCAGGAGTGGCATCCACTTCCAAAATAGCTTGCCTCTGGAAACCCTATGACCATGTAGAAACAATGAAAGATATACAAGTGTTCAAGTATTTCATTAATAGGGTCACTATGAGTCATCTATGACTCGACAGCACTTAACCACCACCACAGCAACATAGAGAGAACTCTGTTGGCCTAGTGGACAGAAAGTGATGCTACCAAGCCAAAGATGGGTGATTTTAATCTGCAGCCCTCAGGCCTGGTTTTAATTATTTTTGGTCAAACATTCTTCTAAGTGGTATAGCACTTGTCTGTCCATTTACTGTACAGAAGTAACTTGTGGTTGCTGTGATGCTCAACACTGTGACACTAATATGTCAAATGTGATAATGGTCACCCATGGTGGACAGTGTTTGGTGGCGTTCCCTGAATAAAACAAGCTTGGAAGCAAGAGGGTGTCCACTTCTGAAATACCTTGCCTCCAGGAACTCTACGAACTTGGAGAAACAATGAAAGTTATAATAGTGTTCCGGTCTTTCGTTCATAAGGTCACTATGAGTCATCTACGGCTTGACAGCACTCAACAATAACAATAACAAGAACTATCGGAGATTCAGCTATGAGTCAGTTACAACTCGATGGCAAATACAACAGCCATATTAATGGAAAAGCCATTGTGATTGAGATGGAACCAACTCATAGTTCAGCAGGATCTGGGAGGCTGTGAATAGGATGGAAGGAACTGGCCCATCTTTCTCCCACTGAGCTGGGAATGCAGAACCACCAAACTATCTTTGAGTTATCAGCGAAGCTCGCTAAGGATGGAGAAAAGATTGAATGATGCAAGACATCAGCAGAAAACTGAAGGAAAGCAGTCATTAGACCAAAAAGATTCTGTGAGCATTGAATCATCCCAGGCTGATGAAGAACCAATAATATTAAGGAAGACATTAAAGCTTCACTGGAGACAATAACTAAAAATAAAGACCCAGGAATTGATGGACTACTAATTGAAGCATATTCACAAACAGATGTGGCCCTGGATATGCCCACCAGACTATGCCAAGAAATCTTAGTATCAGCTAGCTGTGTGGTCAAGTAACTTGATGAGATATGTAGTCGTTCTCATTCCAAGAGAAGAATATCCAACAGCGTGTAGAAATTATTGAACTACATAATTAATATCATGTGCAAGTCAAATCTTGCTAAAGGTTATTCCAAAATTACTAGCACAGTACATCAACAGGTAACTTCCAGAACCTTTAAACTGGATTCAGAAAAGGCAGTGGGATGAGGGCTATCAGTACAGATGTCATCTAGATCCTGGGTAAAAGCAGAAAATACCAGAAAGACATTTACTTGTGTTTTATTGACTATATAAAAACCTCTAACTGAGCAAATAGTAATCAATTTTGGATCATGTTGAGAAGAACAGTAATATGCAAGCACATAACAATGCTCATAAGAAACCTATGCATAGACCAAAGCTGTTGTCCAAGCAGAACAAGAGAACATTGCATAGTTACAAATCAGCAAAGGTCTTTCCCCATAGCTCATCTGTCTGTATACTGAGCAAGTCATTAAAAAAACCTGGACTAGATGAAGAGAATGTGTCATCGGGATTCAAGAGGACTTATCAGTGATCTGCATTACAGATGACACAACCTTGTTGCAGAAAGAATGTGATGAAGATTCGAAGTACTTGATGCAGAAGATCTAAGATGGTGGCCCTCAATATGGTTTATAGTTCACCATCAAGAAAACAAAAATAATCACCATGGGACTATTAGGAAACATCATGATAGATGGAGCACAGATTGAAATTGTCAAGGATTTCATTTTACTTGGATCCACAATCAACACCCGTGATAAGAGCAGGCTAGAAATCAAAAGACTCAAGACATGTTGCATCGGGAATCTGCTATCAAAGACTTCTACAAAATGTAAAGGGCAATTATATTAGCTTAAAGGTTAAGGTGCACTTGACCCAAGCTAGACATTTCCATTTCCTTTCTATTTACCATCAAACTGAAACTGACTCAGAGCTGACCCTCCAGCAGATTTTTAGATGCAGTAAATCACATGAGAGGTGATTGCCTGTCTTTCCCTGACCGAGAAGCTGGTGGACTCACACTGTGTGCCTCAGGGCTCCCAGCTCTGCTTACCATGGGCTCTCTGGTGGGACTCGATGGTGCATAACCCTGTGTGTGTCTGTGGGGGGGGGGGAGTGATGAACTTATATGTCAAGTAACTATTAGTGCTGTGTTCCTATTTAAAAAGATCTACAGAATAAATATAACAAAGAATGGAATTATTTTGGTGTGATTTGATTGTAGATTTTTAAAATAACTTTATTTTAACCCAGAGTACAATTTTTATATTTGTTTGTTTGTTTTTTCAGGAACTCTGTGAACACTTGAAAACATCAAGCTTCTTTTTGTAAGTATACATGCCTTTCCATATTTTGGTGTAAAGAAACTATCTATTGCCTGTAATTCTAAGCAGTTGCATGATAATGCAAGCACTTCATAATATAGAAGCAGATACATTAAGGATAATTTCCTCACTTTAGATAAAGCCATCAAAAATAATCTGAATGGAGTAAGATGAAGAATTACAATGATTTATTTATTGTCTATCATCTGCAAAGATAGGAATTCTTATAAAGTTATTGTTGGCATGTTTTGTGTGTTAAAATAATTTGTATATTAATTTATGACAAACCTTTAAGAAAATATTTTTTCCCTTTTTATCAAGTTGGTACTTTTTATTTTGCTGTTGTTGTTATGTGTCATCAAGTCACCTGTGACTCATAGTGACCCTATGCACAACAGCTCTGAACCCTGCTCTATTCTGAGCCAACCTTCCTGTCTCTGACATACCTACCCTCATTATCCCAATCACTAAATCAATCCATCTCATTGCGGGTTTTCCTCTCCTGCACTATTCCTCCACCCTCCCAAGCATGATTTCCCTCTACAAGGACTGGTTCCTCCTAGCATATGCTCAAAGTATGTCAGATGAAGCTTGAGAATCCTTGGTCCAAGGAGCAGCCTGATTTAACCCTCTTCAGGAAAAAGTGCTTGTCCTCTTAGTAGTTCATGGTATCTTCAATATTATTCTCCAGCACCACAGCTCAAAGGCATGAGTTCTTCTATCAACCCTAGTCCAGCTTTCTGATGCATAGCACGCCATTGGGAAGACCATGGCCTGGATCAGGTGCACCTTGCTGACAGCATTGCTCTTCAGTACTCTAGAGAGGATCCTGACAGCAGACTTTCCCAGTACAATTTGTCTTTTTATTTCCTGGCTGCTGGTACCAAGAGTGTTGATTTTTAAGCCAAGCACATTAAATCTGTTAACAATTGTTGTGGAGGGTCTCTGGCCAGGATAGATCGCCTAAGCTCCAGATAAGTGCAAGCCTCCCTATGGCTTTTAATGCGGGGTAGAGAAACCTCCCTTATGTATGACTGTACTAGCTTGAGAAAGCTCGTCACCTGGGAAGACAGCTGTTGCATCTGTTGAGCTGAGAGTGGTCCCCACGAGGCTGAGGTTCTCCTAACCAATCCACATGTCCCATGTCTGTAAGCCCACCCTATCTGGTCTTCCTGTGTATATAAATGTACTGCAGATCCCAAGAAAATAGAGCTGGATTGACTTTCTGATCCTCTCCTGGAGTGATGTATCTCCATCGTGCTTACTCCAATCAGGGTGTCACTGTTAAGTTGCTGGCAAACTGAGAGTGACAAACAATCTCAATCTCTTCACCATCTATCATGATACTGCCAAATGGCCCAGGGATGAGCATCTTTGTTTTCTTGATGCTGAGCTTCAATACATATTGAAGACTATACTCTTTGACCTTCTGCAGCAATTGCTTCAGGTCCTCCTCAGTTTCAGCAAGCAGGGTTGTGTCATGTGCATAACCCAGGTTATTGGTGAGTCTTCCTCCAATCCTGATGCTACAAATTAAAAAACAAAGCAAAACCCCAAAACATAAAACTCAACAAGTTAACTTCAAAGAAATCCATATATTATATAATCTTTCATTTTATTCCGTATAATTTTTAATGTTGTTCTTGTCATTGTCATGTACCATCAAGTCAATTAAGACTCATAGCAACTCTGTGGATACCAGAGCAGAGAAGGATCCTGCCATCCTCATGGTTCTCCAGCCCACTGTTTGTTGATTCACTTTGTCAAGCCGTCTTGTTGGAGATCTTGCCCTCTCTCCCTGACCTTCCACATCCCCAAGCAAGACTTTTGTTCTCAAGGACTGCCCCCTTATGACAACTTACTCAAAGTATGTGATACAAGATTTCACCATCGTTGACTCAAAAGAGCACCATGGTTTTACTTCTTCCAACACATATTTGTTCATTCTTTTGGTAGTCCATAGGAAATTCAAACTCTTCTACAACACCACAGATTGAAGACATTCAATCTTTTTCCATCAGCCATATTGTTATTACTCTTGTAAGATGTTGTCAAATTGACTATGAATCATAGTGATTTTATGGACAATAACTCTGAACCCTCCCCTATCCTGAGGCAATTTTACCATCCCTGATACGCCTGCCCCATATATGTATGTGTGTATATATATTTATAAGGGCTCATAAAAATTACAGCCAAACTCCCAGAGTGGAGGCTCCAAGCCCTGGCCTGCAGACCCATCCCCTCTCCACTGGGAGTTTGAGCCACCACACTAGGAGTTTGACTGCTGGCTGGCATCTTAATGGCAGTTATGTTGGTCATGTAAGGGAAGTTTTTGGGGTCTTTTTTAATGTATATTACTGCTCTTTTCCCCCTCCAAGAGTGGGTGTCTTTGAGCCTTTGCCTAGGGTGGAGGTCTGCTCAAAGGTGTGGCTTTAAAATCCTGCAGAAGGAGAGAATGGTACTGCAGGCCGGAGTCTGGAGCCTCCACTCTGGGAGTTTGAATGCTAGCTGGCATCTTAATGGCAGTCCTGTCAGTCATGTAAATTTATTAGTTTTTGAATGAATATTCCTTAAATGATACAGCAATCGTTTGTCTATTTGCTGAACTGAACAATTTAGTGTTGCTGTGATGCTTCACACTGTTCCATAGTCTTGTCAAATACCATAATGGTTACCCATTATGTACAATGTTTAGATGAGCTTCCAGATTGATTTATGCTGGGAAACAGGAGTGGCATCCACTTCCTGAACTAGATACCTCTGGAAACTCTACAAACATTCTAAACTCTACAAACTCTTTAAACTCTATAAATGTACAGAAATGATGTTAGTTATTGAACAGAGTTCTAGACAGAAATTATGTTAGTTGTAGAATAATAGGGTTCAGGTCTTTTGTGCAAAGCTTACTCTCAGTTGTATTTGACTTGACTACATTTAACCCCTGCTAAATGAAACTACTGCTGTTGTATCTGGAGGAACACTCTTCCGCTTTGCACATCACTCTTTGTCAATGTGCAGTGTAAAGTAACCTGGGTTTGCTGTGATGCTGAACCTTGTGCCCTTGGAGTATCAAATACCAGAATGGTTTCCCAATGTGGACAGTGTTTTGTGCAGCTCCCAGATGTAAAACAGGTTTGGGAGCAGGAGTGGCATCCACTTCCCAAACCACATGCTTCTGAAAACTCTATGAACTTGGAGAAATGACGATAGTTATAGAAAGGCATTAGGTCTTTTGTTCATAGAGTCGCTATGAGTCGCACTTGACTCAACGGCAATCAACAACAACATAAAAAGTCATATATATATATATATATATATATATATATATATATATATATATCTTAGCAGAGATAACATCTTTTGAAGAAAATTCTGTAGCTTCTTTAAAGGGTGAATTTCAATTGTATTTTCCTATTCCAAAAATCCCAATAACAAGGAGTTGATTATGAGTCATATCAATCCTTCATCTTGTTTCCGAGCTGTTGAAGCTTAACGAGAGGAGACTTCCATCTTTGTTCCATGGAGCTACTCTTGGATTCAAACCATTGTCCTTTCAACTAGCATCACAGGTCTAAGGCTCTAGACTACCAATGCAAACAGCCTCCTATTGAAAGCTATTCCAGTTTACCTTCAGAACAGATGATAAATGGAATTGCACATGTTAAGTAGCAAAGGAGAGAAACAACTTTCAACATTGAGGTTTACTTTGTGGTGACTCAGAAATCATGAACTATATTCTCCTAATTAGATTCCAAGGCAATTACTTTATGAGGAAATGTGTTTTACTGTTTCTGTATCACCTTGACATTTTCCTCACCTTTGCACTAGTCACCCCCGTTTAAGATAAAAATCAAATCAATTTTTTAAAATCTACATTTCCCCCACTTTTTGTTTAGTCATGACATGAGCTGCCCAGGGAGCACATCTTTATCTGTTTCTATCAACTCAGCACTAATTCACCCTCTCACAGGACAGGTGAACACCACCAGTGATTTCGGAAGATCGTACAGCATCCTTATTCTCCCATCATGGCCACAAGTCTAAATTTTCCTCTATTTTTTTACTATGTGCTGAGTCAACAGCATTATGAGAGATTAAGAAATGATTAAAATTGTCAATTATTCCATTTTACTTGTCTCCATAATCCACACTGTTGGCTCCAGCAGACAAGAAACCCAGAGATAAGTTATATTTGGAAAATCTGCTGTCAGGACTCTCCATGGTTTTAAGAGCAATGATGTCAGTTTGGGAACCAAGGTGCAGCAGATCCAAGCCCTGCTCTTTTCAGTTACTGCCACATATCTGAAAGTTGGACATTGACTAAAAGTGTTTCTAGGCAGGCCAGTCTCATTAACAAGCAAAAACCCTAGATGTGGTCTAGCGCTCAAGGTCACCAACTCATCACCATTGCTCAGGAGCTTCTGAGGGTATAGAATCATCTCTCAGGATCAAAGCATAGGTCAAAAACCCGGAGTAAAGCAGCTGTTAACCTTGTAGTCTTCTCTCTGGCCCTCGGCCATTCTTTGTGTTGTTGTTCTTAATCTATTCACATTCAGAGTATTCTTTTTTTTTTTTTAATTCTTTCTCCTCCGTACATCTCTATTTGTATGGTCATCTAGATCTAGTTCTTCAAAAACCCAGTGTATAACTCAGTATAAACTGTGTATAAACAGTATATGCAGAACATAAACCCAGTATGTAACTCAGGAGATACTGTATATAAACTGTATATAGACAGTATATACAGTATATAAACTCAGTAAGAGTCAAAATATAGTGGTCCATTACTAAGTAAGGTCTCAATCAGTTTTTATTTTATCCTCCTATCCAACGGCAAAAACTCTTCCCTGGGGGAGGCCACCCAGATCTGCTGACCTAGTTGGGTTCTTAAAGCAGAGCTGGCATTGGCCTCACTTTTTAAGGGTTCCAGTTCAAGTGAATAGTAGAAAATTGCTTCTCATTTCTTAATCTGAACATCTTTGGCAATATTAACATGATCTTGTACATTTTCCTCATCACAGATTGAACTCAGTCTTGTTAATTTTTTCTTTCTTTCAGCTGATATTTGTTCCTGTTTTTTCATTTATATCCAAATTTGTCACTTTGGGAAGCAGCATTATGTTTGATCCCTGTGCTGATCTAGCCTGTGGCTGTGATACAGGTCTATATCTCCCCCTTAGTCCACCTACTTGTACAGTTAGTTATATGCTGAGGAATTGTCATGGCTCTCTTTACACACAATGAAACGCTGGCCCTGGGGTCATTGTACCTGGTATGAAAAACCAAGTTGAGGTGTTATGAATAACAAGAAAAACACTAAATTGCTACAGAAAAGAATTACAGTGTCAAATTGCATTCTCCAATCAAAATCAATTATTTACCTGCAACTAACCTACACCATCTTATTTTTTTTTAAAAAAAAAATCGTTTGCTAAGACATAGCTTGTAAGTAGTCAAAGGTACCACTTTAAAAATGCTAAATATTTTTGCATTACCATTACATAAACTGTACTTATTTGGCAACATATGTCCTAATGTTAATCGTGGATGCCTGTTTTGTTGGATCCCATCAATCGAGCCAGCAGTCAGACCTCCTGCCGGTGCCTGCTGGGTCCTCACAGTGTTGCTGGGATGGAATCATTTGTGGCAGTGACTGTGTCCCCTCCTCCCTGCCCATCTACTTTATCAAGGAGGTTTCTCCGGGGACTGGCCCATCACGACTGAGTGCTGACCTATGTGAGATGAAGCTTTACCATCGCTGTTTTTTTGAGGAAAGCCCAGGCTTTATTTCCTCCAGGACAGATTTCCTTGTGATTTTGACAGTCTTTCTCTCCTTCCTTGCCTTCAAGCCATAACCAACTCATAAGTTCATTAGGTTTCTAAGAGAGTCAATCTAATGAGAGGAGATTCCCCTATTTCTCCTGAGGAGCAGCTGGTAGACTCAAACTGTTAAAGAGGCTTATAGTGGGGTTAGCAGTCTGACTCCTACAGATTGGGCCACCAGAGCTCTTCTTGGTGAATCCAATATTCTTCTTTAATTCCATAATTCAAAGATGATTCTTATTCATTGTCCAACTCTCAAATACATATAAAATGACTGAAAATACCATGGCTTGGGTTAGGCACACTTTAGTCCTCAAAATGACATCCTTGTTCCTTAACGCTGTGTGCCATCAAGTCAGAATTAACTCATAACTGACCCTCCAGTGAGTTTTCAGAGGCGGTAAGTCTCACAGGAAGAGATTGCCCATCCTCTAACAAGTTGCTGGTGGATTCTAACCACATGCCTTTGATACTGCAGTACGGCTTCTTACCACTAGGCCAACAGAGTTCCCTTAATCATATTCCTTGGCACTTTAAAATCTTTAGCAGCAGATTTTCCAAATGTTGACATTTCTTGACTGCTGTTTCCAGTGGTCCTGATTGTGTATCATGGCACAGTGAAATCCTTGACAGCTTTTATCTTACCTGCATGGATCGGGAGCCTGTTGGTCAAGTGGTGAGGATTTTTGTTTTCTTCATGTTGAAATACAACGCATACAGAAGGCTGTTGTCTTAGATCCTCCTCATTAAGGGCTTCAAGTCTTCCTTAAAAGCAAGGAAAGGTCGCCATCTGCACATGTTAGGCTGTGAATGAGTCTTCCTCTAATCAGGGCACCACCCTCTTCACACTGTAGTCAGATTCTCAGGGTACGCGCTCAGCATTCAGATATATTTAAAGGACTCATTGTTGCGTACTATTCTTGATCTTACATCACGTGGCGTTCTTGTGTTCTCTTATTGTTTACTTTGCATATGTACAATGTACAGATTTCACATGAGCTCAAACCAATGTCCAAGAATTCAACACCATTGAACATCTTTGAACAGTCAATAAAACACAAGCAAACTTTTTATTTTGCAGTTTCTGATTCCAGACAAGATCCCCAATTGTTGGTGCTGTTTTTGGTCACTAACTTCTGAGCTTTATCAGAGTCTCTGTGTATCACTGACTCCAAAGGTGAACAACCACCAGGATATAAAGAAGCCAGGGAGGCTGTTAGTTCACTGTCTTCTCTGATGTCTCCGGCTTCCTTTGTGTACAGAGTTTGCTTGGTTCTGTCATGACGAATCCTGTGAGACAGATGCTTAAGGCTACACTCCACTGGCTCCCTGCCCTTTATCATCCGATGTTCTTGAATTTCCAAGATACTTGGCAAATTTAACATTCTGCTCTCAAAAACAAATCCAAAAATATACCTGCAAAAGCTCTTCTCCCTCTGCCTGTCTCTCTTTTCCTACTGATATGAAAAGGTTTTGACCTTATTCTCTGTCTTATTTTCTTCTCTATTCTGTTTCTTATTCATTTTTATTTTTTGGTTCCTGTGGTGATTATCTTTGGTGATAGAAGAACAAAACTTATTGCTTTCTATAAGATTAGAATTTTAAAAGACAAGTAAGGAGGAAAGAAAATGCATTTACTCTTTAGAATATTTAGACAAATTGATTTATTTTTAAAAAGAATTTTTAAATTAAATTAAATTCAATCTTAAAGGCTATCCTATTTATAACTGTAGTGCTGATGCTTAGATTGTATTTACATATTTCTTATGTTTGTATAATCATTTGAGAAGTGTGCCCACAAGAATCATACTATTTTTTAAAAATATTAAGCTTATACTCTGAATTGACAACCGTAAAGAGTTTTCTATTATAAGTAAATAAATAGTGTGCTAGGTATGTACTTAAAGTATATAAACGCAATCAAGCTGAGTACACCTCACAGTGCCCCTGCGATCGACAGGGCTAGACCCTGTCCTATTCTGCTCATCCACGTCAGTTCTGACACAGTCGAACCATGGCTGCAGTCACTGTGTCAATCTGTCTGCTTGAGGGTCTTCCTCTGTTTCCTCAGTCCTTCACCATTCCAAGCATGACGTCCTTCTCCAAGAAGCAGCGTCTCCTAACAACGTGACTAAATTTTATGTAAGTCAAAGCTTTGCCATCTTTGCCTCTAAGAAGAGCTCTGTCCGCACTTTCTCCAAGACATAGCTCTTTTTTGTTTCTTTGAAGTCAGTGGTATATATTCTTCTCCAACACCAAGCTCAAAGGCATCAAATCTTCTTTTATCATCCTTATAAACTGACCAGCTCTCAGATACATAACAAGTGATGGAAAAGACCATACCCTGAATCAGGTACACTTTAGTCTTCAAATTGACATCATTACATCTCAGTGATTTGGATAGGGCCCTGGCTACAAACCTTCCCAATGCAATACATCTCTTGATCTCCTAACTGCTGGTACCATAGATGTTGATTATAGATCCAAGTAAGATCAAAAAGTTGACAATTTCAATCTTTTCTCCATCTATCATGATATGACATATCAGTCCAGTGGGAAGACTTTTTGTTTCCTTGATATTGAGATATAATCCATACTGACATATGAAGTTTTTTATCTTCTGCAACAAGAATTTCAAGTCCTACTTACTTTCAGCAAGGAAAGTTGTGTCATCTGAACAACACAAGTTGCTAATGAGTCTTCCTCCGATCCTGATGCCACCTTCTTCTTGATAGAGTGCAGCTTCTCAAGTGATTTTCTCAACATATTGATTGAGTATATATGGAGAAATAACACAACCCTGACACGTATCTTTCTTAATTTTAAACCATGTAGGGTGGGTTAATCTGCACCCCTCAAGCCTTGTTTTAAATCTTTTTGGTCAAACATTCTTCTAAGTGGTATAACACTGCTCTGTCCACTTGCTATACAGAGATAACTCGTGGTTGCTATGATGCTAAACACTGTGACACTGATATGTGTCAAATGTGATAATGGTTACCCATGTGGACAGTGTTTGGTGTAGCTCCTCGATTAAAACAAGCTTGGAAGCCGGAGTGCCATCCACTTCCAAAGTAGCTTGCCTCCAGATACTCTATGAACTTGAAGAAGTGATGACAGTTATACACGTGTTCAGGTCTTACGTTCATAGTGTCACTATGAGTCATCTATGACTTGACAGCACTTAACAGCAACAGGGTTCCTTTGCTCTGCTTGGACAATAACTTCTTTGTTTAGATATAGGTTTCTTATGGCCATAATTAAATATTCTGGAATTCTCATTTTCTCATGTTAGCAATAATGTGCTATGAGCCACACAGTCAAATGCCTTTGCATAGTCAATAAAACATTTCTTATTCAAGAAATAGAAACTCTTCTGCTATTCTCTGCATTTAGTGTGGATCCATCTAATACCAGCAACAATATTACTGGTGTCCCAGGCCCTTCTAAATTGAACTTGAACTGGCAGTTCTCTGCCAATGTACTATTCTTGTCATTTTGAAATTCTCTTCAGCCATATATTAATGGTATTGTTTGATTCTCCCTCTCCCCCATTCTGTTGGATCACTTTTTTTGCTCTGGGAACAATTAGGGAACTCTGGTGATTTTATAGGTAAGGAGTTGTACTGCCAACCCCAAGGCACATGGTTCTAATCCATCAGCTGCTTTGTGGGAGAAGGATGAGTAATCTCCTCCATGTATTTATTGCCTCTGAAAACCTGCTGGAGAGTCAACCTTGAATTGGTTGACTCCAGGGTACATAACAACTAATTGAGTTGCAACAACTTTTTTAAAGCTAGATGATATGGTACAAATTAAAATGGGCATTTTCCCAATCAGTAACCGAGCAAAATGTAACCGAAAGGACCTCTGCTGTCATACTTCACATCAAAGAGGTCAGGAGTTATCTGCTGTACTTGGACTACTTCATTTATGTGTCAAAACTCAAATTAGAACTCAAGTCTTTACTTAATGTGAAATAATACCTTGCTATGTCACCATTGATGAGTATATGCATATATATATATTTTTTTTACCAAGTACAAACTTTTGAGAATCAGTCTGTTTTCAGTTCAATATGATGACAATTGTGAATAAAGACACCTTCTTTGGATGTTTGCATTTGATACACTTATGTTGTTTTTTAGCCTGCTATTACCTTTTGGGTAATACGGGAACTCAAATGAATTTTGGTTGTTGTTTTTTGTTTCAAGTTTGGGGGGGGTTGTTTTGTTTCATTTACCATTTTCTAGTTGAGTTAGAGCTTGCTTTCTTCCCAACACTGAGGGCTATTTTAGCTTTCTATACTTCCATGAGCCAGCTGGAAATGTTGTTCTTAGATGCCATCAAGTCAACAACAAATCAGTGATCCTGCACCTTCCTGACCATGTCTGGTACATCTACGTCCTGATGCAGTCACTCTGTGACTCTCACTCACTGCATGGCAGTCACCGTGGCAGTTCATCAAAGAAAAGAAGGCTTCCTTTCTTTCTCTAATCCTCCACCTGTCCTGGCATGGGCCTGTTTTCAGGGACTGGTAACTCCTGTTGCCCAAAGTATGTGAGCTAAAGTTGCATCATTTTGGCCTCTGAGCAACACCGGGCTGTTCTTCTTTGACAGACTTGTGTGCTGTTTTGGAAATCCAGAGAACATTTGGTTCTCTTCTCCAACACTGCAAGGGAAGGCCTCTGTTCTTCTCCTGCTTCAACATACACAAGAAATAATGGGAAGATTATAACTTGCCCTTTAAACTGATAGTTGCTCTTTAGGATTTTGGAGAGATCCTTGACATCAGATTTTTCCCAAGGCAATACATCTCTTTATTTCTTGACTGCTGCTACTGTGGGGTTTCATTCTGAATTCTAGCCCTGGTCTGTCCACTTGCTGTACAGAGGTAACTCATGGTTGTTGTGAAGCTGAACACTGTGACTCTGATGTGTCAAATATGATAATGGTTACCCATGGTAGACAGTGTTTACTGGAGCTCACCGATTAAAACAAGCTTGGAAGTAGGAGTGGCATCCACTTCCAAAGCAGCTTGCCTCTGGAAACTCTATGAACTTGGAGAAATGATGACAGTTATGCAAGTGTTCAGGTCTTTCGTTCATAGTGTCGCTATGAGTCATCTGTGTCTCCACAGCACTTAACAACAAGGCTCCTTTGCTCTGTTTGGATAATAGCTTCTTGGTCTAGATAAAGGTTTCTTATGGCCATAATTAAATATTCCAGAATTCTCATTCTTCTCATGTTGACAATTTTAATTTTTTACCCATCTGTTAAGATGCTACCTATTGGTCCAGTGGCAAAAGGTTGTTTGTTTGTTTTTCATTTTCTTACATTGTTGTTGTTATGTGTCATTGAGTCACTTACGACTCAAAGTGACCCTAGGTACAACAGACCTAACCCCTGCTCTATTCTTTGCCGACCTTATTGTCTCTGACACACGTATCCCATTACCCCAGTCACTGAATCAGTCCATCTTATTGAGGGTCTTCCTCTCTCACACTGTCTCTCTTCCTTCCCACGAAAGATGTTCCCTTCCAAGAACTGTCCTTCCTTGCAACATGCCCTAAGTATGTCAGATTAAGCTTCAGAATTCTTGCCTCGAAGGAGCAGCCTGGTTTCATCCTCTCTAGGATAAACGTTCTCCTAGCAGTCCCTGGTACATTCATTACTCTTCTCCAGCACCACAGCCAAAGGCATTATTCTCCTTCTGTCATCCCTTGTCATTGTCCCACTTTACACCTTAGTCTCCAGACTGATATCATTGCTCTTCAGTTCTCTGGAGAGGTCCCTGACAGCAGACTCTCCCAATGCAATTAGTCTTTTAATTTCCTGGCTCTTGGTACCAAGAGTGTTGATTGTGGAGCCAAACAAACTGAAGCTTTTAACAATCTCAATTTCTTCATCGTCTATCATGATGCTGGTAATTGGCCTCGTTGTGAGAATCTTTGTTTTCTTGATGTTGAGCTTCAACCCATATCAAAGGCTGCAGCCTTTGACATCCTACAGCAAGTGCTTCAGGTCCTCCTCAATTTCCACAAGCAGGGTTGTGTCATTTGCATAACACAGATTAATTAGTCTACCTCCAGTCCTGATGCCACATTTCTCCTCATAGAGCCAAGCCTTCCAGATAATCTGTTCTGCATATAGATTGAAATAGGACACATCCCTGGCATCCACCCTTCCCAATTTTGAACCATGCCGTGTTTCCTTTCTCTTTTCTGATGACTGCCTCCTCATCCATGAATAGGTTTTGCATAAGCACAATCACAATAGTATTGAGGTGCAACTATATTGAAGGCTGCAAACTTTGAACTTTTTTGCAGCAATCATTTCAAGACCTCTTTCAACAAGCAGGGTTGTACCCTTATCTGTATAACACAGGTGGTGGTGGTTGAGTCTTCCTCCAACCTGGATGTTACGTTCTTCTTCACAAAGTCCAGCTTCTACAATGATTTGCTTAGATATAGATTGGATAGAAACGGAGAAAGACTGAAGCCTTGACGCACGCCTTCCTGATTCAAGCCTTGCAGTGTCTCCATGTTCTTTATGGCCAACAGTTTCTTCAGTCCAAATAGGTTTCCAATTTTTTTCCTTGTTAAGTCTTACTTTTAATAAATATGTACATATATACTCTTGTCAGTCAGCCCAAGTATTTCTGACTATAGATTCTTTATTACTGACATAAAGCAGTAACTGGGTAGTCCCAAGTGGGCTGGTGTCCACACCCCTCTGCTCACTTGTCCTGCGTCTTCATCGAGGGCAGCAGGTCCCCTCTCAGCTCACTGTTCTGCCCTGCTTCCAGTCATTGGAAGTACTGGATCCTCCATGGGTTTACCCTCTGTGATCTTTTTGTGACGTCTTCTCTCAAAAAGTTATGCAATTCATTTTAATTTATCACACAATTAAAGTAATAGCTGCATAACACATCAATCTACAAATTTGTTCACTTTTTTATTTTTAAAGCAAAGCAGTTTGCACAAGACTTTGTTATGGCCAATTTAACTTTCATTTAAAGCATATCTTTGTATGTAGGTGCTCTGAATTCTGGTGTGTGTTTTGTTTTTGTTTTGTTTTGTTTTTTGGGTTTTTTTTTTACTACATTTTAGTCTCAGAAATGAATGGCTGGATCCTGATTTAAAAGGTAGCTGCATTCTGGGTCATATCAAGACTCTCACATATTTTCAAAGAGAATTTACAATAGTGAAGGGGAAAAAAGAATCATTTAAAATGCCTGGATGTTGTTAAAGGAACCTTAGGGCACGGTCATTACTGTCTGAGCAGCAACCTAGGAAAAAGGAGGAAGATGAACATCATGTCAAGATGTGTTATGTTTACTCTAAAAAAAAAGGAGCTATTTATATGAAATATATTCATTACTTGGTCTACACACTCTTGAGGAATGATGTTATTTATGACAGTGACTCTATGAACTTTGAGGAGTAGGCATTCAATTAGTTTATCATCATACCTTTGTTCAGTTATTACTTCACAAGAAAGAGAAACTCAAATTATTGCTAACAGAGTAGGATCTTACTTTGTATAGAAATCACTAACTGAAGGAAGGAATGCCACATACAGTGCTGAGGAACAAGTACGTGTGCACTACGTTACTGAAACACTGAGATGCCGCTAAAGGTAATCTCTTGATCCTACTAGTCATGAAACCTTAGTTTAAGTTCATGTACTTGACGTCTGAATAATGTAAACTTATATAAGGAAGTAAAGCTATTGGAAACAAAATACAAGATTCATTTTTAAGAATTGTTGTTGTTGTTGTTATGTGCCGTCGAGTTGCCCGCGACTCATAGCGACCCTATGTACAACAGCCCTAAACTCCACTCTGTCCTGTGCCAATCGCAGTGTCTCTGACACTCCCATCCCAATTATCCCAGTCACTGAATCAATCCACCTCATAGAGGGCCTTCCTCTCCTGTGCTGTCCCTCCACCCTCCCAAGCGTGATATGTCCCTCTCCAAGGACCGGTCTCTCCTCACTACATGTCCAAATTAAGTTAGACGGAGCCTCAGAATCCTTGCCTCCAAGGAGCCACCCGGTTTAACCCTCTCCATGACAAATCTATTTGTTTTCCTAGCAGTCCATGGTATTCTCAATACTCTTCTCCAGCACCACAGCTCAAAGGCATCAATTCTCCTTCTATCCTCCCTGGTCATTGTCCAACTCTCTGATGCATAACAGGTGATTGCGAAGACTATGGCCTGTATCAGACGCACCTTAGTCTCCAGAGAGACACCACTGCTCTTCAGCACTTTGGAGAGGTCCCTAACAGCAGACTTTCCCATGGCAATGCGCCTTTTAATTTCCTGGCTGCTGGTGCCAAGACTGTTGACTATGGAGCGAATTATAATATTTAAATTTTAGACATAAAAATAAAATTCAAATAATGTCGATTCAATGAGCAAGGACTCTGGTGGCCTAGCAGTATGAAGTTGCACTACACTCCCTGAAATATGTGGTTCAAATCCACCAGCTGTTCCATAGGAGAAGGA
Source organism: Elephantulus edwardii (assembly GCF_000299155.1). Taxonomy (NCBI): domain Eukaryota; kingdom Metazoa; phylum Chordata; class Mammalia; order Macroscelidea; family Macroscelididae; genus Elephantulus; species Elephantulus edwardii. The sequence goes on from NW_006399754.1 coordinate 34,217,003, forward strand.
CAGGCACCTCGTTCCATGCAGTTACTGCCTCTGAAAACTCCCAGGAGGTCAGCTATGAGTCAGTCCTGACCCAGCGGTACACAACAACATAGTGTTTGGAACGGAGCTCTGATGATGCAGTCATTAATGTACCAGGCTTCTAACCAAAACTTTGTCAGTTCAAGTCCACCAGGGCAGTCAGAGGACCCCGATGGTGAGTCTGTTCTCTTACAGTATTCCAGTCTCAGAACCCTGAGGGTGGGCTACCACGGGTGTAAATCAGCTCACAGGCCGGAGTTTTCAAAAGCTAGATTAATAAAAATTAAGTATTTATAGGACATTATTTCTAGTCGCTTGAGTTTCCCCAAAAAAGTTTGTTAATACTATATTTGTTTTCATTATTTTTAACTGTCATCCTGACATATGATTTATTATATAATCCATGAAATTATAAATTTTTTTGATGTGGTAGATTTCTATTTGAAGTTCAAATTGTTATGTGTTCTTCATAAAAAAATCAGAAGAAAGTCAGTTTTAACATTTGTAGAATAAAAGAAATTGCCACTATTAAGAAATACTTGTAAATGATTACTTTGTAAAGAAATTTAAGTGAAACAAATATAGTAGTACATAAATAATGAAATTCCTTGCTTTTTACGTCAGAGAATGAAAAGGGTTGGTTAACTATCACAAGTCTATAAAGTTACTTGTTTAAGTAACTATAGTAAAGATACTGCTTATCTTTCAATGTGCAACATTTCATTCCTTTTTGTATGCTGACTTTATGAAAGTTAAAAATAATAAAACTTAAGTGAAAAGATGCATCCTATACGGATAGAGATTTGACAGCAAAAGCAATTGTTTTCCTTTTTTCTCTGTGCTAGGGAGCTGCTTTGAACACATTTTGATTCCCTGTAACAGAGCAGGACTGCAGTGTTTATTCTACAGGGATTAGAGCCCGTTGTGTTTCCTAGTCTGTAGTCTTTACAGAAGCCAGCCTACTACCCCAGAGCTGATGGTGCATTCAAACCATGGACCTTACAATTAGCTTCCAAGTGCTTAACCATTGCATCATCATCTTGAATTGGAAAATTAAAAACAGTGGCAAGAAGCTGTGCTGCAATCCCAAAGGCTCACAGTTCAAGGACACCATCTGCTCCATAGGAAAAGGATGGGAAACCTCTTTCTATGCAATTAACTCCACCCTTTCAAGCATGATGTCCCTCTCCAAGGGCTGGTCTCTCCTTGCAACATGCCCAAAGTGTGTTAGTCGAAGCCTCAGAATCCTTGCCTCCAGGGAGCAGCCTGGTTTAACCCTCTCAGGGATGAAACGTTTTGTTCTCCTAGCAGTCCATGGTATCTAAATTCAATACTTTGCTCTAGAACCACAGCTCAAAGGCAACAATTCTCCTTTTATCATCCATGATCATTGTCCAGCTTTCTGATGCATAGCAATTGCAAAGATCCTGGCCTAGATCAGACACACCTTAGTCTCTAGACTAACACTGTTGCTCTTCAGTACTCCAGAGATGTTCCTGGCAATAGAATTTCCAAATGCAATTCACCTTTTGATTTATTGGCTCCTGGGACCATTAGTGTTGATTGTGGAGCCAAGCAAACTGAAGCTGTCAACAATCTCAATCTCTTCACCATCAATCAGTCTACTGGTGAGAATCTTTGTTTTCTTGATGTTGAACTTCAATCCATATCAAAAGCTGATATCTTTGACTTTCTGCAGCAAATGCCTTAGGTCCTCCTCAGTTTCAGCAAGTGACATTATGTCATCTATGCAACACAGGTTGTTGATGAGTCTTCCTCCAATCCTAATGCCACAGGCCTACTTATAGAGCCCAGCCTCTCCGACGATCTGCTCCACATATAGATTGAAAAGGTATGGAAATAGGGTCATCCCTGGGGTACACGTGTCCTGATTTTGAACCATGCAGTGTTTCCTTGCTTTGTTCTGACAACTTCCTCCTGGTCCAAGTATAGGTTTTGCATAAACACGATCAAATAAATGTTCTGGGATTCCTATTCTTCTCAGAGTCAGCCACAGTTTGTTGTGATCCACACAGCCAAATGCCTTTGCATGGTTAATGAAACACAGATAGACATTCCTCCGGTACTCTCTGCTTTCAGCCATGATCCATCTAACATTAGCTATTATTGTAGCTAATGCCTATAATGCCACAGCCTCTTCTAAACGCAGCCTGCACATCCAGTAGTTCTCTGTTGATGTTCCAGTTGTTTTTCCATCATTTTCAGTAGGATCTTGCTTGCGTGAAATATTAGTGAGATTGTTTGATAATTTCCTTACTCTGCTAGTTCACCTCTTTTGGGAATGGGAACACATATGGATCTTTTCCAGTCAGTTGGCTGGGAGGTTGTCCTCCAGATTTCTTGAATGTGTATACTACAGGAGTCTTTTCCTCAGGGACTTGATAAAATTTATGCAATAAGGCATCATCATACCATCAGCAGCTCTAAACACATTTCTTTAGTAAGTTATGTCTATGTCATTATGTTGACCCCCCAAAAAAATCACTCAAAATATTCCTAATAAGTGGCACATAATTGTTTGAATTTTGCCTCCCACAGCTCTGTATGTGTCGTACCAGAACTGTGCTCATGGAATTCTTCATGAGCATGCCACCAAGTCCTTCTCTGGGTGAACTAGAACCTCTGACCGTTAGCAAAACATGCTTGTCTCTTGCTATTTTTTATTTTCCATTCCCCCTTCCCACCCCACCCCTCGTGTTGTTTCCATGTTATATTTTCCATAAACTCAGCTAAATATTTTAATAATATGTTTAGCTGTTCTTTGCAGGTGGTTTTCTGGGATACCTAATTCATTATTCATGGTGCCAGAAATAGAAGTTCAGATATTTTGTCAGTAGTAATGCTTAACTCTGACCCTTGTTGCCTGCTGCGCGCGTCTCTTCAGGACGTAAGCAGAGTGACCGCGCCGAGCTGAGTGCTGGGAGATGCCTCCTGGATTGTTTTAAATGCCTCGTAAAGTGTGTTATGATGAGGAACAACAAGCCTCAGTATGTAGAAGAGCAGTGAGAAACAGCGAGGTGTGTTCTTTAGCCTTCTTCTCTACTTAGCTACTCAGCCATTGCTCAGGGAAGTTGGGCAGTTGAAGAGGACAACGCAGATTTGCTGGAAGGAGCAGTCTGTTTTTAACCATGAGGTAATAATGAGATCTATTTCCTTTAGAAAGTGAAGTCAAAGTGAGATAGTGCTAATAGCACTGTATTGCAGTATTCATGAAACTGTTGTCTGGTTTGGCGTTCATTTTGCCAAATTATTTCATGAAAAAAATATCACTTTTTAAATGACTTGTATCTTTGGAATGATTTTTGGAAACTTTAAATTAGGCATATCCTACTAGAAAAAGGGAAATAGTGTCCCATAGTTTATGAAATTAAAATTCTGCCTCGTGGTCGTTGAATTGGAGTTGTTGATAGCTGACATGCCATTGGATTTCGAGGTCATAAATCACATGAAAGGAGCCCGCCCATGCTTCTTCCTCAGAGTCACTGCTGGATTCAAACCACTAGACAGATCTTTGAGTTAATAGATCAACTCCCTATAAAGTAGACCACCAGAGCTCTCTGTCTTCAATAGAAGTACATATGTCAGCACTTTATTCCAGTTATAAAGAAGAATATACCGGGTTTTGGTAACAAATGATGATGTCATGGAAGGTATTTTAGTTGTGTAGATGAGGTAATAAAATAGACTGATATGGCCCCAAGAGTATAGCTTCTTTCCATAGTGAACTCCATTATCAATGGTGCAATCCTAATTGTTAGTTGATAGATAAGGTCCACTCACTCCAGGAAGGAGTGTCTCCTGGCAGTGTGAATGTATATGAAGATTGCACCTCACAAGTGTATAAATATCAGAGACAATGCTTAGTATCCTGCTGTGTGAGTTTATTATTTGTATGTTCCTTTCATTTCAGTGTATCAAATGTGCATAAAGTAGAAAATGCAAAATATATTTTTGCTATTATATACATTTTCCATAAGATGATATGAGGTAATAAAACTAAATAAGAGAAATGCAAATCAAAACTGCAATGAGATACCATCTCGCGCCAGTAGTAGTGGCAACATTTTGCAAGGCAGCAAGCAGGGAATATTGGAGAGGATGTGGCGAGGTGGGAACTCTCATACACTTTTGGTGGGATAGTAAAATGGTACAACCACTCTGGAAGACAGTTTGGAGCTTCCTCAAATGTTTGAACATAGAAACATCAGATGACCCAGCTATTTCGGTATGAAGATCATACCCAAGGAAATCAGAAATGGGACACACATGGAGATTTGTACACCAATGTTCATAACAGTGTTATTCATCACAAATTTTTTTATTATAAATATTTTGACAAGTTGTGCTAAAATGTTTATCTAGTTAGGCTTATTTTCATAAGAGGAACGAAGTATTTACATATCTTTCCATTTATTGCAATTTTCCCAATATAATTTCCACCTAATTTTTCTATGTGTTACTTTGTGTGTTTCTTGTTTCTAGAGTTTAGAAATCCCATCTGTTTATCTCTGAGAGCCCAAAGGTCCATAGTAGTTCAAATCACTAGCTACTGTATAAGAGAAACACGAGATGAGCTGCTAAAGGAATTATAGCTTCAGAAACCCCGGTGAGGAAGATACCCTTCATCTATGACACAACCCTGCTGGCTGAAACTGAGGAGGACCTCATGCACTTGCTGCGGAGGGTCAAGGACTGCAGCCTTCAGTATGGACTGAGGCTCAATGTCAAGAAGACAACGATTCTCACCACTGGACCAATTGGCAGCATCAGGATGGATGGCGAAGAGATTGAGATTGTTCACAGCTTCAGTTTGCTCGGCTCCACAGTCAACACTCTTGGCACCAGCAGTCAGGAAATCAAAAAGCATATCGTGATGGGAAAGTCTGCTGTTAGGGACCTCTCTAAAGTACTCAGGAGCAACAGTGTCTCTCTGGAGACTAAGGTGTGCCTGATACAGGCTGTGGTATTTGCAATCGCTTGTTATGCATCAGAGAGTTGGACAATGACTAGGGAGGACAGAAGGAGAGTGGATGCTTTTGAGCTGTGGTGCTGGAGAAGAGTACTGAATGTACCATGGACTGCCAGGAAAACAAACAGATTCATCTTGGAGAGGGTTAAACCAAGCTACTCCTTGGAGGCAAGGCTTCTGGGGCTTCGTCTGACATACTTTGGACATGTTGCCAGGAGGGACGGGTCCTTGGAGAGGGACATCATGCTTGGGAGGGTGGAGGGACAGCGCAGGAGGGGAAGACCCTCTATGAGATGGATTGATTCAGTAACTGGAGTAATCGGGATGGGTGTGTCAGAGGCAGTGCAGTTGGCGCAGGATAGAGCAGGGTTTAGGGCTGTTGTGCACAGGGTCGCTATGAGTTGCAAATGACTCGACGGCACATAACAACAATAACATCATGATGGAAGAGCATTGTTATGTAAAATTTGATTTATAAAAATATATTTTAGGTCCTTTATAAGAATGAATTTTAGGTTATAAACATAGTATCTTTGGAATGTAATATTACAAACTTTTACCTTATAACATGAGTTTAAAAAGAGAAAATACATTGTAATACATTTACTGGCTGAATTTAATTGTTGCATTTCCTATTTATCACTTTTTATTTAATAAAATAATTTTTGACGGTGGTTATTGTATATCATGTAGTCAACATCAACTCATAAATGGCCCTTTAGATGGTATTGAGGCCAGGAAACTACAGGAGGAGATTCCCCATCCTTCTCCCACAGAGCAGCTGTTGGATTCAAATCATGAGTCTTTGGGTTGGCAGTGCTGTCTTATCACTAAGTTATTAGAGCTCTCTAAATGCTATATAAATAATAGCCTATATCTATGTAAAAGTTTAGATTTTGAAGAGGCCATGGTACCAGGAATATCACTGATGATGTCACATGGATCGTGGGTGAAAGCCAAGAATACTAGAACGTCTTCTTGTTGTGTGACATCAAGTTGGAACCAACCCATAGCTGACCCTTCAGTGGCTTTTCCAAGGCAGGAAATTGCACAAAAGAAGATGATTCTTCCTTCTCCTCCAGAGCAACTGTTGGATTCATGACGCATGCCTTTGGGAGGATTGCAGCTTCTTACAAGTAGGATGTCAGAGCTCACAATGATGTTTTATTATCTTAGTATCTGTGTTTTATTGAGTATGCAAAGACTTTTGACTTAGTGGATCACAATAAATTGTGACTGACATTGAGAAGAAAAGGCATTCCAGAATTCTCATGTGAAACCTATACCAAGACCAAGAGGATGAGATGAGACAGAGTAAGAAAATACTCTGGTTTAAAATAAGAAAAAGTATACATCAGTGTTGCATAGTTATTCCATACTTATTTAATTTTTATTCTGAATATATCATTCAAAATGCTGCACTTTATGAAGAACAACGTGGTATCAAGATCAGAAGATGACTCATCAACACCTTGAACTACGCAGATGACACTGCCTTGTCTGCTGAAAGTGAAGAGTACGTGGAACATTTGCTACATGAGATCAAAGACTGACTGCAGCCTTCGATATGGATTATGTCAAAACAAAAGAAGATGAAATCACCACCACCAGCCCAATACAATGAGAGAGGGAATTAATATTGAAGAAGTCAATGATTTCATCTTACTCAGAGCTGCAATCAATATCCTAGATACCAGCAGTCAAGAAATCAAAAGGCATATTACATTGAGAAAATCTACCGTTAGGGTCCTCTCTAAAGTGCTAAAGAGCAATGATGTCCATTTAAAAACTAAGATGTCCTTTATTCAATACATGCATGCTTTTCTCAATTACTTGCTATGCATTTGAGAGTCAGACAATGAATAGGAATGACAGAAAATTGATGCCTTTGAGTTATGATGTTGGAGAATAGTCCTGAGTATTTGATGGAGTACTAAAAGAACAAACAGGTCCATGTTGGGGAAAGTAAAACCAGAGAGGAGCTTGGAAGTAAGAATGCTGAAACTCCATCTCCTATACTTGGAGCATGTTATTGGGAGGGGCAACTCTATAGAGAAGGATATCATAGCTAGAAAGGTGGAAGGTCAGAGAAAGAGAGGAAAGCCCTCAAGCAGGTAGAACGACGTGGTGACTGTAGAATAAGGCTCAAGTGTATCAGAGATTGTGAAGATGGCACATGATAGGGCAGGACGGGTACTCTTTTAAATTACTTCCCGTGCTCTGAAAGTTGGACAAGGAATAAGGTTGGTAAGAGTAAGAATGTGGTATAGAATGCCAAAAGAACAAACAAGTCTGTCTTGGAGGATGTGCAACCAGGGTCCTCTTTAAAGGCAAGGATCGTGAAACTTGTCTCACGTGCTTTGTCATGTTACCTTTGGGGGAAAGGAAACCCTCATGCTGGATAATACGGAGGGTCAGAGAAAGAGATCAAGACCTCCAAAAAGATTGATTGGCACAGTGCCTGTAACAACGGGCTCCAGCATACAAGAGATGAAAAGGCTGGCGCAAGAGAGGCCACAGTGCAGATTTGCTTGTCACAGGGACTGAGTCATAGGTGACTTGGCAGTGACTAACATCAGCTATACACACACACACACACACACACACACACACACACACACACGCCACTCTGGCAGCTTAGGGGTTAAGGGGTTGTGCTGTCCACGCAAACAAACACAGTTTAAATCTTCCAGCTCCTCTCAGCAAAAATATGGGTAATTTCCTTCTCCGTATTAACTGTCTCTGTAAAACTGCTGGAAGGTCAGCTATGAGTTAGTCCTGACTCAATGATATATAACAACAGTATTGAGTGTGTGATATATGAGTCTAATATCTGCAAAAGAATGTCAGTTGTTTTCCTCGTTTCTCAAATTCCTCCTTCCCCACTTGCTTTCTCTTGTATTCAGCAGAGCTGAATGTGGAACAAGGGATTACTCTGTGAGCCGGCTATTGAAGACGGCGGTGCTGCCCCGAGCTCTGCTTCCGGGATTGCAATCCGTCATCTTCCCTGGTGGTTTATTTCATGGGATTTGACTTTTTGTATATTAGAATCACTAGAGCTGAGAATGGAACCAAACGAAGAAGTGTCCACTAAGAGGAGTTCTTTGTTACGGGAAAAGAGGGTGATGATCTGAAAAACTGCAGAAGAAAATGATGCAGTATTCTTTGGAAAAACTTGAAAGTGTTTTATTGGAAAAAATATAGTTGGCTCTTTTTGATAGGAATACGAATCTCCTGACATTTTCTCCTGAAAATGTAAATTCTATGTTAAACAAGGATATTTCATCAAATCCAGTGCATAATTTTATTTTATGGAAGCGCATGTCTGTGGAGCAATGCTCTCCTGGGTCTCAGGCATGGTGCCCAATAAACAGCATGTCTAACTTGCCACCACGGAATCCCTGCACCAGCTCCTAGCCTAGCTGTCCACTCACGGCATTTTTTTTCCCTTATGCCATGATATAACTCATAGAGTTAGTAAAAAAGGATTTTATTGTTAATATTATGTACCATGGAGTAAAAAATGACCCATAACTGATTCTCCAGAGGATTTTCAGAGGCAGTAAACCTCACAGGAGGAGATTATCCATCCTTCTCCTACAGAGCAGCTGGTGGATTCGAACCAGGGGACTGCTTTGAGTTGGCAGCTTAACTCCTTCCTTACCACTAAACCACCTGGGCTCCCTCAAATTGGAGATATTTTTTCCACTTATTTTCTTTTGCAAACTCTTTTTACCCCTCACCTTTTCTTATTTTATTTCTCCCCAACCAAATGATTTCTTCTTTTTTTCCTCTGCATTGCCATGTATGAGATGCTTCCAGAAACACTAATAAATGACAGGATTGAGAAATTGAGGCACATTCACATGATGGAATAATATGCAGCACTCCGGAACTCAGTTTTGGAAAATATTACATAACATGGAAAAGGCTAGTGAGCATTATGCTGAATGAAATAACTCAGTCCCTCAAGAACAAATAACGTATAAGACCATTATTGTAAACACAGAAAGAGAACCAAACAAATATGTCTGACTATCCACAAAGGGAAAGGCAACAGGGAACTGAGGGTGGGGAAAGGAGAAATCATGGGTCATAGAAAGGAAGGGAAACCCTAGTATAAATGAATGAAACAATGTAAACAAATTAAAAAAATAGTATATACCATTTATTTTGAGATAAGTAAATAATAATCTAGGTATGGTTTCTTGTTCTGAGAAGCCATTCTTGAATCCAATATTTATATTGCAATTTTAAGGTCAAATCAGGAAGAGAATCATATTGACAATATTAATAACTGTATTGTAAATATAATACAATAAAAAATATTTAAATTAATTTTAAATCAATTTAATACTATAAGAAAAATTACTAAGAAGCATTGATACTACCTTCAGGTGCAGAGACACAACTTTACAAGGAAGGTGTAAAAAGATCAAGGACCATGTGTCAATGGCCATATCGGACTTATACTGACTTCACAGAGGGCTACTGGTCCTGTCAACAGCAATAACACAAAATTAATCCCCAGGAGGTCAGATATGTCCCCACACGCCCATATACTCATCTCAACATCCATCTTACTGCTTTGCTGGGTCCAGAATATGATATGATAGCTCATAGACCACTCACAACCACATGGGGGAAGTTAAAAGGTTTGTAGAATACAAACAGAACAACTTCTAAAATGTACTTGTAGATACCTCAACCTAAGCCTCACAACTGTAGGCCAGTGTCACAGTGTCACACAGTTCTTAGTCCTGACAATATTAGCTCCCCACATGCCCTTGCTCCCCAATCCCTGGTTGTCCAACAAACTTTGGTAAAGACTCTTAGCTAAACTCTAGCTCTGTCCATGTGAGTAGCAGTTCCAAGGTAGTTTCATCTCATGTTCATCCTCTGGTTTGGTCATGGCTGCTGCTGGTGTAGGTGTAACTGGCACAAGGATTTCTGGGCCTGAAGGACATGCTACATTGTCTTGCTGCTTCTTTTTCTTCTTCATTGGAGGAAAGATCTAATTATTGCTGCAGAAACCACTCAATTTATTGACAAAATTAGCCAATCCCCTTGTGGCTTGATGAGATTAGCCACTCTCCTTGTGTATAGTATAGGTGGGACTAGCCAATTCCCTTGTGAATAGACTGACACACCCTATTCACATATTCCTGCTCGTCTACATGGTAAAGTCAAAGGATGGCTAGGAAAGCCACTTAGAGTAAACTCAAGAGGTAAAAGAAATCACACAAAAGAATGTGCATTCTTGGCATCTTGACATAGCCAGTCCATTATCAGTGTACTCATAAAAAAATATTTTTAAAATGTCAACAAGAAATCTAAATGTCCATTTTCTTGATTATTCAGCATTGCAAAATTTACCATTCTTTTAATTAACAGCATTTCTCAGGGCAACAAAATGGATTTTCTATTTTTCCAAGGCTAATGTCCTTTTATGATCTTAAATCACTCTCTCTTGCTCTTTTTCTGAACCTGGTTTAGAATAAAATTTTAGATAGATACTATTCCCACTCTCAGAGGTAAACTGTTGAATCCACCAGCTGTCCCACCAAAGAAGGGTAGAAAATCTCCCTCCATGGGATGTAATGGCTATGAAAATCCACTGGAGGGTCAGCTCTGGGCCAGTTCTGATTCAGCAGCACACAACAGCAACAACCAAGAAGCACTGACAATTATAAAAGTACAAATCAAAGGCAATCTTAAAGGAATTAATCAATCATACTCAGGTGTCAGCCTGGAACATATCCATCTTTGGTCTTTGACCAAGGATTTTTGAGTGCTGAAACTTGACAACTAGCGTGTCAAATGCCACCAATGGCTACCCATGGTGGACAGGGTCTGGTGGAGCTCCCAAATTAAGGCAAGCTTAGATGCAAGATTGGCATTCACTTCTTAAACGACAAATCTTTGGCAACTCTATGAATATTAGAAAAATGGAAATAGTTATAGAACAGGGTTCAGATCTTTTGTTCATTGGGTCACTATGAGTCATACTCAACTTGATGACACTTAATAACAACAACACAGTACGTCATATGAACAAATGTACAGTATAATTACAAACATTTGGTAGGTTAAAAAAAATCATTACTGAGATGCCAGAACTTTCAATTCACTCCGTAATTTTACTCAATGAATGTTCTTGAGTGACCTCCAAGTAGATAAAAACATATTTACCATAATGACATTAGGACTACATTAAATTGATGTGCCTCTGTTGCATCGTTTCTCCCTTGAAACAAGAATGAACAGTCATGGATTCCATTGCTTTGTTCCTAAGACTTATCTATGTATCCTGTGAGACAACAGTGTTAGCATGTAAAGAAACCTAATATTTCACCTAGTATTTAACGTGGGTATTTGAACTTTGATTTTCAAGTCTTAAATAAATCAAGCATAACTGTGAAAATATTTTACTTCTCACTCTCAGTTGTCAGAATTACTTATTCAGTATTCAATTTTAAATGAATCTTCATGTATAAAATATAGGCTTAATACAAATGAGGTTACTTTTAAAAGCCTAGTTTCTAGCATTTAATGCAAGTTTAATTTAAACAAAAACTCTAATGTAGATAGTCAAAGCCTTTGGATTACAAATATTTGTAAATTACTTGATCCATACAATGTTTATTAATATCTTTATTAATGATAACCACTACTCCATAAAGTATTAAAAGTAAGGTTCAGCTCTGAAACTCTCAGTAAAAATTTAGAACGCTTTCTTATTTTGGAGGAAAGGGAAACTGAAATTTAAAATAAAGCCAAAACAACCACAAAACCTCACTGTTATCAAGTCAGAGCTGACTCACACTTGACCTTCCACTGAGTTTCCAAGGTTGCAAACTGCACACGGAGGAGACTGACCATCTTTCTCCAGAGTAGCCACTGACGGACTCGAGCTGTCAAAGAGACACAACTTTGGACTGCAGCACAGGCTTCACAGACCTTAGTTAACACCACAGGTACTTTACAAATTTTAGTCTTCATTCTTTGACTTTATTATGTATACAAATGTTCACAAAACACAAATAATTTACTTCTTCAAACATAATGTTTGAGGTTTGGGATTTTTTTTTGTTTGCAAAATTGAATCAACTATAAATAATTTTTTCCCCAAAAGCATCCTATCATTTATGCCTTAAAATGTCTTCGTTTTTAAAAGAACAACCAAAAAGCCCACTGGAGGGTCAGCTGTGTGTAGGTTCCAATCCGATGGCACTTGACAACAACAACATCTGAGCAATATATTGAATCGTAGAAATCTTTATGTTGAGCCCTTCCATGCCCTCTCGTCTGTACTTTAGACCCACCTTTCCTCAGTTTTGGGATGGTGGTGGTACTATTTGTTGGAAGAAAACCGAAGAGGTTATTACAAGAAAAATCGTCCGAGATCCACTATTCATCATATGACGTTGACTGGCTGGATGGACCCTTAGCATTGCAACGAGATTAGGGAAAGGAGCCTCTTCTCCAGTGGTGACCTGCAAGCACTGTTGTGTCTCTCTGAATTTCAAATACCCCTATCTTCACTTTGAATTCAAAATGAAGCACTTCCTCTGCTACTGGGTTTCCTACTTTGGTTGTATAGCTCCTACTGTACAATGTCAGCTGGTGAGTCATTGTTCTTTAATACTAATACATTAGTCACGGCATCTGTATAAAATAAAAACGTCTTTATTAAACAAGACAGAAATGAATTTGATGAGCACAGTTTTAAAGGTGCATAAATACATATGCTATGTGAATTACATGTGTCACGTGGATCCTGTTGGTATTAGTGGGTGTGGAGTGCATTCAGAGCTACGGTAATCGACGTGTAACTGAAGACAGTTCTGCGCACCGCAAGCCATGTATTCCGTCTTCATGATCACTGATATGTTTAAGTCTTTTATTGTAGACATGATGTTAATCCATCATATGAAAGAGTTATTTCATTTTTTACATAACTTATCTAGTCACTGATATTTCCTGATAAATGTTCAAAGTAAGGAAGACCAAGACTGTCTATTTTAGCTTCTAAGACTATCTATTCTAATTGTATTTCTAAGACTAATGGTATTTCTTCTAATACTCATTTCCTTCTCCTTGCAGTCCACACTCTCTATTGCTACCTAAAACCATAGCGACTCGTGAGCTTACGTTCGCAACTCCTTTTTAGCCATTGGCTTTGACTTCGTCATATGACTGGGTGGGAACATAAAATAGAGTGTACTTAAGACTCACGATGAATCGCTCAGTCGCTCCGTCACACCAGGTTTAAACTGAGCTGATTCAGCCGCTGCCGATAAGAATTTCTCTACGAACAAGGAAGGAGAAGCAGAGAGGGCAGGGCAAGCCTTCAGGGCCAAAAATCCCTGCGCAAGTCAGACCAAGAACAGCTGCAGCAGAGAAGCAGAGACTAACCCACGATGGAGCTAATTTGAGATTATATTTTAGAATACTATTAAATGATAAAAGACTCAGACCTACTTTATATATAAGAATATACTGTAATCTTTATTTATAAGATTGACTGATATATAAACTTTTGCTGTTAAGTATTACTGACACTCCAGTGGTTTTCCAGAGGCAGTAAATTACACCAGAGATTTCTAATCTGTCTCATAGGGAGAAGGGGGTGGATTTAAACCATGTGCCTTAAGCTCAGCAGTGCAATTCTTTAATCAGGCAAGGTGCCCTCATCATTGCTGTTAGGGGTCATCAAGTAGAGTATGACACATAATGACCCTATGAACAACAGGTCTGAGCCCTAGCCAAACCTGTGCCGTCCTCATTATCGCCACACACACTTGACCCCCATGTTACAGTCACTGATAATCCGGCTGGCTGGAGGCTTTCCTGTTTTTTTCTGACCCTCTACTTTTCCAAGCATGATGTCCCTTTCCAAGGACTGGCCTCTCCGGACAGCTCCCTGATAAACACTCCTTGATTTCTAGTATGTCTTAGTCTGGAAGTTTTGCTTAAACATTTAACCACGGGTCACCCCATCCATTGAGGAGAAAGTTGGGCAAACTCCTCCTGTACAAACAATGTACAGCTTTGAAAAGCCTGTTAGGGGCTCAGATGTGAGTTAGTTCCATGATGCCTGCAGTGAGGCTGAGTTTTACTGGCTGGTGAAGGAGTCCTTTTGATACAGAGGATTAAACTTTGTTCTACTAATCAGTAATTTGTCAGTTTAGAGTCATTAGCCAGTCTGTATACAGAAATGAACTAGTTTGTTTCTGTAAAGTACCACAGCTTTGGACTCTCTACCATGTTCTACATATTTTAGATATTAGACTCTTATCAAATACATCATTTCCAAAGAATCCTTTTCCTAGTCAGTGGGTGCTCTTTTTGTCTTTTGATAAAGTCTTCTCATGAACATGAGATAATTTTATGGAGTTCTCATCTTAATATTTGTTATCTATCTATGATTTGTTATCTTGTAGATGGATCTTGTTTCATTTCCCCCCTGAAATGTATACATAGCTTTGACAATGTTTTGGTTAAACCCCAGGGAATCTGGCAAAATACCCACCACAGGCACTCACATCAGCCAACACACCATGGCTGGGGCTCTTCCCGGCACCTGAGGAGGCAAACAGTGTGTTGTACACACTGAACACCAAGCCCACATCCGAACTCTTTCAACAAAATCTTCCTCCTGTTCCCTCCACGCCGCCGTGACTGCCGCTGGTGTGTGCGCTGCCGGGTCCCCTGGATGAGGGCTGTGGAGAGTGACTGCACTTAGGCTGCTCATTTTACCACTCGGATCTTCCGATTCTGAACAGACATCTCTGGAGACGCTCAGAGAGCACAGCACGCCACAAGCAGCTAGCTGCAGGAGCAAGCTTGTGTGTCCTCGGGCTCCAAGTGCCAACGGGGTCAGAGTAGCTTGCAAGGGAGCTGCTTAGATATAAGCATATAAAAATATATAAACATATGTACTAACATAATATAGTGCTGCACAATGTCCACATACTAGAATGTCCTACTTTAGAGAATGTCTCATACACTTTAAGCAATTCCTACTTACACACACGCATGTGGAACTATGTTTTCCTTTCTAGCTGTTGAATTTAACACCCTGGGATTGAATTAACTATTATTTTAAGGTTTTTAGAGCATTAAAATTGTTTATGGCTTATACAATGTGTGCCTTGTAAAATAGGCAATTGGCAATGAAATTTATGTTATTGAAGTAAAATATGATCCAAAGAATTCTTTGCATGCTATGTACAGGTGCTGGTCCTGGACTGACTTCATAGGTACATAGATAGGTTTACAGTAGCTTTTATGCTGATTAGATTTTAACCCACCAGTCACACAGGATATCTAAAATATGGTGCCGGGAAGAGTGCAGAGAGAAGCAACGTAGAGAAGAAAAGTAGATACCTGTCTACGGAAGTGTATAGTCTTCCCGGATAATTGAGAAGATTAAGGGAATTTTTCTCTTAAACCTTTAAGACAATGTCTGGGATCTTTATCTAAAATGACTTTATGCATCTAAAATGGAACAGCACGAGCAAGAAGATGGGTTTTGAGAATAATGAGAACTCAACTTGAGACGATGCCCACTTTGAAGAACAGCGAAGGTTAAGCTGCTTCCTACAAGTATTAACTGCACTGCATACAAATGCTGAATTAAGGCCTCCACTTCCTTTTCCTCCTGAAAACTATGCTCCATACTAACACTACTTGGTTTTACAGTTTAAGATTTGTTATCACCAGTGACCCTGATTTTCAGGACATTTAGAAAACATTTTCTCGTATTACTAGTCTTTACATAATTCTATTTGAATAGTGACTAAGCTAATTCATTGTTTTTAAATGTGTGTGTTGTGTACTGTTGAGTCTGAAGGAGCCCATAGCTGACTCTCGGGCGGGTTTTCAGAGACAGTTAATTGCACAGGAGGAGACTGCCCATCCTTCTTCTGCCGAGCGGCTGGTGGCCTCGAACCTCAAGCCTTCGGGATTGCAGTGCAGCTCCTTGCCACTAGACCACGAAGATCTTTAGACAGTGTTACTTAAATGAATGAAATTTAAGCAAATGTCTCTTAAAGATTCTTTTATATTTTCTTAGTTTAAAATATAACAATGAATTTATTCATTTTCATCATTATAAATTTGATGAGATAATATTTCAGGAAACATTGTTTATGTATACATTAATCACTACTTTCAATAAAGTAAACTACATTAACCACTATGATGTATAGATGCTGAATTTTAAGTGATTGGTTTTAATAATTCTAGAGATAAATATGTTTACCACCCATATGATTAAAGACAGAATTAAACATATTGTGTAACTTTTTATATTGGTGAGCATTAAAATTGCTGTTGTCATGTTGTTATGTGCCACTGAGTCACCTGTGACTCATAGAGACCCTATGTACCTTAACTCTAAAAGCTGCTCTATCCTAAACCAATCTCAATGTTTCTAACAGACCTAATCCAACCTAATTGCTCCAGCCACTCAGCTAGTCCATCTTATCCTGGTTCTTCCTCTCCTGCACTGTTCCTCCTCCCTTCCAAGCATGACATCCCTCTCCAAGGACTTGTCCCTCTTGGCCAAGAGCCCAAAGTATGTGAGACAGAGCCACAAAATCCTTGCCTTCTGGGAGTAAACAGGTTTTACCCTCTCCAGGACAGACCTGTTTGTTCTCCTGGCAGTCCAAGTTATGTTCAACACTCTTCTACAGAACCACAACTCAAAGGCATCAATCCTTCTTCTAATATTCTTAGTCATTGTCCAGTTCCTGGATGTATATCAAGTAATTGTGAAGACCATGGCCTGGATCAGGTGCACCTTACTCTCCAGACTGACATTGTTGCTCTTCAGTGTTCTCTAGAGGTCCCTGATAACAGCCTTTCCCCAGGCAGTTTGTCTTTTATTTCTTGACTACTGGTGCCAAGAGTGTTGATTGTAGACCAAGCAATCTGAAGTTATCAACAATCTCAGTCCCTTCTCCATCCATCTGAAGCTGCCAATAAACCCAGTAGTGAGAATCTCTATTTTCTTGAAGCTGAACTTTGGTCCATATTGAAGACTACAGTCCTCGACCTTCTGCACCAAATACTTTATATCCTCTTTGGCTTCAGCAAACAACGTTGTGTCATCTGCATAATATAGGTTGTTGATGGGTCTGCCAACAATTGTGATGCCACATTCTTCCTCCTAAAGTCCAGCTCCTTGAATGATCTGCATATAGATTTAAAATATATATAGTATGCATCTCTGATGAATTCTTTGCCTGATCCTGAACCATGTAGTGTTTCCCTGCTCTGTTCTGACTACTGCTTCCTGGTCCAAGATTAGGGTTTTTTGCTCATGTGAAACCTATTAAAATTATTTTTATAAAATTTCATATTAATGTAGAATTTTTACCAACGTTTGTGTGGAAAAACGCTAGTGAAAATTATCTTTCTACTTTATCTATAAACCTAAAAATCAAAATGAAAATCCGTTCTTTTCTAAATTGTACCAATGCATTTTTTAAATTTATTTTTTAAATTAAACTCTAGGATTTGTTTTAGTTCATCAATTTTACTATTAATATTCTCCATTAGTTCCAGGATTCAATCTGGGTACCATGTTGCATTTAGTTGTTGCATCTTCTAGTCCCTTCTGATTGTAGCTGTTTCTATTTTTCCTTGTTTGTCATGACCTTGGCACTTTTAAGGATTGTTGGGTTTTCTCTCTTATTTTTAAAATTCTTTTTTTCCATTGTTGCACAGTTTTATTCCTACCCCCTACCCAGTTCACTTTTCTCTTAAAAAAGCTCATTCATTGTTGTACAATTCCTCCTTCCTCTGCCCCAGTCCACTTCGCTATGGACCTCTTATTCTGGACTGTTGCCATGCAAATAATGCTTAACCATATGTTCCTTTTAAACATTTCTTCCCCTCACCTGTTTCAATGCAGTGTTCATTATTTATCCCCCTTTTTCTTAGTTTCTCCCAAATTCTGATGTAAGTCCTGTTTTATAATAGTGGCATTATGCAGTATTTGTCCTTTTGTGACTGAGAAATTTTACTCATGGTAGTGTCCTCCAGGGTCACCCATTTTGTATAATATTTTATGAGTTTCTTGTTTTTCAGTGCTGCATAGTATTCCATTGTGTGAATATACCACAGCTTCTCTAGCCATTAATTTTTGATGGGCACTTGGTTCAATTTTTAAAGTCTCTTCTAACATCTATTTTGGTTTATTATTTCCCCTCTATTTTTGAATTGGCATTTTGCTTTCTCCAAGGAGGATATCCTCGATATCATCCCATAACTCATCTGTTCTTCCATCTTTGGTGTTCAATGCCTCAAACTTATCCCTAAGATGATCTTGAAATTCAGATGGAATTGTTTTAAGATCACATCTTGATTCCTATGGACTTGTTTTAATTTTCTTTGTCCTCTGTTTGAACTTGCACATGAGTAGTTGCTGGTCTCACCCATAGTCCACCCCTGGCTTAGTTTTGCCTACCAGTGTTAAACTTCTCCAATGATTTCTTCTACAAATGTGGTAGGTCTGATTCCTACACAGTCCCTCAGGTGAGATCCATGTGTAAAGCCATTGTTGTGTCTCCTAAGAAAGGTATTTGCAATCAATAAATCATTGTAAATAAAAAATTCAATCATTCTATTTCCAACCTCATTTCTACCACCAAGCCCATATTTTCCACCTACTGTTCCTTCTTCACTGTTTCCCACTTTTGTATTCCAGCCATCAATTATAATTAATAAGTCTTGATTGTACGTTCAGTCCATTTCAGACTGCAGGATTTGGCAAAAATTCTCAATTTCTTCTTCTTTGGCTCCAGATATAGGGGTATATATTTTAATAATAGTCATCAGGAGAATAATGGATGTCAGAAGAGACTAAAAAATTATACTGGAGCATTGTTAAGGGAAAACAAAAAGAAAACATGTCAAAATAAAAGAACTAGACAGAAGATTTACAAGGGCAGCTCAGGAGAACAAAGCAAAATATTATAGCAGAATGTGCAGAGAGCTGGAATTGGAGAATAAAAAGGGAAGAACTTGTTCTACATTTCTTGAGCTGAGAGGACTGAAAAACAGAGTTAAGTCTCATGTCACTATATTGGAAGGTGCTATGGGCAATATATTGAACGATGCAGAAAGCATCAAAAGAAGGTGGAGGAAACACAAAGAATCATTGTCCCAGAACAAACTGATTGACACTGAAAAATTTCAGGAAGCACCTTGTGAACAGGATCCCATGGTAATGCAGGTAGAAGTGGAAGCTGAAGTGAAGGCATTGGGGAAAAAATAAGGCACCAGGAATTGAAGGGATACCAATTGACTTGTTTCAATTAAGAGATACAGACTTGGATGTACCTACCAGGCTAAGCCAGGAAATTTGAAGGACAGCTGTCTGTCCAATGGGGGTTAGAAGAGGTCCTTATTTATTCCCATTCCCAAGAAAGATTATCCAAATGAATGTGGAAACTATCAAACAGTATTATTAATATCACATTCAAGCAAAATGCTGCTGAAGATAATTAAAAAATGGTTGGAACAGTACAGAGATAGGGAACTGTCAAAAGTTCAAGTAGGATTTAAAACAGGCCGTGGCACCAGGGATATCACTGCTGATGTTAGGTGAATCCTAGCTGAAAAGAAAGAATAAAGAAGGATGTCAATTTTTCACTTGATTGATTATGCAAAGACATTTGACTTGTGGATCATCACAAGTTGTGGCTGACACTGAGAGGAATGGGACTCCCGGAACTTAAATGTGCTCATGCAGAACCCGGACCTGGACCACGGGGCTGTCGTGCAAACAGAGCAGGGGAACGCTGCATGGTTTAAAACTGTGAAGAGAGGGCATCAGGGTTGTATTCTCTCTTCATAACTATTCAATCTGTACCCTGAGCAAAGTGGCATAGGAATTGGAGGCAGCCTCATCAATAACCTGTGCTGTGCAGACAACCTTGCTTGCTGAAGGTGAGGACTTGAAGCACTTGTTGAAGATGATCAAGTAATGCAGCCTTTGATGTGGATTTCACCTCAGTATCAAAAAAACAAGGATTCTTACCACTGGACCAATAGGCAACATCATGATGGATGGAGAAGAGATTGAAAATTGTCAACAACTTCATCTTACTTGGCTCCAAAATTACTACCCTTAGAACCAGCACTCAAGAAATAAGACACATTGCACTGGCAAAATTATAAACAAATTAGGGATCTCTCCAAATTATTGAGGAGTAATGATGTCAATTTGAGGACTAAGGTACGTCTGATTCAGGACATAGTCTTTCCAATCACTTGCTATGCATCTGAGAGCTGGATAATGAATAAAGATAACAGAAAAATTGATGCCTTTGACCTGTAATGTTGGATAAGAGCACTGAACACAGATGGCCAACAGAACAAACATGTCATGCAGAGGGTGCTTCACCTCATAGGCTTTGGGCATGTTGCTAGAAGTGTGTCAGGAGGTGTGAGGATTCCACAGAATAGAACAGGGTTCAGAACATTTTTTCCCTTTCCCATAGGGTTGCTGCTATATGTTGTCTTTGACTTGATGGCACCTAACTACAATACCAACCAACTCATGATGACCCGCCTTCAGCTTTCCAAGATGTAAATGCTTACAGCTCCAGCCTTCTTTTTTTCCACCGAGGAGGCCATCTTTTGGTGAGTAGTCCAATAAAATGGCACACTGTTATCAAGGTTCCTTGCAGAGGTAAAGAATTAAAATATTTTCATTATCTGTCCCTGAAAGATAAAATGAAAATAAAAGTTCTGCAAATTAGTTATAATTTAAAGATATTTAAAGAATTATTTTAAAAACTTTTAAAGACGAGACCATGGCACCAGAGATATCAAGTGGATCAAATTGATGTCAAATGGACTATGGCTGAAATAAGAGAATACCTGAAAAATATCTGTTTCTTTGTCTTTGACTATGTAAATGCATTTGATTTGACAATCATAGCAAATGTTGGGGACATTGAGTAGAATGGGAATCCCAGAGCAACATCCAATGGAATTCAAGCATCATTCCCTGACAGTGACCAATAATTCCTAGCACCTCATTTAGTTTACACACAAGTAGGATCAAGTCTAGCTTAAAAAATGTGTCTTAGAAGGAGAATAAAATCAATAGCTGTTTTATAATTGTACCTTGTAAGCTCTATGTAATATAAATACAGTGGTGGTGGATGTTGATAGGTTCTGTTGACTCAGGTACAACTCATAGTCACTGTGAACAACAGACCTGAACATGAACCTGAAAGTTAAATTACAGAATTCTCTTATGGTAAAACATACAAAGACACAAAATAATGAAATTGGGAGGATTATTTCACTAAGCCAGCATATACTTATATAGATATAAGCCTATCTATCAAATTAATGTATGTTAAAATAAATAATGCTAACTGTAAACCAGAGGCCTTTAGCAAATTGTTTTAATCTCAAGAGGATGGTAAATACCACAGAAGTTCTGCTCCTGGGCAAGGAGCAAGTTCCCAACCTCTAAACCAGAGTTGACATTGACAGTCCAGACTTCCTAATGCTGAGTATTTACTGCGTTGCTGAGATCTGTGCACGGAAGCGCCCTAGTGCCTAATATTGTTGACCTGAACATAGGTGGGCTCTCTCTCTTCCTTTAATTTGATATTATGCTTAAAGAAATGAAGTATGTTCACGCGATCTTACAAACCCCTAAGAATTTCTTTTTGATTAAACAATATTTGAGATTATTTTATTCTTACAGTGCGGGGCAGAGTTTTGTACTGATTGAGTACTTGGGATCACAAATGAATTCCACATTTTAGAGCTAACAGTAAGTCAGTGCTGCTCCCAGGGGTGTTTAAGGAAAGACTGAGTAGAAACAATTGATAAAACTGCCTCAAATTTAGGGAGCAAAACATGGTTAAACATGCTTCGTAAATAGCGATATAACTATTCTAAAATAATAATATAATCACCCAAATGCATCTCTACTTCACAGTCTGGATGTAGTGTTGTTTTCCACATACATTTCTGTCTCTGTTGTTGTTAAGAGCCATCAAGTCACACACACGACTCACGTCGATAATAGGAACACCAGATCGGAACTCTGTCCTACCGCGCCCCCTCCTCCACATCTGAGGCAGCTTCAGCCCAATCCTGCACTCACTGTGTCAATCCGCCTCACTGATGGTCTTCTCTTTAATGACCCTCCACCTTTTCAAGCATATTGTCCCTTTCTAAGAAGTAGCCTCTCCTAACATGTTCAAAATATGTGAGATGATGCTTTGTTGCCTTGCCTGCAAGGAGCACTCTAGTTGCATCTTCTCTGTTTGCTCTTTTCATAAGCCCTGAGATAGCCAGTACTCTTCTTCAACACCACAGATCACTTCTTTTCTGTCGTCCTTATTCCTTGTCGAGTGCTCAGATGTATACGGATTCAGATTCAGGTGATTTCGAAGACTATGGCTTGAATCAGGTACACCTTAGTCACCACTGCTCTTCAGGACCTGAGAGAGGCCCTTAAGTGCAGACCCTCCTAAAGCTATACGTCTCCTGGTCTCCTTACCGTTGGTACCAAGGATGTTGATTGTGGCTCCAAGTAAGATAAATCATTGACGATTTCAATATTTTATCCACTTACCATGGTGTTTCCTGTTGGACTAGTGGTAAGGAGTTTTATTTTTTATGATGTGATATAATCTGGATTAAAGATGTAGTCGTTGATTTTCTGCAGCAAATACCTCAAGTCTCCCTCACATTCTAACAGCAAGGTAGTGTCATCTGCTTTAAATGTATACAAGAAGCTCTAGTGACTTCTTTTTGTTGTATGCTGTTCAGTTGGAACTGATTCAACCATATATAACAAGGATAGATAGATAGATGATAGATAGATAGATAGATAGATAGATAGATAGATAATATATAGATGATAGATGATAGAAAGAATAGCTAGAGATAGATAATAGATAGATGATAGATAGATTGATAGATGTATGAGATAGAAATTAAAAAAGATTTACATAAAGATATACATTGATAGGTATACATAAAAATACATATTTTTGTCTAGTATATAGATATAGAGAGAGAAGACATTCCCTTTTGAAAATGTGAAATCCAAAATAATGGCCTCATGATGTACTAAGATCTTAGTTATTTGATACATCCACAGTTATAAAATTAAATTAGCATTACTGCGTGTATTAAATAAAAAGTCGTTCATGAATCAACTTGGTCATGTATTGAGGAAATCATACAGTACATTTTCTGCTCTGAACTGTATCACTAAAATTGGTTTGAAATTATGTAATTCAGATTTTGTTTCCATTAAAACACAGGCAGTCATCTCCTTCATTGTTTCTATATAACACATTTCTAATTAAGGAATTAATTTTCAAGGATGTGTCTTAGTTCGCTAATGCAGCTGTCACAGCAGAAGGGTATGTATTCGACAAATGGAAATTTATTCTGTTACAGTTTGTTGCTGCTGTTATGGGCCCTCACGTCAACGATAACCCATAGCGACCCTGTGAACAACAGGTCAGTGACCTCTGTGAGAATGCACAGAGAGGTTGCTGCTGTTTGTATTACGTGCCTTCTGGTGGACCGTGACTCACAGTGACCCTGTGAGCGACAATCTTATCCCGAGCAGCTCCATCCTCATCCTCTCAGAGCTGTTCTAGCCCATAATTGCCGTCACTAGGGGAGGCCATCTGAGGGTCTTCTCTTTCCAGGACCCTCCACACTGCTCAGCGTGGTGTCTTTCTCAAGGAAAGGCTCCTCAACATGCTCAAAGTGCGTGTGGGTGAGGTTCACGTTCCTTTCCTCTCAGAAGCACGATGGTTGCACCTCGCCCAAGACAGATTTGTGTGATCTTTGGGAAGTCCATATGAGTTCCTGTACTCTTCGGCAGACCATCACTCCAAGGTCTCGAATCTTCTTCTGTCATCTTTATTCATTGTTCTACTTACAAATGCATATGAAGCAATTGGAAACACTGTGGCTTACATCAGGGGCACCTTAGTCTTGAAACCGACATCTTTGCTCTTTAAGACTTTGGAGAGGAACTTAACAGCAGATATATTCAATTTATTGTAACTTTTGATTTCTTGCTGCGTTAATGATAGAACTAAATAAAATGAAATAATTTCATTTGAACTTTTTCTCTATCTATCATGATGTTGCTTATGGTCCAATGATGAGAACTTCTGTTTGGGAGATGTTGTTTTGGTGTTTTGGTTTTTGGGGGTGTGTGAACATCATAGTCGTTGATTTTCTGCAGCAAGTATTTCAAGTCCTCTTCACATTTAGAAAACAAAATTGTGTCGACTGCATGTTGTTAGTGTGAGACTTTCTCTAATCCTGATGCCATATTCTTCTTCATAGTATCCACCTTCTCTAATTACTTGCTTAGTATGTATATTGAATGAATATCAAGAAAGGATTAAACTCTGACGCATGCTTTTCCTGATTTTAAACCATGCAGTGTTCTTTTATTTTTTTTTTCATACAACAGCTTCTTAATTCTATACGTAGGCTTCTCATGAGCATAATATAATAAAGTGTTCTAATATTCTCATTATTCCCTGTGTTATCCATAATTTATTATGATCTGCACAATCAAATGCCTTTGTGTAAAGTCAATAAAGTTTCTTTCTAGTATTCTCTGTTTAAAAGATCCATCTAGACCCCTATATATATTTTTTTCTGCATATGCATACACGTGCACACATATATACATATGTATATATTTCTCCTTCAGGCTACAACTTCTGCACCCAAGCAAGCAGGTTATAGTTCAAAGTCACTGAAACTAGCTTAAATCTTCATCCATATTTCTTAACCTTCAGTCTTGCCAATATTCCTAGTGGCAAATATTTTTTCTCTGACACAGGTCAGAGAACCTAACCTTTGGTAGCATGAGTGACAGAATTCTTTTGTCTTCAATATTTTGTTTTGAAAGAGCTAAAGCAGCACTAAAATCTCTCAAGAGCAAGATTTCTTTCATCTCTTGAGCTCAAAATCTACTACTCTTTTATGTTACTGTGGACATACTTACTACATAGTAAAAAGATAAATTAGGCTCAGGTCACCTTCACACATGAGCCAGGCACTCAGAACCTAGGAACAAAGTGTAGGTGCCCCCCATTGCCACCCTGTGGGTTCTCAGCTGCAAAGTTGCGTTATTATTTCAGCAGTAACTTTTGGAGAAAACTCCTGTATGTGACATCCAGGAGTACCTCGTGGTCATAAACAGATGTGTCATCCCAAGAGATAAGAACTCTCAAAGTTTTTGAGCTAACCTGAGGTGAATCACTTCTAGAGGGGACAAATATATTCATATTATCCTTATTGACTTGTACATTAAAATTATATTTTCTTCTGCTACGTTCTTTAGAGAAGCAAAACCAATGAAGATATTATCTATCCATCCATCCATCATCTATCTATCTGTCTATCCATCTGTCTCTCTCTCTGTCTCACCATATATAGGTCCAAATGGCCCAGATAGTAAAACGTAACTACCCTGTGTGTTGTAAATTCCAATCTTTATGATGTTAATGAGACAGAGATGCTTCTGTAAAAACATGAACAACTTGATCTGATGAAGTGGAAGACCCTTCAGGGGCATGATTTGTATTGATAGACTGGGTAATCTCTAGCAAAGCTTTCTGTCTCATCCTGCATCTATGTACACACACACACACACACACACACACACACACTTCCAGTGGCTTAGGATAAGACATTGCACTTCCAATGCAAAGGTGACAGTCTGAATCCACCAGATGCTCCTTGGAAGAAAGATAGCCAGCCTCACTCTGGGGACCTAGTGGCAAGATGCTGCGCTGCAATCCTAAAGGCACGTGATTTGAAGCCACCAGCTGCTCGAAGGGAGAAGGATGAACAATCTCCTCCCGTGCGATTCACAGCCTCTGATAACCCGCCAGAGTGTCAGCTACAGGTTGGTTCCGACTCTACAGTACACAACAACAACATACGTGTGTATGTATGTGTGGTGTTGTGTGTGTGTATATATATGTAAAAGACATAGAGACAAAGAGAAATTGTAAGAAAAGGGCTCAGGAGCTTCTAGCTAACAGTTCTGTGTGTTAGATTTCAAGAACGAAGTGGCTGAGCTGCTTAGGGTACAAGGTACAGAATCACAGACAGGTGTCCTTCAAGCTGTCAGCCTAGGAGAGTGGAGAACCCAAGGTCATGCAGAGTGGTGCCTACAATGTATTCACAGTTGCAGGCAGGTGACAAATGAAAGGGCCAGTTGTCAACATTGAGGACTGGAGGGTCATGTCAAGAGACCACAAGACAGATGTAGGATGAGAAAGAAAAAAAAAAAAGATGCCAGAGATGATACAGTCAGTGTTTCCCTGCTCTGTTGTGACTTCTGCTTCCCAGAACTGATGGGATAACATGACATATTTCAGCAAATAGATTCTGCCCTGGACATGCTCACCAGGTTATGCCAAGAAATCTAGGGGATGGCTATCTGGCTAACTGACCAGAAAAGATCTGTATTTATTTTCTTTACATCTTTACAAAGAAAAGTGACCCAACAAAGTATGAAAATTATTGAACTATATCACTAATATGATGCTCAAGCAAGATCCTGCTAAAGATTGTCCAGAAAAGACTGGAACAGTACATCTACAATCAACTGCCAGGCATACAGCCCAGGTTTAGAAGAGGCTGCGGCACAAGGGACATCATACCCAGTGTCGGATGGAACATGGCTGAAAGCAGAGAGTACCACAGCAAAGTCTATCTGTGTTTCATGACTGTACAAACGTATGTGACTGTGTGGATCATGATAAATTGTGGCTAACATTGAGAAGAATGGGGATCCCAATACGCTTTATTGTGCTCATGCAAAACATATGTCCTAAGAGTAGGACTTTTTTTTTTTTTTCACAATCCTAATGACTAAAAATTCTAATCAGAATCTCAGAGTGTCTGCTTCTAAGTTTTCGTTTTACCAGTGGTCCTTGAGCTTTGGTGACCTAGTGGTAGAGGCTGTGCTGCACTCCCAAAGATACTATGTTCAAATCCACCAGCTTCCCTGTGGGAGAAGGATGGGCAGTCTCCTTCTGTGTGATTTACTGCCTCTAAGAGCCCACTGGAGGGGCAGCTACTTCTGGCTTGATAGTAAGTGATAGTAACATAAAGAGATCCGTGGAATTCCAGAAGTCTGTTTTCTCTTAAGCATACTTCTGTATTTATTGTTACTCACTTTTTATAATCTAGAAGATAAATATTGTAGGCATGCTTATCTGACAGCTCTTTTTAACATAATATAACTCTTTCTAAAAATAGGCGTAGGATTTAAAAATTTAATATGCATTTTTAGGGGACACATTTAAATCCACAACATCTTGCACATATTAAGCTTTCAGTTCCTAATGTTCTCTTAGTTTTGATGGTTTTGTTTTTAATAGTCCTTAAGGTACAAGATATCTGCTGCTTTATAGTTTCATAGTTAAATTTTTCTGTTTTCTGAAAGCATCATTTGTATGCAATAATTAATTTTAAATGGATCATGGATCTAAATGTGAGATCCATTTTTTGGAAGTAACTTTTATAGAGCAATATTGGAGCAGCGCACCGAATGTCTCCTGGGCAGTCAAAAGAGCAAACAAATATTTTTTGGAGACAGTACAGCCCAGGAGCTCCTCAGAGGAAGGACTGTGAAGCTTCACCTCACATACTTTGACCATGTTGTCAGAAGGGGCCAATCCTTGGAGAGATGGATGATGCCTGGGAAGATGGAGGACCAGGGACAGCGAGGAAGGAAGGCCCTCAGTGAGACAGCTTGACACAGAGACCGTAACGAAGGGCTTGAGCATGGCAGAGGCGATGAAGGCGACACAGGATGGCACAGGGTCCCGGTCTGCTGTGGCTGAGGTAGCATGGGTTGTGGGGGGCTCGACGACACCTAGAAACGACCCCCTTGGCTTTCACGAGCACCTCTTCTTGCTGTTAGCTGCCATGAGCCATTTTTCTTGTGTTGAGTAGAACTGCCCTTGTGTTTTAAAGCTTGTTACATTGTGAAGCACAGCAGGCCTGCCTTTCCAAGTGTTTTGGAGTTGATTTCAGTTACTAACTTTTTAGGCTAGTAGTTAAAGACTCTATCATTGGGGCTACCAGGGAACTTTTTCAAAGAATGCTTACCCTTCCCAATTCCCCCCTCTCGTACATTGTTGGTGGGATTGTAAAATGGCACAATGACTCAGCTATTCCACTACTTTGAATATACCCTAAGAAAATGAGAACTGAGGCACAAAAAGAGCCTTGTACACCAGTGTTCATAGCAGCATTATTCACCATCGCAAGAACATGGAAAGAGCCCAGATGTCCAACCACAAATGAATGGATTGAAAAATTCTGGTACATTCACATGGCGGAATACTATGCAGTAAGCAAGAGTGTGATTTTGTAAATTATCACCTAACTTGGGAGGGACTGGAAAGAGGCCATTACACGGAGTGGACTGCTCAGTCTCACAAAGATAAATATTGTATAAAACCATTATTGTAGAATGAGTATAAGGGTCCAAGTGGGGTGGGAGAGGCTGGAAGCAGAGGGATGAGGACGTGCAGGGGGAAGAGGGATGAATCATCTGGTTGTACAATTTGATGGGAGGGGGAGTGAGGGAAATAGAATTTTTTCTTGAAAACAAGGTACCCAAATTTTGTAGAAAAACTAGTAGAAAATAAAAAATGGGGGAAACAAAACAAAAGCAGAAATCGCTACAGTAAAAAAAAAAAAAGCCCTTAACTTTCTTTTTCACTCATCTTGCTCTGCATAATATATACAGTATCATAGTAAAGCACTTCACCAACATCAAATTTCAGAAAACAGATTTTTTCCCCTCTACCTTTGGTTTAAAATGTAAATAAATGTCAGTTTGTCAACGGCTGCTGGGTGGCCCAAGGGTTCTAAGACGATTGACTTTCTCAGCAATGGACATGATTGTTGTGTTTTGTTTTTCCCTCTTTTAAACCAGTACTGGGAAAACAAATCTTTGAGGATTTTCTGCCACTTAACCTCCCAGAGTGATGGAAAATATTAGAGAAAATGATACCAAGGGCACACATACTGTATTAGCATCAGGTACAAACACACGATGTTTTCCTATAGCTCAGAGTTCTGCCCTTAGGGAATCCAGGCAACAAGGTGCAGGGAATGTTAGCTCGGAGCCCCATGCAAAGACTATCTGCAAAATCAGATGTATTTCCTGTAGAGTTGCAAGTAGTGGATGTCCTCTTTAGAAAGGACGGCAGAGCAACCACTTTCAACACTCAGCTGAAGGTGAACACCTGGTGGGAGCTGGAGAGCCCTGGTCACGGGGCCAACTAACCGAAAGGCATGTGTCTGCAGTGCTCTGAACCCACCTTGACCTCTGGGGGAGAAAGGTGAATACTCTCCTCCCAAATAGAAATTGAATGAAAAGTTGGCCTGAGTCTGAACTGACTTGATGGTAGAGTGAGCCTGAGTTGATGTTAACTGAAATGTTGAGAGTTTAGAGGTGCGAATCCATCAGTTACTCCAATGGGGAAAGACATTGCAGTTTACACTCAGGAAAGTTGTTACATTTTGGAAATTACATGTCAAATAGTCCACTATGGGTAACCATTATCACATTTGACACATGACGGTTACAATGTTGAGCATCACAGCACCCACCAGTTACCTCTGTATAGTAAATGGACAGACCAGTGACGAAAAACAGTTAAAACCAGGCCTGAGGGATGCAAGTTAAAATCACCTACCTTTGGTTGAGTCATAGGTGACTCATAGCAACCCTGTGAACAAAAGACCTGAACACTTGTATAAATTTCAACATTTCTCCAAGTTCATAGGGTTTTCAGAGACAAGCTATTTCGGGAGAGGATGCCACTCCTGCTTCCAAGCTTGTTTTAATCGGGGAGCTCCACCAAACACTGTCCACCATGGGTAACCATTATCTCATTTGACACATGGGTGTCACAATGTTCAGCATCACAGCAACCATGAGTTACCTCTGTACAGCAAATGGATGGACCAGTGCTATACCACCTAGAAGTGAGTGAAAAGCCCAAGGCCTGAATTAGACACACCTTAGTCTTCAAATGAACTTCACTGCTCTTTCATGATTTGGAAAGGTCCTTGATGGCAGATTGCATAAGGAAAATCTAAAGTCAGGAACGCCTCCAGAGTGCTAAAAAGCAATGCTTTCAGTCTAGAGACCAAGGTGCACCTGATCTGAATGATGGTCTTCTTAATTAATTGCATCAGAGAGCTGGACAATGATTAAGGATGACAGAAGAAGAATTGATGCCTTTAAACTGTGGTGCTGGAGAAGAGTATTGAATATACCATGGGCTGCTAGGAGAACAAACATGTTTACCCTGGAAAGGGTAAAGCTGGGCTGCTCCTTGGATGCAAGGATTCTGAAGCTTCATCTGACATACTTTGAGCATGTTGAAAGAAGGGACCAGTCCTGGGAGAGGAACATCATGCTTGGGAGGGTGGAGGGACAGTTCAGGAGAGGAAGACCCTCAATGAGATGGATTGATTCAGTGACTGGGGTAATGGGGGTAAATGTGTCAGAAACAGTGAGATTGGCTTAGGGCAGGGTTCAGAGGTATGGTTTACAAAGTAGCTATGAGTCTTAGCCGTCTCCATGACACATAACAACAATAATAAATGTAATGTTCTTCATGTTTAATAATTGTTGTTGTTATGTGCCATCAAGTCTCCTGTGACTCATAATGACCCTATCACTAGGAAGCTGCCCTATCCTGAGCCAATCTCATCATTTCTGACAAACCTAATCGTATTTCTCCAGTTCCTGAGTCAATCCATCTCATCCGGGGTCTTCCTCCCCTGTGCTGTCTCTTCACCCTTCTAACCATGATGTCTTCTCCAAGGACTTGTTCCTCCTGGCCAAATGCCCAAAGTATGTGATAGAGACTCAATTGTTACCTCCAGGGAACAGCCTGGTTTCACCTTTTTCAGGACAGTCCTGTTTGTTCCCCTTGCTGTCCATGGTGTGTTCAACATTTGTCTCCAGCATCACAACTAAAAGGCACTTATCCTTCCTCTGGCTTCTTTAGTTATTATCCAGCTCTTAGATGCATAGCAAGTAATTGCAAAGACCGTGGCCTGGATCAGGTACACCTTAGTCTCCAGACTAACATCATTACTCTTCAGTACACTAGAGAGGTCCTTGACAGCAGACTTTCCCAATGCAAACGTCTTTTGATTTCCTGACTGCTGGTGCCAACCAAAAGTGTTGATTGTGGAGCCAACCAAGCTGAAGTCATTAACAATCCCAATCACTTCTCCATCCAACATGAAGGTGCTAATTGGCCCAGTGGTGAGAATCTTTGTTATTATCAACGGTGAGCTCCAATTCATCTTGAAGACAACAGTCCTTGACCTTCTACAGCAAATGCCTTATGTCCTCTTCTGATCCAGCAAGAAAGGTTGTGCCATCTACATAACGCAGGTTGTTGATGAGTCTTCCTCCAATCCTGATGCCACCTTTCTTCTCATCAAGTCCAGCCTCCTGAATCATCTATTCTGCATTAAGATTGAAAAGATAAGGAGATAAAATACATCCCTGATGTACACCTTCCCTGATGCTGAACCATGCAATGTTTCCCTGCTCTGAACTGAAGAACAAATTCAAGCCTTGAGTTGCAGTACTTAAGGATGCTGAAGGCAGAATGTTGAATGACCCAGGAAACATCAAAAGAAGATGGAAGGGGTACACAGAGTTATTGTATGGAAAAGAATTGGCAGACACAGAAGAATTTCAAGAAAAATATATGATCAAGAGCCTATGGTGCTGAAAGAGGAAGTTCAAGCTGATCTGAAGAAGCTGGCAAAAAACAAGGTCCCAGGAATTGATGGAATACCAATTGACATATTTCACCAAACAGATGCTACCCTGTATGCACTCACCAAGTTATGCTAAGAAATCTGTTAGACATCTACCTGGACAACTGTCTGGAAAAGACAGTTTATTCCCATTCAAAAAAGATGACCCAACAGTATGGAAATTATAGAACATATCATTAATACCACACCAAAGAAAGACCCTGCTCAAGATTATTCAGATATGACTGGAACAGGTACATTTGCAGAAAACTGCCAGATGTGAAGGCTGGGTTTAGAAAAGGCCATGACACTAGTGATAAAATAGCCAGTGTCAGATGGATGTTGGTTGAAAACCGAGAATACCAGAGGAATGTCTATTTCCTTGACTTTGCAAAGGCATTTTACTGTGTGGATCACAGCACATTGTAGCTAACATTGAGAAGAATGGAGATGTGGAACACTTAATGGTGCTCATGTGAAAATTTTAATAGTTAGCATCTGATTATTAGGCTAACATGTTACTTTATAACAGCAATAAAATACTATGGCAGGTTTGGAAGCAGGAGTGGCATCAATTTCCTAAGCAACGTGTCTCTGGAAACTCAATGAACTTTGATAAACACCAATAGTTGTAGAGTGGATTTTTTTTTTGTCGCTTTGAGTTGTACTCCACTTGAAGGCAATCAAAAACAACATGTTACTTTGTAGTAAAAAGTAACTTCAAAGTATGTAAAATAATTTACATTAAGGTTATCTTTTTCTTTTTCTCCATGAACTTAAGAGACTAAAAATACTGCCATTTTCTTGCTTTTCAGAAATTATTTCACTACTGAGATTGAATTCCCTTGGAAAACAGTTACAATCAATTTTCACTTGAAACATTCATCTACTCAATGAGATTAGATGTTAGGATTTAGAAGCATAACTTGTTGGGTAAATTATAGTTCTCTTGCAAGAGGGAGGACATGGTAGGCATATGCAGTGTATTTCCTGTTCTTTCTGTTCAGCTTTTAGCTGGTAGTTATATAAACTAGTAGTCATTTGATCAGAAGGCATGAATGGAAGCCATAATAATCTGAAAGATTGTTCTTTTAGTTCACTTAGATTCTGCTAAAGCTATCAAGTGAAAGTCTATGAGGACAAAGTAGCATTCTGGTGACAATGAATTTCTTAATTGAGGTTTAAAGCCACTTTTGTTACATGGCTTTTGTTACAGCAATTAAATCTTATTTATGAGAGCTGATGATGTAGTATAGAAACACTGAGAGATTAAAGATGAA
>NW_006399754.1:34250537-34256825 GCF_000299155.1 Elephantulus edwardii
AACTCTGACCTCTGCCCTGTCCTGAGCCAGTCTTAACTATTTCCAACGCACCTACCTCCACTACCCAGTTACGGTGTCAATATGTGTCACCCAGGGCTTCCTTTCCTGTGCTGTCCCTCCACCCTTACTAGCATGACGTCCTTCTACAAGCACTGGTCCCTCCTGCAACATGCCCAAAGTTATAATCTTTGTCTTCAAGGAGCAGCCCAGTTGAACCTTCTCCAGGACAGACATGTGTGTTCTTGTGATAATCCATGGCATGTTCAATAACACTCTTCTCCAGAATACACATCAATATGTTTATATACATGTGTAAACCTATAGTGTGTATACACACATATATCACTCTAAACAATTCAGACATTTGTTATTCTCTATCTAGTTTCTTACTACACTGTAATATAAATACCACAAGTAGAAGACTTAAAAACAACAACAATAAAACAACAAAAAACCCCCACAAAACCCTAAATAGACCAGATTTTTTTTTTGTCTTATATTCTGAAGGCTAAAATTATAAATCAGGATGACTGTCAGGTTGATTACTTCCTTCTGGGCTGTCTCCAGCATCCCTTGTGCCCTTATTTCATGGGTGGTCCTGGCATGGTGTGTTTTCCCTATGCTGGTATCTAATCTGCTAATTTTATAACTCAAAATTAATTAACTATAGAATCCTCCCTCCTGAGGTATCATTTAATTAACTGGCATACCAAAGAAAAATTTATATCCAAAAATGATTGTATTTTGAAGTATAGGAGTTAAGTTTAAATTATATTAAAGAAGAAACACAATTAATCCATAAATTTCTATACTAGCAAAACTGCACTCTGGAAAATTTTAAATCTAAACTATTATTACTCTGTTGTAATATACACAATTAACATCTGTTTATTATAATTATGTTATTAGGAAAGTGGATAAAATAGAAATTATTTCTTGCTCGTTTTAAAATAAAACCTCTTTTCATTTCTTCACCTCCTGGCTTTCTAAAGATCACATGCTGTATGAATATCATAAATTCAATCTCAAAATAATTTCTTTTCCTACTTAACTAACTCTTAAGGTCACAATTGATTAAATTGAAACTACAAAATTATCTATGTTTACTGAAAGCTCTCACTAAAGGGCAATGAGAAAATGAAAGACAAGAGTTTTCAAACAGTACAAATATTAATTATTTTATTGAAATGAAAAAGTTATGATGTTCTCAGAATTTCACATTCCATTTTGAAGCATTATGTTTCTTGTTATATTTATAAAGTTATTTATTTTTTAAAGATTGAATATATTTAATATATTACTACATATATATACTCTCTACTCATAAATCCACAAATATTATTCCATCTCATAACTTTAAAATGATAATAATTACTATTATTTTATCATTATCATCAGAAATAGCAAGATATAAATATTATATGATATTTACTGTTTTATGGATTTTATGAAAAATCACATTAACTGATATAATCTTTACAACAAAACCATGGGATCAGTGCTATCATTTTTTCCATTAAAAATTATGTTGAAAATTAAGTAAACTTATTTTGAAAATATTTTTGTAGTATCAGGATTATGGTTAAAAATTGTTTCCTAAATCTTAACTCAAAGTTAGCCACAATATGTTGTGAACCACACAGTTAAAAGCATTTACACAGTCAGTGAAACATGGATAGACATTCCTCTGGTACTCTTTGTTTTCAACCAAGATCCCTCTGATATTGGCAATGATGTCTCCAGTGACACAACCTCTTCTAAACCCAGCTTGTATTTCTGGTTGTTCTCTGTCAATATACTGTTGCAATCAGTACTGGATAATCTTTAGCAGGACTTTTCTAGTGTTAGTGTTTGATAATTTTCACACTCTACCAGGTCACCTGTTTTGGGAATGAGAATAACTATGGCTCTCTTCCAGTCAGTTAGCCAGGTGGTTGTTCTCCAAATTTCTTTGCACAAACTGGTGAGTGCATCCAGGGCAGCATCTGTTTGTTGAAATATGTCAACTGGTATTCCATCAATTTCTGTGGTTTAATTTTTTTTTTTTTGCAAAGTCCTTCAGAGCAGCCTGAACTTCCTCTTTCATCATCATAAGTTCTTGATCATATGTTGTTTTTTGAAATTCTTCTGTATCAGCCAATTCTTTTGGGTATAGTCACTGCATACTCCTGCCATATTCTTTTAATGCTTTCTGGATCACTCAGTATTCTGCCCACTGCAGCCTTAAGCATTGCAACTCACAGCTTCAATTTGTTCTTTAGGTCCTTTAGCTTAAGAAACACTGAGTGAGTTCAGCTCTTTTATCTGACTCCAGCTCCTTGCACATTTCACTATAATATTTTTTTTTATCTTCTCAAGCTGTCCTTGAGGAAAACGAGATTCCCAGAACAGTTGATTATGCTCATGAAAAATCTATACTCAGATCAGGAAGCAGTCCTCAGAACAGCAGGGAAACACTGCATAGTTCAAGATCAGGAAAGAAGTGTGTCAAGGATTCATCCTGTTTCCATATCTTTTCAAGCTATTTTCAAAACAGACCATTTAGGAAGCTGGGCTTTATGAGGAGGAGTGTGGCATCAGGATTGGAGGAAAACTCATCAAGAACTTATATTATGCAGATGACACAATCTTGATTGTTGAAACTGAGGAAGAACTGAAGTGCTTGCTACAAAAAGTCAAGGACTATAGTCTTCAATATGGATTGAAGCTCAACATTAAGAAGACAAAGATTCCCACCAATGGGCTAATTGGCAGCACCATGATAAATTGAGAAGAGATCGAGGTTGTTTACAATTTCAACTTGCTCAGCTCCACAATCAAGACTCTTGGCATCAACAGTCAGGAAATCACAAAACTAAGGTGCACTTGATTCAAGCTATGGCCTTTTCAGTCACTTGCTATGCTTCTGAGAACTGTCTTGACAGTCCATGGAATCTTCAATGTCCTTTCCAATGCCATCAATTCTGTCATCCTTATTCATTGTACAATGAATGAAGATGATAGGAGACGACTTAACAATTCATGAGGGTTACAGAAGAATTGATGTCTTCAAGAGGTGATGTTGGAAAGGAGGACTAAAGACCCCAAGAACTGTCAAAAGTAAATTATGTCTTGGACAAGGTGCAGCCAGGGTGTTCCTTGGTGGCAAAGATGATAAAGCTTTTTCTCACATTCTTTGCACTTGTTGCTGGGAGAGGCTATTCCTTGGAGAGGAACATCATTTTGGGAAAGATGAAGGGATAACAAAAGAGATGGAGAACCTCAATCAGACGCAGTGACACAGTGACTGCAGCAGTGGGCTCGATCACGCCAGAGATTGTGAGGATGGCGTAGGGTAGGGCAGGGTTCAGTTTGTTGTTCACAGGGTCGCTCTGTGTCAGATATGTCTAGATGGCATCTAACAAGCACCACTGTAAACCCCATGGTTCTGTGCAGTCGGTTTCGCTACTGCCGTGGATTTCAGATACAGTGAGGCAGGGGGCTTGGCACAGGAATTAGTAGAAAGGGGTGTGTGCAGGGGGACGTACTTGACTTGGGGATTTTTACCCTGTGGACTCTGTTTGTGGGGGCAGTTGCCCTTGGCCGAGTTAGTAGAGGTCAGCCTGGGCCATCCTCATGCCATCTCATTGCTGTCTCTGCTCGAGTCACGACATTCACATCTGCGTGTTTGGACTTTGTACCCAGATGGCCAATTTGAAACTGAAAAGGTTAGATGGTTTCTCAGGAAATCCATATTGGTATATACATAAACGAAGTCCAGATCCGCTTTAGACGTCAAATCAACAGGTTCTTTTTCTTCCTAATCCTCGTTGTTAGAATTGGGGTCATGAGTTGATTTTACGTATATTTGGACTTAGTCCCTGTCATCAAAATGTCTCCGTAAGCGCTGGGTAGTATTAGTGATTCTAATAAATTCTGAGTAAATAAGTCCAAGGCAGTTCCTGTGTGACAGACCTACTCGACCTGGTATCAACATTTGATACGGCGAGTCAGTCCTCTCCTTGAAATGCTCTACTTCCCTTTTTCCAGTAAACCTCAGTTCTCTTCATTTTCCACTTCCTAGCCTCCTCTCTACAGTCTTTACTAGAGTTTAAAGGATACGTTTCTGTCACTTGCGTCACTAAGCCAGTGCCTTTGAGTTGATCCGGAATCACGCTGAACCTGTAAGAAATAGGGCACAGCCACCAACCAGGGTGTTTTCAAGGCTGTGCCTTTTTACAGACAGACTGGTTGTTCTTCCCAGAAGGCTGTGGGTGGCTTTGAACAGTCAACATTTTGACTAATTCTTAACTGTGTGTACCTCCACTGATTTAATGCTGAGTCTAGGTTACTGTAGGATCTAGAAGCTCTGTCCTGCTGAGGAGGAATTCCGAGGTTGTAAGTCTCTACAGAAGCAAAGAGCGACATCTTTCTCCCACTGAACAAGTAGTCGATTCAAACTACAAAGCACCTACCTGTTGCACCACTAAAGCACCTCAGTTTAGTCATTGTTGTTGCTTTTAGATGTCATCCAGTTGCGTTGCCATAGCAACCCTATGAATAAGTGATTGGACTCTTGTCCTATCCTTGCTGTCTCCACCATCAAAGTCCATTGTTTAGTTACTGCAGCAAATTTGCCTCATTGTATTCCTCTCTTTCACTTACTTGTTACTTTACCCATAATATGTCTCTCTACTGGTCCCTCCTGAACACATGCCCAGGGTATGAGAGAGTTTCCACAGCCCTGCCCCTCAGGAGAGCCATGTTAGTTAGTCCTTCCTCCACACAGCCTGGCGGGGTATTTCATGGTCAGTGAAGTTTTCAGGACAATTCAAAGGCAGTGGTTCTTCTTTGGTTTTCCTGATCCATCGTCTATCTTTGAAGCCTTTGAAATGACCACAGTTTTGATCAGGCACAAGTTAGTCTTTCCACTGGAGCCCTTGCTCTTCAGCCTTTTGGTGAGGTCCTTGCCAGTGGAGCAATCTTCTCAGCACAGTTCATCTTCTGATTTTGGTTGTTTGTTTTTTTTTTGCTTGTTGAAAGTAAAGATTTAATACACATATTGATGAATATAAAAGACTACAACAGTATGAATTATATCTTAATATAAATAAAACAAAAATCCTCACAATTAAACCAATAAGCAACATCATGGTAAATGAAAAAGAAAATTAAATTTGTCAAGGATTTCATTTTGTTAGAGTCCACAATAACACCTAGGAAATCAATAATTAAGAAATCAAATGGTATTGCATTAGGTAATATAGTGATACTTCATTATGGCTTTGATTTGCTTTTTTGTGATAATTAATCGCATACTGTATCTTTTCATGTGGTTATTGGCCACTTGGATATACCCTTGAACATATTTTCATTTACATCCTTTCCCTTTTTAAACTGTATTATTGAGTTTTTGCATAATAAACTGTGTTCTTTATATATTCTAGACATGAGCCTCTTGTTACAGTCACTGTGTCAACCCGTCTTGTTGAGGGGTTTCCTCTTTTTTGCTGCTCCACCATCCTTTCCAGCATAATGTCTTTTTCAAAGGATTGGCTCTTCTGACATGTTCAAAGCATATGAAATGAAGTTGCAATTCCTCCAAGTCAGATTTGTTTGTTCTTTTGGATATTCATGAGATATCATTACACTTCAAGAACAACACAGTTCAAAGGCACAGATTTTTCTTCCGTCACACTTATTTACTGTCCGACTCTCAGATGCATAGGAAGCAATTGAAAATACCATGGTTTGGATCAGGTGCTCCTTTGTCTTTAAACTGACATTGTTAGTCTTTACTACTTTGGAGAGGTCCTTGAAAGCAGATTTTCCCAATGTGAAATATCTTTTGACTTCTTTACTAGGTGTTGATAATGGGTCCAAGTAAAATGAAATTGTTGACAACTTGAAACTTTTCTCCATCTATCTTAATGTTGCTTCTTGGTCCAGAAGAAAGGACTTTTAATATCTTATGAATCTTAGTTCAATCTATAAGGGATCACAGTAGAAGGTCCTGGATAGAGTAGATGGAAAATATGGAACACAACTCAAGAACATAAAAATGTCCATGCTTATTAGTCCAACAGAGACTGGTGGAACCACTGAGACAATGGCCCTTGGTTAGTTTTGAGACTCAGAAGAAAGTTTATCTTGTTAAATTACTTTTAACCAAAATAGGCTTATAGAGAGAATGGTATCAGGGAGGACTCAATCCTTATAATAACTAACCACATAAGGTAAAAAAATTAGCATTTGCCCAAGGATAAGGCCCAGAAAGCATGAAGTAATTGGATAGAAGTATTAATAAAT
>NW_006399754.1:34257177-34269893 GCF_000299155.1 Elephantulus edwardii
TTCAGGGTGAAGGTCTTCTCTCACTACTCTAAAGGGCCCCCTTGGCAGTAGGAGACACATAGACTGTTATGGAGATTGATTTTGGGATTTAGCCTCTGATTTTGTGACTGCTGGTGGCAAGGATGCTGATGTGGTTCTGCGTAAAGTGACATGGTTGACATCAATCGTTTCAGTGTCTCCACCTATTGGCCCAGGAGTGAGGATTTTTTATTTTCTTCATGTTGACATGCATTCCATCTTGAAAACAGCAGTCCTTTTTTCCACAAAATTATTTTAATGAAATCGTAAATTTTTGTAGTTAGAGCAAAGAAGAACTGAGCATACTCAGCATTACTGAAATTAAAGTACTGGAGGGAAAATGCAGGCTTGAAGTTGTAAGACTGAAGGATTCTACAGATAGACTATTGAGAAATCGTACTGTTGGGTTCTGGCTAGTGAACCACACGGACTGTTAACCACTGAACAGCACACCTGAACCTTTCTCCGCTGCCCTCACCATCTCCACCAGGTGCGCGCGCATTGTTGCAGCCACTGCGTTAGTCGTCTTTTCCAGAATCTTCCTTCTCTTCACTGACCCTCTGCCTCTTGCAGCATTTCCTTTCCAAAGACTGGCTCCTGCTGAGATCAAGCCCACAGCATGTGAGATGAAGGGTCACCATCCTTGTCTCTAAGGAGCACCCCGGTCGCACTTCCTCCAGGATACATGTGTTAGTCATCAATCTTCTGTAGCAAGCACTTCAAGTCCTTTTCCGTCTCAGCAATCAAAGTTGATATCTGCATATGCATGCAGTTGATGAGTCTTCTTCCAGTCCTGATACACATTATTCAGCAAGTCCAGGCTCATGAACGATCTCTTCTGCACATGAATTGAAAAGGTATGGAGAAAGGACGCATCCGTGATAGACTTCTTTCTTGATTTTGAACCATACAGTGTTCTCTTGCTCTGTCGGGACAACAGCTCCTTGGTCTGTAAACTGAGTTAAATTACACTTAGTGTTTACAAATATAACTGTTACTGGAAGAGAGCAAATATATGCATTATTCAAGTCAAAACCTCTTAATAAATACAAACTCAAATAAGTTATGGTCGAGAGAAAGACAGTGAAGGGAATAATAGGCAAAAATTTAGACAAATTAGACCTTTTGAGTCTGTATCCTAGTCCTTATATTTACTAAATTTTCACCCTGGTCAGGTGGTTAATGTTTCTATATCATGATTCCTTATCAGAAATTATTGTTGTTGTTGTTGTTGTTATGTGCCCTCGAGTCACTTGGCTCTCATCACTACCCTATGACTGAGGCTATCAACAATTTCAGCTTGCTCGGCTACACAATCAACAGTCTTGGCACCAGTAATCAGGAAATCAAAACACAAATTGCACTGGGAAAATCAGTGGTCAATCCTGTTGCCAGAATAATTTTAGTACACTAATGGAATCCTAGTCCTGTCATAGAAAGGAAAAAGTTCAAGGGTGCTGCTTTATAGTGAATATGATTGTTCTCTGTCTTAATGATTTTCATCATTTTTCATTGTCTTTCATATCTTACAATTAAATGATACAAAATTATTTTTCTAACATAAATTCAAATGCTTTCTAGATTCAGTACATTCAAGTGTTGTTTCTTCAATAGAAATATACAGCCTTTTCCTCTTTTAAGTGCTATAGAGATTGCAAAAGTGAGCTTACAACATATTAATAAGCAAGGTGCATCTCAATTATAGCATAAATTGCATATCCACAACTGTCTGTTTTTAACTGGACTTTTAGATAAATGGGAAAGCAAGGAAGGCATTATCAGTAAGTATCATGTAAACTTAAACAATTGATTAACTAAAGTTGGCTTGAGTGCCTTCAAATCCTCTGACTATAAAAATACAATGATGAGTAGAGAGCTTAGTGTTGTCGTAATTGAGAATTAGAGGATGATTTGCTAGACGACTAGGAAGATCAATGACCTTCCAGAGAGAGATTATAAATTGGACAAACTGAAATCGAACCTTCTCTATGAGAAGAAAAAAACCAAGCCTATACTAACAGAACAAAACAACCCTTACCTGTATTGGGAAAAGTCCAGCCAGAGTGCTGCTCAGACCCACGGAGGGTCAAACAACATGCTTTGGACATCCTGTCACAGGCACCCGCCCCTGACTAAAGGATTGTGCTTGGAAAAGCGGAGTCAGTGAAGAGGAAGAACATTCTCAACAAGATGGACTGAGAGCAGCGACTGACCAGACAACGAGATTCCGCACAGGGAGGACGCTGCAGGACTGAACAGACTTTCCATCTGCCTTGCACAAAGCCTCGGAGAGTTGGAACCAACTCGATGATGCTTTACAACAGTGTGTTCAACAGCACATCTGATCGTTGTCCTTTCCTCCACCAACCACGCGATCACTGGCCTGATCCAGCCACTGGGACGGTCACTATGTCAATCCGTCTTGTTGGATGGTCTTCTTCCCTTTCTCTGACCCTCCACCTTTCCAGTATGATGTCTTTTTCCAAGGACTAACCCCTTCTAGCAACATGCCCAGAATACGTGAGGTAATCCTTGCCTTTTAGAAACACTCTGGTCGCCCTTCCTCCAAGACAAACTTGTTTGTTCTTTTGACAGTCCATGAGATATTCAGTACTCTTCCCCATCAATACAACTCAAAGACATTGATTCTCCTCTGTCATTGTTATTCGATGTCTAACTTTCAGATGCCTAGGAAGGAATTGAAAAGCCCATGGCTTGGATCAGGCACACCTTAAATTGACCTTGTTGCTCTTCAGCACTTTGAAAAGAACCTTGACAGCAGATTTTTCCTTGAACAACAAGTCTTTTGATGTCTTTGTTTCTTTAATGGACTTGTTGTTGTGTACCATTGCGTTGAAACCAATCCATAGCTGACTCTCCAGGGGTTTTCAGCAGGTTCCTTTAATAGACAAAATTTTATTTCAAGAAAAATAATCACTGCTGTTTCTTAGGACTTATCTGACTTTATTTCTGTAGCCTGTATTCCGTCAGCTCCTGGGCCCTTATTTTTTGTCAATGCCGTCAGTGCTGCTTGAACTCATTCTTTCTTTACCATTAGTCTTGATCATGAGCTACCTCCTGAAATGATCTGTTAATGAGTTATTTTTTAAACTGTGACTTCGTGTAGTTGTCCCTTCTTGTTTTTATGTGTCCTGCTTCATTCAGGAGTTTGCTCGTAGAATTACTCAGCATTGCAACTCGAGGCTTGCAATTGTTTTTCAGTCCTTCAGCTGTGATACATGGTGAACTTATTCTTCCATTTTTGTTTTCTCCCTCCAGGTTTTTGTAACTTTGTTATAATACTTTCTTTGTCTTCTGAAATGACATCCTTAATAAATGTGATTTGTTTTGGATAAAATGGAAAACATATTAATTTAATGTATTTTTCTATTGTTATCATGTGCTGTCAAGTCAAAACTAACTCATAGTTAATCTTCCAGTGGCTTTCAGAGACTGTTAAGAAATTTAACAAAGGATCATAAGAAAGCTAAATTAGTAAATTTTTAAATGAAACATATTAATCTTGCAGTGACTTAACAGAATAAGGGTAAAAAATCCTTTTGATGATATTTCTCAGTTTGACGTTGAATCTAAAGCTGAACTTGGACAGTGCATTTGTTTTGGTTATATACCATTAAGAATAAAGGGGAAAGAATACAGAAACATTGCTTTAAAATACTGGCAAAAAAGAGTTTATTATGGCAAATTTCTACTTCACAGACATTTCCCAACTTTGTATAATTCCTCCAAGTAAATTTATCGGCATATTTCAATATAAAGCTATAATTGTCTCGTCAAGTTTCAAAGTCCACAGTTGGCATTGCTACTGCTTGGAAAAGACTATTTCTGGAGTCATACTTCACAGAAAATAATGAGTGACATATTCGAGCAGTTAGTGTATTTTGTCTGCATTCATCATCCTTAGAACGCAACACTGAATGAAGTGTGAGGATTAGAAATATAAAGAGTATCAAGGCCTCTCTAGTGCTGCATGTACAACAGTGTATGTTGACCAAAAAAAAAAAGTTTCTTGTTTCAAAAGTACCAGTAAGTCACTGGGAAAAAAGATGAGACAATGTCCTTCCATAAAGGTGACATCATCAGGATCAAAATTGACTGGATGGTTGTTGCTGTTGTTATGTGCCTTTTAGTCTCTTGCAACTCATAGCGACCCTTTGTACAACAGCCCTAAATGCTGCTCTATCCTGCGCCAATCACATTACCTCCAACACACCCACCCCGATTACCCCAGTCACTGAATCAATCCACCTCATAGAGGGCCTTCCCCTCCTGCGCTGCCCCTCCACCCTCCCAAGCGTGATGTCCCTCTCCAAGGACCTGTCCTTCCTTACAACATGTCCAAAGTATGTCAGATGAAGCCCCAGAATCCTTGCCTCCAAGGAGCAGCCTGGTTTAACCGTCTCCAGGATGAATCTGTTTGTTTTCTTGGCAGTCCATGGTACATTCAATTCTCTTCTCCAGCACCACAGCTCAAAGGCGTCAATTCTCCTTCTATCCTCCCTATTCATTATCCAACTCTTTGATGCATAACAAGTGATTGCAAAGACCATGGCCTGTATCAGACACACCTTAGTCTCCAGAGTGACCATTGCCCTTCAGTACCCTGGAGAGGTCCCTAACAGCAGGATGGTAGTGTATTTTTATTTTGGAAAGTGGCA
Organism: Elephantulus edwardii; assembly: GCF_000299155.1. Classification (NCBI taxonomy): domain Eukaryota; kingdom Metazoa; phylum Chordata; class Mammalia; order Macroscelidea; family Macroscelididae; genus Elephantulus; species Elephantulus edwardii. The sequence goes on from NW_006399754.1 coordinate 34,261,875, forward strand.
TTGTTGTTGAAAGTGTCATCGAGTCAAGTATCACTCATAATGAGCCTTTGAACAAGTCAAATCCCTGTCTTACCCTCCGCCATCCTCATCACCTCTGAAACATTTGAAATAATTGTTACAGTAACTGTGTCAACTCACATTTTCAAAGGTCATCCTCTCTTCCACTCACCCTCCCTCCACGTTTCCAAACGTAGTGTTCCTCTCTCAGAAATAACCACTCTTCACAACATGCCCAAAGTATGTGACACAAGTTTCTTCATCCTTGCCTCCAAGGAGCACTCTGGCTGCATTTTCTCCAACATGCAGCTAGCTGTTTATTCTTTTGGTAGTTCATGGAATGTTCAATAGTTTTCTCCAACACCACAACTCAAAGGCATCCCTTCTTCTTCTCTTATCCTTCTTCATTGTATAGCTCTCAGACGCATAGAATGTGATTGAGAAGACCATGACCTGAATCAGGAACACCTTGGTCTTCAGGCTAATATCATTGCTCTGCAGCAATTTGGAGATATCCCTGACTGTAGACTTCCCCAGTGAAATGCATCTTCTGAGAGATCTCTTCGTACAACTGCTGGTACCAAAAATGTTGATTGTGGATCCAAGTGAAATTAAATCATTGACAATTTCAATCATTTATCTATCTATCTATCTATCTATCTATCTATCTATCTATCTACCTTCTATCTACCATCTGTCTATCTGTCTATCTATCTGTCTATCTGTCTTATCTATCCATCTATGATTTTAGGGATCTCTGGTGGGCTGAGATGGGGCTCTACGAGGAAGAATGTGGCATTGGGATTGGCAAAAAGACTCATCAACAACCTGCATTATGCAGATGACACAACCTTGCTACTAAGGAGGACCTGAGAGTTTTAATGCAGAAGGTCAAGGACTGCAGCCCTCAATATAGATTGAAGTTCAACATAAAGAAAACAAAGATTCTAACCTCTGGGCTGATTGGCAGTATCATGATAGATGGCAAGGAGATTGAGATTGTTAACAGCTTAAGTTTGCTTGGCTCTACAATCTACACTATTGGTATCAACAGCCACAAAATTAGAAGACGAATTGCATTGGGAAAGTCCACTACTGTCAAAGACCTCTCCAAGGTACTGAGGAGCAACAATGTCAGTCTGGAGACAGAGGTGCACTTCATATAGGTTGGTCATTGCATTACTGGCTATGCTTCAGAGAGCTGGAAAATTACTAGGGATGACAGAAGGAGAGTTGATGCCTTTGAGCTTTGGTGCTGGAGAAGAGTATTGAATATACCATGGACTGCTAGGAGAACAAACAAGTTCATCCTGGAGAAGGTGAAATCAGGCTGCTCCTTGGAGGCAAGGATTCTGAAGCTCCATATGACATACTTAGGACATGTGGCAAGGCGGGATCAGTCCTTGGAGAGGGACGTCATGCTTGGTAAGGTGTAGGGACAGCACAGGAGAGGAAGACCCTCGAGGAGACGGACTGATTCCATCACTGGGGTAATGGGGATACGTGTGTCCATGTGTCAGAGACAATACGAATAGCAAGAGATAGAGCAGGGTTTAGGGCTGTTGTACACAGGGTCACTATGAGTTGCAAGTGACTTGACAGCACATAACAACAAACAATTTCACTATATTTGCCAGATAACTAGATGTCAGAGGCTCAAATGTACCAGAAGTTCTCAAGGATGGAAAAATGACAGGCTCTTTCTAGGTTTCTGGTTAGGAAATGCGCCGACTCTGTTCCACTCTGTCCTGCACGGTTCTCATGAGTAGGAATTAAAATGACGGCAACAAGTTTAGGATTTAGAGTATCAGCTGTGAAAGTGACGTGAGGTTCCCAACAGTATATCCCTCTCCAAGGAATAGCACCTCCTAGCAATATGTCCAAAGTATGTGAGGTGAAGCCTCATCATTCTTGCCTCCAAAGAGCACTCCGGCTGCATCCTCCTCAAGACATTCATTATAGTAATGTTATACATTACAGGAAACAAACAAATAAAATTATCTTTGTCTTTATATGTTGTTGTTATTATGTGCCATCGAGTTGCTTGTGACTCATAGCGACCCTATGTACAACAGGCTTAAACTCTGCCCTATCTTGTGCCAATCGCACTGTCTCAAACACACTCATTCCCACCACTCCACTCACAGAATCGATCCATCTCATTGAAGGTCTTTATGTAGAGAGAATAATTTTCAGATGACACTAATGAATCATAACTGAAAAGACTACATATATCTATAAACTCTATTCACGTATCAAAAATTTACTTATTCCCATTATAAAAGGTTAAAATAAATGCAAAGTAATAAAAGGAAGAAAACTAATACAAATACAATAGGTTTAAGTTTCATTTTATATGTTTTTAATTCCACAAGGAACTGGTCAATGAAGAAGTGATATGAGAAAATTCTGGTATCCAGCAGTTGAAATGTGTTTATTGGTAAGCTTCACTTAGATCACAATTATGTCGATTTGGTTAGAACAACTGTGCCTGTGTTTTTTTTTTTTTGTTAAAATGTCACCCAGGGAGGCAGCCGCATTCAGCACAGAGGACATGACACAAGGTTGCTCAGGTGCTGTGGGAAGTGTAGAAATGCTTCCCAGTGATACTGGAACCACGTTGACCTGGCTGCTGGTTCTGTTTGGCGGATTCTCACTCAAGGAAGAGATGGCAAAGGAATAGCTTTCTTGTTTAGAATTATTTTCATCTTGTTCCTCGAGCCAGAGTCCTGGTTGTACAGTACTTAAAGCACCAGCTGGTACCAAGAAGCATGTGCCACTGATCTGGAGAAGATGCGTCAGTCTGCCTCTGTAAAGGTCACTGTCCTGGACACTCCACCGCCGGTTCCACTCTGCCGTGTTCAGGCCACGATGACCAGAATTGACTCAGCTGTGGGTTTCGTTTGTTTCTCTAACCTGTCTTCACCACATGCATTCAGAAAGAACTGGTTTCTGAAGAAATACAGCTTTCATGTGAAATCCTTGTTACATGCTATCAAGTGAAACTCACTGCAACCGTCAAAACCACAGGTCTGATCCCTGCTGCTCCCCTGCACCTTCCTCATAATCTCTGACACAATTAGCACCCTGGCACCAGCAGTCAGGAAATAAAGAGATGCAGTGCACCGGGAAAGTCTGTAGTTAGGGATCTTTCCAAATTATTCAGTAGTAATGTCAGTTTGAGGACTAAGGTGAGTCCGATTCAGGCCGTGGTCTTTCTGATCACTTACTATGCATCTGAGAGCTGAACAATGAATTGGGATGACAGAAGAAGAATTGATGCCTTTGAGCTGTGGTGTTGGAGAAGAGCACTGAACATCTCATGGACAGCCAAGAGAACAAACAGATATATCTTGGAGAGGGTGCAGCCGGAGTGCTCTTTTGAGGCAAGGAAGGATGTTGCAGCTTTGCCTCACATACCTCAGGCATGTTGCTAGAAGAGTCTATTCCTTGGAGAGGGAGGGACATGATGCTGGGAAGGGTGGAGGGTCAGCGAAGAAGAGGAAAACCCTCTACCAGGTAGACTGACATGGTGAGTGCCACCATGGGCAGCGCTAGGTCAGGAAGTGTGAGGATGGCACTGGACAGGACAGGGTTCAGATATGTTGTTCACAGGGTCACTATGAGTCATACTTGACATGACTGCCCAACAACAAAAACAAAAACAGCCCATAGAACCCCTCAATTTTATACATTCATTAATATTTAAAACACGTTTTCACTGGCCAGTGTCACATATTTAGGAAACTATAAATACGCATCAATTAAGATGAGAAAACAATGAAGTGTGTAATAGAACATTTTCCCCAAAAGTCGTGACAGAAAGTAATGGTATATTTGGGGTATTTTCTTTCTTTTTTAAACTGAGTGTACTTATAGCTGTTATTGTTGTTGTTGATGATGCTGTGCCATCGAGTCGAGACAACTCACAGTGACCCCATGAACCGAAGATCTGACCCCCGTCCCATCCTGCGCCATCCTCACGCTTCCTGACACACAAGAGTCCACTGCAGCAGTCACCGCGTCAGTCACCTGGCTGAGGGTCTTCCTCTGCTTTGCCGACCCCCCACCCTTCCCAACGTCGCATCCCTCTCCATGGAATAACCCCTCCTAGCAATATGTCCAAAGTATATGAGGTAAAGCCTCGTCCTTCATGCCTGCAAAGAGCACTCCAGCTGCACCCTCTCCACGATAGTCTATTCATTTTCCTGGCCGTCCACAGAATGTTCAATGCTCTTCTCCAACACCACAGCTCAAAGGCATCAATTCTTTTTCTGTCATCCTTATTCACTGTCCGGGTTTTGGATCAGAGCCAGTAATTGGAAGGACCATGGCCCGAATCAAAAGCACCTTAGTCCTCAAAATGGCATCACTAATCCTCAATAATTCAGAAAGGTCACTAACTGCAGATTTTCCCAATGTGTCTCCTTATTTCCTGACTGTTCATACCAAGGATGTTAACTGTAAATCCAAGCAAAAGGAAGTTGCTGACATTTTCAATCTCCTCTCCATCCATCATGACACTGTCTATTGATCCAGTGGTAAGAATCTTTGCTTTCTTGATTTTGAGACGCAATCCATACTGAAGGCTGCATTCTTTGATCTTCTGCAACAAGTGCATCAAATCCTCCTCACTTTCAGCAAGTAAGGTTGTGTCATCTGCATAATGCAGGTTTTGCTGAATCTTCCTCCAATTCTGATACCACACACCTCTTCATAGAGTCCAGCATCTCAGATAATTTATTCAGCAGACAGATTAAACAGGTATGGAGACAGAATACATCCCTGACACACTCCCTTCCCAATCCCAAACCATGCAGTGCTCCCCTGCTCCACTCACACAATAGCCTCCTGACCCAGGTATAGGTTCCTCATGAACACAATCAAGTGCTCTGGGATTCCCATTCTCCTCAATGTCAGCCACAACTTGTCATGATCCACACAGTCAAACGCCTTTGCATAGTCAATAAAGCACAAATAGACATTCTTCTGGTATTCCTTACTTTCAGCCAGGATCCATTTGACATCAGCAATGATATCCCTGGTGCTGCAGCCTCTTCTAAATCCTGCTTGAACTTCTGGTAATTCCTTATCTATGTACTGTTCCAGCCACTTTTGACTGACCTTCAGCAGTATTTTGCAAGCTTGTGATATCAATGATATTGTTCAATAATTTCCACACTCAGTTGTATTTATTAAAATGCACACATTAAGATACCAGAAATATTAAAAATAGTAAACATATAGGAATATTAGAAACCCAAGCCATCAAACTTTAAGAATACTTACTGAGCATATATTTTTCTCCTTTTTTTAAAAAAGCAAAAGAACACAACAGAATGCTGAGAAAGGCATTTTATTCCCCTGAATTAAAAAAATAGAACCACTAAGTGGACGGGAGTAATTTATGATGTGGACTATTTTTCGTAGATCAGCAATTCTAAATTCTCGGTCAGAGAGCAAACACACCAAACAGAATAAGAAAGACAAATTTTAAAAAATAGATAAACAAAAACTTAATCACCAGATAATAGACTTTGACTTCAAAAAATCATATGCTCAGATATTAAAAAGCTTTGGAGCTTGATATTTGGATAATTTATTAGCGTGTAATAAAATTTATTTTTAGTTATGAAATTAAAAATGTTAAGAGAAGGAACATGCAGAGTTCTAAAACTCCTCATTTTATATCTTCCTGAATTAAAATGAGTTTTATCACTGTGAAAATATTGTTATTAAATTTAAAAAGTACTTGTAAGTCTGTCTACTTAGCAATAATTTTGGCAGTTATTTCTAAAGTTTGCTATAGGTATACAGTCAAAACAGAAATCTGATTTTATTGAAACAGAAAATCTTTTTATCATTTAAGTAGAATTAGCTTTTTAAGCACTCTGTAATTCTGTTTATAACTCATATTTCTTTTAAAGGCACAAAATTTTCATTAGTGATGCCTAGAGTATGTTACTCCTTTGATACCCAGATGTATAACAACAAAATAGCAATGCTTGTAGTAGATAAAAATAATAATGTGTTGTTTTTGCTGTTAAGTATTGTCAAGTTGCTTGCAACGCATAATGACGCTCTGTACAATAGCTCTGAACTCTCCTCTCTCCTAAGCCAATCATACGGCCTCTGACACACCTACCGCCCCCCCCCCCATTACTTCAGTTATTGTGTCCATCCATCTTATCTGGGGTCATCCTCTCCTGCACTGTCCATCCACCATTTCAAAAAATTATGTCTTTCTCCAAGGACTGGTTCCTCCTGGCCACATGCCCAAAGTATGTGAGATGAAGCTTTATAATCCTAGCTTCCAAGGAGCAGCTTGATTTCTCCTTCTCCAGGACAGATCTGTTTGTTCTCTTGGCAGTCCATGGTATGTTCAATACTCTTCTCCAGCATCAAAATGCAAAGGCATAGATTTTTCTTCTGTCTTCCTTGTTCATTGTCCAGCTCTGTGATGCATAGCAAGTAATTGCAAAGACCATGGCTTGAATCAAGTGCACCTTAGTCTCTAGATTGGCCTCATTGCTCTTCAATACTCTAGAACTATCCCTGACAGCAGACTTTCCCAATGCAGTTCATCTTTTTATTTCCTGGCTATTGGTACCAAGAGTGTTGATTGTGGGGCCAAGCAAAACTGAAGCTGTTAACAACTTCAATCACTTCTCCATCTATCATGATGTTACCAACTGGCCTAGTGGTGAGAATCTTTGTTTTCTTGGTATTGAGCTTCAATTCATATTGAAGAATAATGTACAAATACACATCAAAAAATATATAATATTAAAAATGAAAATCACCTTAGTAATATGAAACGGAAAACATATCTTGCTACAAGAATGTTCACAGACTCTGTCATAAAGCTTCAAAAAGCAAGACTGAAAATTCAAACTCCAAGTCCAGGGTGCCCTGCTTGTCTCAACTCCTAAACGGAAGTGATGCGGTTTGTATTCCACAAACTTTCACTACCACGGGCTCTTAGTAAGCCAGGATCCCCAGTGACAGATAACTGTAGTGTGTATTGTTAGGTGTTAGTTTGCCAGGAGTTTAATGCTCTGTGATACATCAACAATTAACTAGTTGCTCTTCCTAATATAATATGATTGCTTTTCCTAATGTGGTCTGCTGCCCAGTGGAGGAGTGGATGTAGTCCTCCTGCAACATATAAATGATGTTCTGGCAAAGGTCTCCCCTTCCTTCCTTACTAGCCTGGATCCTTCACTTTACCTCTCAGAACAACAGCAGAGGAAGGGTGAAACACAGACCCACAGAGTGCAATACACGTTTAAAAACAGGCTGTCTCTGAGAGAATTCTGAATCACAGGGACCAAAGTGCATCAGAATAGAATTCACTAGTGCATCATTTCCTGAGTCTTAGAAAATAGATCATCAAGTATTAAAAAAAAAAAAAATACTTACATAGACTCTAATTTGAAACTTTTTATTGATAACTTAAGAATTCCTGTTTGCACCATCCAGGAATTACATTTTCTACTCATAATATTCAAACAAAAACTTCAAACTCACTATCCTCAAATGGGTTCTACTAACTCACAGTGAGGCTTCTGAGGCTGTAAATTATAAAATCATAATGCGAGGAGACTGCTTATCTTCCTCACACAGAGTTATTTACAGATTTGAACTACCAATATTTATTAATATATATGTAAAAGTTTATATATAATATAAATATATAATGTTGTTGTTATGTGCCGTCGAGTTGCCTGTGACTCATAGCGACCCTATGTACAACAGCCCTAAACTCCGCTCTGTCCTGTGCCAAACGCACTGTCTCTGACACTCCCATCCCAATTATGCCAGTCACTGAATCAAGCCACCTCATAGAGGGCCTTCCTCTCCTGCGCTGTCCCTCCACCCTCCCAAGCATGATGTCCCTCTCCAAGGACCCGTCTCTCCTCACAACATTTCCAAAGTATGTTAGACGGAGCCTCAGAATCCTTGCCTCCAAGGAGCCACCCAGTTTAACCCTTTCCAGGACAAATCTGTTTGTTTTCCTAG
>NW_006399754.1:34270638-34301242 GCF_000299155.1 Elephantulus edwardii
TATAAATATATATTCTTTTTAATAAGTTATTCTTCATTATAAGCTAACATTTACAAATCTGAGAGGAATGGTAAAGTGGATCATTTTAACATTCCACTTAACTCAAAATCTTATCCTCAACGTGAGTGGTGTTGTTGTGAGGAGTGGTTCAGTTGACGTTGACTCAGATTGACCCTATAAACCCTATACATAGACCTGACTCTTGCCCTTGACCGCCTCATAGTCAACATCTGTGCCATCCTCAAGCCCATTGGTGTACTCACCATCTTGATCCGTTTCAAGGAGGGCCTTCCTCTCTTCCATTGATTTTTCACAGCTTTTTCCAAGGTCAGAGTATTTCTGGAAACATGTTCAAGGTATGTGAAATGAAGTTCCACCACCCTGGACTCTGAGGAGCCTTATGGATACACTCGCTCCGAATCAAATGCCTTTGAAAGTCCTAGGTGGCCTCACACCACGGCACTCACAACACCTCCATTCAAAGACAATTCAACTTAGATCTTCCTTATTCATTTTTTTAACATTCAGACTCATACAAATCAGCAGAAAATGTCTTGGCTTGGGTCAGGCGCACCTTAGTCTTTAAAGTAAATCTTTACTCTTTAGCACTTTAATGATTTCCTTGACAGTTCTTTTCCCCAACTCAATAAGTTTCTTTATTTTTCCCTTGACTTCTGTTCCCATTGTGTCCTGCCCATATTTTTCCATGTAGTCATGGCAATGAGAAATAATTCACATACTCTGTTTTCAAAATGAAAAGATGAAAAGTCTAAAGATCATGCACTGTTGGAAAAATATTCTTGTTTATTATTTTTAATACCTATTATTGTCAGTGAAAGCATAAGAATATCTACTTTGAGAAAATAGCCAGTGCATTTTAGACTTAATGGTTTGATCCATAATTTTTATTTCTCTGTTACAATTGGTCAAAATGTCATAATAATTACATAGCATTTTAGCAGCAGCTTTCTGAACTAGAATAAGTAGGATGTAGCAAACCAGGAAAAGCATTTAGGCTATGTTAGGGAAATGTTTTTAAATGGCCTTTTCTATCCCTACTGAAATAATAATTTTGTTTTCATACTCTGGCAGTTAGGGGCTTGATGTTATAAGAGGTCTTCCTAATATAAATTGCATGAAAAACACAAAGTGTCCAAGAAAAATCATGCTTTGTGCCTGACAATATCTTTGTTTCTATTTTTAAAAACCCAAAACTTTGGCTATAAATGAAAGAAAATATCCAAAAATTCTTTGCTTTCCATTCCTCTCTCATGCTGATGTTGGCATTGGTAAATTACCACTTACTAGCATGTATTTTACATTTTATTTGACCTTGACAAGACTTTTTCTATTGATATTACTATGCAGCTCATAGCTTCACCTTTTGTCTTCCTTATAAAGTACTTGACAACACATGATTGTAGTTTGAATAGTGCTGTGTTTTTAAATAGCTCGTGGCCTGTATTTTGAATGTGGGCAATTAAAAAGTAAAGAATAAATATTCATGTGTTAGAATATTTTTCTTTTTAAGAGTTTCTGGTAAAAAAAAATCATTTGTGCTTTATACATTCTCTTTCTCTGCATCTTTAGCCACAAGGGTCCATTTTTCAATCTAATTTCCTTAAATTTACCTCCTCTTAAAATAAAGACGGCACTGTTGCTGCTATATAAATTCTCTTCACTGGGCTCAATGACTGCTTAAATCCAGAATAGAATCTCTCTGCGTTAGTTATGGTCTCTGTGTGGCCAGCACATTTCTAGTTCTCTCTACAGAGAGAAGAAAATGGGTAGAAGAGTTCCAATCCATGGTCACCAAGCCCCAGGTATGCTGGAAAGAACGTCTGATGAGAGGACACTGGTGGAGAGGATGCTAGGGGCTGCCCTCTGAGCTCCTTCCCAAGAATAATGTCCAGTGAGAACCTTCACCTATGCTTTTTATTTACTAAGAACTGTAGGATCAAGGCATATTAAATAGTCACACACTAATAATATTCATTATGTAACAGTACCGTGATAGATGGAGAAAAGATTGAGACTGTCAATGGCTTCATCTACATGGATCCACAATCAATACACTTGATACCACCAGTCAGGACATGAGGAAATATATTACCCTGGAAATTCTGCAGTCAGGGACCTTTCCAAATTATTAAGGAGCAATGATGGCAGTTTAAGAACTAAGATGCATCTATTCAGGCAATGGTTGTTTTAGTCACTTACGGTGCATCTGAGAGTTGGACAATGACTAAGGATAACAGAAGAAGAATTGATACATTTGAATTGTGATGTTGGAGAAAAGTGCTTGAGATACCAAAAAGTGCTTAACTTTCCAAAGGTATATCCTGGAGAAAGTGCAGCCAGAGTGCTCCTTGGAGGCAGAGAAGATAAAGCGTCACCTCATCCACTTTGGGCATGTTGCTAGGGGAAGCTGTTTCTAGGAGAGAGACATCATACTTGGGAGGGTGGAAGGATGGTGGAGGAGAAGAAGACCCTTTATCAGCTAGGTTGACATAGTGACTGTAGCAATGGGCTTGAGGGTATTGGAGATTGTGGGGATGGCACAGGATAGGACAGAATACAGATCTGCTGTTTATAGAGTCTCTTATGCTCAAGTTGATGGCACCTAATAACAACAACATCAGCAAAAGCAATGTGGGTATATCTGGTGGTTTTGTGGTAAGGAGTTGTATAGCCAACCCAAAGCAAAAGACTCATGATTCATTCCACCAGCTGCTCCCTGGAAGATATATGTATAATCTCCTCTAGTTTGATTTTTCTGGTTCTAAAAACCCACTGGTGGGTTAGCTATGAGTCCATTCAGACTGAATATGTAACAACAACAAAAGTAACGCATTGCTTGCGGAGTCAGAAAATATCAGCCCTCGGTGGGAATCCAAGCAATCATCCAAGCAAGATGACAAACAATAAACTTAATCTAAAATTTAATTTTAATTTCATTTCAAATCACTAGCAATTAGAGAAAGGCAAATCAAAACAACATTGCCATATCAGCTCACCCCAGCAACAAAGGCAAAATTTAATAGGACAGCCAAAAACAAGTGTTGTCGAGGATGTGGAGAGACAGGGACCCCCATGAACTTCTGCAGGAACCATAATGCAGTACAACCATTATGGAAGGCAGTCTGGAATTTTCTCAAAAAGCTACATTTAGAAATCCCATAGGACCCAGGTATTGCAGTGCTAAGAATAAATCCCAGGGAAATCAGAGCTGAGACTGAAGTGGAGATAAGTTCATCCCGGAGATATTTATAATAGCAAGAAGATGGAAGCAAGCTAAACCCAATCAAGAAAGGAACAGATAGAGAAATTGGTACATTTAAATAATGGAATACTATGTACCACTTAGGGAACAATGAAGAATTATTAAAATAAGGCACAGCATAGGCAAATCTAGAGGATATTATGCTGAGCAAAATAACCCAGTCACAAAAGGACAAATACTGCATAAGACCACTACTGTGAAAGAAGGAATCTCAGAGTTTGGGGGCAGGATGGGGAGAGCAGAAATAGCATGTACAGACAACAAAGGCTGTCAAGGGTCAGGACAAGAAAGGATCAACAGGGGAAGAATCAGCGTAAGGACAATTGGACTGTTGGAAATGGTAAAGAGGAACAAGGCTATTAGAAGTCAGGAGAAGGAGAGATGGAGGAGGGTTAAGGTCAGGAAGAGGAAATCACCGGTGTGAGATTCGTGAACGGATCTGGGGCTGCTGAAGAACTAGGTAAGATGTCCTGGGGACTTGATGGGGGAACATGGATCAAGTAATCAATGATACAAAATACAATATATATCAAGGATTGCAGGAAATGCAACGTATATGATTGAAACACAATACATATAAATGATATGCAACCGATGTTGTTGTTGTTAAGTGTCATGGAGTCATAGACAACTCATAGCAACACTATGAACAAAAGACCTGAACACTTGTATAAATTCCATTGTTTCTCTAAGTTCATACTTTCCGGAGGCAACCAATACTTAAATAACTATCAAGGACTAATATTTAAAGATGTGAGTGAAATAGTGTCTCATTTCCCTACTCTTTATCATAGACTTTACCCGTTTATCAATCTTACCACCCTCAGCAAACATTCTCTTATCTACTGATTTTATGTAACTTATTCCCAGAAAAATGCATGTCAAAATAAAATTATATTTGCACGTTAACACCTTTATAAGCACTTTCACATGTACTTTTAATAGCCATTAGTATATAATAAAAGAAATAAAAGCTCCATTAAATTCTGTTAAGTCAGACCCTCTAGTTGGTTTTCAAAAGCTGAAAAATGGCATGAGGAGTGGTTGCCCATCTTTCTCCTGTGGAGAAACTGGTGGGATGAACCATCAACGACGTGCCACCTTTGGATTTATGGTGCAACTCCTTACAGACTATGCCATTAGGTATAGTATTAATGGTATTTTAATAGAGAAGAGCAGATGCTTTCAAAATGATACATTGCTTACAAAGATACTAGACATGATTTGCTTTTATTTATGTGGTTTGTAATCCCTTTATTTATGTACTTATTTTTATAGTAAGTAACATTTGACCAAATACAATGAATATTAGACTTCCAGTCATCATGCACTTCCATTGACTGGTCAATCCTTGTGCTTTCTATGAGTTCTGAATCATAAACATTTCTATTAAACCAATAAAGATATCTGGAGCTTAATGTTACATTTTACAACAACTTAAAGATTGTCTACTGATATTCTCTCCCCTGGAGGGGCCTTAGTTCCCATGTTTCTGGACTTAGTTCTTTAGTCTATCTTTCAAGTTTATGACCTCCTTCTTTTAACTTTCCCCAACATTTCACTAAATACTTCACTTGATAGGTAAATTAATTGTAGTTCCTTTCATTTGCTTCTATCCAAGGAAGTGAAATAGTTAACACTTCTGGTGTCCACTCTTACCAGGATGGCAGGAGAAAATATGTTGCTTTTGAGTTGTGGTGTTGGAGGAGAATACTGACTTCCCATGGCCTGTCTAAAGAAGGAACAGGTATGTCTCAGAGAAGATAGAGCCAGAATGATCCATGGAGGCAAGGCTGGGGAAGCTTCTTCTAGCATACTGAAAGGATGTTGCTAGGAGAGGCTATTCCTTGGAGAAGGACATCATGCATGGAAATGTGGAAGGACAGTGAAGGAGAGGAAGACCCTCAACCAGGTGGACTGACGCAGTGACCGCAGCAACGGGCTCAGGCTCAGAGACGGTGAGGACGGTACAGGGCAGGACTGGGTTCAGGTCTGTTGTTCACAGGGTTGCTCTGAGTCCTACTTAATTCAATGGCTCCAACAAGAACTGTGTCAAGTCGCTTCTGAGTCTAAGCTGCTTTCCGTCAGGGTTCCAAGGCTGTGAATGTTGAAGAGGAGACACTGTCCATCTTTCTCCTGCAGGGCTCCTGGCAGATTTGAACCACTGACCTTTCAGTTATCCTAAAATAATTAACACACTACAGCATCAGAGACTCTCAGAAAAAGAGCCTCTTACAACAGTTGTCTCTCTCACTGGCACTGAGCTCTTAGCAGTCCCTGCATGGGCTACCAAAGCACTATCTTGTCCTGCAGAGCTGTGTGCACTTCCAAGGCACTGCCGCCTTCTGCAGCGCTGCTGGTGGATTTGAGGGGTCAGAGAAGAGCAACCTTTGGGTCAGTAGCTCAGCTCTCTCCAGAGAACAGAACCAGACTTCTCCCCTAAACATACTTGTTCAAAGCCAGTCAGGTGATCTGGTGGTTTAGACACAACATCAAACTCGTGTTCGCTAAAACCAGAACCACTTTGAAGAGATTGCTTGGGCCAATGCTTAGCACAAACCTTAGGAGAGAGTAGGTTTTCAGTTTTCAGCAAACACAAATTGTTTGAGAAACACTTCATAAGTCCCTTAAAAAACACATGCATACACTCACAGATGGTAAAGAAGAAAATGGTCTACTATTTAAAAAGAAAGAAGAAAAAATCCTTTTCTTTCCAAAAATGGCTGTCAAGCTATGGTCCTGGAAATAAAGCCAGCAGGCAGTTTAGAAGCATAGAAGGACGCCAAAGCCTTGACTTGGTGACCCAATTCTGTGTGAGTTTGAACAATTTAGTTAAATTATTAGGGAGCTCTGGGGGCCTGATAGGCAAGGGCTGTGCTGCCAATCCAAAGGTGGGTGCCTTGAATCTGGCAACTGCTCTTAGGCAAAAAAAGATGGGCAATGTCTCCCTGTGGGATTTACAGCCTCTGAAAACCTGGAGGGTCAGCTGTGAGTTGAATTAATGAGTTCGAAAGCAATGAGTTCTGTTGTTATTTAAAATATTAAGGGCTCCATAATTATTTTTATAAGAGAATGAAGAACTACATTATATTTTATGACCACATTGAGTGTTAATTACCAGATACATTTTATAACTTATATCATCCTATTCAATACCCACCACATCTGATTACTCATTAGTGCCACAAGTTAGGTGATAAAATGAAAATGAAGCATTGACATAATGCCTGGGAAAAAGGAAATGTCAAAAAAAATACCAGTCATTTCTATCCAACATTATGTCAGTATTTGCATGAAAATATAAATCAAAAGGATGCATTCAAATAAGGCACATAATGATTAGTAAAACAAAGGTGTGAATGACCTGGTATTATGTGGTTGTATCATAGACTAGGAACCAACCCATAGCTGACCCTCTCGTGGATTTTCAGAGGCTGTTACTCACAGGGGATGAGATCATCCATCCTTGCCCAGAAGAGCAGCTCGTGGCCTCGAAACACGTGCCTTTGGGATTGCAGCCCAGCTTCTTGTCACTAGGCCACCAGAAGGTAGACATTCTTTACTGCTGATATAATAAAAGGAAGGTAGGTAGATAGATAGATAGATAGATAGATAGATAGATAGATAGATAGATAGATAGATAGATAGATAGAAACTGCAACTATTGGCTTCTGCGTGGCAAAGATTCCAAGAATGGAGGATAGGGCAAGGTTTGAAAGTTTCTCTTTAGATCACTAAGAGTAATAGCTGATTTGCCAGCACTTCCTACAACATTAACTTTAATGCTTGCATCTCAAGGTCTTGTCATTCTCTCAGAGTAAACAAGCTTTTTAGTTTGAGTGAATCTTCAGTATTTATTCTTAATGACAGAGGAACAAAGGAAGCGTTTCAAAATCTACCCAAAGAGGCCATCTTTACCAGGCATTTAGCTGGCAATTTGAGCAGGTTAGGGAGGTTGGAGAGAGAGCAATAACTGATACGTGTGAGCAGGTGTTTTAGACCAAGGTCCCCAGTCAGCTGTGCTGCCTCTACGTTGGATGAGATCACAGTTCACTAACTGGCAGCCTGAGAACGTTGTTTATTCTCACTTGCATCCTACTGGGTTTGTTTTCCCAACAAAAACTCTCCCAGTAATGACCTGTTTCTCTTCACATTTTATTATCAGTATTTTCTTGCTTTTTCAACTTAAAACCTGTGCACATGGCTCTCGATTGCCTTTTTCGCTCATTATGTGCAAAATCCATACACTCATGTTTAATAGTCATATATAGGCTTTGAGAAATCTAAATTGTAAATCTAACAGCAGATCTTAACTCTGATGTTCATGCTTCATTTTCTAATTGTCTACTAGAAATTGTTTCCTTAGAAATGACAACTCTAAGTCAAAATTTTCTAAAACAATGTACGTTCTGACATTAGGCACTGAGAGACAGTAAAATGCAGAGTAATAATGGGACAGACGCTAGTGTTTACTGGGTTTGCTTGCTCTCATCCTGGTTAGATTAGATTACATTTTCTAAGCCTTTGGCTATTTCGTCAATGTGCCTGATTGACTGGACAGTGAATGATTCTGAAGCGTTCCCTTACAATGGTAATAAAGCAAAATTTAATGTTAAGAATTCATACTTACAGTTATGTTATGTAGGTAAATATATAGTGAGAGAGAATCTTCCAGTACTGTGGCAATAAACCCAGATTTAAGTGTTAAGAATTCATACTTACAGATATGTTATAGGTAAATAAATGGTGAGAGAAAACCACATTGGAGAAAATCAGCATGGAGTTTGGAGATCCCATCCTGAGCTTACTTTAATTCATCATTCCTTGAATTATTTACTGGGGGGTACCAGGTACCTCACACCCTCGGTCACCTGCACCGCATCCTGTTTCTTGAGACAACCAGAGGAGAGAGATAATGGGTTCAGTAATAGGTGTACAGAAATTAAGACAACAAAACACAGTGTTCAAGAAACTAAATATTGATTGTAGTTGTATAAACATTTTGTTTGAGGTTTCCACTTGTCACGTTGTTGTTGTTCACCATCGAGTCGGACCTGCCCCTTGGCTGACCCTCTAGCAGGTTTTCAGGGACAGTAAACCGCCTGGGAAGAAATTGGCCATTCTTCTCCTACAGAGCAGCTGGTGGTTTCGAACCCCGTTGTCTTTGGGATTGCAGTGTGGATTCTTACCACTAGGCCACCAGCATAGAGAGCAAAAACATCAGAAACATGACCTACAGGAGCTCCAATTTCTAGCCTGTTAAAATCTTCTTCAAAAATTTTAATTTTTTAAAACTTATAAAAAATGTCATTTAGAAGTTTTTTTTTAAAAAGTGTTTTGTGGTTTTAAATCTAATATATGAGTTCCCAAAAGATGTTTAATGCTAAAATTGCATATTCAACTTGGTTTGAATATGGTAAACTTTTGGTTCTCATGTTTCCCATCTAATTAAACACAGCACTTGATGAAAAGGTTATGTGGATCATGTTATTAAAAATAATTTCCCCACAAAAAAACATTCATTTTATAAATATTACTTTTACTTGTTTTTAGGTGTTAGTCCTAGAATTATAAAAATTAATATGAATGAATGAATGAGAATCCTCATGCATTTTTAAAATATTTTAAAATAAACTTAATACTAAGAATAATCAGTTCAATGCTATAAAGATCATATTTGTATCATAAAAGGCTCAGATGATTTTAACTATTTCCTTTGGCTTGTGATGCCTTAAAAAGAATGAAACTGACTACATAAAACAACTGACATCCCAGTGGGGTTTTTAAAAATTGTTTTTTATTATAATTAATTTCAATGAACATTTACAGAGATTTTGGATTTCCATTCATTCATTGTTGCACTTTTCTCCCCGCCCATCTCCACCCCTCTCCCCAGTTGGCAACCCAGTGTTTTAAGGGATGTTTTATTACTCATTTCAAAAGCAGAAGGAAAAAGAAACCCAATATTGAGGAGAATAGATGAGACCAGTAGATTGGATCCTAAATTAATTGGAAAGTTTGAAGAATCAAGCCTGGGATATTTGGTGCTTCAGTGCTGAGCTTAACGTGCGAGCGATTGGGTGCGGCTCACCCGCGGTCCTCAGAGTCCTCGGTGAGGCAATCCTCCTGCATCGTCCCTCGTATCTTCTAGTCCTGTCCAGTGGCTGGTCACTCAAAGCGCCCAAGTGTGAAATAAAGACCAGCAGGAAGGAAACAGGACAGTGTCGTGTCATGTCATTATCCGAGGGAGACTGGATCTTTGTTTACAAACTGCTCTTAGCATGCGTCAGTGGTTTCTTCCCTTTTACAGCTTTTGGGACTCAGAAGCCATCGTGCCACAGACATGGTTCCATATGCTGCGACCATCTGCCCAAGCAGCGGAAGGCACAATGAATGAGCTTCTCAACTGTGCGTTAAGTTGCCAGAGCTTTATTTTCTAACAACTTCAAGGGCATGTGGAAGTGCGGTTGTGATCCGTCGAGTTAGAACTGACCCTCCGTAGGTTCTCAGGAACTCTAACGCACACAAAGGGACATTGTCTTTCCCACACACAGCAGGTGGGGGCTCTCACCACCTAACGCCTTACACACTAGACCAGCAGAGCCCCCTTTGTTCTGTGTGTATTAAAATTATTTCTTGAGAATTTGCCACTACTTTAACACATGTGCAAGAAGATTTGTTCTCATTTATGAATGTTCGTGGGCTGCCATTTTTAAAAAGGTGTAGTTCATAGTGGGTTAAGTTGGTAGTCCATAAGGGGGTGCCTCTTGGCCATTCAGATCCACCACATCTCTGTGAGTAAAAGATGGGGGTTATCTCTTCGCAAACCTATTCAAGGGTCACGTATGTGTGGTTCTAACAAGAGCAATGTGAGTTGTTTGGGTCCTTTTTTAACGTTATACAAGTCAGGTCAATAAATTTTAAAAAGTTAAAAACAGAAATCAAGCTAGAGTGTCATGTGTGTCCACGGAGTGAGTGTCAGGACATTTGGGAACAGATTGCCAGGACTTTCACCTCAGCAGTTACCAGCTTCCATTAATAATCACCACTCAACTCTCTGTGCCTCTAGGGACTTCAGAAGAGACCCTGTATGTATCTAGAGCTTGACTTATTCACCCGTTGTTTACTCACGTCTTTAATCTCAAAAGAATCATTGTATTGTTGTAGTTAGGTGGCACTGAGTAGAGTATGACTCATAGCAACCCTATAAAACTAGATCTGCCTGTCCTGTCCTGGGCCAACCTCAATTATCTCTGTCACCCTTGAGCCCATTGCCACAATCACTTACTGTGTCAGTCTATCTGATTGAGGGCCTTCACTGTCCCTTCACCTTTCCAAACCTGACGTCTCTCTCCAAAGAATAGCTTCTCCTAGCAACATTCCCAAAGTATGTGAGGTGAAGCTTGACCATCCTTGCCTCCAAGAAGCACTCTGGCTGCACTTTTCCGAGACACATCAGTTTTGTTCTCTTGGCCGTCCATGGGATGTTCAGCGCTCTTCTCCAACACCACAGCTCAAAATTCTGTAATCTTTATTCATTGTCCAGCTCGCATCTACACAGTAAGTGATTTTCAAAATCATGGTCTGAATCAAGCACTCTTTAGTCTTCAAAATGACATCATTGCTCCTCAGTAATTTGGAAAGGCCCTTGACAGTGGACTTATCCAAGCAATATATCTCCTAATCTTCCGACTTCTGGTAGCAAGGGTGTTGATTGTGGCTCTCAGTAAGATGACATCAAGGACAATTTCATTCTTTCCTCCCTCTACCATGATGCTGCTTATTGGTCCAGCGATGAGGATTTATGTCCTCTTGATGCTGAGATGACGCAATCCGTAGTGAAGGCTGTAGTCGTTGACCTTCTGCAACAAGTGTTTCAGGTCCTCTTCATCTCAGCAGAGTTGTTCCATCTGTATAACAAAGGATGCTGATGAGTCTTCTCTGATCTTGATGCCACATTCTCCTTCATACAGTCCAGTTTCTCAAAGTATCTGTTTAACAGATTGAACAGCTAAGGAGACAGGTCATATCTCTGACACATACTTTTCCTGGTTTTGAACGATGCAGTGGTTTGGACCATTTGGACAGCAGTCTCTTGGTCTGGGATAGGTTTTTTTATGAGCACAGTTAAGCGCTGTGGGATTCGCAATCATCTCAATGTTAGCTACAGTTTGTTATAATCCACACAGTCAAATACCTTTGAATAGTCAGTAAAACACAAATAGACAGCCTTCTTTTACTGTCTGCTTTCAGCTAGATTTCATCCGACATCAGCAATAATAGCTTTGCTGCCATGGAGTCTTTTAAACCCACCTCCAACTATGGCCATTGTTTTTCAATGTACTGTTCTAACCGTTCTTGGCTGATCTCCAGCCATATCTTACTAGCACGTGATATTAATGATACTGTTTGATAGTTTCCACACTGCTGGATTGCTCTTCTAGAGAATGAGAACAAATATGGATCTCTTCCAGCCAGCTGGCCAACCAGCTGTCCTTCAAATTTCCTAGTATGACCTGGTGAGCTTGTCCGAAGCTGCATCTGTCATTTGAAGCTTGTCAAATGGTATTGCATCAATTCCTGTGCACGACATTTTGCCAGTGCCTTACGTGAAGCTTGAACCTCTTCCTTCATTAGTGCTGTCTCTTGTTCATATGGGACTTTCTGAAATTTTTTCATCATAATCATTATAGGACATATTACGACACTACAGTGCATATAAGAAAACTTTGACCCCAATATTTGGAAAAATTAATTTTTTTATTCAAAGATTTTGTGAACTAATACTACAATGTTGTTTTAAAAATATATATATATATAAACCATCCTTCATAAATTATGTTCAGGAATTATGGAAAAATACATTTAAATGAAAGGTAAAATAAGAAATTTAAGGAATGTACGGAATTTGACACTTCATGCCTTTTTAAGAGAAATTTATTTTTGTAATTGGAATCAATACATTTCAAGTGGTAGCCATTTAAAGATATTAAAAGACAGAAGAGATATTTAAAGATAGAAAAGGATAGAACTTTATTAAATTTATAGAAAGTACTTTTAAAAGTTGAAAAAAGTTCATTTCAAACATATCTACTACATATTTGCATTTGCTTATCAGTTCTTCTGAAAATGTTAATATTCAATTAAAATAAATGCAAATCTATTCCATATTTATTATTTTTAGAAATAATTCATGTTATGTTTACTCTTATGAGTAATAAAATAGTCATTTGAAAATAAAATGATTTCAAATTGGAAGGAAACTGCACACACACATTTCTGTGATGCTGCAGGATACGTGGCAGAGGGTTTTGTTTGTTTGTAGCTGATGATACCTGTGTCCGATTCATTTCAAGGTCCGCTTCTGCTGGTGATCAAGCTCGCTGGAATCCCAGGAAGGCGTTCTTTATTTACAATAACAAACAGATCAATTCTACATGTTAGACAGAAAACAGGCCCTAGTGCCTTAAACTGTACTTCTCTGATTTATTTAGACCATCATTGAAAGCATTTCTGTTTTAACAGACAATGATTGTTGTACTATATATTAGTTTAATGTGTCTCCTGAAGAAAGAATGATTCTGTTAAATGAGCAGATTGATAATGAATGGATAATTCATGAGTAACATATCTATTAATGGAGTAGCACTGACGGAACACACTAACAAGTCTCACTTTCAGAGGTGCTTTTGCTCACCACGCACTCTAAGAAGACCTGGCCAAGGGGTGGGCACAGAGGGTGACGATGGGAGGGGTGAAACCACAGGGTTGCACAGTGTGTTGGGTGGAGCTACTTGGGAAGTTGTCAAAAATGAGATGAAACGAATGGAGATTGGCATTCTAGGCGTTAGTGAACAGAGATGGACTGGCATGAACCACTTCGAATCAATCATGTGATCTACTACACTGAGAATTAAAACCTGAAGCAGAGTGGTGCCGTTCATAGTGAAAAGGACAATGTCAAGAGGCTGTTCCTTGGGAAATGACATCATGCTTGGAAAGGTGGAGGGTCAGCCAAAGACAGGACTACCCGCGACAAGATGGGCTCACACAGTGGCCGCAGCGGTGGGATAAAGTGCATCAGAGATGACGAGGATGACACAGGGTAGGCGGGGTCCAGAACTGCTGTCCATAGGGTCACTGTGAGTCGTACTGTGTTTGATTGCACTTTAATAACAGCATCCTAAAGTATGATGTTGTGAGTGGTAGGATATGGCCTATATTTATAAAAGGGCTACCTTTTAATTTATTATTCATATATATGCACAAACAACTAAAGCCAAAGAAGAGAAAACTATTTCTAACAAATTTTGAAATCCAAAATGAACCTAACATGTAATCAAAGCGCATTATTGATTATTGGTGATGGGAATGAAAAATCAGAAAAAATGATGTGATCTGGGTACTAGAAATGAGGCTGGACATATAATGATTGAGTTTTGTCCAATCAATAATTTATGAATCACAAATGCTATTTTTAAAATGCACAAATGTGATTTTACATATGGACCTCACTTGACCAGCTACACAAGAGTCAGGTTGACTACAACTGTGGAGAGATTCATTGGAGAAGCTGCGTGTCAGCAATCAAAACCAGGTTCTGACAATGAAATAGATGATCCAAACTCATGGACAAGGTCCATTTAAAGCTGAATAAAATTAAAATGAATTCACAAGATACAATCTAGAGTTTATCCCAGCTGAATTTAGAAAGAATCTCTAGAATAGGTTTGAGGCAATGAACAAATGATCAAAGAATAGATACGTAATGGGATGCCATCAAAGATATCATCCATGAGGAGAGTAAAAGATCTTTAAAGAAGCAGAGGCAGAAGAAAAGACCAACATGGATGACAAAAGGGACCCTGAAAATTGCACTAAAGTGTCAAGAAGCCAAAACAAAGGGGAGAAACACAGTACATACGAACAGATAAATTCAAAGGGTAGCTTAGAAGACAGATCAAAGTGTTCTATCAGAAAATGAAAAGAACAAGAGTTAGAAAATAAAAAGGGAAGAACTCACTCAATGCTTCTCAAATAGAAAGGACTGAACAATAATTTCAAGTCTCATATCACAATACTGAGAGATACTATGGGCAAACTCTTAAATAATTTAGGAAGCATCAAAAGCAGATGAGAGGAATACATAGTTACTGTATCAAAGACAACTGGTTGAAACGAAAAATTTTCAGGAAATACCATAAGAGCAAGAGCTAGTGCTAAAGAAGGAATAAGCGATACTGGAGGCATTGGCAAAAAAAAAAAATCTCCAGAAATTGATGGAATACCAATCGACATGTTTTAATTAACAATTGAGGCCCTGGAAATACTCGCCAGTTATGCCAGGAAACTTGGGAGACAGCTGCTTGGCCAACTGACTGGGAGGGAACCATATTTGTTCCCATTCCCAAGAAAGGTGGTCCAACAGAATGGGAAAGTTATCTAATAATACCATTACTATCGCATGCAAGCAAAATGCTGCCGAAGGTCATCAAATAATGGCTAGAACAATGCATTGACAGAGAACTGCCAGAATTCAACCTGCATTTAAAAGAGGCAGTGGAACCAGGGATATAATTGCTTATGTCTAATGGATCTTGGCTGAAAGCAAACAATAAAAGAAGAATGTCTATAGGTGCTTTAATGACTTTGCAAAGACATTTGATTGTGCGGATCATAACAAACTGTGACTAACCTTGAGAAGAATGGGAATTCCAGAACCCTTAACTATATGAAACCTTTATCTATACCAAGAAGCTATTGTCCAAACAGGTCAATGGTTTAAAATTAGGAAACGTGTGTATCAGGGTTCTATTATTTCTCCATAACTATTTAATCTTTACACTAGCAAATCATTTGAGAAACTGGACTGTAAGAAGAAGAATGTGGGCTCTGGATCAGAGGAAGTCTCCTCAGCAAACTTTATTCTATAGATGGCACAACTTTGCTTGCTGAAAGTGAGAAGGATTTGAGGTTCTGGCCGCAGAAAATCAAGGATGCCTTTAATATGGATTGCACCTCAACATCGAGACAAAATCTTCACCCCTGAATGGATGAGCAACATCGTGATAGTTGGAGAAAAGAGTGAAACTGTGAAGAACTTCATCTTAGACCTACAATCAGCTCTGTTGGTACTAATCATCATGAGATCAAGAGATACACTGCATTGGCCAAGTCCTCTGTCATGGACCTCTCCAAATTATTAAGGAGCTATGATGTCAGTTTGAAGATTAAAATGTGCCTGATTCAAGTCACAGTCTTGTCCATCACTTGCTATGCATCTGAGAGTTGGACAATGAACAAGGATGATAGAAGAAGAATAGATGCTTTGTGCTGTGGTGTTGGTGAAGACTACTCATGGAATATATCATGGACTACTTGGATATATTATATCTGATGTATAATAGGATCAGGTTAGAAAATACAGCCAAAATGCTGCTTGGGGCAACAGTGAGAAACGTTCATCTCACAATCGTTGGGCATGTTGCCGGGTGGTGCTGTTCCTTGGAGAGGTCCATCATGTTTACAATAGTGAAGAGTCAGCCAAAGAATGAAAGACCCTCAACTCAATGGATTGACTCAGTGACTGCAGCATCAGGTTCAAGTGTGTCAAAGATTATGAGTACAGCACATGATAGACACAGTTCAGATCTCTGGTTCATAGGGCTGCTACAAGTCATACTGTGTGGGAAGCCAAATATCAAATTTACTATTAATACTTAACTAAATGCTGCATCAGGAGCTGAGGGAGGTGCAGACACAAGCTGGAATTCCCCCTGTAGCACCAAGGCAGACCTTGGGCATTTTCACAATTTTTAGTTTGTATTTATAACCCCTCTCTCCTGGGATAAGGATAAGGTAAACCATAGAGAAGAAGTAGGCCTTCTTCACAAAAAAAGTTAATTTTGTGATTTACTTCTCCATGATCCTTTGTTTTTATCTACTTCCTTGTGATTTTCCTTTGCTTACTTCCTGGTGATTCTCAAAACCACAGAAAGGTTAGTATAGGGGCTTCAGTTCTTCCAGCTGTTAGCTCCTTCCCTGCCTTCATGCTTTCTGGCCTCCATTCCTGTGTGTCCCCATTCTGTCTTTTCCTTGGGTCAACAACAGCACTGAACTGCATCTGGCAACAGAACAGTTAACTTTGATTTAGGAGTTTTCTGGCACATTTTATTGAAATGATTGAGAAAAGAAAAGCAAAAATGTCATTAAAAATGATCCTTTCTTGATTACTAGAACTATTTCAAAGTTCTACGTATTAGATGTAGGAATGTTTGATATAACTTGGCTTTTAAGCGTGTTTAGTGCTTCGGCCAGAATCTCTGTAGATAAATCCTATTTGTCTTCTTATTCAGAGGGGGGGAAAATTAAGTAAAAGCATACTTTCCAAATAGTTTTTGCTTTTGAACTCTAGTAGTCACAGAAGGGTGGGGAAAGTCTTTTATAAAATATTATATAAACCTTCACTGTCCTTGTAACATTCAAAAGCTCTGCAGAAATTTCCATTACAAATACATTTTTTGAAGGCTTTATATCTTGGTAGCTGAAATTTTAAATAAAGAACCTCAATCTCAAACAGTTGATATTTCCCTAAACAAAGTATCAGAATTCTGTCATTTCTCACTACCAGTGACAGAAAATATATTGCAAAGGAATGAAATCATAAACAGAGAGCAGTCTGAGTGCTGGCCAGTAAGAAATGGCAACGTTAGAATTCATCTGAATGAAGGGTTCTTTTTTGGCTTGCATTTAGCTTCATCTTCTCATTTTCATTTATCTTTGGGAATATTTCTGTGTGGTGTTGTGGTTGTGTGCCGTTGCATCCAAACAGGCTGCTAGCTGCCCCTCCAGAGGGGTTTCCAGAAACAGTTAATCTCACAGGAGGCGACTGTCCATCCTTTTCCCCCAGACCAGGTGATGGAATTACACCACATGCCTTTGGGATTGCACTGCAGGTTCTTATCCCTAGGTCAGTGCAGCTCAGTCCCAGACTATAGGATAGATTCTGTGTTACATTAAAGTTACATTAAAAACTGAGAGTAGTGTCAGATACATGAAGTCATATGAAATATTTTCTTAAATCTTTTATTGATTTTCATACAGTAATTTATTTACATTGTGTTTAATGCATACACAGTGTGTTCCCTAGCCATCATTTACACCGTGTTTCATACAATCATTCACATTCACTGTATCCAATAGAATCAATTACTATCGATCTGGAGCTCTGATGGCCTAGTTGCAAGAAGCTGCCATCCTGGAGGGACACCAGTGGAGGCCACCAGCTGCTCCGCTATTAACTGCCTTTGAAAACCCACAGAGCCAGCTATGGGTCGGTTCTCATTCTACAATACACAACAACACGCCTATTACTACACTGACTTTTTAAATCCCCATTGAATCTTTCCCATTCCCTCACCCTTCCTCCATTCCTCCCACTAAACTCTGCTCTTCCAATGATTTCCTCCCATAATGCAAAGCTTGTCCATCTTGTACAGTGGCTGGTAGATTTGAAC
Source organism: Elephantulus edwardii (assembly GCF_000299155.1). NCBI lineage: Eukaryota > Metazoa > Chordata > Mammalia > Macroscelidea > Macroscelididae > Elephantulus > Elephantulus edwardii. The sequence goes on from NW_006399754.1 coordinate 34,288,438, forward strand.
CACTAATCTTTTGGTTAGCAGTGCAACACATAGCACACAATGGCATCAGAGCTCCCTATTGGTTTCTTAGGTAGATATATATTTTCTCTTTGGAAACTTCTATTCTGAACATAAATGCTACCAACCTTCCCCAGTGATCCTTCATTCTGACAAGAGTCAGCTGACCCTGGCCCTGTGGACCCAGGTCTTAAAAATCGTCATCTCATTCTCTGACTGGCTATCACCTTTTAAAAATGAAAGGGGAAAATGGAAAATATTTACTGTTGTTATTGTCTTTTGACATTCAGTTGATTCGTAAATTAACGGATGTCTAATTTTCACAGTAACAGATTACCAAACCTTCCACAGTAGATTTTGCAACATTTGAACTGTCAAACTTCTGATTCCCAGATATTCTACAAGAGTGCAATTAAGTCAGTGAGTGTTTGAAAGGAAGTCAAAGTGTGAACAAAAACTCTCATTTAAGAGTTTTGCATTAATGAAGTTTGAATTTATTTTTCCTGTTTAATAAAGTATTTGGCCAGAGATATCTTGATAAGTTCTTCTGTTGTACTTTGGTCAATACATTTATTTTTGCACTACTTAAAAATTAGTTTATAAGTTAAGAAAGGTTTCTTGTTATATCTGAAGCTTTTTCTATTCATCCAAAAATCTAAAAGTCCTGTTTCATTCACTGATGATGAGATGTGAGCACACCAGGAAAGAGCAAAGATTGTTCTCTATGTGGAAAAAATACCCAACTTGAACCATATACGATGTGTCTCTTCTTGTCTTCAACGTGGCAGAGACTTCCTGGTTCTTGTCTCATGGACCTCTCTCTCATTTTTGTATGGAGAGATTGTTACAGCAACAGCAGTCTAGACTGGCTTCAAGGTTAATAGCAGCTTCAAGTGCAATTATACACAGAATGTTAGGTCTGAATGCAGGAAAAGAGACCCTGGAGTGTAGATGTGGCGATACGCTTCTCGATCATCAGACTATAACAATATCTAGTTCTCTTCACAAAGCAGCATCTTTTCCCGACTGTTCCTTTGTTTATATTTATGGTTCCTTAATGTGTATACTGCATTTTCCCCCCCACACAATTTCCTTTCTCTTGAGAAATACAGGTTTTGGGAACATTAGATAATCAATCACATCACTCTGTTCTACTTTTACTCCCCAATAAGCTGAATTTTACACACAGGGATGAGATCTCTAAAGTTAAGAACTGTGAAATACAAATGACGCGAATGTAGCTATGTATTGCCGAGTTAAGCAACAGTGGATGAAGACGACCACGCAGTTTAGCACCGCGGCTGTCATAGACTGACTCTCAGGTCCATCGGTCTTTCTGTGATGTCTCCGCTGCTTCAGGCCTGAGGAATGAGGAGCGTCTGCAGAGCACACATACCAGGAATTGCTCTGTTTAACCCCATCAACCAGGCAGTGGTCTTCGAGAGGGATGGAGCAAGCAAATGAAAGCAGCCTATTTGACACACTAACTTTATTTATAGAAAATTAATCAAACAGATGTCTGTCTCGTATTACTCATTTAATAGATTTAAACATTATATGGAATAAAGAAATATGCTTATGTTATGTTAATACATGGCTATTTAGCATATAGAAGGTTGTCTATTATCTTTCTCAATAATTTGAAGAGGTTCCTTATTACAAACTTTCCCATTGCAATATATCCCCTGATTTCCTGTTAGTGCCAAGTGTATTGATTGTGGATCCAAGTTAGATGATGCTTGTTGACAGTTTCAATCTTTTCACCATCTATGTGGAAACACAAAGGAGAAGGAACAGTTGTAAGCAGAAATTAATGATTGGATGTAGAATGTAGGAAAACTGGCCATTGTTAAGAAAGAAATAGAACACATAAATATTTACATATTAGGTGTTAGTAAAATTAGATGGATTGGCATGGAACATTTTGAATCAGATGATCATACAATCTAGTACGCTAGAGGTGAAACGGTGAGGAAAAAACAGGTCGCTTTCTTAGTTAAAAAGACCATCTCTATATCCACCTTGAAATACAATATTGTGAGTGATAGGATAATATCCATTTGCATACAAGGACAACATGCTGATACCACTGTCATTCAAATTTATGAACCAACAACTAGAGCAAAAGAGGAGAAAATAAATTATTTCTACCAACTGTTGCAATCAGAACTCAACAGACTAAGTAACCAAGATACATTAAATAATGGGTGACTGGAATGTGAAAATTGGGAACGAGGAAGAAGGATCAGTAGTCAGAAACTATAGACTTGATGATAGAAATGAGGCTGGTGATAGAATGATAAAATTCTGCATAACCAATGATGTATTCATTGCAAATACCTTTTATAAGAAACATAAATGCAGGCTATATATATGGATTTCACCTGATGGTATACAGAAGAATCAGATCGAGTACATCTGTAGAAGGAATCTTTGGAGAAGTTCAATATCAGCAATGGAAACTAAGCCAGGTACTGATTGTGGAACACACCACCAACTACTCATATGCAAGTTCAAATTAAAGCTAAAGAAAGTTAAATCATATCCATAGGAATAAAAGTCTGATCTTCAGTCTATCCCCCTGAATTTAAAAAACAGCTCAAGAACAAGTTTGAGGCAATGAACACTAATGAAATAAGACCAGATGAGCTGTGGGAAGATATCAAGAATATCATCTATGAACAATACAAAATGAGAAATATAAAGAAGAAAAAAGAAGACAAGACCAAAATGCATGTCAAAAGAGACTTTAAATATTGCACTAGAACACTGAGATTCCAAAGAAAAGGAAAAACATCAAGAAATTAAGGGACTGAATAGACGTTTTCAAAGGACAGCTCAGGAAGACAAAGCAAAATATTATAAAGAAATGTGCAAGAACCTGGAGTCAGAAAACCAAAAGGGCTGAACTAAATCAACATTTCTTTAGCTAAAGGAACTAAAGAACAAATTCAAGCCACAAGATGCAATACAAAATATGCAGAATAGTGAATGATTCATGAAACATTAAAAGAAGATGAAAGAAGTATACAGAATAGCTATGCCAAAAAGAATTAGCTGACACAGAAGGATTTCAAGAAACAGCATATGATCAAAAGGTAACGGTGATGAAGGAGGAAGTTCAGGCTGCTCTGAAGGACTTGGCAAAGCATGCAACCCCAGGAATTGAGGGAATATCAATTGATGTATTTCAACAAACAGATGCTGCCTGGATGTGCTCACCAGGCTGTGCCAAGAAATCTGGAAAACAACTACTTGGTCAACTGACTGGAAGAGATCCCATTTTAAAAAAGGTATCCCAACAGAGGGTGAAAATTATTGAACACTATCAATAACACCACACACTGACAAAAACCTACTGAAGATTATCCAGAAACGACTGAAACAGTACATTGACAGAGAACAATCAGAAATACAAGCTTTGATTAGAAGAGGTGCTGACACTAGAGACATTATTGCCAATGTCAGATGAATGTTGGTAGAAAGCAGAGAGTACCAGAGGAATGTCTCTCCATGTTTCATTGACTGTGTAAAGGAATTTGACTGTGTTGATCACAACAAATTGTGACTAACCTTCAGGAGAGTGGGAATCTCAGAACATTTGAATGTGCTTATGGGAAACCTATACTTTGACCAGGAAGCAGGTCTCAGAACACAGCAGGGAAACACTGTATGGTTCAAAATCAGGAAAGGAATGTGTCAGGGATGCGTCCTGTCTCCATACCTTTTCAATCTGGATGCAGAACAGATCATTCGGGAGGTTGGGCTGTACGAAGAGGAATGGAGCATCAGGATTGGAGGAAAACTCATCAACAACTACATTATGCAGATGACATAACCCTGCTTGCTGAAACTGAAGAGGGCCTGAAGCACTTGCTGCAGAAGGACGAGGACTGCAACCTTAAATATGGATTGAAGCTCAACATCAAAAAGACAGATTTTCACCACTGGCCCAAATGGCAGCACCATGATGGATGGCGAAGACATCAAGGTATTTAACAATTACAGCTTGCTCAGCTCCACAATCAACACTATTAGCACCAACAGTCAGGAAATCAAATGACAAATTGCTTTGGGAAAACCTGATGTCAGGGACCTTTCCAGCGTACTGAGAAACAATGATGTCAGTCTGGAGACTACGGTGCATCCGATCAAGGCCATGCTCTTCACTATTACTTACTATGCATCAGAGAGCTGGACAAGGACTAAGGCTAACAGTCGAAGAACCAATGCCTTCGCATTGAGGTGCTGGAGAAGAGTCTCGAATATGCCATGGACTGTGAAGAGAACAAATCTGTCTCGGAGAGGGTGAAACCAAGTTTCTCCTTGAAGGCTAGAATTTTTAAGCTCTGTTACACATACTTTGGGCACATGGCCAGGAGAGGACATCATGCTCAGAAGGGAGGAGGGACAGTGCAGAAGAAGAAGACCTTCGAAGAGATGGATTGGTAAAGTAACTGGGGAGGACATCATACTCAGAAGGGTGGAGGGACAGCACAGAGGAAGAAGACTCCAAAAGAGATGGATTGATACAGTAACTGGGGCAATGGTAGTTGGTGTGTCAGAACTGGTGTGATTGGCTCAGGACAAGGCAGGATTCAGAGCTGCTGTATATAGGGTTGCAGGTGACTCAGTGGCACGTATGAACAACAACATCATGATGTTGCCTATTGTTCCAGTGGTGAGAATTTTTGTTTTCTTGACATTGAGATGTAACCCATATTGAAAATGTAATCTTTGATATTCTGTATCTTCCTCTTCACTGAGGAAGACTGAGTCCTTGCAAAGGACTAAGGTGTGCCTGATTCAGGCCATGATCTCTTCAACCATTTGGACAATGAATGAGGATGAACACCTTCGAACTGAGGTGCTGGAGAAGAGTCTTGAATATACTATGGACTGCGAAGAGAATACATCTGTCTGTCTTAGAGAGGGTGAAACCAAATTTCACCTTGGAGGCTAGAAGTTTTAAGCTCCATTTCATATACTTTGGGCACATGGCCATGAGAGAATTGATGCCTTTGATCTGTGGTGTTGGTGAAGAGTATGGAATATCCCATCGAGTGCCAAAAGACCAGGCGGATATATCTTGGAGAAGATGCAGCCAGAGTGCTTCTTGGAGGCAAAGAAGATGAGGCTTCATCTCACACGTGGTGCTAAGAGAGGTTATTCCTTGGAGACAGATACCAATGACCCTCAACCAGGTGGATTGACACAATGACTACAGCAAGGAGTTCAAGTGTGTCAGAGATTATGAATATGATGCAGAACAGGACAGGGTTTAGATCAACTCTACGGCACTGAACAACAATCATCTTCTGGGCTGACTTTTCTTCACCTCAAAGTCATATTATAGTATTTTGCATTCTAAAACTGTAAATCAATTCATTTCCATCAAGCTGCTTCACCCTTTCAGAAGTAATTCTGAGAAATCTTCGGGTTGTGACTTTTAAAAGATAAGTGCCAGCGTTTTCTTCCACGATGCCTTTTGGTGGATACAAGAGTCACCAATACTTCTCCAGTCCAGCCCTTAATCCCTCGTGTCCCCAGGGATGCCTTACACTTGTCAATTCCTAATCAATTTGAGATGGTATAATCACCCTACCTTTCCTCGGCCAAAACTAAGCATGATACATTGTTGTGGTGATGATGATGAACTTGACGGACATCTGTTTACTTGGTACTAGAGTTTTCTTTATTGTACAGTCTTTGTTGTTGTTAGATGCAATCAAGTTTATACTGACTCACAGCTGACCTTCACGAAGGAGCAGAGAAGCTGGTGGATTTGAACTGCCTGCCTTTGGATGAGCTGAACAACTCCTTACCCACTACTTGCCAGAGCTCCATGACCATAAAATCACAAGCCATAAAACATCCATGGGATAAATTATATATACTGCATTGAAGCAGATGAGAGAGAGAACTGTTTAAAAGCAGTATATGGTTAGGTATTATTGTCATGACATGAGTCCAGAACGAAGGCTAAATAGTGGAGTGGACTTGAGGGATTGTATACCAATGAAAGAATTTTTCTTTTATTTTTCAAAGAGAAGAACAAACTGGAAGGGAGGGGTGGGCAAGGAGAAAAGTGCAAATCCAAAAACTCTCTGTAAATTTTCATCAAAATTAATAATAATAATAAAAGAAATGAGGGGGGAAAAGACAGCATAGTATATATGATCCCACTAACCTTAACATTTTGGTTAATGACTGGAAGAGAGCACAAGGGAAGTTTCTGTGTGCTGAAAGCAGTGTGGCTGGGGAGTGATTACAGTTATTTCTGTGAAAAAAATAACTGAACTGTAAGATATGTGCAATTTATATATTTCAATAAAGGAAGTTCACAAAGAAAGTTATACTTAAAAAAAACCAAAAACACATCCAGTTACCAACTCATAAGATAGACAAGAGGCAGAGAAAAGTTTAGGGTTTTATTATATAGGCAGCTTTATTGTACTTTTTAATAAATGTTCAGTTCCCTTAATTAGTTACATTGTATGAGGCTTGGTGCCATTACAGGTAAAGTGCCCTATCATCTCACCTAGAACTGAAGTGGAATTAGTAATAATGTGGAGAAGCAGTGATCCATATATGTGTGTAGATGTCAATGTCGTCTCTTTGCACTTGACTTTCTTTAGTAGGGAAAATAGCACTTGCATACATCCCATTAGGTGTCATAATTTTGGCTCAAGCAATAGACATGCTAATATAAATGTGAAAATAATATTTCTCAGTCTGGTAAGATGTATAGTACATAGCAGTTCTCTGCATTAGTTTCATTGAACTTTAACGCTCTTGATTTTGTAAAAGGTTAAATTATCTGCTGAATAAGTTCTCCCTCCCTTTGAACTGACAAAGCCCTATAATAAAAGAACATTCTGTATCTGTAGAAAAGAGGCTCCGAGGGAAATAAAGAGCTCATTGCACCCACTGCCCTGCATCTCAGTAGTCGGGAGAGAAACAGAAGTCATTGTAGTTCAGAGAGTGATGTATGGGCTTGAAATAGCTATTCCCATCTGGATGCAATAATCTACTGCTATGAACTGTAGGATCAATTGTAACCTGATACCAACAAACAAAACTGTCCTGAAGAATTGCTCTGTGAGACTTTGAAAAGCAGAATGGATTCCCGTTTTCTCTATTGTCACTTACGTTGAAGGCAGATCTGGAAAAGAACGTCAAGAGCTGTTGAATGCAGTAATATTCTCTGCCCCTTAGCTTTTTGGCACATCTCTCTGGCATTTGCCAAATTCATTTCTAGAGTAGATTAGAATGAATAATTTGTTTCTTCCATTGTTAACTTGGGTTCTGCAAAAAAAGGGGGGAAAGAAAATTTAAGGAATTAATATGCAGTTTAATAGACAAAATCTTTTTAATAAAGCAAATTCTTTTTTAAAAAAAAATGTCCTCAATAGTAGTTTTATGTACCAAATAATTTCGTATGTATGGAAACTGTAGCTGGTTATCTGACCTTATGTTACACTAAATATGTAGGTCACATGTTTCTTCATGAGCTCTGGGGGCTTGGGCATAAGGAATTTTGCTGCCAGATCAAAAAAAGTGGTTCAAATCCACCAGCTACTACTCAGGAGAAAGATGGACAATCACCTCCTATGTGACTTTGTTGTTGTTGTTGATTGCCTTCGAGTCGAGCACAACTCATAGCAACCCTATGAACACAAGGCCTGAAGCCCCTCTACAACCATCGACACTTATCAAAGTTCATAGTTTCCAGAGGCGTGTTGTTGAGGAAGTGGATCTGAAAATCCAAGGGAGGGTTTGCTATGAGCCAGTTCTGACTCAAAAGAACATAACAGCAATAATAATATTTCCTCACCTAAGGATTAAATCTCATCCATACATACACAAAAGTAAGAAAAAGATGAAATCAAATGAACTATATCGCTGAAAAATCTCAAAAGTTAGCTGCTGCTATTGTTGTTGTTGTTAGGTGCCATCCAGTCTAGTGCAACTCATAGCGACCCTACGAACAGCCAACCTTAACCCTGCCCTATGCTGTGCCGTCCTCACCATCTCTGAAACATTCAATTCCGTTAGTAAGTAGTAAATATAACATTTGCCACACTATCCTGCCTCTCTCACAGTGGAATCAGCCATCAGTAATTTTTAAACTGAAATATTTACTGAATTATTTCACAGTCACAGTCCCTTGCCTGATTTTTTTCCCCACTATTGTAAATCTCTCTCTCACTCTCTCTGTTTTCAAAATTTGAGTCAGTTTCTGATTTATCAGCCCAGACTCAATTATAACAATAATTGTACCAGAGCAGTAAATGGTCACTTGCCATCTTTGACCCTCTTGTATGTTAAAGATTTTCATTAGGTTTGTTTTTTCTGAATTATATGACAGGTATAGGAAGTAAAAAACTGCCACTCATTTTCTCATAGCTGTGATACTTAATTTGGGAGCAGGAGTGACATCCACTTCCTAAATAACATGCCTCGAGAAACTCTATGCACGTTGATAAATGTCGATAGCTGTAGAGGGGCCTCAGACATTTTGTTCATAGAACCTCTATCAGTTGTGCAAGGCAATCAGCAACAACAACAACAACAACAGTGATACTTGATAATTGTGAGAGTTGTTAGGTGCCATTGGGTCAAGTATAGCATACAGAGACCCTCTGAACTCTGGATCTGAACCTTGCCCTGTCCTGTGGCATCTTCCTCATCTCTGATACACCTGATTCCATTGTTATAGTCACTGTTAATTCATCTCCTTGGTGGTCTTCCCTCCACCTTTCCCAGCATGACGTCTATTTATAAATACTGCCAATCCTAACAACCTACCCAAAGTATAGGACATGAAAGTTTTCCATTCTTGCCTCTAAGGAGCACATTGGTTGTACATTCTCCAAAACATTTCTGTGAATTCTTTAGACAGTCTATGGGATATTCAATACCCTTCTCCAATGCCAGAACCAAAGGCATCAAATAAGTTCTAAATAAGGACTGCAGCCTTCAATACAGATTGAAGCTCAACATCAAGAAGGCAAAGAGTCTCACCACTGGGCTGATGGGCAGCATCAGGATGGCTGATGAAGAGATAGATATTGTTGACAGCTTCAGTTTGCTTGGCTCTACAATCAACACTCTTGGTACTAGCAGCCAGGAAATTAAAAGATGAATTGCATTGGCAAAGTGTGCTGTCAGAGACCTCTCCAAAGTACTGAAGAGCAACAATGTCAGTCTGGAGGCTAAGGAGCACCTGATACAGGCCATAGTCTTTGCAATTGCTTGTTATGTATCCGAGAGCTGGACAATGACTAAGGATGATAGAAGGAGAGTTGATGCCTTTGAGCTTTGGTGCTGGAGAAGAGTATTGAATATTTCATGGACTGCTAGGAGAACAAACAAGTTCATCCTGGAGAAGTTGAATCCAGGCTGCTCCTTGGAGGCAAGGATTTTGAAGCTTCTTCTGACATACTTTGGACATGTTGCAAGACAGGATCAGTCCTTGGAGAGGGATATCGTGCTTGGGAGGGTGGAGGGACAGTGCAGGAGAGGAAGACCCTCAATGAGATGGATTGATGCACTTACTTGTGTAATTGGATAGTCATGGTGGAGACTTGATTGGCAACAGATGGAGTAGGATTTAGAGCTGTTGTACACAGGGTCGCTATGAGTTGCAGACGACTCGATGACACATAACAACAATGGGAATTTGGAAAGCAGTACTTTAACATTTCAGTGGATGCTCTATCTGGATAGAATAAAATTGATGAATGAAACCTTCTAAAGATTAAATCCCTGTGTGCATCAAAAACTTTTTCGAACGGAGTAAAAAAGAAAACCTAGTGACTGGGGAAAAAAACATTTGGCAACACCATTTCAGACAAGGCTCTCACTTCAAAAGTTTACAGAATCCTACAGGGCCTCCACAAGAAAAAGACTGACAACACAATTAAAAAATGGACAAAAGACATGGAAAGAATTTTCACAGAAGAAGATATTCAGATGGCCAACAGACACTTGAAGAAATTCTCACAATAACTGGCAATAAGAGAGAAGCAAATTAAAACCACAATGAGATACCATCGCACCCCAGCAACAGTGGCAACCGTTAACGGCTCAGCAAGTAATAAATTTTGGAGAAGATGTGATGACATAAGAATTCTTATACATTGTTGATGGAATTGTAAAATGCATGGCCAGTCTGGAAGGTAATTTGATGTTTCCTCAGAAAGCTGAACATAGAAATTCCGTATGACTCAGCTATTCCACATCCTGAGAAAATGAGAACTGAGGCACAGAGACTTGTACACCAATATTCACAGCAGCATTATTCACCATCACAAGAACATGGAAACAGCCCAAATATCCAACCACAATCAAATGGATCGAGAAATTACAGAACATTCACATTATGGAATACTATACACAGCAAGAGGGCGCAATGATTTTGTCAGTTACCACCTAACTTGGGAGAGACTGAAGAATGTTATGCTAAGTGAACTAATTCACCCCCATAAGGACAAATACTGTATAAGACTGTTATTGTAGAATGATTATGAGGATCCAAGGTTGGGGGGGAGCAGGATGTTGAAGATGGGGGAGGTTAATCATATTGTTGTTGTTGTTTGCCATTGAGTCACACACAATTCATAGTGACTCTAAGAACAAAATACCTGAGGCCTTTCTATAACTATTGTTTCTCCAAGTTCATAGAGTTTCCAGAAACATGTGGTTTAGGAAGAGATGCCATTCCTGAAAAATCTCAAAAGTTAGCTGTTGTTAGGTGCCATCCAGTCTAGTGCGACTCATTGCGACCCTACGAACAGCCAACCTTAACCCTGCCCTATGCTGTGCCGTCCTCACCATCTCTGAAACTCTGCTTCCAAACCTATTACACTGGGAACTCCACCAAACCCTGTCCACCATGGATGGCCATCATGGCATTTGAGACCCCAGTGGCAGAAGGTTCAGTGTCACAGCAAACCCAGATTACCTCAGCACGGGAAACTGACAGAGACTGCCGTGTGATTTAGAAGAATGTTCCTCCAAAATAGAGTAACAAGGGATTAAAATATAATTCTTCAGGCCCAACTTTTAAATACAAGGGTCCTCCAAGCAGTCTTGTTGTCTCTAAACAAGAGACTTAAATAAAAAACAACCAAACATTCCTCACAGATCCTCAAGCCAAAGAAGAGAACCAGTGTCCGGCCGCTTCACCTGTCTCCACCATGGAGACGAGGGTTAATTACAGGGTCGCACAATTTGTTAGGTGCATGGAGGAGTGGGTAAAGAAAGGAAAGAGATACAGAGTGAAAAACAATGTATACAAACATTGTATGCACACCAATTTAAAGAAAAATTTTATTTTCTATTTAAAAAATTGCAATGGAATAGCCACATGGCATGTTTGACTACTTTTTCTTTCTTTTAAAAAAATTCTCTCTTCCGTGTAGACATAAAGAATTCCATATTCTTTAATATGAATTTAATAATGTAGGCGTTGGTACAGAACTGTTGAGATGCTCTCATATTTTTATGCATTTTTCAGTAGACTATTTTGTTGTGATTCTCTGGACCAGTAATTTTGTATATTTATTCCCCTCCTGTTCTTTTCAAGCTAATTTAGAGCATGATTTCCTAATATTAGTAATGGAGTTTGACGTCCCAGGAGTTGTTTTGGAAACAGAAAGTTAATTTGAAGTCAGTTTTATATTTAGAGAACAGTTTCTAATTTATAGTATATAAAATAGAAGCCAAGCTTAATACCTTCTTGTTTACACATTTTTAACAGGATCACTGTTATTACTGTGGACAGTCTGAATTGGTATAAATGAAAAGCCTATAAGAATTTCTCAGAAAAAAAAATAGATTAAACTGAAATGTAGCTTTTTTTATTTCATGGCTTTTGAGATTTAAAATCCCATCCCTTGAGTCCACTAACGAGAGGTACCCGTGCACAAATATATAGATAAATGCTGTTGAAAAAGACTTTAAAATTAAGTGCAATTACTGGAATGTGCTTCTCCTTTAGCTTAAAATTTCCATTAGAGAAACAGGTAGGACTTTGGAGAAACTGATTGCACTTTGCAGGATATGTAAAATTATTCCATGAAATGACCTCACGTTGATAATTTAAAACATTACATGGCTGCAAAGATTAGCGAGTACAGTGAGGAAATAATTGCAAAGTACCTGAGTTACCTTCAAGTCAATTGAAGTAATACAAAAGTAAATAAACTGGGTGTTACGGTCAGAAAACCCAGGCAAGTACATGGTAACAGCTGTGACTTGACCCATCACACTCTCTCCTCACTACACAGGATGATGAAAACTTTTGATTAATTTGGATTTAGGAATTATTCTTTGAGAATAAGGTATTTGTACTAAATTTATATTATTACGAATAATGTGACATATTATGAAGTAAAGTGTCAATAGTCATACCCTATAAGACAAAAGAAAGATTATTTGCCTTGCTTTGGGGAAATAAGCACCAGCATCTGAAATAATTCTTGTACAAATACGCAAACAACTTGAGTAGCTTTTATTTTTATTATTGAAGCAATAAATAGAAATATCTAGAAAGAATGTCTTACAAAATGAACACTTTTCTAAAATAGATGTTTTCTCTGTAAACTGAGATGACATAGATTATTCCTTTATTTACATTAATTGTTGCTGCTGCTGTTGTTGTTGTTGTTATGTGCCGTCGAGTCATTTGCAACTCATAGCAACTCATATGTACAACAGCCCTAAACCCTGCTCTATCCTGTGCCAATCTCATTGCCTCTGACACACCCATCCTGATTACCCCAGTCACTGAATCAATCCA
>NW_006399754.1:34302047-34312777 GCF_000299155.1 Elephantulus edwardii
GTTCTAACGACTGTCTCTTGGTCCAAATATAGGTTTTGCATTAGCATGATTAAATGTTCTGGGATTCCCATTCTTCTCAGAGTCTGCCACAGTTTGTTATGATCCACACAGTCAAATGCCTTTGCATAACCAATGAAACACAGATAGACATTCTTCTGGTATTCTCTACTCTATAATAATTTATTTTCTCTTTTAAAAGTTGAAAAAAAGTATTTGGTTTTCATTAATTATTTGTTTTCATTAATATTCCCTCTGAAATCCTTCTTTATAAAGTTATTAAACTTTTGAAAATTCTACTTTCCAAAGTCAGACAAAATTCAAACAAATCAGTAGAGGATAATAAACCATTTCATCCTCATAAACTTATACAAGGACAGAAAACTATAGTTCTCATGAAAATCTCTGATGTAAATTATAAGGTCACAGCAAAGTCAATTGCACTGTTCAGGGGAAAACTTTAGGAATTACTATTGAGCTGAGGTGCTGGGGAAGAGTATTGAATATACCATGGAATGCTAGGAGAACATACAGGTTCATCCCAGAGAGGGTGAAACCAGACTGCTCCTTGCAGGCAAAGATTCTGAGGCTTTGTCTGACACATTTTGGGCATATTGCAAGAAGGAACCACTCCTTGGAGAGGGACATCATGCTTGAGAAGATGGAGGGACAGTGCAGGAGAGGAAGACCCTTTATGAAATTAATTGATTCAGTGACTGGATTAATGGGGATAGTAGGCATGTCAGAAACAATAAATTTGGCACAAGATAGAACAGGGTTCAGGGCTGTTGTACATAGATCACTATGAGTCACAAATGACTGGACAGCATATAACAACAGCAACAACGACATTTAGCCAATTCTAGTAAATTATTTAAGAACTATGGTTTTAAAATATGTAAAAATATTCTAAATATAACTTTAAGTTTAAAATATGATCTTTATACAATACATAATTTAAACACATTTTCTCATAATTCAGAGGAGATCTGGTTGTTTGTTGTTGTTGTTGTTAGGTGCTGTGCAGTTAAGTACAACTCATAGTGACCCAGTGAACAGCGGATCTGAACCCTGTCCTTTCCTGAGCCATCCTAACATGTCCTTTACACTTTAGAGCTCCCTGAGGCCATCCCTGTGTCAGTCCACCTGGTCCAGGGCCTTCCTCTCCTTTGCTGACCCTCTACCTTTGCTAGCATCATGTCCCTCTCCCAGGAACTGCCCCTCCTAGCAACATGCCTAAAGTATATGAGACAAAGCCTCGTCATCTTTACTGCCAAAGAGCACTCCGGCTGCACCCTCTCCAAGACATATCTGTGTGTTCTTTGGGCTGTCTATGGATGTTCAGTGCTCTTCTCCAACACCACGGCTCACAGGCATCAATTCTTCTTCTTCTTCTTCTATCATCTCTATTCGCTATTTTTGTTCAGCTCTCAGACACATAGCAACTGATCAGAAAAGACCACAGCCTGAATCAGATGTATCTTAGTCTTCAAACTTACATCATTACTCCTCAATAACTTGGAGAGGTCCTTAACTACTGACTTTCCCAGTACAATATGTCTCTTGATTTCCTGGCTGCTGGTACTTAGGGTGTTAATTGTGGATCCAAGAAAGATAAAGCTGTTAGCAAGAATTTTGTTGCAATACAGGTATGGCCAATCAATAACAATGGGTCCGTTCCAGCCCTACTGTACACAGTAGCAGTGATGGCCAGTGTGTAGCACATGTGGTGCTTGTAAGACTGTGTGTGATTGGACGAAGGAAGCAGAAATGAAACATCTCTCATCACTTCAAGTGGAGTATAGGAAATGGAGTTGACAGGTTGATGAGTAACAAAAATGTCCACTTTGCTTAATTTTGTATTTGATAATTCACAAAAAGTTTATCGAGGCCTGAAGAAGAGTCAATAAAAGGTCTATCTATCATTGAATCAAACTCATAGCCAACGCTCTGGTGGCCTCGTGGCAAGAAACCGCACTGCAATTATGAAGGCACGTGGTTTGAGGCCACCAGCTGCTCCCTCCGTGGGAGAAAGATGGGTAATCTCCTCCCATGCGATGAATTGCCTTTGACAACTTGTTGGAGGTTCACTTATGGGTCGGTTCTCACCTCATGGTATATAACAACACAATGGAGAAGGAAACTAAGTACCCCATAGACTGCCAAAAACATCTTGGGGAAAAGTGGAGCCAGAGTGCTCCTTGCAGGCAAGGATGGTGAAGCTTCCCTGCCCAGAGGCTGTTCCTTGGAGAAGGACACCAGGCTTGGCAAGGTGAAGGGCAGTCGATGAAAGAAGGCAGACCCTCAGCCGGATGGGCTGACGCAGTGACTGCAGCAATGCGCTCAGGATGCCCAGAGGAGATCCTGAGACAGAAACAGTTACGGAAGCTGTTGCTGGGCATAAAAAGGTCAGCAGTTGGAATGAAGTGGACAGACAGTTCTGAAGTGTATTGTTTTATTCTTACTGCAAGATACAGAGCACATCTGTTGAAAAGACTGACAGACATTAAGAAATCTTTTATACTCTGGACCTGTGAGAGACAAAGATTTCTTGCTATTTTCTAAACATCTTTTGTCTCTGCAAAAGGCACAGAAAGCCGCTTGCAATGTGCTTCGCATCAGGCCAGCATCCTGCCTGCAGAGGGACCATGGCACCCTGCAAGCCCACTCCCACCATATTCCCAACCATTCTCTTTTAAAATCATTAACTTCTTGACTAATGCCATTCACCAAAACATCACCTCTTAGGTATAAAATATGTCTGCTGCTTTCTTCAGCATTTCTCTTGATTTTATGCTGCTGCTGTCATTAATGCTACGGTCATTAATTTAGTTTCAGAAGAATTTTCATCTGAAATGGACAGTTTTATAAGCCCCACAGTGTGTTCTCACTGTGAATTCTTCTCTCCAAACAGCTTCAGCCGCCAGTCTGTTTTGCTGAAAATTCTTCTTCTCCTGCTCGAGTTCTGTAGCAGAATGTTTAAGTTCCTCTCACATCTTCATCCAAATGCCTCTTTCACAGGTCCGCGTGGCTTTTCTCAGTTAGTGCACTAAACCACAGCTAATCTGGTTTGTTGACTGTATTATTCGCCCATATGCTGTGACCGAGTGAGCGTGTTCCTTCTTATATTGTTGCTCTTGTGTTTTTCTTTCCTTCCCTTTCTGGAGTCCGTCCATCTTTGCTTACCAGATGCCAAGCTATTCAGCTATACAGTCTCTTTCCAAGGTAATCTGACATTTCCCCAAAATCCATCTAAAGAAACCCCTCAGACTCACCGTTGTTGATTAGCTCATAGTTGACCCACCAGCTGGTTTTCAGAGACTGAATCTCATGGGCAGAGATTGCCCGTCATTCTCCCATGAAGCAGCTCACAGGTTCACATCACCCGCCACTGGGCCAGCACCACAAGTTCCTGTCCATGAGGCCAATAGAGATTATTTCCGAAAGTGAGAATAAGTAAATTACAGCTAAAGTTTGTACAGACATAGGAGATCAGATAAGTTTGAAAGCCACACTCCAGATAATTTGAAGAATTCATACTAAGGACAAGAGTAAAGGGAAAAAACCCTTTTTTACCTTAGTAATACCTTTCTCTTGGATACAAACGTTTGCTAGCTATCTGTTAGTCATTCTGTTGGGTCACCAGTGACTAACAGTGACCCAATGATACAGGGTTTCTAGGACTGTTCCGCTCTGTATCTCCCTCCTGAGAGACCCTAGTGAGTTTGTTATTGTTACTCTTAAGTGCTGTCAAGTCATCTGTGACCCACAGTGACCTCTGGACCACAGATCTGAACTTCATGCCATCCCACCTCAACCTCACAGTTCCTGTCACGCTCAGCCCATTGCAGCAGACACTGTGTTAACCCATCTTGTTCAGGGGCTTCTTGTCCCTTCCTGTCTTACCTTTTCTAGCATGTAATCTCTACGCTCGGAGGAGGACCTGAGGCATTTGCTACGGAAAGTCAAGGACTGCAGCTTTCAATATAGATTGAAGTTCAACATCAAGGAAACCAAGATTCTCATGTTGGGGCCAATTAGCAGCATCATGATAGACAGTGAAGAGACTGAGGTTGTTAACAGCTTCAGTTTGCTTGGCTCCACAGTCAACACGTTTGGTGTCAGTAGCCAGAAAATCAAAAGACAAATTGAATTGGGAAACTCTGTTGTCAGGAAGCTCTCCGGAGTGCTGAAGAGAAATTAGTCTTGAGACTAAGGTGTACCTGATATATGCCATGGTCTTTGCAATTACTTGCTGTGCCTCAGAGAGCCTAACAATGACTAAAGATGATAGAAGAATTGATGCCTTTGAGTCGTGGTGCTGGAGAAGAGTGTTGGATATATCATGAACTGCTAGGAGAACAAACAGGTTCATCCTAGAGAGGGTGAGACCAGGCTGCTCCTTGGAGGCAAGGATTCAGAAGCTCTGTCTGACATACTTTGGGCATGTGGCAAGCATGGACCAGTCCTTGGAGATGGATGTCATGCTGTAGAGGGTAGGAGGGGCAACGCAAGAAAGGAAGGCCCTCGATGAGATGGATTGACTCAGTAACTGGGGTAATGGAGGTAGATGTGTCAGAGATGATGAGGCTGCCTCAAGATAGAGCAGGGTTCAGAGCTGTTCTACACAGGGTCGCTGTGAGTCACAATCAACTGGATGGCACTTAGTAATGGCAACAACAATCTCTAAGGATTGGTTCATCTTGAAAATGTGCCTAAAGTAACAAATCTAAATTCCATCATCATTATCTGTAAAGAGACCTCTGGTTGTACGAACTTCAAGACAAATTGGTTTGCTGTTTTGGCAGTCCATGGGATTTAATATTCTCTGTCAGTGTTACGGTTCAAGGACATTGCTTCTTCCTCTGTCATCCTTACTCATTGTCTAACTTTCAAACGCATAAGAAGCAATTGCAAGTGCCAAGGCTTCAATCAGGTGCACCTTAGTCTTTAAACTGACATAGTTGCTCTTTAGTACGTTGGAGATGTCTTTGACAGCAGATTTCCCCAGTGCAACAGGTCTTTTTTTATTTCTTGACTACTGCTACCACAGATGTTGATTTGTTGTTGTTGTTGTTGTTGTTGTTGTTCGGTATCCTCAAGTCGGAACCGACCAGAGGAGACCTTTCAGTGGGTTTTCAGAAGCAGTAAATGCCAAGGGAGGAGATTTCCCATCCTTCTCCCACGGAACATCTGTGGATTTGAACAACATACCTTTGAGATTGCAGCACAGCTTCTTACCACTAGACCACAACAGCTCCCAACTCAGATGTTGATTTTAGATCCAAGTAAAATGAAATCTTAAACAACTTCCAACTTTTCTGCATCTGGACCATCTGTTTGGTGGTGAAGATTTTTTTGTCATCTTAACAGTTGAGATGTAACCATATTAAACTCTCCAGTCTTTGATCTTCTGCAGTAAGTGCTTCAAGTTGGTCTCTCTTTCTGGAAACAATGTTGTGTCATCTGAATAGTGCAAGTTACTTATTAGTATTTCTCCAACCTGATGTCACATTCTTCCTCACGTAGTCCAGCTTCTTGAATGATTTGCTCAGCATACAGATGTATGGAGAAAGGATACAACACTGATACACACCTTTCCTGATTTTAAGCTGCCACTCCTGCTTTCAGTTAGACTATGCAGGGTTCCCTTATTCTGTTCAAATACTTCTTGGTCTATGTATAGGCTTTTCATAAGCAAAATTAAATGTTCTAGAATGCCACGCTTCTCAATTTTATGCATACATTTTATGATCCACCTAGTCAAATGCTCTTACATAGTAAAAAATGGACAAATAAATAGCTTTATGGTAGTCTCTGCTTCCAACGAAGATCTATCGGACATCATCAGTGATATCCGTTATGCCACAGTCACTTTGAATCCAGCTCAAATTTGTGGAAACTCCCTCTTTATGTACCGCTTCAACTATTTTTTTTAAAGATCATCTTTCTTCAGCAGGATTTTACTTGCATGTAATGTTAATAATTGTTATGTGTCATTGAGTTGCCTGTGACTCATAGTGACCCTCTCTCTGTACATTAGCTTTGAGCCCTCCCTTACCCTGAACCAGTCTCACTGACTCAGACACACTTAACTCCAATTTGTTCAGTTACTATGTCAATCCCTCTCTTCTGGAATCTTTCACTTCTGCGCTGTCCCTCTGTCCTTTCATGCATGAAGTCCTTCTTCAAGGGCTGGCTCCTCCTTACCATGTACCCAAAGTATATGGAATCGAGCTTCAAAATCCTTGCCTTCAAGGAGAAACTTGGTTTCACCCTCTCTAGGACAGACCTGTTAGTTCTTTTGGCAGTCCATGGTATGATCAATACTCTTCTCTAGCACCACAACTCAAAGGCACTGATTCACCTTCTCTCATCCTTAGTCATTGTCCAGCTCTCTGATGCATAACAAGTAATGGCAAAGACCATGGCCTGAATCAAGCACACCTTAGTGCCTAGACCAACATCATTACTCTTTAGCACTCGGGAGAGGTCCATGACAGCAGACTTATTCAATAATTTACGCAGTCTGTTCAAACACCTGGACTGTGAGTTTGAAGCACTGACATTTCAAGTAACAGCCAAGCACTTAGACATCATGACTTATTGTTAAGTGTCACATGCAGTGATCCCATGAGCAATGAATTTGAACTCTGTCCTATTCGGCACCATCCTAACCATTCTGAACACAGTTAAGTCTATTTCTGTAGACGATGCATCAGTCCGTCTCATCGCATTGTCTCCTCCTTCACTGACTCTCCACCTTTACAAGTACAGTGTCCTGTCCCAAGGAGTAGTCCAGCTAACCACATGCTCAGACACGTAAGGCAAACCTTCATCAACTCCACTTCCAAGGAACATTCTGGTTCCACTTTCTCCAACACGTATCTGTTTATTCTTTTGGCAGTCCTTGGGAAATCAGCACTCTTTTTCAGCACCACAGTGGAAACGAATCAAATTTTCTCCTGCCATTCGTATTCATCACCCAGATTTCAGATGCACAGCAGGTGATTGTGAAGATTGATGTGAATCAAGGACACCTCAGTCTTTAGACTGATAGCATTCCTCTTCAGGAGAGACCCCTGACAGCAGACGCTCCAATTGCTTACATGTCTCCTGATTTCCTGACTGCTAGTACCAAGGTTGTCGACTGTGGATCCAAACAAGATTAAACCGTAGACCATTTCAATCTTTTCTCCGTCTCTCATGATGTTGCCTATTGGTTCAGTGGTGAGGGTTTTTGTTTCTTTATATTGA
Source organism: Elephantulus edwardii (assembly GCF_000299155.1). Taxonomy (NCBI): domain Eukaryota; kingdom Metazoa; phylum Chordata; class Mammalia; order Macroscelidea; family Macroscelididae; genus Elephantulus; species Elephantulus edwardii. The sequence continues at coordinate 34,309,302 of NW_006399754.1, forward strand.
GTTGTAATCCATATTGAAAGCTGCAGACCCTCTGCAGTGAGCCCTTCAGGTCCTCCTTGCTTTCAGCAAGCAAGGTTCCATCGTCTGCATGATGCACGTTGTTAATGAGCCTCCAGTCTTGATGCCACATTCCTCCTCACAAAGTCCATCTTCCCGGGTGATGCGCTCAGCATAGAGATTGAGTATGGAGAGAGGAAACAGCCCTGATGCACAATTTTCTCGATTTTAAACTTTGGAGGGTTCCCTTGCTCTATTTGGACAACAGTTTCTTACTCCCTACGTAGATTAATTTATGCTTTAGGCCACAGAATTCCTTAACTTGTGTGTCATCTAAAACATTTTAGCTTGAATTATAAATGCAGGATAAAGATGGAAATTTCCTGCTGTGCAATTTACAGCACCTGAAACCCCACTGGAGGGTTAGCTATGAGTCTGTTCCAACTCAATGTCACATAAAAACAACAACATGTTGTAAATATACTTCTTCTTGTTGTTGTTGTTATGTGCCGTCGAGTCGTTTGTGACTCATAGTGACCCTATCTACAACAGCCCTAAACCCTGCTCTATCCTGCGCCAACCGCACTGCCTCTGACACACCCATCCCAAGTACCCCAGTTACTGAATCAATCCACTTCACAGAGGGTCTTCCCCTCCTGCGCTGTCCCTCTACTCTATCCAGCATGATGTCCCTCTCTAAAGACCTATCTCTCCTTGCAACATGTCCAAAGTATGTCAGACAAAGTCCCAGAATCCTTGCCTCCAAGGAGCAGCCTGGTTGTCATATTATTAAGTCCTGATGAAGCCAATAAATTTTCTCTCTTTTTCTTCACTTTCCCCTTTCTAATACTCTCCTGTTTCATAATAAATAAATCTTGAGTCCTTTAATCTCCCCTTATTTTAACTTATAACATGTCAGGAGTTAGGTAGATGCGGAAGTTTGTTTATCTAGTCATCTAGAAAGGAAGACCTTTCAGGGAGGAACCAATCTAAGAATAACTCTTATCCTTTCTTTCTGTCCCAATTACTGTGTAAGTAATAAAGCTTGGGGAAACATCACCAAGGAAATGTCAATTACTCGCTAAGAGCTGCGGCTCTGCGTGAACTTCCCTTCATTTTTCATGCTTGACTCGCTGCCGAGTGCCACCCTGATTGATTCTAAACTCAAGAATCCAGCTTCTGTGATGAGTGTAAAGCAAGGCGTTCTAGATACCTCCAGCTGTGGCTAGTTCAAGGACTTCTGCTTAAATCAAGACAGTCTTTTTATTCACTAGAACTATCAAGAGGAGTATATTCCTTTGAAAATTTATCATGGGTTGATAGTGAAAGTTTACACCTAACTTAGATATAGTTTTTCAACCACCTCCTATGCATCTGACATAAGGATGATAGAAAAATTGATGCCTTTGAGCCTTGAGAAGAGTGCTGACAATCCTACGGGCTGCCAAAAGAACAAACAGGTACATCTTGAGCAAAGTGCAGCCAGACTGCTCCTTGGAGGTAAAGATAAAGCTTTGTCTCATGTATTTCAGGCATGTTGGTCTTGTTGTTGTTATGGGCCGTCAAGTCACTTGAGACTCATAGCAACCCTGTGAACAGCAGCTCTGAACCCTGCTCTATCTTGAGGCAATTTCACTGTCTCTGACACACATATCCCCATTACCCCAGTCGCTGAGTCAATTCACCTCATCCAGGGTCTTCTCTTGTGCTGACACTCTATCCTTCCAAGTATGATGTCCATCTCCAAGGATTGGTGCCTCCTGGCAATATGCCCAAAGTATGTGAGACAGAACTTCAAAATCCTTTCCTCCAAGGAACAGTCTGGTTTCATCCTCTCTAGGTCAAACCTGTTTCTTCTCTAAGAAATCAGTGGTATATGCAATACCTCTCCAGCACCACAACTCTAAGGCATCAATTTTTCTTCTATCATCTTTAGTCACTGGCCAGCTCTCTGATGCAGAACAAATAATTGCAAAGACTAGGCACACCTTAGTCTCCAAACTGACACCATTGCTCTTCAGTACTCTATAGAAGTCCCTGACAGTAAATTTTCCCAATGCAATTTGTCTTTTGATTTCCTGCTGGTACCAAATATGTTGACTGTGGAGCCAAGCAAGCTGAAACTGTTAACACTCTCAATCTCTTCACCATCTATCATGATGCTGTCAAGTGGCCAAGTGATGAGAATCTTCTCTTGATGTTGAGCTTCAATCTATATTGAAAGCTGCACTCTTTGACATTCTATAGCAAATGTCTCAGGTCCTCCTCAGTGTTGACAAGCAGGGTTGTGTCATCTCCATAATGCAGATTGTTGGTTAGACTTCCTTCAATCTTGATGCCACATTCCTCCTCATAGAGTCCAGCCCCCACCCCCATTAATTGTCCTGCATGTAGATTGAAAATGTATGGTGACAGGATGCATCCCTGGCATACATCTTTCCTGATTTTAAACCATACAGTGTTTTCCCTGCTCTGCTCTGACAACTACCTCCTGGTTCAAGTATGTTTCACAAAAGCACAATTAAGTGTTTTGGGATTCTCATTCTTCTCAAAAGAAGCCACAGTTTGTTGTGATCCACACAGTCAAATGCCTTTGCCTAGTCAATGAAGCACAGATAGATGTTCGTCTAGGACTCTCTACTTTCAGCTAACATCCATCTAACATTGGCTATAATATTCCTAGTTCCGTGCCTCTTCTAAACCCAGCCTGCATATCTGGAGTTCTTTGTTGATGTGCTGTTCCAGTCACTTGGGAACATGTTAGGAAGGTTTATTCCTTGAAGAAGGACTTGGAAAGTTGCAGAGATGGTGAAGAAGAGGAAGACTTTCACACCTGTGGTTGATGTGGTGACTGCAGCAATGAGATCGAGTATGTCAGAGATGGTGAGGATGACACAGGATGGGACACGGTTCAGATTTGTTGTTCAGGAGGTCGTTATGGGTCGTGCTTGAGTCCACAGCACATAACTACAACAACACATGCATCTGAAAGTTGGACAGTGAATAAGGATGACAGAAGAATGGGTGCCTTTGGACGGTGGTTCCAGAGATGATTACAGACTATACCATGGACTACCAAACAAATATGTCTTGGAGGAAATGCAACCAGGGAGCTCCTTAGTGAGAAATATGGTGAAATGTGGTCTCACATATTTAGGGCATGCTGTTGGGAGAGACTGTTGTTGTTGTTATTGTTATGTGCTGTCGAGTCGCTTGCGACTCATTGCGATCCTATGTACAACAGCCCTAAACTCGGCTCTGCCTGTGCCAATCACACAGTCTCCGATACACCCATTCTGATTACCCCAGTCACTGAATCAATCCACCTCATAGAGGGTTTTCCCCTCCTGCGCTGTCCCTCCACCCTACCAAGCATGATTTCCCTCTCCAAGGACTGGTCTCTCTTTACAACACGTCCAAAGTATGTTAGATGGAGCGCCAGAATCCTTGTCTCCAAGGAGCCACCCAGTTTAACCCTT
>NW_006399754.1:34318832-34351016 GCF_000299155.1 Elephantulus edwardii
ACACACACACACACAGAGTAAAGTGTCTGTTTCTATAGCATGATTTACAAGTCATGTGATCTGTTGGGTGGAGTCATGTGGTTTTGGTTTGTTTTGTTCTTATGACTAACACAAAAGCAAGAACGCTTCAGCAAAGGCAAGATTGAGGTTCAAGCTTTCACAGAGGAGGAAAGCCAGCATAATCTGGCTGTATTGTTTCTGACAAATGCTAGTGAATTAAAGGTACCTCACACACATACCACAGCAGCCTAGGAAATTCTCAGTGCTGCTTGGATCTGCAGGAAGAACTCATTCTCAAAGCTGTGAGCAAATCCAGGCAGCTTCAGAGGAACAACTGACCATCGATTATACTTGATAGAAATGCTCAGGTAGTGGGGACATGAGCAGAGGTTAGAAGACTACAGAGAACTGCATAACCTGAGTCAGTGGAGTAAAGAATTTTGTTGAAGAAAAAGAGCATTATCAATACCAGCTTTTAAAATGTTTGGAAACTGGCAGATAATGTGAGGCACTAGCCTCATATCTATTCTTTACCTCTTTTTTATTACCAGAACTTGCATTTCTTACCTAAGAGTCTAGTGCCAAAAACCTAGGAAGATGTCAACTTACTCATTCCACAAAGAAAGAAAACCCACAATGTGAGTTTGACATCTAACCCTCCAGAACTATCAGAGTTAAAAAGACCAAGAATCTCAAATACTGATGTGGATGTAGGGCAAAAGGACTTTTTATCCATTTCTGATGAGAAAATGACCCTGAAGCAGCTTTCTGGGAAATGTTGACAGTTTCTGCTCAGTGTGAATCTATAGAAACATAAATAATTTTACTCCTGCCTCTGGTGGCCTATTGGCAAGAAGCTGTGCTTCAATCCCCAAGGCACATAGTTCAAATCCCCCAGCTGCTGCACAGGAAAAGGATGGGCAATCTTCTCCCAAGCAGTTCATTGCCTCTGAAAATTCATTCAGCGTCCTTGGTTCTGACTCTGTGGTACACAATAACAGCACATATATGTTGTTGCTGTTGTTGTTGTTGCTGTATGCCATCAAGTTGCATGCAACTCATCTCAACCCTGTGTACAACAGCTCTGAAACCTGTCCTGTCCTCAGCCAGTCTCACTGACTCCAACATACCTGCCCCCATTGCCGCAGTCACTGTATCAATCCATCTCATCCAGGGTCTTCCTCTTCTGTGCTGTCCCTCCACCCTTCCCAGCACGACGTAATTCTTCAAGGCCTGGTCCCTCCTGGCCACATGTCCAAAGTATGTGAAACAAAGCTTCAAAATCCTAGCTTCCAAGGAGAAATTTGGTTTCACTCTTTCCAAGACAGACCTGTTTGTTTTCTTGGCGGTCCATGGTCTGTTCAATTCTCTTCTCCAGCACCACAACTCAAAGGCATCAATTCTTCTTTTCTCATCCTGAGTCATTATCCAGCTCTCTGATAGCATAGCAAGTAGTTGCAAAGACCATGGACTGGATCAGTTGTACTTTAGTCTCTAGAATGACATCATTGCTTCTCAGTGCTCTGGAAAGGTCCCTGAGAGAAGATTTACCTAATGCAATTCATCTTTTGATTTCCTGACAGCTGGTGCCTAGAGAGATGGCTGTGGAGCTGAGCAAGCTGTAACTGTTAATAACTTCAATCTCTTCTTCTCTTCTCCATCTATCACGATGTTGCCAATCTGCCCAGTGGGGAGAATCTTTGCCTTCTTGATGTTGAGCTTCAATCCATATTGAAGACTACAGTTCTTAACCTTCTGTAGCAAGAGTGTGTGTGTGTGTGTATACATATGTGCATATGTGTATATGTATATGTATATGTATATGTGTACATGTGTGTGTTTATATGTATAAAATGGGATTTGCACTGCATTGCAATGAGCTTCTTGCCAACTAGGCCCTGAGAGCTACATATGCATGTGTATGTATATGTATATGTATATATATATGTATATGTATTTATATAGAACTGTGTATATAGTTTGGAAGCAGGAGTAGCAGCCACTTCCTAAACAACATGCTTCTGGAAACTCTACGAACTTTTATAAACTACAATAGTTATAGAAAGGCTTCAGGTCTTTTCTTCACAGGGTTGCAGTAAGTCATGCTCAACTTGACAATAGTAAACAACAACAACATGTATATAGTAATATGTATCACAACTGAGAACCAGCAGGAGAATAGTTCAAAATGCAAACAAGGTAAATTGCGTTTCATTCATACATGGGAAAATGTAACAATTTTACTTTATTTTTTTACTTTATGTATATAAATGTGGCTGAATTTTAACTCAACTAGAAAAAGGTAACAAACTAATATTTCAAGGTCAAGGCAAAAGAAGCTGTTGTTAGGGTGAGAGGTTTCCAGTCAGGGCCCTTCTACTGTCTCACACAGTGAAACACGGGGATCCTAAGCCTTTTTCACAGTCACTAGTGTGTGGAAGCCACTTGGTCAATTCACATGATTAAGGGCCTTCTCTCCCACTGACCCTCTTCTTTACCAGCAAGCTTGACAGCTTGGTGATAAGGTACTGTGCTGCCAATACAGAAGTGTGTGGTTCAAATCCATAAGCTCCTCTGCAGGGAACAATGGGCAGTCTCTTTCCACGTGATTTACTGTCTGCGAAACCTCGTCAGAGAATCAGCTATGAATCAGCTGTGTGTCAGTGCCTACTTGACCAAACTTGTGTTGTTCCAACACAACAACAACAACATCCTTTGCCAAGCATGATGTTTTTGTCCAAGGACAAAGTCTCACCAACTTAGCTTAGATAAGAAATCTGACAATCTCACAAAGTAAAAATAATCTTGGCAATTTAATTCCAGAGAAAAGTAGCTTGATGGGGGAGTGGGGGGAAGACAAATTTCACTGGGAAAATCTCCTGTCAGGTGCCTATCCAGAGTACTGAGAAGCAATGATGTCAATCTAGAGACTAAGGTGCGCCTGATCCAGACTGTGGTCTTTGCAATTACTGGCTATGCATCAGAGAGCTGAGCAGTGACTAAAGATAATAGAAGAATAGATGCCTTTGAATTGTGGTGCTTGAGAAGAGTCTTGATCATAACGTGAACTACAAAAAAAAAAATTAAGTCTACCTTGGTGATGGTGAAACCAAGTTTCTCCTTGGAGGCTAAGATTTTGAAGCTCCATCTCATATATGTTGAACATGTGGTCAGGAGAGACAGATCCTTGGGAGAAGGACATCATACTTGGAAGGGTGGAGGGTTAGTACAGGAGAGGAAGATCCTGGATGAGATTAATTGAGTCAGTAACTATGGTAATGAGGGTAGGTGTCTCAGAGTCAGTAAGACTGGCTCAGAATAATACAAGCTTCAGAGTTATTGTACATGGTTCCACTATGAGTCACAGACAACTCAATGGCACAGGACAACAGTGACTGAGAAGAGGGCAGAGCGAGAGGAGTTATTCTACTCTGTTGGTGTCCTATTTCTCAATGTAAATTGTGGCCCCACAGGATGTTTTCATTCTCAAAATTCATTGAATAGTAAAATCATAATTCATGTGGGTGGTGTCAGAATCCTTGAAAATAGCTGTTTGAGCCATTGTATTAGCCCCCATTGGGGGAAATGGTGCCCAGCAACCTTAACTGTGGACACATGGTCTTGTAAATCATCAGTAGCTGTGGGACCAATATAAGAGAACACTTTCCACACTGTGAGGGGACTGTGAAGACACTCTGAATGACGATAATGGAGAGAAGGTGAAGAGACTGTTGCACTACTGTGAAATCACTGTGGCAAGATGTAACTAGAGGAACCTTGGAGATGAAACCACAGTCAAAGTTTCCCTTGCAAGTGATTGAAAGAAAAGCTGACTTGTAACTGTTCTAAGATACAGTTTACTGAATGATTGAAGAAACCAGAGATTTGTGCTGCTGAACTGAACCTAGACTTTCACTTTTTGACTAAGAAACTGTCTGAACTAATTGAAGAATTGTGCCTTGTTAATCTGGCTTGGGACTGCTGGACTAAACCTGGACTTGCATTGAGTGATACTCCTTGTTTCACCGCCTCTGACCAATTTCCCTAATAAACCCCATAACTGTGAATAAAGTATGTGAGTCATGTTGCAATGAACACTGGGCCCAATGACTATTAGGAATAGGTGCAGCCGCATGTGGGGTGGCATGTCTAACCATGCAGTTATTTGTATGAGACTAGAAATATTATTCATAAGGACGGTCGCCCTTTATAAAGTGAGTAGAAGGCAGGCTTGTCCACCTCCACATTGCATCTACTCCTTATACAATGTGCTTTCAGCCGTGTTTATATCTATGGATGTGAAAATCTTTACATTTCCAACATAAGTTTTAAAGACAGTTGTCATAGAATCAGTGGAAGTTGTCAAGAACTGAGGAAATGCGTGAACACAATCTGTACATCTTTAACTGTCAGGTCCTTGGCCAGGAGGGTTAGTTAGCCCTTCCCTTTGTTTAAATTGCTATAGAATAAGATGTTGCTAAAAACTTTAAGTTATTGAAACTTTTCATTCTACAGAGTGAAGTAATTGACTTAAGACTTCAAAATCTTTAGATTTTAATGCATTGAGACTTCACTTAGAAGGAAATCAAATCTTTACATTTAAATGTGTGCCAGTGGGAATTTGATAGTAGTAATAGTCGTTGTTATTGTTAGGTGCCACTGAGATGGGTATAACTCATTGTGACCCTATGAACAAAAATATGAAGCCTGTCCTATCCTGCGCCATCTTCACACTTCTTGATACACGGGAGCCCATTGTGGCAGTCGCCGTATCAATCCAGCCGGAAGAGAGTCTTCCTCTCCTTCACCGACCCTCCCCCTTTCCCAGTATCATGGAGTAGCCCCTCCTAGCAACATGCCCAAGGTATGGGAGGCAAAGCCTCATCATCCTTGCCTCCAAAGAGCACTGCAGCTGCACCCTCTTCAAGATACATCTATTGGTTCTTTTGGCCATCCTTATCCAACACCACAACTCAAAGGTATCAATTTGTCTGTCTTCTCTATTCATTGCCCAGCTCTCAGATGCATAGCAAGTGATCTGAAAGATCATGGCCTGAATTGATAGTAGAAGAGAATCTAACTTTAAATTGCAATCATTCATTGCTGGTTTTTTATTATTATCTTACCTCGGTGTACTTAGTCATTTGATTTTCTTTATTATTTCATTTTATATATCAATAGAGAAACACTGTTAAATTCTATTGTACAGTTTGGAAATGGAAATAAAAGTAATGCATTTTCAACTCTAGACAGAGTGTTACATTTAGTTGATTAACATAATATGCTATTATGACCCACTTAAGAGACTCTTACTTGTTAAGTGTGGTTGGATCAGAATTGACACATAGCTGATACTTCCAGTGGGTTTTTCAGAAGCCGTAAACCACGGGGACGAGACTGCTCAACTTTCTCCCAAGGAGAGGCTGTTGGCTTTGAACTGTGTGTGCCTTTGAGTTGGCGGCACAGCACCTTTCCATTAGATCATTTCATAGATTAGAGCAGACGAATTATGTAAATCTCTGAGGCAGATTCACAGGAAATGCTGGAGCAGGACTAGCTGCTATATATTAACAATGACCTCTGGTGAAGAAGGAGGGGGTTCTGATGGTGTCATCTGTGTAGAACAGTGTTACTACAGCAAAGACAGTACCTCTCTGCAGGTTCAAATCCACCAGCAGCTCAGTGTGAGAAAGATGAACTGTCTCCTCTGGTGTAATTTACAGCCTCAGAAAATGCACCAGAAGGTGAGTTATAAATTGGTTCTGACTCAACAGCAGAGAGTTACAAGCGAGTGAAGGGCACTATACCTTTTGTCTCCTAGAAGCTTAATAGCCACGCGCAGTAGGTTAATAGGGAAATCAGTGATGTTGAATGGAAATCCTTCTTTTCCACTTTTGATAGCTTATTGCAGGAGGAAGCAGTTGTATAAGCTTAACTTTTATTCTCTTTCCAGCTCCCAGTCGATTCCATCCTGAGAGTGACTTAATTTAACTCGTGAGCTTAGAAGTAGAAAATGTGCATATTTAATAGCTGTCGTCTTCTCCTTTTCTTTCACTTTTGGCAACAGTATGTATCCAAATAATGTGCCTCGTGCTCCATTCCTTCGTGCAGTGCCAACCACATAATTTGTGGGGCCCAGTGCCAAATGAAAATTGGGAACTTCTTATTTAAAAGATGGGCGAAAGTGCTGTTAAGGCCCAACAGTATAATTTTCTTCATTTTTCCCATGGTCATTTTTTTAACACATTACAGCGTTTTTCTTTCCTATCTAATTTTGCTTTAAATAAGGAGAAAAAAACTTAAAAAGTTCAAAATTTTAGCTTAGCATCATTGCTCATCGTTATATGGTGAAATGGAATGTTTAAATGGCAAAGGAGGCAATTTGAATCTTGTAGCTCATACACGTACATTAATTTAGCTCTAAGAAAAACTGTGGAAATGCTCTACAAATCTAATGCAACTTTTTGTTTTAATTCTTGATTCGTACATTCTGCCAGCACTACTTAACTGTAGCTTATTGATGAGTCGTGAAAGAGTGAAAGGAACAGTAATCAGGGGTTGTTTTTCTGTCACTGTTTTAAGTGTGCGTGGTTGTCCGTAAGGGGGGATGGGTGGCACGGGGGTAGTTCGGGTCTGTGAACTCTAGCGACGTGGTCTCTCTGTGCAAGTGCAGAGGTCAGGAATCGTGTGCTCAGGCACTGCCCCTCCTTCCTGTGTCGTGCTCAAGGTCTGTTTTCTAAGAAGACTTCACTTGAAAATACTTACTCGAAAGATAATTCTTAATGAGCTGTTACTAACACCGTTTCTAAATTATCAAGCAACTGTGTTTTGTATGTTGACCTTCCAGCTACTAACTTGGCCTACTAGGTCTAATACTAGGTGATGGTTCCACCACCTCTTTGTCAATTTGGATGCCTCTTCCTTCCTTATCTTGCCTTATTGGCCTGACCAGAACCCAATACAGTATGGAATAGGAGTGGTGATAGAGGGTAGCCTCGCCTAGTCCTGGTTTACCAGGGACTTCTTTTTGGTCTCTCTCCATTGAGAATGATATCGACTCTTGGCTTCGAATATATATTTTTCACTATGTTGCCAGAATGCTAGAATAATGTCTATTTATGTTTTATTGACTATCAAAAGGGATTTGACTGTTTGAATCACTAAAAACCTTTGGCTAACATTGAAAAGAATGGGAATCATAGAACACTTGATTGTGCTATGAAAAACCTATTCCTAGAGCAAGAAGTTACTGTCTGAACCCAAAAAAAGGAAACCCTGCATGATTCGAATCAAGAAAAGAGAGTGTCAGTGATACCTCCTTTTTTATTCCTTTTGAATCTATATGTGGAACAGATCATTCAGGAGGCTGAATTTTATGATGAAAAATGTGGCATCAGGATTGGAGGAAGACTCATCAAAAACCCAAATTATTCTGATGACACAACCTCACTCACTGAAACTGAGGAGAACGGGAAACACTTGCTGCAGAAAATCAAAGACTGTAGCCTTCTGTATGGATTGTATCTCAACACCAGGACAACAGCTGCTCAGCACCAGGCAGCATCTAGACCATTGTCGGGGTAGCATCATGATAGCTGAAGAAAAGATTGAAGCTGGTGATGATTTCAGCTCCCTCAGACCCATAATCAACACCTTGGGCATCAACAGTCGGGATATCAGAAGATGTTTCACTGGGAAACTCTGCTGTCAAGGAGCTTTCCGGAGTGCTAACGTGCCACAGTATCCATCTAAAGGCTAAGGTGCACTTGACCCAGGCCATGTCTTCTCAGTTGCCTGTTATGCATCTGAGAGCTGGACAATGCCTATGGATGACAGAAGAAGAATTGATACCTTTGATCTGTGGTGCTGGAGAAGAGTGTTGAACATGCCATAGACTGCCAAGAAAACAAACTGGTGTGTCCTAGAGAGGCTGAAACCCGATTACTCCTGGGGGCCAGGAAGTTAAAACTCCATCTCACATACTTTGGGCACGTTGTCAGGGAAGAGGGGTTAGTCCTTCATACTTGGAGGCATAGAGGGTCAGCACAGGAGAGGAAGGCCCTGGATGAGATGGATTGATAACAGTGACTGTGACAATGGGATCCAGTGTGTCAGAGACAGTGAGTTTGTCTCAGGAGAGGGCAAGGTTCAGAGCCATAGTTCAGAGGGTTGCCATTAGTTATGGTTCACTCAATGACATGTAACAATGAACTGGTAAGATTCCCCCTTGTGCTTGGATATGTGCTGAATTTTCAGACACAAATTCTTCTAGGAAAATTACAAATGATTATACATATATATTTTTATGACTACAAGCTTTAAAAAGTACGCTTAAGGTGTAAATTAGAATGTGTATAATTAGGAGAGGCAACATCCCTTTGTGATGGCCAATGAAACCCATTCTGTTGGATTAAGTCTTAGAGCTTTTTTCTGTCCAGTGAATTTGACCAACATGACTCATCAAAATGATTTTGTAAATGAAATCCAACCTCCCTTCTATTTTTACTGATGCAAAAGGGGGGGGGGAGAATATTTTAATAATGATAATTCAGAGACATGATGAGAAAACTGAAAATACTAGCCTCTGGTCCTTTTACCCTCCCCATTATACAAAGAATTTGCAGTTTAATTAAGTAAATTGACAGTGGAAACAATCAAATTAGAAGACTATGGAAAAAAGTCTTCAGTTCTTTTGTACAGAGCTCTAGTACAAAGTTGCTGACTGCTAAAAAGTGCAAAATCCATCAAAGTCAGAATCGGTTCTGGACCATCGCCTAGACCATAGAAGTTTCATAATTATGACATTGAAAGGAAAATTCACTTGCTGTATGTGTATCTGTGTTTGAAAAAAAAAAAAAAACAACGTGCTTAAAAATAGGTACATGCACAGTATTTGCTGTCCCCAGGAAGTCTAATGAGGTGTGCATTCAAAACTGCTATAATCTTCTTAACAAAAATCATTTATCAGATAAAAACACTGTTCCACAAAAGCTCTTTTCGTTTTTACAGAGATAACATCCAAAACTAAGGATAACATTATTTTAATCTTCAATATTGAAAAAACTATTCAAAAGAAACTCTTATTGACCTTATTTGTCATATTTCATTTGCAAATTTCATCAGAAGTGCTATGTGTGTATGTTTTATAGGTCACATGTTGTTGTTACTGTAGTTGTTGTTGTTATGTGCCATCAAGGCGCCTGCGACTCATAGCGAACCTATGTACAACCTAAACCCAGTTCTATCCTGTGCCAATCTCACTGACTGCAACACACCCACCCCCACTGCTCCAGTTACTGAATCAATCCACCTCATAGAGGGTCTTCTGCACTGTCCCTCCACCCTCCCAGCATGACATCCCTTCTCCAAGGACTAGTGCTTCCTTGCAACATGTCCAAAGTATGTCAGATGAAGCTTCAGAATCCTTGCCTCCAAGGAGCAGTCTGGTTTTACCCTTTCCAGGATGAACTTGTTCGTACTCCTAATAGTCCATGGTATATTCAATACTCTTCTCCAGTACCACAGCTCAAAGGCATTGACTCTCCTTCTATCCTTCCATCATTTTCCAGCTCTCTGACACATAGCAAGTGATTGCAAAGACTATATTATAAATTAATCTCTACATATGGTGATACATTTGTTCATTTCCCAGGAAACATGTAGATGAAGGAAGTCCTCACTGGTGAAATATTACAGCGGGTTCCAGTAGGTCTTCTTTCTAAGAAATAACCTCTCATAACAACAGGCCCAAAGTATGTGAGGTGAGGCTTCGCTGTCTTTGCCTCTAAGGAGCATTCTGCCTGTTTTTCTCCAAGATACACCTGTGTGTTGTGTTGTATTGTGTTGTGATTTTGACAGCTAATGTCAATACTCTTCTTCAACACCACAACCCAAGAGCATTGATTCTTCTACTGTCTCCTTACTCATTGTCCAGTTTCTAGATTCATAGCAAGTGATTGAAAAGACCATGGCTTGCACCAGGCACACCTTTAAACTGACGTCATCATTCCTCAGTACTTTGGAGAGGTCCCTGACTGCATATTTTTCTGAAACAATATGTCTTCTGATCTCCTGACTGTTGCTACCAAGAATGTTGATTGAAGCTTCAAGTACAATCATATCATTGACAATTTTAATTTTTTTCTCCATCAATCATAAAGTTGTCCATGGCCCCAATGGTAAAGATTTTGTCTTCTTGATGTTGAGATATAATCCATATTGAAAGCTGTAGTCTTTGGTCTTCACAGCAAGCGTTTCAGGCTCTCCTCAGTTTCTCCAAGCAAGGTTATGTCATGTGCTTAACACAGGTTGTTGATGAGCCTTCTTCTGATCCTAATCCCACATTCTTCTTCATCAAGTCAAGGGTCTCTGGTGATTTTCTCAGCATACAGATCGAATAGGCATGGGGAGAGGATGTATCCCTGATACACAGCTTTTTACTTTAAACCACGCACTGTTCCTTTGCTCTGTTTGTACAAGAGCTTCGTGGTATAGATTTCACATGTGCACAGTTCAGTGTTCTGGGATTCCTATTCTGAATGTTAGCCATAACTTGTTATGATTCACACAGTCAAATGCCTTTGCATAGTCAAAAAGCCACAAATAGACATTTTTCTGGCATCCTCTATTATCAGGCAAGAACCATCAGTCATCAGTAAGGATATCCCTGATTCCACAACCTCTTCTAAATCCAGCTTGAACTTCTGGAAGTTCTCTGTCATTAATTGTAACAGCTGTTTTTAGATAATCTTCAGCACAATATTGCTTCATGTGATATTAATGACATTGTTCAATGATTTCCACATTCTCTCAGATCACCTTTCTTAGGAATGGAAACAAATATCTATCTCTTCTAGTCAATTGTCTGTCTTCCAAATTTCCTGGCACAGACTTGTAAACATGTCCAGGGCTGCCTCTGATAGTTGAAACATGTCAACTGACACCCATCAGTTCCTCGGGCCATATGTTATGACAAGGTCTTCAGTCCTGCTCAAACATGTTCCTTCAGAACCACTGATTCCTGCTCATATGCTAGTTCCTGAACTATTTCAGAGCCAGACAATTCTTTTGGTACAATGACTATTTATTCCCTCCATTCTTTTATCATTTCCTGAAACAGTCAAGACTTTGCCCACAGCATCTTTCAGTATTGCCCCTGAGGTTTGAATTTATCAGCTCTTTCGGCTCGAACGATGATGGGCAAGTTCTTCCTTTTTTATTCTCCAACTGCAGCTCATTGTACGTTCTGTTTAAATACTTCGCAGGAACGAGCGGGAGGGAAGGCAAGAAGGCGAGGGAGATGCAAAAGGAGAGAAGGTGCAAAAGATACAAATACACAATAGGAGGGTGGTAACATTTTGAAAAAGAAAGATCATAAAGATATATTTTGTTAGCCCATATTCTCTATGAAACAGACCTCAAGACACTTTATCAAGAAAATAAAAGCCCAGAGAAGCAAAAATGAGAATATAAGAAAATGATGCCCCAAAATATATGAAACAATGCAAAGAGCTATTTTTCAATGTTTGGTATTTTCTGAAATATCATAGAAAGAAACCTTTGTGAAACTTCTGTGGATTTACTGCTCAAAGAACTCAAGTCTTGTGGTACTACATGGAAGAATAGAAAGTAGTAAAATTAATCTGCTCAGCTTTTTCTTATTTTCTCTGGTCAAAGTTGACTCTTAATGAAGTCAGTAAAATAGTTGAATGCTTGACTGCTAACAGAAAAGATTCAACCTTAACAAAGAAAAAGATAACTCAATTACAAAATGGTCAGAGGTCATGAACAGACACTTCACCAACGAAGGCACACAGTTGGCCAAAAATTGTGTGAAGGAATCATCATGAGCCGTAGCTGTTAGAGAGACGCAGATCAGAGCAATGATATCTCACCCCAGCAAAAATTAACAATGTTCAAGGCAGCAAACAAATGCTGGCAAGGCCATGGGCATATTGGACTCTCATCTTTCGAGTGGAAATGTAAGTAGTGCAATCACTACGGAGAACAGTTTGGTGCTTCTTTCGAAAGTTGGGAGTAGATATAACATTTGATCTAGCAGCCCCACTACAAAGTTCATAAGAGTTGCCACACAAACTAACACACCTACACAAGTCACAAGTGTTTTTTTTCCAATAGTATTGATGCTAGAAAGGAGTTGGAAACAATCTAAGTGGTTATCACAGAAAAATGGTTAAAAAAATTGTAGTTTATTCACACAATGGAGTACTATGGATCACTCAAAAATGACCAAGAATTAACAAAACACTGCACTACATGGATAAAACTAAAGTATGCTGCATGACTTAAGTCATCACATAAAAACAACATAAGACCAGTAATATAAAAAAGCTAAGAAAATGTTTGTACACAGATAGAATCCATATTGGAGGATTAAAAGAGCCAAGAACTGAGGGGAAAAGGACAAAGAAAAAAATAATAGTCATGTTAATTTAAAACAAACAAATAAACGAAAAGGAAGGAAATAAACCCAAAAAGTACAGGAAACATTTTTGGTTCAAATCCACTCAGAGATCTCGACTCAGAATTAAGTGTGGGATGTGTTCAGAAAAAAAAAAGAAAAGGTTTTGAAAATTCTGTGGAGCATTTCTACTTACTAAATATTGAATGACCGTGACTTGAAGTATACTGGATAGCATCTAACACAACAAACAATCCAATATCGCATTTCCATCCCGTCTAAGTTTGCCACAAGTAAAGCGAATGTTTCCAAATTCGTGGTTTGTGTCACGGTCTCTGCTTGTGGTTGATCACGCTGTTCACCTGTGAGGATATTGGAGGTGGGAGGTTATCGTGAGAGTCCAGGGTCTGAGGGGTGAGACTCCTAAGAATCTACAGCATGAGCCTTGATTGACGATGGGGCAGAGAGGTGGGAGAGAAAGCTCTCAGTCAGAATGATCAGGGATCCTCAGTCAGGATCTGCGGAGGGCAGGCTCACCTTGGTACCAGGCAGCACAGAGGGACTGCAAAGAAGAGCGAAAGTTCTCTGTCAGAATCATGTGCCCAGCTGCAATAAGAAAAAAAAGTTATCAGTTGTAAATGATACAAATACTTTGACTCAATGTGAAAAACTACACTCAGTGAAATTTTGTTGTTTTTAGTGGGAGTGGAGAGAGACAGTATTTTGTTTTCCAAAAAGAATGACTACAAATATTAATTTTATTAAACTGTAAATGGAAAATGTTACGGATTGGAATGTTGAGACAATAAATTATTGATTGAGTGGGGCTGTGTCCACGGAGCTCACACTCTGTTACTGTTAGATCAAAAGATGCCATCAGACATTCTTCACATGTTCTTTCTGATCAACTCTTAGTGTTCCAACGTATACTAAACCGTTGTTGTGTGTACCACAGAGACGGAACCGACCCATAGCTGACCTGCCAGTGGGTTTTCAGAGGCCGTTAATCCCGTGAGATCGCCAATCCCTACCCGGCGGAGTGGCTGGTGGTGGGGACCTGGAACTGCATGCCTTCGGGATTGCAGCTCAACTTCTTGCTACTTTTCTCACGCTGCTATTTGATGTCACCTATAAGGTCTACTTTGTTAGCCAATCTTTTTAGATGAAGTACTGAACATGTGGGATTCTGGAAAATGAGAACACCAAAAATCACTTTCATGCTTTGTCTAGTCGTGAAAAGATGAGTTGATTTTCTCTACTCTGTATTGGAAAGATGTCATGTACTCCCGTCGTTCAATTTTGATTCATACCCTGAAGACTCCTAGAAACCCATCTCTAGCCGAGATGCGTCCATGAACTTCAGCACCGACCGACTGCCTGATGGAGTCTGCATGCTTGTCCTTGGACGCGCCAGTAAACCTGAAACTCATTCTCTTTAAGGATGGATTTGGGCTCCTTGTTCCCAAACTGGCTCGTGGTTTTATGTGGTTTTTCCTCATTTGATGGAAATTATGTTTATTCTCTTGCACCATTTGAATCTATATAATTATCCTTGGCATTTGTCTTTGCTTCATCTTCTTCAACTGAATCATTCAGCAAAAATCTTGGGACTCCCACTTCTGTATTACAATAGACAAAGATTATTCGAAGACACTGTTAGTTACTACAGAAAATCTTAACGGTTGTTAAAGAAGTATTCATTTCTTATAGTTTATTGCTAATTTATGTAGAGATTAAAAACATCTTGCTGTGCAACAATGAATGAATGGAAACCCAAAATCTCTGTAAATGTTTATGAAAATTAATAAAATATAGAAAAAAAATCTTGCTATGTTTCTACTTTAAAATTATGTCTGGAGAACTTGTTTGGTGGTCTGAAGGAGCTTTTATAGGAAACAATTTATGATTTTAAGAGAAATACAATATAAAACTAAGATTTTTTTTTTTAATTTTTTAATGAAGAAACAATTTATATTAGTCCCTGAAGTCTTTCTCTTCCTGGTAACTGTGCTTGCATTGGTGAGCTTTGTTTGAAATAGAAAACTTTAACATTAAGAAATTAGTAGAATTTATTTGCCCATAAAAACTTGAGTGCAAATTTCCTGAGCAATTATAAATCAAGGATTTGGATTTCTTAAGCAATTTATTACTTGAGCCAAACCCCAACGCGCTGACATTAAGTACATTCTTACAGGGACCGTCCGCTGGATTTCCAAGACTATGAATATTTATGGAAGGTTGTTGCCCATGTTTCTCCAAAGGCTTGTGGACAGTTAGCATATAATTTAAAAAAATTCATTTGGTTATTTAAACCAAGTTTTCTATTTGTAGCTAAAAGTCTCTCATGCTGGATTAAATACAAACATCACTTATTTAATTGTCATAGAAATAAGTTGGATTCTTTTCTCCTAGTGTATTTTTTTCCTAATGCCATTATCTTTCACTTCAGCAATTCTTCCTTTTTTGATCTCTCTGTATTTGGTACAATAATCAGTCTATTTGACATTTATTTTGCTTTTTTCTTTCTCTCCTTATAATAAACTTTTTTTTTCCTTCTTTCTCTCTTTATAATAAACTTTTGCTTTTTTGTGGATAGTATAATATCACACAACTCATCTGGTCTTCAAACACTAGTGCTCAATACATCAAATCTATTCTTAAGATTTTTTGTTTTAATTGGTTTGCATATACTCATTTGTATATACTGTGTTTCATTAAAGTACGTTGTGTTTTATACAGTCAGGTAGGATAGACCCAAGGTTTTATGTTTGTTCCTGTGTAATTATTTTCATTTTCATCAACCTCTGTTTGGACTTGCTCATGAAAAATTAATAATCTGTTCTATAGTCAGTCCTTGGCTCTGTTTCGACTGCTAACACCAAGCTTTTCATCAATTCGTTTCACTGAGCTCGTCAAGTGAAGTTCATGCCTATAGTCAAAATTTATGTTTTGGAAAAGATATTTTCCATTAAAATATCACTGATTGTAATAAATGCAATTTTTCACTCTCCAGTCTCATTTTTATTATCAAGGCTGTATTTTCCAACTATAAGTGCTTCATTTTTCTTTTTAACCTTTATATTCCAGTAATCAATGATTATTAGAGTAACTTGATTGCTTGCTTCATGAATTTCATACAGCCAAAGTTGGTAGAAGTTCTCAATTTCTTCGTTTTTAGATTTAGTAGTTGGTGCATATATTTGAATAATAGTTGTATTAACAGATCTTTGTTTATATAGTCAATCCACCCCAAAATTTGAAAAATAGTTATTTGGCCAACTGACTGGAAGAGATACATTGTTGTTGTTGGTATGTGTCATCAAGTAGCCTGCGACTCGTAGTAACTCTACATACAATAGCCCTAAACCCTGTTCTGTCCTGTGCTAATCTCACTGTCTCTGACATACCTAACCCCATTACACCCGTCACTAAATCAATCCATCTCATCGAGGGTCTTCCTCTCCTTCACTGTCCCTCCATCCTCCCAAGCATGACGTCCTTCCTTGCAACATGTCCAAAATATGTCAGACAAAGCTTCAGAATCCTTGACTCCAAGGAGCAACCTGGCTCCACTCTCTCTAAGACAAACCTCTTTCTTCTCTTAGCATTCCATGATATAGTCAACACTCTTCTCCAGCACCACAGCTCAAAGGCATCAATTCTCCTTCTGTCATCCCTAGTCGTTGTCCAGCTCTCTGATGCATAGCAAGTGATTGCAAAGACAATGGCCTATATCAGGAGCACCTAAAACTCCAGACAGACATCATTACACTTCAGCACTTTAGAGAGGTCTCTAACCACAGACTTTCCCATCAAAATATGTCTTTTAATGTCCTGTCTGCTGGTGCCAAGAGTGTTGACTGAGGAGCCGAGCAAAGTAAAACTGAGAACAATTTCAATCTTTTCACCATCCATCATGATGCTGCCAATCAGCCTAGTGGTGAGAATCTTTTTCTTGATACTGAGCCTCAATCCATACTGAAGACTGAGATACATATTTGTTATAATTCCCCAAAAAAGTTTTCTAAAACAATGTGGAAATTATCAAACACTTGGGAAGGGTATACGCCATGGATGTGTCTTATCTCCATATCTTTTCAATCAATACACAAAACAGGTCACCCAGGAAGCAGGGCTCTAGGAGGAGGAATGTGTCATCAGGATTAGAGGAAGACTCATCAACAACCTGTGTTATGCAAGCTTTGTTTGCTGAAGCTGAGAAGAAACTGAAGTGCTTGCTGCAGAAGATCAAGGACTGCAGCATTAAATACTAATTGAAGCTCAACATCAAGAAAACAAAAATTCTTACCACTGGACCGATTGGCAATATATTATGATAGATGGTCAAAAGATTGAGATTGTTAACTATTTCAATTTGCTTTGCTTCACAACCAACATTCTTGGTACCAGCAGCCAGGAAATCAAAAGACAAATTACACTGGGAAACTCTGTTATCAGAGATGTCTCCAGAGTCTTGAAGAGCAACGATGTCAGTCTGGAGACTAAGATACCTAAGCCAGGCCTTAGTCTTTGCAATTAATTGTTAAGCATCAAAAAGCTGGACAATGATGATGAATGATAGAAAGAGAATTGATATTTCTGAGTTGTGATACAGAAAAAGAATATTAAACACACTATGGACAATAAGGAGAACAGACAGGTTTGTCCTAGAGAGAATGAAGCCAGGCTGCTCCTTGGAGGAAAAGATTCTGAGACTTTGTCTTACATATTTTCAGCATCTTGCAAGGAGGGACCAGTCATTGAAGAAGGACATCATGCTTGGAAGTGTGAAGGGGCAGCACAAGAAAGAAAGACCTTCAATGAGATGGATGGGATAATAGAGGTGGGTGTTCAGAGACAATAAGATTGGCTCAGGATAGAGCAGAGTTCAGAGTTGTTTACTTATGGTCACTCTGAGTCCCAAGTAACTCAATGGCACATAACAGCATAATTAATATCATGTTGTTGTTGTTGATTGCCTTTGCATCGAGCACATCTCATAGCGACCCTAAGAACAAGAGGTCTGAAGGCCCTCTACAGCTATCAACATTTCTCAAAGTTCATAGAGTTTCCGGAGGCAAGTTGTTTAGGAAGTGGATGCCACTCCTTCCAAACCTGTCATAGAATGTTACTGGGTGAGTCACCTATGGTGCATAGAGACCTCTCTCTGTACAGCAGCTCTGAACCCTGCCCTTCCTGAGCCAGGCTCACTAATTCTTACACACCAAACCTCATCATCTCAGTTACTGTATCAAGCAATCTCATTCTGGGTCTTCCTTTCCCACACTGTCCATCCACCCTTCCAAGCATGATGTCCTTCTCCAATGACTGACCTCTTCTGCATTGTATCCAAAGTAAGGCAGAGCTTCAAAATCTTAGCCTCCAAGGAGAGACTTGGTTTCACCCTCTCCAAGACAGGCCTATTTGTTTGCTTGGCAGTCCATGGCATGTTCAAGACTCTTCTCCAGCATCCATAACTCAAAGGCATCTATGCTTTTTCTGTCATCCTTAGTTATTGTCCAACTTTCTGAAGCATAACAAGTAATTGAGAGGACTAGGCCTGGATTAGGTCCACCTATGTACCTAGACTGATATTGTTGCTCTTCAGCACTCTGGAGAGGTCCATAACAGCAGATTTTCCCAGTGCAATTCGTCTTTTGATTTCCTGACTATTGGTATTATGACTGTTGATCGTGGATCCAAGAAAGTTTAATTGCTAACAACCTCAATCTCTTCTCCATCAACCATTGGCCCAGTGGTGAGAATCTTTGTCTTCTTGATGCTGAACTTCAATCTCTACTGAAGACTACCGTCTTTAACCTTCTGAAGCAAGCACTTCAGATCCTCCTCAGTTTTGGCAAGCAAGGTTGTGTTACCTGCATAGTGTAGGCTGTTGATGAGTCTTCCTCCAATCTAGATGCCACACTCCTCCTCATAAAGTCCAGCTTCCCAAATGATCAGTTCTGCATATGGATAAAGGAAGTGTGACCAGGATGCTTCTTAGAGGTAAGTACGGTGAAACTTTTCTCACACACTTTGGGCCCATTGGAAGAAGGAGCCAGTCTTGGAAAAGAACATCATAATGGGAAAGTAGAGTCAGAGAAAGAAAGGAAGACCCTCGACGCTAAGGATTGACATAGGCATTTATAACAGTTGCCTGGAGCACATGTGAAACCATGAGAGTGGAGCAGATTTGGGTGAGAATCAGATCTGTCGTTAATTGGGTAGCTACAAGTCAAAGTCAACATGGTGACACTTAACAACAATATATAAGTGAAAGACCACCATACCTTTTAGTTATGAAGATGATAGAACCTTGCTCACTAAAACTGCAGAAGAATTTGCTGCAGAAGGTCAAAGCCTACAGTCTCTAATATAGACTGAAGCTCAACATCAAGAAGAGATAGTTTCTCACCACTGAGTCAATTGACAGCACCATGATAGATGGAGGAGCGATTGAGATTGTTAGTAATTTCAGCTTGCTCAGTTCCACAACCAACACTCTTGGCACCTGACAGCTTATACATTGGTTGCATTATATAGCAGCCAAATTCTTTTCCAGGCAGATTTGGTAACAGTGCCCAGCTCAAAGATGGTGACTGATTTTTCTGCTTTGAAAGTGTGCTACTCTCTACAGCCCTGACAATAATCTTCTGCTTCAGACTTCTCGAGGGGCTCATTGTGTTTCTTTCAAGTCTCTCTTTCCAAAGCTTTGCCTTATGATTTTTCCCATCCAATTATTCTGCTTTGTAAAACACATAAGCAAACAAAAAACCCAACACACACGCATGCGTACACCTCCCCCCCAAGAAAAAGAAATCAAAAGACAAATTGTGTTGGGTAAATCTGCTGTCAAGGACCCCTCCAGAGTTTTAAAGATCAATGATGTCAATCTAGAGATTAAGGTGCATCTGTTCCACGCCATAATCTTTGCAATCACTTGCTATGTATCAGAGAGCTGGATAATGACTAAAGATGACTAAAGAAGAATCAATGCCTTTGACCTGTGGTGTTTAAGAAGAGTTCTGGGCATTCCATGGACTGACTGCCAAGAGAACAAACAGGTCTGTCCTGAAGGGTAAAAACTGCTTGCTCCTTGCAGGCAAAGATTTTGAAGTATGACGTCTCCCATATTTTGGGCATGTCCCTAAGAGGGATCAGTCCTTGGAGAACAACATCAAGCTTGGAAGGATGGAAGGATTGTTGTACCTGGTGTTCTGGGTTTGAGGATAGCAGAAGGCAGAGACACATAAGAGATATAGAGACGAAAGGCTGGAGCTCTGTTAGGCTAGCAGCGCCCATTTAGAGCTGAAACTCATATTTATTGTAATTAAATGCTTGGGCTCTTATGGCTTTCTTTTCATCCCAAGAGGGTGTCAGCATATGGGACTTTCCAGATGAATTGGGGATCTCTGGCCCAGAGTCCACCAGCATTTGGGTGTCCCTGAATTGTGAAATACTGAAATGTTTAGCCACACCTCTAGACTGAGGACTGAAGACTAGTGTGTTGTGAATCTTGGTTCCAGCTGGACCTTAGGATGGCCTCTCGCATCTTGAAGAGGACACATATGAAACGCTCAGGGCTCTTATGGCTTTCTTTGCGTCCCAAGTGGGTGCCAGCAGAGGGACTTGCAGGATAAACGGGGGCTCTCGTTTTTGTTCAAATGTTCTTCTAGGTCGTATAGCCCTAGGCTGTCCACTTGCCGTACAGAAGTAACTCGTGGTTGCTGTGAGGTTCAACACTGAGACACTGATGTGTCAAATGTAATAATGGTTATCCATGGTGGACAGTGTTTGGCGGAGCTCCCCTATTAAAACAAGCTTAGAAGCAGGAGTGGCATCCACTTCTGAAATAACTTGTCTCTGGAAACCCTATGAACCTGGAGAAAGGATCAAAGTTATACAAGTGGTCAGGTCTTTCATTCATAGGGTTGCTATGAGTTGCCTACGACTCGACAACATTTAACAACAACAACAACAACAATAGCAGAAGCATAGAGAGACATCAGTTGGCCTAATGGACAGAAGGTGATGCTACCAAGCCAAATGTGGGTGACTTTAATCTGTAGCCCTCAGGCCTGTTTTTAATTGTTTTTGGTCAAATATTCTTCTAGGTCATATAGCCCTGGTCTGTCCACTTGCTGGATTATACCCTCTGGAATTTTTTAGTAATCTCTGTTTAAAGAGATAAATAATTTACCTTAAAAAATCATTGATAAATTTATATAAAGATTTAATTTTTAAATATGAATATCAACTTATTTTTTTACATTGCCTGATAAGCCTTTTATTTAGATTCTTTGACTGAGTTAGTTTATCAGAATTGATTAGAGATATTCTAAAGGAATAGCCATCAGTTCATCTTTAACAATTTCTAGTTTAGAAATGAGGGAGTGTTGGGCCCTTGGTGGTGAGGAGTTACCCAGGTAACCCAGAGGAGCTCAGTTTAACACCCCAGCTGCTCCGTGGAAGATTAATCATCTTCATTCATGCGGATTACTGTCTCTGAAACCCACTGTAAGATCAGCTAAGAGTTGGTTCCAACTCAAAGGCACACCATAACAACAAGTTCAAAATTACTGCATTTCCTGAGCTTTGTTACACAAGTTTTTATTTAATTCAGAAAGTTTTATAGTATCTATTTCAGCACAGGAATTAAATCAGACCAATGATTAAGTAATCTGCACCAAAGAAAAAACTGTATTCCCTAAAGCTTCACTAAGGAACTCAAGTGTATCATTTTTCAATAATTCTACTGAAAATATACCATATAAATTATTTATATCATAACTAGATGTTCTAGAAAAAGCTGTGGCATATACACCCCAAAATTCAATGAAGTCATGTCATGTTTAACTAGTTTCCAAATGTTCAGTTAGTAATGAAAAACTCAATTTTATATCGAAATATACAGAAATGAAATATTTTATATGGTTTTATACTTCTTCTCGTTAAATATTACTGTAAATTAAAAAAGAGAAATCTTTTCACATTTTCCCTTTGATTTAGTTAGTATGTTTCATGAATAACAAAGTTATTATTTTCATTAAAATAACCTCGTTGATTATAAATGTTTAAAATTGTAATTTTTAATTTTTAAATTTAATTTTTCATAGTAAAAATGACTAATTTTACTATATGATAAACATAGGAATGATTAAAAGATATAGAGAATTCTCTGGGCATAAAATTGCTATTCTTTAACTAGGGCTGAAGGAAAGTAAAAACACACAAAAAATAAATTTGGCATAACTTAGTATAATAGAAATTTAGTTATAACATTCTCCAAGCTATTTCACGGCTTGGAATATGACTCATGAAAATTAGAACTGAAGCACCAATGACAATTTTCATAACAGCATTATTCATCATCACAAAAATATGGAAACAGCTCAAATGTCCAACCACAATCGAATGAATTGAAAAATTGTAGTCCATTCACATGATGAAATTCTATGCAACATGCAGGAGCAATGACTTTGAAAATCACTAGCTAACTTGGAGGGGCTGGAGCGTATTATGCTGAGTGATCTAACAACTCAGTCCCATGAGGACAAATATTGTCTGACCATTATTGTAGGAATGGAAAGATGACTAGTGTAGTGTCTCGTAGAAGACGTATGAGGACCCGAGGGAGAAGCAGCGGGGTGAGGCTGGGTGGAGTGTGGGTGAGTAATCATATGGTCACGCAATGTGATGGGTGGACAGAGGATAGATAAAGGAAATGCGAACGATCAGGTGTGAAAAACAATGTATATGAGCTTTGTAAGTAAACCAGTATAAAAAAATATTTAAAAGTAAAAAGGTAA
Organism: Elephantulus edwardii; assembly: GCF_000299155.1. Lineage (NCBI taxonomy): Eukaryota > Metazoa > Chordata > Mammalia > Macroscelidea > Macroscelididae > Elephantulus > Elephantulus edwardii. The sequence continues at coordinate 34,341,063 of NW_006399754.1, forward strand.
CATTCTGTATACTCATTTAGAGAGCTGCTCTATTCTGAGGAAGTAAACAATTAAAAATTTTCTCTCTTGTTGTTGTTGTTATGTGCCATTGAGTCAACTGCAACTCATAGTGACACTATGTTCAACAGCTCTAAACCCTGCTCTATCATACTGTGTCAATCTTATTGTCTCTGATACACATACCCCCAGCACGCCCGTCACTGAATCAATCCATCTCAGAGGGTCTTCATCTCCTGCGCTGTCCCTCCACCCTCCCAAGCATGACGTCCCTCTGCAAGGACTAGTCCCTCCTTGCAACATGTCCAAACTATGTCAGATGGAGCTTCAGAATCCTTGCCAGGATGAACCTGTTCATTTTCTTAGCAGTCTATGGTGTATTCAGTACTCTTCTGCAACACTACAACTCAAAGCAATCAATTCTCCTATCATTCCTAGTCATTGTCCAGCTCTCTGATGCATAGCAAGTGATTGCAAAGACCATGACCTGTATCAGGTACATCTTAACATCATAGTTCTTCAGTACTCTGGAGAGGTCTCTGACAGCAGACTTTCCCAACACAATATATCTTTTAATTTCCTGGCTGCTGTTACCAAAAGTGTTGATGTGGAGCTAAGCAAACTAAAGCTGTTAACAATCTCAGTCTCTTCACCATCCATCTTGATGCTGCCAATTGGCCCAGTGGTAAAATTATTTTTTTCTTGAGCTTGAGCCTCAATCCATATTGAAGGCTATAGTCCTTGACCTTCTGCCCCAAGAGCTTCAGGTCCTCCTCAGTCTCATCAAGTAGGGTTGTGTCATCTGCATAACAGATTGTTGATGAGTCTTCCTTCAATCCTGATGCCACATTTCTCTTCATAGACCCCAGCCTCCCAGGTAATCTGTTTTGCATATATATTGAAAATGTATGGAGATAGGACACATTCCTGGCATACACCCTTCCCAATTTTGAACAATGCAGTGTTCCCTTGCTCTGTTCTGATGAACGTGTCCTGATCCAAATACAGGTTTTGCATAAGCACAATCACGTGTTCTGAGATTTCCATTCTTGTCAGAGTTAGCCACAGTTTGTTGTGGTCCACACAGTCAAATGCCTTTGCATAGTCAATGAAACACAGACATCTGGTACTCCCTTCTTTCAACCAAGATCCATCTAACATCACCTACAATATCCCTAGTACCACGACCCCTTCTAAACTCAGCCTTCACTTCTGGCAGTTCTCTGTTGATGTGCTGTTCCAGTCGTTTTTGGATAATCTTTAGAAGAATCTTGTTTGCTTGTGGTATTAATTATATTTTTCTATAATTTCCACACTCTGTCGGATCACCTTTCTTTGGAATGGGAACAAATATCAATCTCTTCTAGTCAGTTGGCCAAGTGATTTTCTTCCAGATTGCTTGGCACAACTTGGTGAGCACATCTAAGGCAGCATCTGTTTGTTTAAATATAGCAATTGGTGTACTGTCATTTCCTGTGGCCTTGTCTTTTGCCAATTCTTTCAGGGCCGCTTGAACTTCCTCCTTTATCACCACAGGTTCTTGCTCATATGTTGTTTCATGAAATTCTTCTTTGTTTGCCAATTCCTTTTGGTACAATGACTCTGTATAAATCATAAAAATCTTAATGCAAGACAGAATATTCTGGTTTCCAAATATCCAATAAGTTATGCTAATTGCATAATTGTACATCCTGGTCTGTTACGTAGGTTATGTTTTCAAGAAGAGCTCGTTACTGGAGATTGACATCATGTTTGGTAAATTAAAGGTAAATTCTGTGAGAGACAGAAAAACCCTCAAGGACATGGATTAACACAGTAGCTAGAACAATGGTTCCAAGTACCCATGGATTGCGAAGAAGGCACAGGATCTGACAGGATCTCATTCTGCTGTATAAATGGAATTGTTAGGAGTTGAATTGACATCTAACAATAATAACAGCATGCATTCTATGACACTGTGGTTCCTACTGGCATCATGGAGCTATGGTGGCCTAGTAGATAGAGAGTGTCACTGCCAACTGGAAGGAGGACGGTTCAAATACAATAGAGGGAGAAAGATGGGCCCATCGCTTCTGTTGGGACTTATAGCCTCTGAAATCCCACTTGGATGAGGGTCAGATAATGAGTCACTTCTCACTCCACAGCAGTGAATTGAGTTGGTGACATAGTTTAAGTGTTGAGCTGCTATCCAGAAGTTTGGCAACTTTAAACCACCAGACACTACGTAGCAAAAAGCTAAGGCAGTTGTCTGCTGTTTCACTTTACAGCCTACTCTGCTCTTTAGCTCTCATGGCCTAAAGGGATTTGTTGCCAACCCAACAACAGGCAGTTTCAATCTCCCAGCTGCTCCATGGGAGTAAAATGGTCCTCCTGTGTGAATGAAAGCCTCTGAAAACCCACTGGAGAGTCCGCTGTGTCCTTCCAATGAAAGGCATGAGTGAGTGTTCTTTTCTGTAGAAGACCTTTGAATTGAAATGAATCACAAGGGATGGTGTGGTTTACACACCGATGGCCGAGAGGCAGAGCAGACAGAGGAACTAAGGACAGCACGTTTGCTATGAAAACACTAAATCCCATTTTGAATCTTTCTGAAGCTATGTCACTGTTTCTTATCTTTAAAAGTCTTCAAAATGTGCTGTAATTCCAAGGTATTTTTTTCTTTTTTAAATTGTCTATTAGTTTGCATACAATCATTTGAGTACATTGTGTTTCATATGCATTGTGATTTATATAATAATTTACTTTCATGCAATCCTCCATATCTATTCTTTCATTCTTCTACCTTTTTGTACAGTCATTGCTGTGCATTGTATTTTCTATAATTGGTTATTATTGACCTGTGATTTTTTTCCTTCCCTCATGTCGTCAAGTTCCCTTTGCACTTTGCCTGTCCCTCACAACCCGCATCTGTACTAACCTCTGCTGTCCGAGTGATTTCTTCAACCTTCTTCCACATCCTGCCTCCTCTTCCCCTTCCCCACAGGCATGCATATCATGCTTCCTGAAACACTTGTCCGAGTGCACACTTCTTTTCAAAAGAAACATAGAGTTCATTTTTCCCCACAAAAAGAAGTCTAACAAACAATTACTTTTCCATAGGACAATACAAAAAGAAAGGGTGCATTTTCTGAGATGTCAGAATAATATTCAGTAACATTACACTTGAAAAAGTTATGCTGTAGAATAAGTGAATTAAACAATTAGCTATAACGCCAATTTAGAATTCTCATAGGCCCCACATAGCAGACTGAGTGATCCATAATTGCATCTTAAATGAGACTCTTGAAGTGATTAACCTCTTTTGAATTGCTTATTTCATGAATATCTTATTTGCATACTATCAAAACAGTCTTCTCTTTTGAGAAATATTAAAGACCTGTTATTATTTTCTGCTTTATAGAAGTTTTTAAGAAGTATTTGTGAGTATACTCAAGAAAAAGCTGATATAAATATGGTTCAAGTTTTATCCAAATTTTTACAGCTCACTGGAGAAGCAGATGTTTTAACAGCAGGGGGAAGGAACCTGTAGTTTAAATATAAAGGATCTTAATGTAGCACATTTACTGAAGGCATCCTCTTTGATCCACTCGATGCAGAAAGACAATGTGAGAATTAAAAGGCCAAAGAATAAAAGCTGACTGTGAATTTAATGACTTCCTTCTTTATACCCAGTGAGCTGTGTAAATCAGAACTGGAAATTAACTTTACTCCAGATCACATTAACCTCTCAGTAAAGTTATCAAATGTGTCATGCTAAATTGTAAGCTATCAAAATTTGAGTAAATTATAAAAGTAATTAGAAGTCAGTGGTTTGTTTTATAATTGTTTTTCTAAATGAAACAGGATCTTTGTTTTAAGAAGGTAATGAGATAAAATCTTTTCTATTTGTAGAAGAGTGGGTTTCTGCTTTCTTAGTCAGAAGTTTCAGCTTGGTAAGGAGCCACTTCTCACTGTAAATGAACAAAGAGGTCATTGTCAAATAGATCTGAGAGGAAGAGAAAACTTTAACTGCAAGATCTTCAGGCCCAGTAGTCACCGTCTGCTTTGTTCTCATATCAGACAATTGGCCCCACAGGTGTTAAAGCTGCCCCTTCCCCCTTCACTCAATGCCCCTGTTTCAGCATGAAGAAGCCAGAGAGTCTAAGCCCCCTTCCCAAATGAGAAACCTACAAGTGAGTAAGATAATTTCTTTGTTTAAAAATAAAAAAATAATCACCATTGGACTATGCTCACCATTACCCTGTCTGTTCTGGTCCCCACTGGATCTTTCTCATTTCCTTCACCCACTCCCCCCCACCAAGTGTGCAGCCCTGTGATTTCATCCCTGTCCATCCTTTTCTGCTCCCAACCCTCTCCCCCACTCCATGTATTCCCATATATGTTTTTCAATAAAAAAAATAAATAAAGAAGGACTGGATGGTTTGCTCCTATAAGCTTACAACCCGGGAGTGCCTGTGAGCAGCTGTCTCATGTGAGTTCTTTAAGAGCTGTATTAAAAGTAAAGGCACACAACTGTAATGACTGTCATAACCCTTTCCGTCCAGTCAGTTCTGACTCAGGGCATCCCCATGTGTCATACAGTAGAACACACGGGCTCCACAGCTTGTCTGTGACTGTGCGCTTTACAGAAGTGGGTCTGTGCTCATCCTGATCCTCGGTGAGTTAGAACAGACAGCTCCCCTGTTAGCCAAGCACAGAAGGAGCTCTGGTGGCTTAGTGGTAAGGAGTTCCTCTGCCATCCCAAAGAAACACAGCTCGAATCCACCAGGCACTCCAGGTGAGGAAAATAGGCAATCTCAAAAAATGCACCCTTTCTTTTTGTATTGTCCCATGAGATTTGTCCTTCTGTGTCCGAGTTATTTCACTTATCATCACGCTTTCTAGATTCTCCTCAGTTTGTCTAACTTAATGAGTACTCCATTGTTCTTTAGTGCTGTGTAGTATTCCACTGTGTGAATATATCACAGTTTTTCTATCCACTCATTTTTCTGTCCATTCATTTGGATTCCCATTGATAGGCATTTTGGTTTTTTCTATTATCTTGCTGTGGTGAATAACACTGCTCTGAGCTGCTTGTTGTTAACTATCATTGAGTTTAGGTGTATTCTCAGCATATGCCTGGGTCATATGGGATTTCTATAGTCAGCTTTCAGAGGAACTATCACATTGTCTCCCATAGAGGTTGCTCCACTTTGCAGCCCACCAGCAGTGCATTTGAGTTCTAATCAATCCATATCCTCTCCAACATAAATTGCTTGTGGTCTGCTCTGTTAAACGTTTCTACTGCTCATGGGATGAGATGGTATCTTATTGCTATTTTTATTTACATCTCTCTGATGGCCAGTGATTTTGATCATTTCTTCATATATTTGTTGGCCATCTGACTGTCCCTCTCTGTGAAGAGTCTATTTTATGTCTTTTTCTATTTGAATTGTCAGTATTTATTCTTGTGAAGGCCCTAACTTTAGTTATAAGACTGTTGTCTGAATGTCATTGTCAAATATTTGACTCCAGTCTGTAGGCTATTTCCTCTTATTGGAAAAAGGTTTTTTTCACACAGAGATTTGATTTTTAGAAGGTCCCACCCATTGACTTCACACTTTCCGACTTCTGTGTTTTTCACTGTTTATAAGCCTGTTTATGCCACAGGCTAGAGCATCTAAATTTGGTTCCATTTTGTCTCTTATGATCTTTACAGTTTCAGGTTTTATCCTTATGTCTCTGATCCACTTTGAGTTGGCTTTTTTATATGCTGGGAGATAATAGATCCTGTTTCCATTTTTATTATTATTATTATCATTAGTGTGTGTATGTGTGTGTGTGTGTGTGTACTGTCAAATTGGATCTGACTGGTACAGGGGGAGGTTGTCCCTCCTTCTCCAGCAGAGCATCTGGTTGATTCAAACCACTGTTTGCATTTTCTGTAGGTAGATGTCCAATTTTGCCAGCACCATTTATTGAAGAGATTGTCATTTCCATTTGATGGATTTTGTTTCCTTGTTAAATATAATTTGCCAAAGGGTGGATGGGTTGATTTCCGGGTCTCAGATCTGTTGTATTGGTCTGTGTCTGTTGAATCAGCACCACCATGGTTTGGCCCCTAGGACTGTGTAGCAGGTTTTGAAATCAGGAAATCTGATGCCTCCCACTTCATTTTTATTTTTTTCAGAAATTCTTTGTTTATTTGGATTCCCTTTCCTTTCATTTTCAGATAAAACTGCAAATTGCCTTTTCTATCTCTTGGAAGACTAAGTTTTGTATCTGGATTGGGATTGCATAGAACATGTAGATTGCTTTTGGTAGAAATGTCATTTTCACAATGTTGAGTCTTACTATCCATGAACAGGGGATTTTTTTTTAGTTTAGTTAGGCTTCTTACTGGTTTTTTGTAGTAGTTTTTTTTTTAAATAATTTCCCTTATAAATGTCTTTTGGGGCTCTAGTTAGGCTGATTCTTGTACATTATCTTGTGGTTGGTTATTGGAAATAACATTGCTTTCTTAGTTTCATTTTTAATGCTTTGTTACTTGCTGTACAGAAATGCTACTGATTTCTTTCTATTGACCTTGTATCTTGCCACTTGACTAAAATGGTTTATTTGTTCTCAGAAGTTTTTTTGCTGAGTCTTCGGGGTTTTCTGTATACACTATCATATTATCCGCATACAGGAATTCTTTTACCAACTCGTTGCCAATTTGGTTGCCTCTTATTTCCTTAGTTTATTGTCCAAACTAGTACTTCCAATACAGTATTGAATATGAATGGTGACAGCATCCTTCCCTGGTCCCTGTTCACAAGGGGAGTAGTTGAGTCTTAGTTTGGGATATGTGCTTCACACTATGCTGAGGAAATGCCCTCCTTTTATTATCTTGATGGGTGTTTGAATCAGGAATAGCGTTGGATGGTTTTCAAAAGCCTTTTCTGCTGAGTTAACAGGGTCATGCGATTCTTAGGAGCACCGGTCTCATAGTTGATGGGTAGTTGCACTACTACCCAAAGAACAGCCTTCTCTCTGGCAGCTGAGCCCACCAGCAGCTCCACAAGAGACACACCTTCTCCTGTGTGGGTTACAGAAACTCAGTGAAGGAACAGCTGTGAGTCAGCTCCCGCACAACGTGGTGGTTGTTGTTGTTGCTGTTATGGTGCTCTAGTTAGAACTGACTCACAGCTGACAATGCGGCAGGTAGTTAGAGGCTGTAAATAACATGGGAGGAGACTTCCCATCTTTCATCCATGAAGAACCTGGTGCATTTGAACTGTGTGTCTTGGGCTTAGCAAGGCAACTCCTTTCCACCAAGGTTAGTTGAGGTTTTCTTTTTATTGTCAATTGTTCCTCTCTTAATTGTATTCAAAGTGTCTCTCCTTGGACTATAGAAATGTTGTTGTTGCTATGTGCTGTCGAGTTGCTTGTGATTCTAGTGACCCTGTGTACAATAGCTCTGAACCCTCTTCTATCCGGAGTTAACTTTATTATGTCTGACATACTCACACCCATTACCTTAGTCACTGAGTCAATAGATTGCATCCAAGTCTTCCTCTCTCAAACTGTCCCTCCATCCTCTAAAGCATGACATCCCTCTCCAACAACTGGTCCCTCCTTGCAACATACACAAAATATGTCACACAAAGCTTGGAATTCTTGCTTCCAAGGAGCAATGTGGTTTCATCCTCTCTAAGATAAACCTATTTGTTCTCCTAACAATCGATGGTATATTCAGCACTCTTCTCCAGCACTACAGCTCAAAGATATCAATTCTCTATTATCCCTAGTGATTATTCAGCTATCTAATGCATAGCAAGTAATTGAGAAGACCATGGCCTGAATCAGGCGCACCTTGGTCTCCAGACTGATATCTCTGAATTTGTTCTTCAGAAATTTTATTATATGCTACCTTAACATCCAATTTGATTTAAGAGAAAAAATAAGTATTTAATTGGAGAGTTCTAACAAAAAATTAATTTAATCCTTTCTACAGCTTGAGCATGTTTTTAATTAACTGACCTAGTTTTTCTATCATAAACTTCCAATCCATTGTGAATCGAACCAGTGATAGTAAATGTGCTTGAATTTTTGTGCAAATAGTCTTTCTGAAAATCTAAATCCCTACTAAAAGTTCTGGAGGACACCCGATCATGTTCTCCTCAGTGACTTGACGGAAATGTTAGCAGGTTAGGCTCTCTCTTCAGGGCCTTTCACCTCAGAATGCAAACAAAATCTAGTGGCCTCGGAACTCAAGAGCCACTCCAACACCCCAATCCCGTCAGAGTGAAAGCACAGGGTAATTGTGGGCGCAGTCCGATGGTGATTAATTTTATAAAATATATTGAATAGAAATGACTGTGTGAAACACAATGTGAATGAGCAATAGTGTGAAACACAATGTGAATGAGCAATAGTGTGAAACACATTGTGAAACACATGAACTTTGTTAGCAAACCAATATAAAATAAACATTTTTTTAAAAAAGAATTTTGACTTAACAAAAGAGTATTTGCTTATTCAGTTTTTCATGCTGAAAACATACACATCTCAAATTCAAATACATTGTCCCTGAAATCTTATTTTTGAGCCGCCATTTCAACCTGCATTTCTAACAACATAATTTGGGGTTCTTTGAAATATTACCTACGGTCTTCATTTCTTCTTCTTAAGGTTTTATGTTCTGAATTGCATTTGTCAGGTCTGTTAATTACTTTAATTTGGAAAATTCAAATGCCCAGTACAATTTTCATGTATTTAAACTTATTTTTCATACTGACAGATAATTTTTGACTATATAAATCATTTTTTTTTTACTTTTTTAATCCATTTTAATGAAAGTTTACAGAGACTTAGGGTTTCCAGTCATTCATTGTTGCACTTTTCTCCCTGCACACCCCTCCCCCATATAGAAATCATTTTTAAGAGGGGAGTAGTGTAGACACGTCGGGAGTAACTAATCACTTATGACCAGTAGTTTCGCGCGTCGCTCCTGACCTCTGACGACAGAGCTCTTCCCCCCATCTGTGGGCTCTTGGTTGTTATGGAGTCAGCCGCCACCACGCTGACCACATTGAGGGCTCCACCTTAACCAACACCATGCCTTTCACCAATGGTTGTAGAACAAGTGGAGTCTTGGGCAGTATTTTGTGGCCTATTGCGTTTTCATGTTGGAAAATGCTTTCTTCCTCTATGGTGGTCTGTGCACTACAGACGCTCCATCCAGATGATACAGAAAACACCTAGGACAAAGCTGCCAGGGTCGGAGCATCAAGGAAGTCACGAACAGGGCTGCAAGCTCACCTGGGGCTCTTGGTGTGTTTATGCAATGACGATATAAACATGAAGAAGTAATAGCTATTTTCTAAGTTAAATAAATAAGTGAGGAAGAAACAGCCAATTAAGAACTGTCACAAGATTTATTCTGCTTTTTTATAAGCACTGAATATAAGAAATTAATGAAGTTTGTTTCAGAGATAATGTGATTTTTATACTTAGATTTCAGGGATAAGTTGAATGTATAGTCCATTTTCAAATATTTTATAAACCAGAAATAACTTAGCACTTGGTCAAAATTTTTTCCCCACTCACATTCATAAATTGAGAAGGGTATGCATCAAGGATGTGTCCTATCTCCATATTTTTTTCAATCTACATGCAAAACATTATCTGGGAGGCTGGGCTCTATGAGGAGGAGTGTGGCATCAGGATTGGAGGTAGACTCATCAACACAACCCTGCTTTTTGAAACTGAAGAGGACCTGAAGCACTTGCTGCAGAGGGTCAAGGACTGCAGCCTGCAGTATGGATTGAAGCTCAACATGAAGAAAACAAAGATTCTCACCACTGGGCCAATTGGCAGCATCATGATAGATAGTGAAGAGATTGAGATTGTTAACAGCTTTACTTTGCTTGGCTCCACAGTCAATACTCTTGGCACCAGCAGCCAGGAAATTAAAAGACAAATTGCATTGGGAAA